>NC_090926.1:241174627-241836016 GCF_040938575.1 Ambystoma mexicanum | reverse complement strand
TACTCTCATATTTAGTGAAAGTCACTTATACATGTTCAGAGAAAGCCTTGCCCAGGTGTACTGGGAACCTAGTATACATGTGGATTTAGAACAGGGTAAAAAATGAATGAAAAGCAATTTCAAATTCCAATTTATAGGAATTTATGTATGCAAGTCTTTATTTAATACGTATGGCATACACATAGTCCTCCGATGTACTCTCAAACGGGAAATTATATTGTGCCTCTTATTGCACTGAATATATGTATATTGGCCTACGCCAAGCTGCCTGTAAACTACTTGCGAAGAAATCCGTGTTGCAAGGTCCTGACCTTAGAATCAATGTAAGCCGCCATTTTAGGTCAATCCTCCATTTTAGGTTCTCTCTGCAAAGTCACCCTGTGAGCTAAAATGGTGGACAGTGTCATCGCGAAAATGTAACATGGCCGTCTTGACCTCTGTGTTTAAACTAATGTATAACTTGCCTGCAGGCTACATGTTGGGGTCGTGAACTGAGACCTTGTCCTTCGTTGACCTGTGTGTAAAGGATTACTCGTGCAGTGAAGCTAATCCGCGAGCATATGTTAAGAACAATGTATCTAAACACTGAACTAAGAACACTTGTTTAAACTACACTGTATTAATGTTTGAGAAGGCTCTATGAGAAATCCTAAAATACACTGTTGTCATGTAGGCTTGTTGGCAAATGTATTAAAGGCAAACCCTAAGCATATAGATGTGTGAACTCGGCACGAACCCTAGATCAGTAACGTATTAGTAGAATATTAACCCACAGTAGGGTTGGACATCATGCTCTCAAAGGATATAAAACTGCGACTAATTCTAATGTACAGTCCCACTCACTGAGCACACCGAACCATGCTGGAGTTCGTTGCGTTGTACTGAGGGCCGATAGCTATCTGATTGTTTTGTCCTTTGAAACTGTTCAGTATAAAATAAAGATCTTTGTATGTTCCTTTGTAACCTGTGTTCGGTGTACTTCCTTTTTGGGGTACTCAGCCTCGATATTTTCTCTTTGTTTTCACAGTTGGCGCCCGAATGTGGACCCTCAAGATTGATGCCGCATTGTTCAATGTTGACACGGGCTATCGGACCGGGATCGGACGGTGTAGGGGGCCCCTGCTGAACAAGACCCGATCCCTGAACGATTAGCTTGTGGTCCGAGACGGCATCTTGACGAGGGCCACTTATCGAGGCGGGCAGTTTTGCTGAAATCACCAAACACAAGGTAGTATTTGTTAGAAAAAGAATTTGAAATCCGATCGGACCTCCTTAAGATTGATCAGGTGAGTCGTGACCCGATTCTTAAATATCCTGATAATTTGTTTTGGCGCATTGTATCTGCAGACACAATTATTGACCAGGTAACACCAATATTTTGATATGCCTGGGAAATTGTCTACCTGCTTCAGGGCGTTATTCCGCAGCGATAGACAATCTTTGGAATTTAGCCGTCCGGCACCACAAGAGGGGTCACCGGCTTGTACTATGTACTGTAAGCATGGCATTGGAAGTATAGTGTTTAATGATATTTGGCACAGACAAACCAGACATGCCTCCAAACTTCAGTGGCCATCAATGGTAGCTTTGAAATCCCTTGTATTGAGTATTTAGAGTTAATTCTATTAAAGAAAAAGGCTATACCTGCAGCATTTGATGTTTTGCAGAATTGGAAAAAAAGAAGCGTTGCAGCAACTTAAGAGTAGAGAAAAACATGCGCGCGGTCATAAAACGAACGCCGAAAAAGCGTTGTTGTATGACCAAGATAAACAGTCTGAGTCAGCTAGGAATATGGATAGGGCTTTCTCACTTGGCATTCAGAAAATCTATCCTTCTAAAGATCTTCATGTTTTCGATGAATTCATTGACAAATTGTTAAATGAGCGAAGGCCTGGTGCCTCTGAGCCACCTCCGTATGTTCCTCTGCCTGCTGCTTTGCCTCTTCCTGCTGTTATTCCTGCTCTTCCTGCTGTTGTTCCTGTTGTTGCTGCTCCTCCTAATGTTCCTCTTCCTCCAGTTGTTGTTCTTCCACCTATTCCTCTACCTCTTCCTATTGCACCAGTAACAGTACCTTCATTGAATTTACCTGCTCCCCCTCTTCCAAGTGGTCCTGTACTGCTTGTAGTCGATCAGGGTGCAGGGTCAAGGGTTGTCACTCGTAATACTGTACCTCCAGAGAAGAAACATGAATTGATTGCATGGACTAAGCATTGTATGGAGAAGGATGATCAAGCTAATATTCTTGCCAAACTTTCTAATATGGATAATTTTCCTGAGAAAAATGTTTTCATTGAAGGTTTAGGGGTTCATTTATGTGTTATGTGTAATGTGGGGCAAATTAAATAATGCAGATCTCCCACAAGGGTTAAGGGATTTGAACACTTTAACGTTTTCAAGAGACACTGTGGAGAAAGTAAATTAGCATGTTGAGAGGATATTTGGGTATCGAAAGGAGGAAAGTATGTATGTATAGAAACGGTTCCTTCCTTGTCGTAAATCGATATCTGAGGAAGTACGAATTTGCGCTTAGATGGATCTCAGATATGTCAATAACTCGAGTTGAGGTATATGACACATATAGTCAGTATACGCCAGAAATGCAGAGGAAAGTGATACAGGTAATGATAGAGTACCTGCAGGATGAATGCATAAAGAGAAAGATTAGTTGTCCCACATAGTTATTGAGTATTTATAAGAGAGCTTTTTCACTTGACACTTCTTCGACTGCTTTAGCGCTCGATTTGGCTAAGTAAGCGTTCGGAGTTGCCTACTTCTCAGTTGCCTACGAGAGAGGTTCCTCCGACATTTGTCCCAAAGGTTGAGATTGCGGCCGATCCTGCAACAAATACAGTTGCTGTGAACATTCCTGCACATTATGTATCACAGTTTGTTCACGTCCCGTTCTCGAGACAGGAAGTGAATACTATTAGACAATCTATTCCTGACCTTAGGAAAAATCCAACAGGATTCTATAAAGAAATAGAGTCTATCTTGCAGTCCTCAGTATTCACCTTGGGCGATATTGATCTGTTATTCCCTGTACTCCTGCCCGTAGATTTGTGGAAACAGGTTAGGACTATAGATGATGTACCAGGGTTGGGACATACATGGACTAACATAATCAGACTTGATGGAGAAAGGCCAGCTGGTGAGAGACCGCCCCAGGTGATACTAACCTTGCCTGATAGGATCATTGCAAAATTGAAAACCAGAGAATTATCTGGGACAAGCTTACGGCCTGTGTCCAAGGAAAGTCTGAGGGTGCTACCGAGTACTTTAATCGGTTCGAACAGGTATTCTCGGATTTCAGTGGACAAGACCTAGGCACAGAGTCTGGGAAAAGATTATTTGTTGACAGATTTGTGCGTGGATTGCTGCCTGACATCCAGTCACAAATTATGTCTTCTGAGAGCGCTTGGCAGGCGACGTCCCAATCAGAAGTACTGCACATGGTTCAGTACTACGAGAATCGTGTCAATAATGAAAAATATAGAGTCGAGAAGAGAAAAAGACTAAAGTATTGTTACAGCAAATTGTTAGAGGCCCCAGAGGGGGTAGTTTGCAGATTAGAGGTCAGTATGTTCCGCAAGGGAATGTGCCCTTGGGTCCTGTGAACATTAACCAGTGTGCCTATTGTCGGCAAGAGGGTAATTGGCGTGTACAATGCCCCGTCCTTCGACAAAGGTCGAATAACACATTTTGAAATATGGGTAGACGATCCAGAGGTCGCCCGGGTGTAGGGGGCCCTGGTAGAGGTCAGTTTGCACAGGATCGTCAGCAAAATTTTTTGCAGGATAATCAAACTCCGAGTGTGGATACTAGAAACATATTTGATCAACTTTCGGCTGCTTACCTCTCTGAAGAGCTTCCTTTTGATGATATTCTGTTTCGTTAGGATTGCCCGAAGCAGGGTTTGGAACCTATGCCTATTCCCGTTAATCAGAAAGGTCCCTACATTGAAATGGTAGTGGGAAATAGGAAACATCTGTTCTTGATAGATAGTGGAGCACAGAAGTGTCCATTGATCATTCTCGGCTTCCAAACATTCCACTGTCAGGGCAAACCAATGTTTCCATAGGGTTCTCTGGCATACCAGTTGTTTGTCCAGTTTCTTCACCGGTACCTATCTCTTTGGGTCTCTTTACGGACCACTGTCCATTCCTTTTGACTTCGAATTGTGGAGAGAATTTTCTGGGGTTGAATCTGTTGAAAGAATTAAATGCAGTAATTCATTGTTCTTCTGACGGAGTGTGTTTGACGATTTCACCACAGAAACTTTCTGTCTCTCAATTCTTAACCAGACCTTTGACGCTAGAATTCAGTGATGTACCAGAGTGCCCATGGGAAATTGACGACAATGATGTCGGTGTTTTACAGATCGAGCCTGTTAAAATAGTCTTGAAACATGGGATAAAGCTGCCACGCATTCAACAATACAAGATTTCAGTTGAGGGCGAGCATGCTTTGAAATGCATTGTTTCCGATTTTGTGCATTGCATGGTGATTGAGGAAATTGCAGGTAGTTTGTGCAATAGTCCAATTTTGCCCGTGTACAAAAAAGGCGATAATGCTATTCCATTCCGTTTCATAATTGATTTACGTGCCATTAATTAAGTCGTCGCTCCGCAATTTCCAATTGTGCCTGATGTGATGACAATATTAACTATGATTCTGGCTTCAGCTACTTACTTTAGTGTTGTGGATCTGAAGAATGCTTTCTTTAGTATTCCTATAGACAAGGACAGTAGATACTTGTTCGCGTTCACCCTAGGGGGATGCTCGTTCACATTTACCCGTGCACCTCAAGGTTACACGAAAGTCCTAGCATCTACAGTAGGGCTTTGAAAGAACAGCTTGATACTCTTGAATTGCCCTCTACTTTTACACTGCTTCAGTATGTTGATGACTTGCTTTGAGCTGCAGACTCCGAGAGCGCTTGTAAGGAGGGCACTGTGTTGTTGCTTATTCACCTGGCTAAACATGGTCACAAAGCTTTGCTTAAAAAGTTTCAATATTGTTCTCAGGAGGTCGCCTATTTAGGCTATCTCCTGTCAAAGGAGGGAAGAAGATTGACACCTGAATGAATAAAACACATTTCTGGCATGTCTGTCCCAAATACGCAGAAGGAAGTTAGAGCCTTGATAGGTAAGGCTTCTTACTGTAGGTTGTGGATCCCAAACTTCTCACTAGTGATTAAACTGATGTTGGCTTTGATGAAGAAGGGCATTTCTTCGCCATTGCCATGGAACGCAGAACACCAGCAATCATTTGATCTGCTCAAGACTGCACTGTACTCGGCACCGGTTTTGGGCACACCAAACTATGAAAAGGCCTTTGTGTTGTTGGTGCATGAATGTGATGGATGTGCTTTGGCTGTATTAACGCAGGAACATGGAGGGAAGGATAGGCCATGCAGTTACTTTTCTTCTGCCGTTGATCCTGTAGCATGCGCATTGCCAAGATGTTTGCGAGCTGTCGCTGCTGCTGCTGCATCTGTAAAACAGAGTGAGGGAATGGTCCTAGGCCATGATCTAACCCTGATGGTGCCTCACTCTGTAGATGTTCTGCTGAACAGAACCCAAACGCAACACCTCACTTCCGCACGGTTGACGAGATATGAATTGATCTTGTTTGCTCCTCACATACAAATTAAGAGGTGTTGTGTTCTTAATTCGGCTGAACTCTTACCTTTCCTACAAGGTACTGCTTGCAGTGACGAAGAGTCACATGACTGTCTGTATACTACCGAACAAGAGACAAAGGGTAGAATTGATCTGAAAGACACTCTTTTATATAATCCACAAGGGGAGCTGTTTTGTGATGGCTCCTGAATCAAACTTCCAGATGGTACATCCACAGCTGCTTATGCAATCACCAAATTGAGCACGGTTGTGGAAACCAAGAGAATCACGCATAACTCCATGCAGGCCGCAGATTATAGCATTGACCCGAGCTTGTGAACTTTCCGAAGGGCTTACAGTAAACATATATACTGATAGTCAGTATGCCTTTGGGGTGGTTCACAACTTTGGGAGACTTTGGTCAGAGAGAGGGTTCTTAACTTCGCATGGCACAAAGATTCAACATGGCTCCCTAATAGTACAACTGCTCTCAGAGCTTGCGCTCCCTACTCAGTTAGCTGTCATGAAATGTGCAGCACATCGATAGATTATAGATGATATAGGAAAAGGGAATGCTTTCGCTGATCAGATAGCTAAACAGACTGCCACCGATCTCTTTACAGAGATGTACGTTTCAAGGGAGACTGTAAATGCCTATGCAATGGATGAGGGTGTTGGGTCTGTACTGGATATCCAAGCCGATGCCACATTAGAAGAATCCAAGAGGTGGGCTGAAGGCTTGGGGAAACTCGATGATGATGGGTGCTGGGTGGACATAGTTGAAGGAAAATGGCTACTTCCTGACGCTTATGTGATGATGATGGTTGTTATGGCCCATGGCCCTACACATATATGTGCCCAGAAGGTTACGAAAATGTTAGAGAAAGTTTGGGCGAATGACAAAATTTTGAAAAAAGCTCAGCGCTACGTCCAAGGTTGCATGATCTGCCTACAGCATAATGTGGGAAAGGGGACATCAACTCCAAGGGGAAGTTTTGGACCACCTTCTGTCCCCTTCGAAGTCATCCACTTTGATTTTATTGAAATGGAACGTTGTAATAATATGAAATTTGTATTAGTTGTCATCTGTGCTTTTAGTAAATGGGTCGAGGCTTTCCCTGTCAAAGATGCTACAGCCATGACTACTGCGAAAACCATGTTAAAGGAATATTTTCCACGGTTCGGGCTACCAAGAGTCATCTGGTCGGACAATGGTCCACATTTTGTCGCTGCTGTAATTCTGCAGATATGCGCGGCATTACAGATCGACAAACGGTTCCATTCGGCCAGACACGCTCAGAGCGCCGGACTAGTAGAAAGACACAATGGTATCATTAAAAACAAGCTCGCTAAGACGTGCGCCGGCACCAAACTAAAATGGCCGGACGCCTTACCGATCGTGTTACTAGCCATGTATACAACTCCTCAAACTAAGACTGGGCTCTCTCCATTTGAGGTGGTAATGGGGAGACCTGCCAATATCTGGAACCTACCTAAATGTAGATCCTTGAAAAATGTTGAAAATGTACTTCTTTCAGATTACTGCAACCAGTTGACTAAAAACCTGTATTTGATTCATCACCAGGTGCGAGAGGCTTTACCTGTGCAATACGAGAGCCCGGGCCACAGCATTCGGCCTGGGGACTGGGTGCTCACCAAGGCATTTGAGCACTCTTCCTGCCTTGCACCTCGTTGGCGGGGCCCATTCCAGGTCCTGCTGGTCACACGGACAGCAGTGCGTGTCTCAGGCAGAAAACATTGGATCCATGCGACGCACCTCAAAACACTTCCTCACCCAGTGCCACACGATACAGAAGAAACAGAACCCCTCGCTAACGCTGCAACCAATGATCCCAAAGCAGTAAATAGCGTTGAGAGTGCATCAGAGAATCTCTCTGAGTCCGTGAGGCTTGGGGAACCCGTCATTTTGTCTCTACACTCTCCAAAGGTTTTGCTTCCGGAAATTGTCGTTTCGGATTCTGCATCTTCATTTGCTCTTGATACGTTGCTCCCAACAGGAAGTGACGACACATTGTGTCTGCATCAATCAGTACCGGGAACAGCAAGGTACAATCTGCGTCCAAGGAAATAGACTTACGGCACAGTTTTGCTGTGCATTCGATAGACTTACAGCACAGTTCGGCTGTGCATTCAGAGAAGGAGAAGAATCATCGAGGGCTTGCTTTTTGCCCAAATAATTGTTTGAGTAAAGGGGATTCTGTTGGCTATGGTTGTGGAAGGACTAAGAAGTCGCGCGGCCGGGAGGTCGCCAGCAACGAACATTCCGGGTTTCCGTCTGAAGACTGCAATGCCTGCCACTGCTACCACTCGTATTGGACTGATAAATGATCGTGTGACCAGCCGGGATAATGGACAAACCACTTGGGCTCCGAAAACGTATTGCTGTCTTTTTATATTGTTAATTGGGTTTATAATAGTCCCTGTTTTAGGCATATGGTACCTCAAGGAAGTTCATCCGTTAGAGTCCTTGTTACCTACTCAAAATGTACCCACTGTTTCTACTCCCTTCGTGCATTTGCATACTCTGTCCCCTAGGGACTCTCAGCATAGACAAAGATATCATACCAATACTCTGTTACTTATCATGAATGCTACGCATGCTATTTTTAATAGGTCCAACTGTTGGGTCTTCTCGCATTTACCGCAACACAGGGATAAGGGGCTTGGTTGGTATATTCACCCTTTACCTTTAACAACTGTTTGTTATGCTTCTCTTAGAGCACTGTTCTTTGGCCATTGGAACGATAGCATCTCGGGGAACTTTGATGACACTAATTTGAATAGTTTTGAGAAACCTGTTATGACTCCCCTGGGATGCTCGTTTATGGCAGATAGGAGTAAGCTTAACATTGCTTCTATTAGGCCCTCTGATAGACTGTCTCGTCCCTTTCATTCTTTGATTTCCTTCAAGATGGCTCTGATAGGCAATAAGGATGCCATGCCTCCTTCATACACTGTAAACCATAGCCCTGATTCAGTTTCTTTCTGCATACATAGGAATGGTACTCAGTCATTGGGAGATTTTAAAGGTTGTGCCAACGTTGCGAATTTGACTGGGGAAGACAGACCTTTGTATGCAGGCGAAGCTGTCTACTTTGTTTGCGGTAATGTAGCATTTCCATGGTTACCCAGGGATTGGCAGGGAACTTGTTATTTAGGGATCTTGTTACCCGGTGTATTCATAGCAAGTACTATAGAGGTTTCAAAGGCTTGCCCACAACGGGACAAGAATGGGGACACACCGGCACAGGTTTTAGGAGATGTAGCAAAATTATTTGTGCCATTTTGGGGGCAGATAGCGAATTCCGAAGACATCAGAAGACTAGCGAGAGTACTGGAGAGAACCATCAACCGGACCACGGACATACTCTATAATATGACATTGGAACAGAAGGCAATAAGATTAGTAGCACTCCAGAACCGGATGGCATTAGATGTCATTTTGGCTGAACGTGGTGGAGTGTGTAAATTAGTGGGGTCCGCTTGCTGTGTTTTCGTGCCAGATTCCTCCCCAACCATCTTCAAGGCAATGCAGAATCTGCACGTCCTTAGTTTAGAAGTGCATGTTCCCGAGGGAAACTGGGATCTTAGCGCTTGGTTCTGGGACTTCTTGCGATCTTGGGGTTGGAAGGTGCTTTCAGTCTTACTGATTATTTTGGGAATTCTGTTATTCCTTTGCTGTTGTATCCAGTGTTTACCTAGTATATGTTCGATGCTAGGAGAATGTTGCGCACAGTCGATAGGTACAATAGGACATAAGGTGTATGCCCCAGATAAAACCTCCAAAGAATATGTGTTAAAAGAAATTTTAGTGAATGATCTAATGGCAGTAGATATTTCCGACAGCGATTCAGGGTGTATGGACGATGATACATAGAGTTGCTTGCAAGGAGATCAGAAATAGTTTAGCACTTGGCATAGGCCAAAAGGAGGGTTTGTCAAACCTAGTATACATGTGGGTTTAGAACAGGGTAAAAAATGAATGAAAAGCAATTTCAAATTCCAATTTATAGGAATTTATGTATGCAAGTCTTTATTTAATACGCATGCCATACACATAGTCCTCGCATGTACTGTCAAACGGGAAATTATATTGTGCCTCTTATTGCAATGAATATATGTATATTGGCCTACGCCAAGCTGCTTGTAAGCTACTTGCGAAGAAATCCGTGTTGCAAGGTCCTGACCTTAGAATCAATGTAAGCCGCCATTTTAGGTCAATCCGCCATTTTAGGTTCTCTCTGTAAAGTCACCCTGTGAGCTAAAATGGTGGACAGTGTCATCGCGAAAATGTAACATGGCCGTCTTGACCTCTGTGTTTATACTAATGTATAACTTGCCTGCAGGCTACATGTTGGGGTTGTGAACTGAGAGCTTGTCCTTCGTTGACCTGTGTGTAAAGGATTACTCGTGCAGTGAAGCTAATCCGCGAGCATATGTTAAGAACAATGTATCTAAATACTGAACTAAGAACACTTGTTTAAACTACATTGTATTAATGTTTGAGAAGGCTCTATGAGAAATCCTAAAATACACTGTTGCCGTGTAGGCTTGTTGGCGAATGTATTAAAGGCAAACCCAAAGCATACAGATGTGTGAACTCGGCACGAACCCTAGATCAGTAACGTATTAGTAGAATATTAACCCACAGTAGGGTTGGACATCATGTTCTCAAAGGATATAAAAGTGCAACTAATTCTAATGTACAGTCCCACTCACTGAGCACACCGAACCATGCTGCTTTTCGTTGTGTTGTACTGAGGGCCGATAGCTATCTGATTGTTTTGTCCTTTGTAACTGTTCAGTATAAGATAAAGATCTTTGTATGTTTCTTTGTAACCTGTTTTCGGTGTTTTTCATTTTTGGGGCTCTCAGCCTCGATATTTTCACTTTGTTTTCACAGTACAACTTCACACTTGTCTAGAAGAGTTCAGTAAAAAAAGAAAGATAATCAGAATTGAAGCAGTTTTTCTCTGATACCGCACTTGTCTTAATGCTGGATGAAAATAGAATTTTGAAAAATGATCGATAAAAGTCTGTTAGGCAACTCCTTCCTGGTAACATACCTGTCTTGATACTGGAGAAAAGCAAATGCCAAGAGATTATTCAATTAGGAAAATTCATCTCCTTGTATTTATAAAACGCTACACAAAAAGTAATTTGTGCAGCTAGGCTGATGAGAAATAACAGAAATACATAGGTTTAGTATATGTAACATCTAATGTATGCGTAATTTACAGTGTATTTTTCGAAGTGGATGCCTTTGTGGACATATAATAGTCAGATCCAAATAGGCACGTAAACCTTTGTGTTGATGAAGTATTGATGTTGGATACATGCAATGTTGTAGTCGTCTCCAGGATAAAGCTGGACACCTAGTTAGTTTAAACTGTTTTCTTCTTTTAAATAAATATTGATTTTTGACTACTTCAATGTCTGTTCCTTGTCCAGAATTGTGGTATGAGATTGTATAAATGGGAGTACAAAATTGGCGTGCCACATCTGCGTGAACCAATATCCAAATATAAAAATACTCAACAGCCACCACGCTGACCTACGCAGCATCATGGAGATCCTCACCATGGGCTGTCTCCTACCCATTACGGAACAAGAAGCACCCAGGTTTGTACCATTCTGCCCGACTATTAGTACAGCACCGAACTGCTGTCCCAGTGCCCACAGATGCAGAATTCTGCTCCACTCCCTCTTTTCTGGGACCACTCTGTCTGTGGAAGAAAATACTGACAGCTTATCAGCAACGCCTTCTCTCATGAAATGGAACATCGGAAACATCCTTTCCTACCACAGGTTCCCCTGTGTCTTGCAGGCAGGGGATTTGCATGGGTTGCCCCTCCAGCCCCGCAGGGTGCCCCTCCAGCCCCGCAGGGTGACGATTCTGTTGCAGAATAAACAAACCATGTCCACGGGCTGTGGAACACTCACGTCCCATGCACACTCAAGGTAATTGTCCTAGGACAAACAAAACTCAAAGGAATATCTAAATTCAGTATGATGATGAGAACACAGTGGGGTGACTCACAAATTTTGTCTATGGTCCAATGGTAAAATGTTCAAAGTAATACATTTTCAGACTCATATTCCAAATATATATTTTTTATATCATATCAATGTGAATGGACAATATTCAACTTATATTGTATATTACAGTAACATCAAAATTCAAAGAAGCAACAGATCTTTAAATGAAAAAATAAAAGGATTTGGAAAAACAAAACATGATCAAAACTAAGCAATTTGGAAAATCGTTTCGGGATTTACTATCCCTTCTTCAGGAGCTGGATATTGTATTGATCCAATTGATACATTCTTAATGCATATTTATATTCACTGTAAACAAATAACAGAAATAATGTCAGTGAGTTGAATTCTCACAATATAATTTCATAATGTGTGCTTATTAGCTAGACTTGTGCGTACCTGCCATGAGTGTCAAAATAGAGATCCTGGCGAATTTCACTAAATTGTGCATCTTGCTAGATGCCTCTTAAGGTGTATCCAACCTAACCTTCTGGACAGGGAAAATCTGAAAAATTGACACAATCCTTTTCAATCAATATGTCATATAGGTCATGTGTAATATGAAGTAGATAGTGGGATGGGTCCACATACCTGACTGTATGCAGTCTTGTATCAAGGATTTCTACTTGTGTTGTTAGTGCCTTCTGGACGGATCCACATGAGCAGTGAACCTGCCCAAGTCCTCATATGTGTGATGTCCTGTAAGTAAAAGGTAATATATACATTCAGGAAAAAGTGTTTCTGGAACCTCAGTGCGCAGTCCCTACCCTATGAAAATATTACGTTCTGTATTTCCATAAGGAAAAAATCCTACCTGATAGTCAGGATATGATGGTTCCCCCTTTGTGAATGGATCGTGTAGGGCCAGTGTTAATCAATGTTCTTATGTCGCAGCATTCTAGCAAATTACGGTTAAGCCATTATCCGGTTGGCAAGCCAAAGAAAGTAACGGTTATTAAAGCCGTTCAGTGATATAGCCAAGCGATTAAACCAAGCAATGTGCTTCTGTGGTCCTCTCTTACCAGTCCGAGTGCTGAAAAACAGAACGCTATCAAAGGATAGTTGTAGGGCGATATTTGCATCCGCACGCTGAGGCGCCATCTCCTAGCAAGAGCAGCACTCTATGACGCTCGAGTATAAACAGCTTCCCTAACAACGGGTAACCAGGAAGCGATAGTGTGCGTGGTGACGGTTCATTGGAGCAGGCTTCGTCATCACGTAAGTCCATTAGAGAAATCGTACCGAAACCCATCGGGGCATGTATATAATCAGTCTAAAAATAGCAGTTCGGCTAAATCTTTGTTTAATAACGAAACAACTGAGAATTGCAATGAAGGTTAAATAATAAACAACAGAAGATTGTAAGGCCGAAACAAATGACACAATTATTATATTCATAAAAAGTGCTGTGTGCTAAAGTGTGATGCTGCCCCTTTAAGGGCTGCACGCGCGCGGTGGAGTGATGTTGCACTCCGCCACGTGCAATATAAATAAAGGGGGCATTCCCGGCCGCTTAGAGTGACCAGGGATCCCAAACGTCACGGACGTGTCTGCGTGAGGTCTGTGGTGGGAGAGGGCTGACGGACACCCGTGTGTGCGCAGGGCACACCACAACATAAAGGGTAATCCACATAAAAGGATGGAATACATGCTTAATGGTCATAAAAATGGGACCAAATGTGTCAGGTTGGTCATTCATTGCACAACCTACAAAGGGGTGCAATGGCGATATCCAATAACATTCTCATTTATATAGCAACATGTGTGGCCTACGGTGTCTAATGAATAACGGAGCACTCTCAGGGGAAATTTGTATAGCAAAAGCAAATGACACAATAGTTACATTCCTAATGAGTGCTGTCTTTTAAAGGGGCCTCCATGTAAATTATGGAGTACACTACTTAATGGTCATGAATGAGATGAGGAAAGACACAATATGTCAGGCTGGTCATACATTGCGCAACCTACAAAGGGGTGCAGTGATGATATTCAATAACATTCTCTTTCAATGACATGTGGCAACATGTGTAAATTACAGTGTCCCCACTCAGTAAGCCACTGAGTGGGTACATCAATGATGTCCAATGGCACTCTAGTTCACAATCTAGGTATATGAAAGTTGATAAGTCCTTATGTATAGTGACAGATCATTTCCGTCTGGGTAACATCTTTTTGAACCTATTCAACATAAATTTCTCTAACCCCTTATGGCCACAATTGAGTGCTTGTACATATATATATATATATATATATATATATATATATATATATATATATATATATATATATATATATATTTGTATATATATATAGATATATACTACAAAAAAAACTTTGTTGAGGGGACGTTATGGTTAAGTTGCCCTAACAGAAACCTGTACACTTCACTAAAAAAAACTTTCCACCTCCCCTTTATGCTTTAAATTAAAACCGAAAAACCCCTGAAATTCGACAGTTATGGTAAACTAAGCCCCCAACCCTGCCACCACCCCTGTGCACTGCTAACACTAACACCCAGACCATGAAATATGTCATCTCAAATGTCAATGATGACATCAATGACAACATCACTTGTTAAGCCCCTTTCTTTTCCTTCCCTGCCATACATATATATGTACAATCAGTAAAAGAATTCCACTAAAGGAATGTTATACTTCACAGTGCAACCAAACACCACTGCACATTCCCCGATTATAGTAAGCTAAGCAACCATAACTCGCACCATCTACGTGCATTGCTAAGACTAACACCCAGGACATCAAAGAGGACATCACAAATATCATTGATGGCATCACATGTGAAAATAATATTCCTAAAAAGTCCCTACCTACAAGGGGTTCTTTCTATTATGTTGGTAGCAAGATGTCAGGGGTGATTGTGTAATGTTACACGTGTAATAACTAGCTCACAAATCTAGACTTAATACACACTTGTGCTACAACAAACAATAAATATAACGACCCAATGCATATAACTGAGCGGCACATACAGGGAAACTGAAGTAGGGTAGAAGGAACTAGCAGCATCCGACAGTTTATCTTCCTGTATACAAATTAATTGTGTGTTTAAGGCCTGCTATTGCCCCATGCATGTGCATCATGAGCTGATACCAGACCCTATGGAAAGTACTTTAAGAACACACGACAAGGGTAACGTTTTGTTATACAGCACCTTTTCAATTTGCATATTGCTCTGGCAGTGAATAAAACCACCTAGCCTACATTTTTCAATGCACCAACATAAGTGAGGCAAACATGTGATGTCATCAGTGATGTCATCAATTATATTTGTGATGTCATCTTTGATGTCCTGCATGTTAGTCTTAGCAATGTACGTAGATGGTGCGAGTTATGATTGCTTAGCTTACTATAATATAAAATGGGTGGATCAATGATCTTTCTAGCCGATATACTGCTGCCATTTGGGAAAAGTATGACTGCAAATCTTCAACATATCTAAAGCCACAAATCTAACTCAGGCAGCCTTTTTCATTTTGAGTAGAGCCTACCTTACTCCTAAACGTATTTCTAGGTTTGCTTCCAACTTGACAACCTTGTGCTGGTCTTGTAAAGAATGTACGGCTGATTTTCAACACTGTATTTTCATTCTGGGAAAGAATATGGATAACTCTACAAAAAATGTTTCATTTTACAGCGCAACTTAATCTTGACAATCTAATCACATGGTTACTCTGATTTAACAAATATTTCCTCTCCGAGGTTATTTCACCTA
The DNA here is from genome assembly GCF_040938575.1 of Ambystoma mexicanum. NCBI lineage: Eukaryota > Metazoa > Chordata > Amphibia > Caudata > Ambystomatidae > Ambystoma > Ambystoma mexicanum. Next base: position 241,820,603 of record NC_090926.1, on the reverse strand, counting down.
CTTGTCTTCATTGGTTTTCATCTAATATCTTGTAAATGGAAATGTTTTGATCGCTTATGTTATGCTACTAGTTGGAATTATATATGCTACATTCACAGAATTGAAAAGGGTTGTGCCACTACTCTAATTGACGTACATAAATATAATCAAAAGTGGAGTCCACTGATCGAATATCTTAATGCCTCCTCAGCAGAGTCCTTTTAATTTGTTGCTTCAGTTTGTTTTGTTTGCTCTCCCTTCTCCTCTTGCATCTTGTATTGTCCTGTCTGTTTTGTTCTTCTTTCGTGTTCTTGTAGTCCTTTTAGATTTATATTTCTCATATATTCATATATAGCCAGACTACTCCTCAAACTATCCAGAAGAGACCACATCACCCCGGCCCTAAAAACACTACACTGGCTCCCAGTAAAACAGCGTATCATCTTCAAAACAATGTTCATAACGCACAGGGCAATCAGCGGACAAGGAGCAGAATTCCTACAAAAAAAATAACAATCTACAAGCCAACGAGACCGCTTAGGTCAACCAACGAAATCCGACTGGAACAAAAACCTTACATCAAGAAGAAACTCGGAGGCACCGCTTTCTACCACTTAGCCGCGAAAACCTGGAACAACATCCCAAAATTAATAAGGAACACCAAAGACCACCTTAAATTCAGAAAATTACTAAAAACCTGCCTCTTCAACACCGGAGACTAAAACCGAAACAACAATAAGACAAACGACTCATCAAAAAAGGACATTGACAAACCCCTAGAACCGACAGAAGTACCCTGGGCACCAGTAGGGCTGACGCTGGACACAGGGGTCCACCCGCGAGACCCAGAGAAACGGATACAACTACTCCAGCCAACCCTTACCATCCCCCACCGCCCGTACAGCCACAACTAGGTTCCACGAGGCTGTGGAACGGACAAGATGCCTCCAATCACCACACAACCAGGTGTATGGACACTAGCAGCGGCGCTAGTCATGTCGAGGGGGTGAGGAGCATGCAAGGTTATTAAGGGAGCGGGCGGAGGGGACAGCTAGATCCTCAAACGGCCTCGAATGGAAAATCGGGCACGTACCTCCTGAGGCTCAGGGTGTACAAGCATCCCGTCGGGTAAGATTACACGAGCCCAACCGGTTCAGTCCAGGATAGAGATGACTAACGAATACCATTAACAATTTCCTTCTCTGCATACACCTCTCAAACTCCAAACCAAACACAACCACAAACCTCTAGCGTAGCAAACCGCACAAACTTCACTACACTGCAACAACAAAACAAAAAAACACATAGACTCGCACATCAGCACACGACGACTACCGGCCGCATACACCCCAGGCCCAGCCGACGGAACCACCGGGCTGAGGCTGCCAACAGCACATCACTGCAACCTTGCACTTTTCCAGCCTCCACCCACTAACCCACCCTCCCCCCCTCTTTCAGAGCCTCCATAGCGCCAGGGAACCACTCCGGTGGTGATAGTGCGCGGTACAAATGACCTTTAACATTAACATTAACATTAACATATTGCTTTGATGAATTCTGATTTTAGAGTTTTGCAAGGAACTTTTAGTGAATCTCTACATTTATTGTAACCGTGTTACACTATGTTGTGCCTTTTAATTGTTAACTCAACTTAAATGTGTATCCTGTATTTATCCATTACAAAGCCTAATAAAAATTGCTAAACAAAAAAAAAACTCTTATCTGTGCATTGTCTGCTGCATCTTTTTACACTGCTGCAAGGCCTTTTCAAAGCAGTCTTCTGAGAGTAAGTGGAGGTAATACCATTTACCTCCACTGTTTACGCACCGCCAAACTATCAGTTTGCCAGTATGACTGGGTGGAAATTATAGCGATTTTTGTAGGTTGGCCTCATTACAGTCCTGCCAGTGTGGGAAAAGTGACTGTAATTCTATACCCTGCACTTTTCCCACGCCAGCAAAACACACGTTTTACCTTTAGCAAAGAGCTGGAGGTAAATCAGGCCCCCAACGGCCAATACATGTTGATATTACTGGCACCAGGATTAACGGTGAGCATAAGGCCCTTTGGTAGCGTGTATGCAGTGAATGGGAGGCAGAGTAACTCTTACACCAAATAATCAAACCAACTCAGGAAGATGGCAAATGTTGATGTTTTATTAACAATTATCTAAAACAGGGAGTCAAAACATACATCAACAGACGTTCGCTCGAGTCTCTCAACGCATTTTGTAAAAACACAGACTTTCTACTAAAAATGAGTCATAGGTGAAGTCATACTACATGGCAAATAAGAAAAACCTACGAGGGGTTGTGATAGGATCAAGGGAAACATCTAAGTATACTTTCTATAAGGGGTTGGGTTGTCATTGGAGTTCTACTGTCAGGTGGACAATTTATGCCCACCTCTAGTGCAAATCATCTTCATCATTAGTAGGTACAGGGTATATCATTGATATGATATGATATGATATGATATGATACTTTATTTATATAGCGCCTATACACAACGTGTTTCAAAGGGCTTCAAGGAGGGAGGGGAACAAAGGAAAATACAGTTACATTCAGCAAAGTCCTTGAAACAGTACAGAATGTAAAAATAACTATCATAATAGGCCTGTCGGCATTTCTGATAGTGCAAGTGCATAGAAGAAGTAAGGCAAGAGGTAATGGATAGGAGGAGAACAAAGCAAGCAGTAATATTACTATGTCTGACGACAATTTACGCAGTGCAGGTGGTAACAAGAGGAGGGGTGGGAGGGGGGCAAGGGTACGGAGGGGAAAGGAGAACAAGGCACGATACTGAACAAAACTGTTGGTGACAAACTTGAAAGTAGGGGGGGAGGAAGAGAACAAGGGGGGAGGAGGGGGGACAGACAAGCTGCTATCGAGAGTCACGGAACAAAAGATAGGAGTAAGTGCTAGGAGGGGGAAGTCTGAGAGGAGGGAGAAGGAGTGGGGAGTAGGATGGATGTGAGGAGGTGGGAAGGGAAGGAGGTGGGAAGGGATTGTCAGGCAGGAAGGGGAGTGGAACGCAGAGCAAAGAGGGTGGAGCAGGCACTCAGGGGGGGAAGGGGGGCACACAGGCACTCAGGGAGGGCCAGGGGGGACACAGGCACTCACGGAGGGGCAGGGGGGAACACAGGCACTCACGGAGGGGCAGGGGGGCACACGGGCACTCACGGTGGGGCAGGGGGGCACACGGGCACTCACGGAGGGGCAGGGGGGCACACGGGCACTAACAGAGGGGCAGGGGGCACACAGGCACTCACGGAGGGGGAGGGGGGCACACGGGCACGCACGGAGGGGCAGGGGCACACAGGCACTCACTGAGAGGCAGGGGGCACACGGGCACTCACGGAGGGGGAGGGGGGCACACTGGCACTTACAGAGGGGCAGGGGGGCACATGGGCACCTACAGAGGGGCAGGGGGGCACACAGGCACTCGCGGAGGGGGAGGGGGGCACACGGGCACTCACGGAGGGGCAGGGGGGCACACGGGCACTCACGGAGGGGCAAGGGGGGCACGCGGGCAATCACAGAGGGGCAGGGGGGCACACAGGCACTCACAAAGGGGCAGGGGGGCACATAGGCACTCACAGAGGGGCAGGGGGGCACACGGGCAATCACGGAGGGGCAGGAGGGCACACAGGCACTCACGGAGGGGCAGGGGGGCACACAGGCACTCACGGAGGGGCAGGGGGGCACACAGGCACTCACGGAGGGGCAGGGGGGAACACGGGCACTCACGGGGGGGAAGGGAGGGCACACAGGCACTCACGGAGGGGCAGGGGGCACACAGGCACTCACAGAGGGGCAGGGGGGCACACAGGCACTCACGGAGGGGCGGGGGGGCACACAGGCACTCACAGAGGGGGAAGGGCACACAGGCACTCACGGAGGGGCAGGGGGGCACGCGGGCACTCACGGAGGGGCAGGTGGGGCACAACGGGCAATCACGGAGGGGCAGGGGGCACACAGGCACTCACAGAGGGGCAGGGGGGCACACAGGCACTCACGGAGGGGGAGGGGGCACACAGGCACTCACGGAGGGGCAGGGGGGCACACGGGCACTCACGGAGGGGCAGGTGGGGCACAACGGGCAATCACGGAGGGGCAGGGGGCACACAGGCACTCACAGAGGGGCAGGGGGGCACACAGGCACTCACGGAGGGGTGGGGGGGCACACAGGCACTCACGGAGGGGGAGGGGGGCACACGGGCACTCACGGAGGGGCAGGGGGGCACACGGGCACTCACGGAGGGGCAGGGGGGGCACAACGGGCAATCACGGAGGGGCAGGGGGGCACACAGGCACTCACAGGGGGCAGGGGGGCACACAGGCACTCACAAAGGGTCAGGGGGGCACACGGGCACTCACAGAGGGGCAGGGGGGCACACGGGCACTCACGGAGGGGCAGGTGGGGCACAACAGGCAATCACGGAGGGGCAGGGGGCACACAGGCACTCACAGAGGGGCAGGGGGGCACACAGGCACTCACGGAGGGGTGGGGGGGCACACAGGCACTCACGGAGGGGGAGGGGGGCACACGGGCACTCACGGAGGGGCAGGGGGGCACACGGGCACTCACGGAGGGGCGGGGGGGCACAACGGGCAATCACGGAGGGGCAGGGGGGCACACAGGCACTCACAGGGGGCAGGGGGGCACACAGGCACTCACAAAGGGTCAGGGGGGCACACGGGCACACAGGCACTAGGAACTCAAGGAGGGGCAGGGGGGCACACAGGCACTCACAAAGGGTCAGGGGGGCACACGGGCACACAGGCACTAGGAACTCACGGAGGGGCAGGGGGGCACACAGGCACTCACAAAGGGTCAGGGGGGCACACAGGCACTCACGGAGGGGCAGGGGGGCACACAGGTACTCACAAAGGGTCAGGGGGGCACACGGGCACACAGGCACTAGGAACTCATGGAGGGGCAGGGGGGCACACAGGCACTCACAAAGGGTCAGGGGGGCACACGGGCACACAGGCACTAGGAACTCACGGAGGGGCAGGGGGGCACACAGGCACTCACGGAGGTGCAGGGGGGCACACAGGCACTCACGGAGGGGCAGGGGGGCACACAGGCACTCACGGAGGGGCAGGGGGGCACACAGGCACTCACAGAGGGGCAGGGGGGCACACAGGCACTCACAAAGGGGCAGGGGGGCACACGGGCACACAGGCACTAGGAACTCACGGAGGGGCAGGGGGCACACGGGCACTCACGGGGGGCAGGGGGGCACACGGGCACACAGGCACTAGGAACTCACGGAGGGGCAGGGGGGCACACAGGCACTCACAAAGGGTCAGGGGGGCACACAGGCACACAGGCACTAGGAACTCACGGAGGGGCAAGGGGGGCACACAGGCACTCACAGGGGGGCAGGGGGGCACACAGGCACTCACAAAGAGTCAGGGGAGCACACGGGCACACAGGCACTAGGAACTCAAGGAGGGGCAGGGGGGCACACAGGCACTCACAAAGGGTCAGGGGGGGCACACGGGCACACAGGCACTAGGAACTCACGGAGGGGCAAGGGGGGCACACAGGCACTCACGGAGGGGCAGGGGGGCACACAGGCACTCACGGAGGGGCAGGGGGCACACAGGCACTCACGGAGGGGCAGGGGGGCACACAGGCACTCACAGAGGGGCAGGGGGGCACACGGGCACACAGGCACTAGGAACTCACGGAGGGGCAGGGGGGCACACAGGCACTCACGGGGGCAGGGGGGCACACGGGCACACAGGCACTAGGAACTCACGGAGGGGCAAGGGGGGCACACAGGCACTCACAGGGGGCCAGGGGGGCACACAGGCACTCACAAAGAGTCAGGGGAGCACACGGGCACACAGGCACTAGGAACTCAAGGAGGGGCAGGGGGGCACACAGGCACTCACAAAGGGTCAGGGGGGGCACACGGGCACACAGGCACTAGGAACTCACGGAGGGGCAAGGGGGGCACACAGGCACTCACGGAGGGGCAGGGGGCACACAGGCACTCACGGAGGGGCAGGGGGCACACAGGCACTCACGGAGGGGCAGGGGGGCACACAGGCACTCACAGAGGGGCAGGGGGGCACACGGGCACACAGGCACTAGGAACTCACGGAGGGGCAGGGGGCACACAGGCACTCACGGAGGGGCAGCGGGGCACACAGGCACTCACGGAGGGGCAGGGGGGCACACAGGCACTCACGGAGGGGCGGGGGGCACACAGGCACTCACGGAGGGGGAGGGGGGCACACGGGCACTCACGGAGGGGCAGGGGGGCACACGGGCACTCACGGAGGGGCAGGGGGCACAACGGGGAATCACGGAGGGGCAGGGGGGCACACAGGCACTCACGGGGGCCAGGGGGGGACACAGGCACTCACAAAGGGTCAGGGGGCACACGGGCACACAGGCACTAGGAACTCACGGAGGGGCAAGGGGGCACACAGGCACTCACAAAGGGTCAGGGGGGCACACGGGCACACAGGCACTAGGAACTCACGGAGGGGCAGGGGGGCACAAAAGCACTCACAAAGGGTCAGGGGGGCACACAGGCACTCACGGAGGGGCAGGGGGGCACACAGGCACTCACAAATGGTCAGGGGGGCACACGGGCACACAGGCACTAGGAACTCACGGAGGGGCAGGGGGGCACACAGGCACTCACAAAGGGTCAGGGGGCACATGGGCACACAGGCACTAGGAACTCACGGAGGGGCAGGGGGGCATACAGGCACTCACGGAGGGGCAGGGGGGCACACAGGCACTCACGGAGGGGCAGGGGGGCACACAGGCACTCACAAAGGGTAACGGGGCACACGGGCACACAGGCACTAGGAACTCACGGAGGGGCAGGGGGGCACACAGGCACTCACAAAGGGTCAGGGGGGCACACGGGCACACAGGCACTAGGAACTCACGGAGGGGCGGGGGGCACAAAGGCACTCACAAAGGGTCAGGGGGGCACACAGGCACTCACGGAGGGGCAGGGGGGCACACAGGCACTCACAAAGGGTCAGGGGGGCACACGGGCACACAGGCACTAGGAACTCACGGAGGGGCAGGGGGGCACACAGGCACTCACAAAGGGTCAGGGGGGCACATGGGCACACAGGCACTAGGAACTCACGGAGGGGCAGGGGGGCACACAGGCACTCACGGAGGGGCAGGGGGGCACACAGGCACTCACAAAGGGGCAGTGGGGCACACGGGCACACAGGCACTAGGAACTCACGGAGGGGCAGGGGGGCACACAGGCACTCACGGGGGCGGGGGGGCACACGGGCACACAGGCACTAGGAACTCACGGAGGGGCAAGGGGGCACACAGGCACTCACGGAGGGGCAGGGGGGCACACAGGCACTCACGGAGGGGCAGGGGGGCACACAGGCACTCACGGAGGGGCAGGGGGCACACAGGCACTCACGGAGGGGCGGGGGGGCACACAGGCACTCACAGAAGGGCAGGGGGGCACACAGGCACTCACGGAGGGGCAGGGGGGCACACAGGCACTCACAGAGGGGCCTGTGATCCGGCGTACCGCGGTGGACAGCGGTAGACAGGGCCTTCGTTGTGGGCCTTAGGTCATGCGGCCGGTTCCCGCCTCCCGGTTGCAGCCATTGGCTAAAGGGGCCAATTGCAACCAATGGGAGAGGGGGCAGGGGCTGGCCCACCAAAGCAGGAAACAAATCACATATTCCTCAAAATGGCACACAAAACGAAAGAACGGCCATCTTGGAGGGCCTCGGCAAGGTGGCATTTAGCAGGGCAACACATGAAACAAAAGGTGCAGGCAGCAACTAGTGAGATGGACGCATCATGCTGGACACAGCAGCCATATGTTTCAAATTCACGATCGATTCGTGAGCATTCCGACCAAGATGAAACGTCACTCGCATTGCCACGCAAAGTCAATGATAATGTCTCCAGATACCTTACCCCCAGCATAGCGCCGTATGATTGTCAGTCCAGCGCAGATGGAGGGTGCTGGAGGACAGAGGGCAGGGCTCCAGCTCGAGGTGAAGAGTGGGAGAGGAAGAGGGGATGGAGGCAGGGCCCCGTTGTGGACCTTAGGTGGTGCGGCCGGCTCCCGCCTCCCGGTTGCAGCCATTGGCTAAAGGGGCCAATTGCAACCAATGGGAGAGGGGGCAGAGGCTGGCCCACCAAAGCAGGAAACAAATCACATATTCCTCAAAATGGCAAACAAAATGAAAGAACGGCCATCTTGGAGGGCCTCGGCAAGGTGGCATTTAGCAGGGCAACACATGAAACAAAAGGTGCAGGCAGCAACTAGTGAGATGGACGCATCATGCTGGACACAGCAGCCATATGTTTCAAATTCACGATCGATTCGTGAGCATTCCGACCAAGATGAAAAGTCACTTGCATTGCCACGCAAAGTCAATGATAATGTCTCCAGATACCTTACCCCCAGCAGAGCGCCGTGTGATTGTCAGTGCAGCGCAGATGGAGGGTGGTGGAGGGCAGAGGGCAGGGCTCCAGCTCGAGGTGAAGAGTGGGAGAGGAAGAGGGGATGGAGGCAGGCCCCGTTGTGGGCCTTAGGTGGTGCGGCCGGCACCCGCCTCCCGGTTGCAGCCATTGGCTAAAGGGGCCAATTGCAACCAATGGGAGAGGGGGCAGGGGCTGGCCCACCAAAGCAGGAAACAAATCACATATTCCTCAAAATGGCACACAAAATGAAAGAACGGCCATCTTGGAGGGCCTCGGCAAGGTGGCATTTAGCAGGGCAACACATGAAACAAAAGGTGCAGGCAGCAACTAGTGAGATGGACGCATCATGCTGGACACAGCAGCCATATGTTTCAAATTCACGATCGATTCGTGAGCATTCCGACCAAGATGAAAAGTCACTCGCATTGCCACGCAAAGTCAATGATAATGTCTCCAGATACCTTACCCCCAGCAGAGCGCCGTGTGATTGTCAGTCCAGCGCAGATGAAGGGTGCTGGAGGGCAGAGGGCAGGGCTCCAGCTTGAGGTGAAGAGTGGGAGAGGAAGAGGGGATGGAGGCAGGGCCCCGTTGTGGGCCTTAGGTGGTGCGGCCGGCTCCCGCCTCCCGGTTGCAGCCATTGGCTAAAGGGGCCAATTGCAACCAATGGGAGAGGGGGCAGGGGCTGGCCCACCAAAGCAGGAAACAAATCACATATTCCTCAAAATGGCAAACAAAACGAAAGAACGGCCATCTTGGAGGGCCTCGGCAAGGTGGCATTTAGCAGGGCAACACAAGAAACAAAAGGTGCAGGCAGCAACTAGTGAGATGGACGCATCATGCTGGACACAGCAGCCATATGTTTCAAATTCACGATCGATTTGTGAGCATTCCGACCAAGATGAAAAGTCACTCGCATTGCCACGCAAAGTCAATGATAATGATAATGTCTCCAGATACCTTACCCCCAGCATAGCGCCGTGTGATTGTCAGTCCAGCGCAGATGGAGGGTGCTGGAGGGCAGAGGGCAGGGCTCCAGCTCGAGGTGAAGAGTGGGAGAGGAAGAGGGGATGGAGGCAGGGCCCCGTTGTGGGCCTTAGGTGGTGCGGCCGGCTCCCGCCTCCCGGTTGCAGCCATTGGCTAAAGGGGCCAATTGCAACCAATGGGAGAGGGGGCAGGGGCTGGCCCACCAAAGCAGGAAACAAATCACATATTCCTCAAAATGGCAAACAAAACGAAAGAACGGCCATCTTGGAGGGCCTCGGCAAGGTGGCATTTAGCAGGGCAACACATGAAACAAAAGGTGCAGGCAGCAACTAGTGAGATGGACGCATCATGCTGGACACAGCAGCGATATGTTTCAAATTCACGATCGATTCGTGAGCATTCCGACCAAGATGAAAAATCACTTGCATTGCCACGCAAAGTCAATGATAATGTCTCCAGATACCTTACCCCCAGCATAGCGCCGTGTGATTGTCAGTCCAGCGCAGATGGAGGGTGCTGGAGGGCAGAGGGCAGCTCCCTCCAGCTCGAGGTGAAGAGTGGGAGAGGAAGAGGCTGTCAAACTATAAGGCCCTTTGTTATATGGCCCTCTACAATTGGTTGGCATGCTCGTGCCCTTCTGGCACATTCAGCTTACTTAGCAGCATGTAAGCTCAACCTCAGGTGCCAGGAGGTGGACTTGGCTTTCCCTCCCCACCCAATTAGCCCATCATCTCTAATCACCCATGCCTTCTGCCATGCAGATTGTCTTTGAAGTTGGCCTTGCAAAGTATCCTTGTCTCTGGGAATATAAGTGAGTGCGAGCAGGCACTATCATTTTTCTGGAACTCCAAGCCCAACTCTATTTTCATCCTTGGTTCACATGACAGCAGACCACGATTTGGTCCATTTTGCAGCGTTTAATTGTCCTAAATGAATAAAACGTGGCACGTGGCATGCATGGTGTTCTTTCTTAGCACCTTCACAAAGGATGATTCAGCGTCTCACGTTCACTCCCTTCAAGAATAAATAACCAGTCTTGGCTGATTTAGCTTTGACAACAGGCCAGACAGCCCTTGCAGACTCTTCCACGATCTCAGTTTATTCAGCTCTTCTCTCCATGGGTCTGAGCTCACTAAAATTTGTGATACCGATGTCCAGCTTCTATATAATGGCGGCTTCACCTGCAGTCTATTCACTACTTATAGCCAGCTCCTAAGATTACTTGATCTACTTGTGTTACAGCATCTGTACATTAATTGAATGGCTTGCATTTCCTGCAGCGCTCTTCACACGTGCAATCTTCTCTATGCATCTGAAAGTTTACTCGATTCTTAACTTCGTCATCAGTTTCTTATACGGTCCATACATTTTCTTTAGCCAGTCTTCTCAGGGCATCACGTTCATCTTTTGTGACGTCACCAGCTCTTTGTTCTATCATTTTCATATTCCTTCGGGAAGTTCCTCCCTCATATTGTCATCTCTTTGTTGATACATTTGATAGTGTTTTCTCAAACGGTACCTTTTCTCGAAATATATGATGCGGAATTTGCAGAACTGTTGGTTTTAAACATGACACAATCTTAGGCTTGCAACATATAGCTGGTAGGGGGTGGGACTTGCTGTAGAGGCAATTAGCTGCTCCTCTACATTCCTCCCTCTGGTCGAGTTATCGACCACACCTTCATCGGTCTCCACATTTCGATATCTTATCTTGAAAAAGTGTTTTTTCAGAGTCCAGATCTTCATCACCCCCTTCAGGGTGTCGGCTGATTTAACATGGTCATCCACACTCCAGGGCATGTAGCTGCACTGTTCATTCAGCTTACAGTAGACCATTCATCTTATGTACGTCTTGTGATTCTTCAGATAGAGGAACTTCGTTCCCTCAGGAGCTACGGTGCTAGCCTCTCTGTATTTTCTGACATCTTCATCTGTCAACTCTTTGGGTGCAAACCCTGACATCAATCATGACATTCATTCCTACTGCCTTTTTTGCTGTCTTCTTACATTGTGTAATTATTATCCTGATCACACAGAATCCAAACATCACCATCAACAATACTGCTAAAAAAAACTTGCAGATGTTCATCATCCACTGTGGAACCCATGAGAAAATTGACGCAAACCAACTGTCATCTGTGATGTCTTCTGTCTCATCTTCCATCTGGTTGTGCAGGTTCATCAACAGCGTTATGGCCGCTGTCAAGGTCCCATTCTCGTCATAGTGAGAACGTGTGAACGTGCAACATGATGGACCGATTTTGGTGCAAACTCCTCCTTGTATCGCTGTGATCATGTCAAGGACATATTTATTTTGCATAGTCATTAATTCTATGGCTCTCAATTCTTCCTTGATGGCATTGAATCTCTTTATGGTGGTGTTGATGGTCTGAAGAAGCTCCCATCTGGTAATCTGCAACCATTTGGCACTGGCCATGGTCTGGATCCCAGGCATAAAGATAGTCGTGAAAATTGATGCAGTCTTGCTGAACAATCTGTGTTCATATGGAATGGCCTCATATGCCTCTATTGACTTTGCTGAGAAGTAGTTCTCCCTTCTGGTTCAATTGAAAAATTCAAGCGATCTTCTCCTTCTCAAGTGGGAATCTATCTTCGGAAATTCTCCAATGTTCTAGTCACACTGTGGAATCATCAATGTTGGAACATGGATGAGCATCAAGGAACACGTCGCTCCCCAATCCTTGGGCAGCTTCATGTACGCCCTAGTCCCAAAAGCCCAATATCGATCCATCAGGATTGCTGTCCCTGCACCCATTCTGGAAACGCCAACTGTAGTTCTGCAGCCTATGTTATCTCCCACACGCTTTCTTCCTTCTCTTCAAAAGCACAGTGTTGCATTTGCTAATGAAACCACAATCATTGGACGCGATTCATTTTCTACCCATGTCAGTAGCTTGGCATGCTTGGCTCATGACTACAAACATCCATCATTTACTCTCTGCACCTGAGCTGTACAGGACATCACTCCGTCATCCCATCCCTTCTTGTACTTCACTTGTCCATAGACTAAGACTTGAGTTTGTTCCCACCATCCAGGCAATCCAGATACTTCTGTTATATCAGGGCATTCCAGTCTCTTCGTGTCTTTCATTACTACCTCTTCCTGTCCGTCTGCAGGATACACAAGCATCTTACTTTTCCATCCAGGTTGCTTTTCCATCTTTGTGGTCTTGATATAATCATTCTGGAAAGGAAACAACCATTTCGATTTCTATCGCAAAGTGGCCTAACTTCCCTGGAACTGTCTTCTGGTCATGCATGCTGCAAGATGAACGAGGCATCTGGCATTGTGTTCTGGGACTTCTCTTGAAATGAAAGTTTGCACTGTATTCATGGAATAGGGTATGAGAGCACAGACGTAGCAACTTTGCTTAGATGCTCTCTCTCCCACCTTTCTCATGTGCTGATACCACATGTTATTACCCAAATGTGCTGCATTGTCTAGATAGGTATTTATCCCCTCACTATCTTCCTCTGCATTTCTCTTATGTCTCTTACATGCAAAGTTTGTCTAGTGACCCTGCAGTGAATCAAAAGCAGTTCTCATAGTGGGGAGAATTATAGGGGCATCTGTTTTGTCAGGGCCAATATGATAGAGAGTGTGAAACAGGAAAAAAAGAAAGACAAAAAGAGTAATCATACAGGCATATACTATGCACACAACCATGGACATCTATCATTCACGCCATCCTGGTACTGGCTGTGTTTGTTCATCCCCTAAAATAGTGCCAGCTTCAACATTCCTCATTTCTACTATAAACATAAGACATTTCTTTTACACTTACAATTGCAGTATCTGTTCTATTATCGCAATGAGAAGCCTTCTAATCACAGGGCCATTTTTAGGATCCTGCAAAAAAGTGTGAATATCAACATCTCTTCTGACAAGAGCAGGATAAGCTTGAAGGATAAATACAAAAACAGCAAGCACAAGCCGATACACATCGCTGTCGGTGAGAACCATGTGTTTAACCAAACAAGTATTCACTGAGAAATTAATCTGGATATTGCTCTTGTTTCCAATCTTCGATCTCAAAGTCACGTAATCGCATAATTGCGATACATCAACGCTTTTTCCAATTTTAGCCTACAAAAACTTGCTGTAAGTTTTTGTACTCCTGCAAAAATATCTATAAGGAGTATTACCTTTTTTTTAGTCCTATAGAGAAGTTAGGTACCCCCACCTCAATCACCTCGCCCATCTTGCCTATATGTTGGGAACCAGAGTGTGAGACACGTGTGGTACCAGTGAAAATACTCATACCTAGGAGAATCCTGGAAGCAAGGTTCCCTTTGAGAAAACCACACCTGCACACAAGAAAGTATGATGGCCATTTGAATGAAGTTCCAGAAGAAGCAGTACAAATGAATGGCCAAGACGAATGGTGACGTCACAGAGAGTCGAGTTGAAGTGCACAAAAAGGATGCAGCGACAAGAGAATGCTGATATTCTATAAGGCATCAGTTTCTTATACGTATACGATCCATACATTTTCTTCAGCCAGTCTTTTCAGAGCGTCACGTTTGTCTTTTGTGACGTCACCAGCTCTTCTTTCTCTCATTTTCATATTCCTTCGGGAAGTTTTTCCCTCAGATTGTCATCTCTTCAGGGATACATTTGATAGGGTTTTCTCAAAGGGTACCTCATCTTGAATAAACAATGCGGAATTGGCAGAATTGTTGGTTTTAACCATGACACAATCTTAAACTTGCAACATATAGCTGGTAGGGGGCGGCACTTCCTGTACAGGCAATTAGCTGCTCCTCTACACCGGTGTTGGTAATACTGGCAATCCCCTCCATGGAGTCCTAAGGGGCTCCATGGAAGTGGGATTTACTGCCCTTTCCGCCACCTGCAATATCGTGGTAACGCTGTGATATCAGGCAGCGGAAACCGTAGGGCAGTTTCCCGGTATCCCGCTGGAATTATCAGCATGATACCAGGAAACTTGTACTGACCGTCAAAGTGGAGGAGTTACCTCGAGCTTCAAGCTTCATGCTGGAGGTAACTCCTCCACTTTACCTCCAAAAATCGCCAGTATCATTCGGTAATACCGGCAGAAATCCCTCATTAAATGAGGATTAACACCAGAAAACCGCCAACTGCAATCAGGTGGTATTGCCGCTGGAGTTAATACCTCCAGTGGTAATACCGCATGACCAAGTGGCGGCATCGGTCATTCCGTTTGCCATTATTCTGGTCGATTTACAGAATACTGGCAAACTTGTAATGAGCCCCATTGACTTAATTGGAGCTGTAAACCTACTCCTGGTGTAATACAACTGTCTGCCTTAAGCCACTCAATTTATAAGCACTACACATTTCCTTCACCATAGCTCTCAATGTTTTGCCATCCCATGGCGGGTGAAAACACCCGATTTTGCTTTTGGCAGGTGAAAGCCCATTCATTTATGTGGATGGGTAGAGAGATTGGGGAGTGAAAGAGCTGCTTTCAGGGCGGGTGACACCCGCCAAAAGCGTGTGAGTTGAGAGGTATGCCTTCACTGAAGCATACATGCCAACATTCGTACGCACCTGGGAGGGAGATTTCATCAAGGAAATCGGGAGACCAACATTTTCCCATAGGAATGCATTGCGGCTACATTTATTTTAGGTGGGGACTGTGAAAAATAGCAATATATTTCACAGAAAAATCGGGGGTCGCCCAGGTACTCACGCCATTACCATTGATGGCCAATTAATACGACTATGGCACATACTTGCCAACATTCTGTGACCAAAAAGATGTAGGATTTTTCAAGTTTGAAAAATAATTCCCATAGCAATGTAGTCACAGGAAAATACAAAACATACACACAGCACAACATGGAAAGATGTTGAAATGTTAAAAATGTATAATTCTGAATGCTAACACCAAATTGTCGGCAGATGCTGTTTGATGGTGGTACGCTCTGCCACTTGCTTTCACTGCTGGTTCACCTAAGGTCTGTCCCGGCAAGAGTGCAGGACAGAGTCACGCTGCTGTCAGGTCAGTGGATTGGTCTGAGCCCAATCAAAGTAATCACCTACCAGTCCACCGCACAAACAGACTAATTAATGTGTTGCATGCTGTGTCCTGGAGCCTGCCTTAGAATCACATAAATTACTTGCCACAACATAAAAAGCAGTAGGATCTGTCACTGAAATCTGTAGGCGGTAGGGCTGCTTCAAAAGCAGTAGCTTCTGCCTAAATCAGTAGGGTTGGCAAGTATGCTGGCAAATGCCTTTTGCATGCCTGCACAAAAGCCCAAGCTGTTGGGATTGCCTTATTGTTTCCTATTCCTACTGTTAAATGTGTTGTTTTGAACTGTATGGTTACGGCTCACTCGTTTCCCTTGTAGCGTGATTTTCTGCCCCTGTGCAGAGAATTAAAATGTGATTCTGCCCCCATTGACAATCAGAGGTTGGCTCTCATGCTCAGCATTACCCGACTCAAATCGAGGCGGCAGGAAGCGTAGAATGAGTCTGAACAAAATTGATAGAAACAGGTCCTAGAGTTAAGGTCCGCACGGCACAGACAGTTCCTAAATCACCCGGTAAACATTTTTCACAGGCTCTGGTATTTTAGCCTCAAATCATGACGCAGTTGCTTTTCTTCATTGAGTGGCCGCGCTTCACTCAGCTGCAGATTGGGGGCGTGCTCGCCCCTATCCATCCAGCCAATCAGAGATGCGTCTACGAGACAACCAGTGAGTATGAGAGGAACCCACCGGTGTATAAGAAAAAAGAAGATTGGGCTGTCTGGCACCTTGAGAAACTGGTAACAAAGGTGTTGATGGGCGGTTAAGACCCTGCGCGTAGGTACACACCAGTCAGCACCTCCAGCTGCAGGTGTGGGAGCACGTAAGTCATGGCACCTACCTAACAGCAACTAACGGGGGGATGCCGTAGAAGGAGAGGGTTGTCGTAACCATGAGAGGTAAACTGATCGGTGGATGGGTAGAGAGATTGGGGGGTGAGAGAGCTGGCCTTAGACAAAATGGCTGTCTTCACTGTTTTGTGACAGAAACGTACTCTGATAAAACTAGAACGTCACACGTAGTAGAATTGTGGTGTGGAACTTGACTGTTGCGCAGTGAATATGCTTTTGTTACACATGCGCGGCCGACAACGAGGCTCGCGCATTCGCATTAGCAATAAAGACGGTCAGCCCGGCAGTTGCCGTCGGGGACCCCGAGCAATACACACGTGTCCTGTGTGTTTTCTGAATATGGTTGAGTGTTCCTGCGTGTGAGTGCTGGTGTGGGCCTGGGGCAGCCCACACCCTGTAACACTGGTGACGAGGATGACGCAGGAGCCCTGCGCCACCACTCCGTGAGTTCTGGAGTCAGAGGCTCCACTCTGTGTTGGCACAGATTCACACGTACGGCCGGCGGCCATCTTTATTCACACGTGGATCACAACGGTTGCGGCCCGAAAGGGTGCTCGTGCGTCGTTTGCGATCCCCTGTCTGATAAGGCAATTTTCTGAATCTTTCCACAGCCCTAGCTTGAAGAAGGGCTGTGGGATCAAAAAAAAAAAAAAACACAGGAATGACAATAAGAAAAAGGGGTTGGCCCTGACTGTGAAGGGTAGCACCTGGAAATATCTACACCACATCCTGCTGCTGTTGCCCCTTATTGCTGTACTCCTGCACTCCCATCCAGTGTCTGGGCTGTTTTTCCACCAGTGAAGAGTGCCAGGATGTAAGTACTTCGCCCTGCTGGCATCATGGGAGAGGGAGGAGAAGAAGAGGGTGCCCCTGCCCCCATCCCACGCAGGATGCACAGCACGTTTGGCCCCCATGCCTGAATTTGACTGTAACGCTCACCTGATTCCCGTAGAGGCGCCGGTCTTGACTGGGCGTATATCGTATCTTCAAAGGTGATGTGCAACACACGACTGGCTCTTTGGGCTGGACCTCTGTGCACTGTATGTCTGACTTGAAGGGTGAGATGTCTGCAGATAGAAAATATGGGATTAAGGAACTGGGTTATTGAATGTCTCTCTCTTCTTCCCTTTCTCTTCTCCTGTAGAACCCCAAAGGTTAACGCTCTCACCTTAGGTAAGTGAACGCCGTGCTCTCCATCTGCCTCGGGGCAGGGTGCTGTAACCAGTTTCTTCACTGGATAAGGGGAGCAGGCCTCTTGACTTCAGAGGACTGCTGTCCGTCGTTTACTGCACGAACGGTAAGTTTCGAGTAACTCTAATGTCTTTAAAGTCTTTAGTAATGATGTTTCTTGTTTTGCAGGGTTCCGGCGATGGCGGATGACGGGCTGAAGTGAGTTGAAGATGGAGCCCGTGTGATGAATAGAAGCGCCTGGAAGCACGTAAGTAAGCGCTTGTTGCCTGCTTCACGATGCGCTCTAACTGTCTTTTTATTTTGCAGGTACAAGTTCGGAGCGGCTGCCGGGTGCCGGAATACCCACTGGGTTAGATGTGGAAAGGAGTAATGGCACGTGAGTATTAAAGTTCCCCAATGTCTTTAAACGCACCTTGTTTTGTCTTTCAGATGCGGGATGCAGCGCCGAAGGCCTCCGGAGCGTGCAAAGAGTTGGTAAGCTTTTGTCTTTCAGATGCCGGAATGCAGTGTGAAGACCTCCGGAGCGCACGAAGAGTAGGTAAGCCTTTGTCCTTCAGATGCCGGAATTCACCGCGAGGCGTTGGTGACAGCCGATGGACCAGGTAAGTGAAGAGCTGTCACTGAAGACCGTAATGCTAACCTGTTCTTTCTTGTCTTTATAGGTTTTGCTGAAGACTGGATTCAGGATGGTAAGCCTTTTTCCTTAGGCCCAGGATCAGATGCAGAAGACACGATGAGCGTTCTGCGGCAGAGGATGCAGAATAACGCAAAGCAAGATTCATCCATCGGGTGTGGTTTAAATAGCCTCCTGTAGTGCTTAGGTGTCTCCTTCCACAGCCACGCCTAGTAAGAAAAGTGTTCCTGCTTTCCAGAAGAGTTCCAGTGTTCTGAATCTAGGGAGTGGCTCCTGCCCCACCCAACAGGAAAAGTAGTTCCAAACAGAAGAGGATCAGAGGCTCAACTGGCAGGCAAGTAAGCAGCATGGTCTGCTGCAGGTAAGTCCACCCAAGCATTATGAGCCCGGCGCTTCCAGCGCTGGGACTGGGCATATTCATGAGCCTGGTGCCACTGGCGCCAGGACTGGGTCCAAAAGGTCCCAATTGGGACTGGTTGGCACTCGGAACCTGGGTTATGGATCTGCTTCCAAGGGAGTTGGGAAAACCCTGACCTTTTGGAAGCAGAGATCATGACAGTACCCCCCCTCAAGGCCCCTCCCAAACCGGGCTCCTCCGGGGGTTTTGGCTTGTCAGGAAATGTTCGGTGAAATCTTTTGATTAGGGGCCGTAGCCTTTCCAGTCAATTAGGTAACATAGTTTAGATTTGGAGATCTTGGAGTCCAGAACGCCTTTGACTTCAAACTCGAGTTCTCCATCAACTAGGATAGGTTTTGGATAGGTTTTGGAGATTTAGTTAGTCGGGTTTGAGGTTGCACGGGTTTTAATAGAGAGACGTGGAAGACCGGATGTATCTTCATGTGCGGGGGCAAGTCCAACTTGACCGCTACTGGGTTTACTATGGTAGTGATGGAATAGGGACCAAGGTATCTTGGGTTGAATGTGCGTGGCCCTTTTAGAGGTAGATGTTTGGTGGATAACCAGACTTGATCCCCTACTTGATATTGAGGGGCTTCCTTCCGATGTTGATCTGCTCCTTTCTTGTATTGTTCTTTAGCCCTTTGAAGGTGAGAAACAGCTTCCTTAAAGGCTTGGGTGATTGTAGAATGCAGGTAGTCTACTGCTGGTGTTTCAAGATCTTGGAGGGGATCCAACTCCGAGGTTCGAGGGTGACTGCCATACAAAAGAAAAAACGGGGTTTTCCCAGTTCCCGAATGGACAGAGTTATTGTAGGCATATTCGGCTATCCAAAGGATGTCTTTCCAAGTTTTTTCAGTTTGTTGCAGCATGCAGCGTAAATACTGTTCCAGAGTTTGATTGGTCCTCTCGGTTTGTCCGTCGGTCTGAGGGTGGTGACTGGTCGATAGTCTCACATCAATTTGAGCCGACCGACAGCAACTTCGCCAAAAATGAGAAATAAATTGACTACCTCGATCCAAAATTAGAACCGAAGGAAAACCGTGCAGTCGGACGATGTTTTCGAGAAATTCTCGGGCCATAGTTGCTGCTGTTGGCAAGCCTTTGAGCGGAATGAAATGCGCCATCTTGGAGAATAAGTCCACGATTACTAGAATCGTATTGTATCCGGAGCATGGAGGTAGATCGGTGATGAAGTCCATAGAAAGCGTATGCCAAGGGCGAGGTGGGATGTCAATAGGGCGTAAGAGGCCTGCTGGTCTTTCCTTTTGACTCTTGTTTTGGGCGCATACTCCACAGGACATTATAAAGTCTCTGATATCTTTTTTCCAAGACGGCCACCCGAAGTAGCGCTTGATCTTTTCTGAGGTCTTGGCCATACCGGGATGTCCTTCCATTAAAGAATCGTGATAACAAGCGATTACTTTTTTCTGTAAATCTGTGCTGGGTAGGTATAATCGTTCTTGGAAATACAATAAGTTGTCCTTTACTGCAAAGTCCTTTCCCTGCAGATGCCAATTCTATATGTCTGCTGGAGTTACAAGTTGCCTGGCTTTATCCTTAACTTCCTCTATGGATTCTGTGGCGATTACACCCAGAATTCTTTGTTCGGGAATGATTGGTACAGGTTTAGGGTTGATCAAGTGTTCTTCCACTCCCATCCGAGAAAGGGCATCAGCTTTACCGTTCTTTGTACCAGGTCGATAGGTAATTATGAAGTCAAACTCGGCAAAGAATAATGCCCAATGGAGTTGTCTAGAGGATTGGGCTTTTGCGGTTTTCAAATATTGCAGGTTTCGGTGATCCGTAATCACAGTAACGGTGTGTCGGGCCCCCAGCAGATAATTGCGCCAAGCCTTAAACACAGACTTGATAGCCAGAAGTTCCTTGTCAGTAATCGTGTAATTGATTTCAGGAGGCGAGAACTTGCGGGACCAAAATGCCACGGGATGCAACTGATTGGTTACCGGGTCCTTTTGTGATAGAACTGCCCCCATGGCAAGGCTTGAAGCATCAGTTTCCACGATGTAGGGGAGTTCGGGGCGAGGGTGTTTTAAGATTGGTGCAGAGATAAATTTAGTCTTCAAATCCTGGAAAGCTTGTTCCGCCTCGGTAGACCATTCAAAACGTTTGTTTTTCTTTAACAAGGCAGTGATGGGCTGGACTATTCGAGAGAATTCGGGGATAAACCTGCGGTAAAAGTTAGCGAAGCCTAACATGCTTTGCACACCTTTTACGGAGGATGGTGATGGCCATTTGAGAACTGCATCGACCTTCTTTGAATCCATACGCACTGCGCCAGGTGATAATATGAATCCCAAGAATTCAACTTCAGTCACGTTGAAAACACATTTTTCCAACTTAGCGAAAAGTTTGTGTTGACGCAATCTTTCGAGGACCATTTTCACGTGTTTCCGATGTTCAGATTCCTATGAAGAATAAACGAGGATGTCGTCAATGTAAACAACAACACACACATCTATGAGCTCTCTGAGGACATCGTTCATAAAATATTGAAAGGCGGCCGGGGCATTGCAAAGTCCGAAGGGCATGACCTGATATTCAAATAGCCCATACTTGGTGCGGAAGGCCGTCTTCCATTCATCGCCCTCTTTTACTCGTACCAAGTGGTAAGCTCCTCTAAGATCCAGCTTTGTATATATGCATGCTTTTCTGACTTGGTCCAGGAGTTCAGGGATCAAAGGTAACGGATATCTATTCTTAACGGTGATCTGGTTCAGGGAGCGATAATCTATACAAGTTCTAAGGTCTCCTTCCTTTTTTGGAACAAAGAACAAAGCTGAAGAAGCAGGGGACTTGGAAGGACAAATAAACCCATTAGCCAGGTATTGATCCAGGTATTGTCGAAGGTGAAGGTTCTCAGGCTCGGTGAGGGCATAAATTCTACTACAAGGAGGAGTAGATCCAGGTATCAGGTCTATCTGGCAGTCATAAGACCTATGAGGAGGTAGAGAGTTAGCCTGATCCTTCCGGAAAACATCTTGGTATTCTAGGTATTCGGGAGGTAACTGGGGAGTCTCTGAAGAAATTGCTGCCAGTGCCACACCAGGTGGAGGGTGACAAGTAGAGACACATTCTGGAAACTGGACCGTTCTTGCTCGCCAATCGATCAGAGGATTGTGTTTCTCTAACCAAGGTATTCCTAGAATAATCTGAAACTGAGGGGCCTTGATCACATCGAACACGATCTTCTCATGGTGTCCATCTTGACTTACTAGCGTCACCTCTTGAGTGGTATGCGTTACTGGCCCGGAGGCTATCTCCGTACCATCCACCGTAGTAATGACGTCCTTTACAGCCTTGGGACAAAGAGTTAGATTCATCCTCAAAACCATTTCGTGATCCACATAATTGCCGATGGCACCGCTGTCGACGTAAGCTTCAATTGCATGTAATCGATCCGGATTATCAGGGCTAATGAGGACCATAGGTATCACAAAATGCGAGGTCACGGAACTGGTTTTCACGCTCTGCAAGAGGACCTCTATTCTTGTCGGGCGAGGTCGTTTCCCTGCTCAGAGTTTGTAACTTTGGTAACTGCAGCTCCTACTGCCTTCTTGGCAGGTTTCACCGGACAGTCTCGAAGAAAGTGCCCTGAGTTTCCGCAATAGAGGCATAATTGCAACTGTTTTCTCCTTTCCCGCTCCTTTTGTGTTAGAGGACCTTTCAGACCCCCTATTTGCATGGGTTCCCCGGAGTCTACTCCTTTGGAAGGAGTTGGCGGTTTGGAAAATACTCGAGCATCAAACTTGGAACGATCGGCCTTCCTGTTCTGCAGTCTGTGATCTATTTGAACGACTAAGTCTATATAGTCCGAACAATCTTGTGGGGGATTCACTACTTGGGCTAACACATCTTTGAGCTCTCCACGTAGACCTCTATAAAACAGCGTAATCCTTTTGTCCTTAGGCCATTGCGTTTCCACTATCAGTGTGTTGAAAGACGCAATATAAGCCAAAAGGTCTTGATTACCTTGTCGCAACGAAAGAAGCTCATTGTTCAAGGCCTGCCCCTGTGAATGTCTTGCGAACAGTTTTTCCATACTGAGCTGAAAAGCTTGAAAATCATGGAGGACCGGATCATCTTGATTTACTAGAGGGATCGACCAGTCTGCCGCATTGCCACTAAGGTACGAAAGCACGAAAGCTACTTTAGCTTGATCAGTTGGAAAGGCTGCTGGCCGGCATAAGAAATGCAACCGGCACTGATTGATAAATACTGCAAACCTCTTTGGGTCACCAGAAAATCGTTCGGGCGGAGCCAGAGGTACCTTCCCAGGTAGGTTGATCTGCACTGGATTCATAGAGGATGTAGAAGGAAGATTTCCCCCAGATGCGGGTAACGGGGTCTGTCCGGCTTGTGACTGTAGCAATTGTCTAGCGAGATCATCTGTTAGCTCCTTGGAAATAATCAGTTCCCTTCTTAGAGCGTTCGTTTCCTGGCGGGCTGCATGCACTTCTGCCCTTAGTTCCCCAAGTAACTGGGCTAGCTGGTCGGTATCCGAGGTTTCCATAGCGCCTGGACGGGAGTTTTGTGGTAGGCTTTGCGTTCTGTAACGCTCACCTGATTCCCGTAGAGGCGCCGGTCTTGACTGGGCGTATATCGTATCTTCAAAGGTGATGTGCAACACACGGCTGGCTCTTTGGGCTGGACCTCTGAGCACAGTATGTCTGACTTGAAGGGTGAGATGTCTGCAGATAGAAAATATGGGATTAAGGAACTGGGTTATTGAATGTCTCTCTCTTCTTCCCTTTCTCTTCTCCTGTAGAACCCCAAAGGTTAACGCTCTCACCTTAGGTAAGTGAACGACGTGCTCTCCATCTGCCTCGGGGCAGGGTGCTGTAACCAGTTTCTTCACTGGATAAGGGGAGCAGGCCTCTTGACTTCAGCGGACTGCTGTCCGTCGTTTACTGCACGAACGGTAAGTTTCGAGTAACTCTAATGTCTTTAAAGTCTTTAGTAATGATGTTTCTTGTTTTGCAGGGTTCCGGCGATGGCGGATGACGGGCTGAAGTGAGTTGAAGATGGAGCCCGTGTGATGAATAGAAGCGCCTGGAAGCACGTAAGTAAGCGCTTGTTGCCTGCTTCACGATGCGCTCTAACTGTCTTTTTATTTTGCAGGTACAAGTTCGGAGCGGCTGTCGGGTGCCGGAATACCCACTGGGTTAGATGTGGAAAGGAGTAATGGCACGTGAGTATTAAAGTTCCCCAATGTCTTTAAACGCACATTGTTTTGTCTTTCAGATGCGGGATGCAGCGCCGAAGGCCTCCGGAGCGTGCAAAGAGTTGGTAAGCTTTTGTCTTTCAGATGCCGGAATGCAGTGTAAAGACCTCCGGAGCGCACGAAGAGTAGGTAAGCCTTTGTCCTTCAGATGCCGGAATTCACCGCGAGGCGTTGGTGACAGCCGATGGACCAGGTAAGTGAAGAGCTGTCACTGAAGACCGTAATGCTAACCTGTTCTTTCTTGTCTTTATAGGTGTTGCTGAAGACTGGATTCAGGATGGTAAGCCTTTTTCCTTAGGCCCAGGATCAGATGCAGAAGACACGATGAGCGTTCTGCTGCAGAGGATGCAGAATAACGCAAAGCAAGATTCATCCATCGGGTGTGGTTTAAATAGCCTCCTGTAGTGCTTAGGTGTCTCCTTCCACAGCCACGCCTAGTAAGAAAAGAGTTCCTGCTTTCCAGAAGAGTTCCAGTGTTCTGAATCTAGGGAGTGGCTCCTGCCCCACCCACAGGAAAAGTAGTTCCAAACAGAAGAGGATCAGAGGCTCAACTGGCAGGCAAGTAAGCAGCATGGTCTGCTGCAGGTAAGTCCACCCAAGCATTATGAGCCCGGCGCTTCCAGCGCTGGGACTGGGCATATTTATGAGCCTGGTGCCACTGGCGCCAGGACTGGGTCCAAAAGGTCCCAATTGGGACTGGTTGGCACTCGGAACCTGGGTTATGGATCTGCTTCCAAGGGAGTTGGGAAAACCCTGACCTTTTGGAAGCAGAGATCATGACATTGACACCACCGGCCCACCATCCAAACTGGGGCTGAAATGGCATCTGTGGGTCAAGAAACTGCAAATGTTTTTCAGGGCCTCTGAGGAGGAAGATAACGACACGAAGATCGCCACCATGGTGTACTCTGCAGGCACAGAGGTCCACAGAATCTATGACTCTCTCGACATTCCAGGGGCCACATATGATGCCGTGAAACAAGCTCTCTGGGATCATTTCCTTCCCATGGCAAATGTCGATTTAGACAGGTTCATTATGTGTGCGGAGAGACAGCAAGATGGGGAGTCACTGGACCACTTCTGTGCATGGCTGAGGCACCTAGCAAGCACCTGCAGGTGGGTGAATGAGGAGGAGATGGTGCGGAACCAGCTGCTGCAAGGGTGCAGTTCGGGGAAGCTAAGGAGGAAAGTGTTGAGAGAACTGGGTCTGACCCTACAGCAAATACTGTACACAGGGAGAGCTTACGAACTGGCAAAGTCCAGGGGGGGCGAAGATGGATGCGGCCATACACCCTGGCAAGGGCGAAGAAGCTTTCGCTATAGGACGCTCTGCCCCTGGGAGGGCGCGATGGACACCAAGAAGGAGGGATGGTCCTCCAGCAGCTGGTAACACACAGTTGTGCCCCTACTGTGGCTATGACCTGCCGCATGTGGGAGAATTCCCCGCAAAGTTGCGAGTCTGTGGCCGGTCTGGCACACCGGGCCATTATGCGAGAGTATGCAGAGCATCCACCCCGGTGATGGCATCGACGGGGCCAGCGAGAGTTGGAGGGAGCAATGCCTGGAGAGGGGTGAATCGTCGGTCGAGCAAGGAATGCAGGACTTGGACATAGCAGAGGAAGAAGAGGAGGAAGAGAAGATCTTTTTCATCTCAAGCATCGCCATGGGTCCCTGAGAAAGTCGACAACCGACGTGCACAGTGAACATTGGGGAGGTCCCCACCCCTGTTCTTATAGACACGGGCGCATCAGTGTGCGTGCTAGCGACTGAACATTATGAAGCTCTTCCAGGCCCCCCCGAGCTGTCGCAATCCAAGGCGCTGATTTATACTTTTGGGGGAGACACTCTGCTACCAATCGAGGGAGTTTTTGTGGCGCCGGTGTCCCATGGGCAGAGCAAGATCAAGGCGAGATTCTTCGTGACAAGTGTAAGTCCCCACTCGCTCCTAAGCTGTGCAGCTTCCGAAGCCCTGAATATAGTGCACTTCACGCTGGCCGTCTATCACACTGACATAGACCGCCTACTGCAGCGCTTTGATGCTATTTTCCAAGGGGTCAGAAAGCTGAAAGGGGACCCCGTCAGACTTCACATCGACGGGTCGGTAAGACCAACAGCCCTCAAACATCGCCGAGTCCCGTTCCACCTGAGGGCACAGGTGGAGAAGGAGCTGCAATCCCTCATTGGCTTGGATATTATTGAAAGGGTGGAAGGCCCGACGCCGTGGGTCTCCCCGATCGTCGTCGCCCCAAAGCCCAAGCACCCAGGAGCAGTCTGCATCTGCGTGGACATGAGGTTGCCGAACTTGGCAATCAAAAGAGAGCGGCACCTCACGCCCACCCTGGATGACATTGTCGGTGAGCTACAAGGAGCAAGAGTTTTCTCCAAGCTGGATCTGAGGTCCGCTACCATCAACTGGAGCTTCACCCCAAGTGAAGATACATTACCACCTTTACGACTCATGAGGGGCTGTACCAGTTTAAGAGGCTCAGCTTCGGCGTCTCATCGGCAGCGGAAGTTTTCCAGAACGCCATCCGGGGGGCCCTGTCTGGGCTGAAAGGGGTGATTAACATGTCGGATGACAACCTGGTGTTCGCACAGTCGGAAGCAGAACACCTGAAGCGCCTGGAAAGGGCATTGGAGAGGCTCCAAAGTTTGGGGCTGACCTTGCACCGGAAAAAGTGTGAGTTTTTGAAGGACCGGATAGAGTTTTTTGGGTTTGTGTTTCATGCGGGGGGCATCTCACCTGATCCGGAGAAGGTACGGAACATCCGAGAGGCGGCCCACCGGAGTCTCCCGCAGACATAAGGAGCTTCCTAGGCATGGTCAATTATTGTGGACGATTTATTCGCGACCTAGCCTCGCTGTCGGAACTCTTGCGGGCTCTGATCAGGTCCGATGTGGCCTGGATCTGGACGGAGAGGGAACAAAGAGCGTTCGCTGATAGAAAGAATGCCCTGTCGGGGCAAGAGACTATGGCGTATTTCAATCCAGACAGGGAGTCGAGATCGTGGTAGATGCCAGCCCGGTGGGTCTGGGGGCAGTCCTCATGCAGGCAGACCCGCAAGGGGCCATGCGACCCATTGCCTATGCCAGCAAGGCGCTCACCGAGACGGAGAAGCGTTATTCGCAAATTGAGCGTGAGGCCCTGTGGGGCTGCAAGCATTTTCAGATCTACATCCTGGGCAAGCCGGTAGTTGTCATAACGGATCACAAGCCCCTAATTCCGATTATGTCCGGGGCCTCATCCAAACCCCCGCCACGCATCGGGGGGTGGATGTTCTCGCTCATGGAATACATAGTCAAGCTGCAGTATCGCCACGGTTTGCACAATCCAGCAGACTATCTGTCCCGCCACCCAGGGGCTGGGCACCCCAGTGACTCTGCTGAAGTAGCGGACTGTATGGAGGTGGTACACCTTGTGGTGGAGTCAGCGCTGCCAGTAGCCCTAGCGCGCCAAGAGATTGCAGATGCTTCAAATGTGGACGAGGTGTTCCTGATCATCAAAGAGGCCATGTCCAGTGGGGAATGGCGCGAAGTGCTCATGAACAATGTCAGGAGGGACTATGGGGCACAGAAGGATCTATAGGCTCTATGGAGAGCACGCCACAAGCTCTCGGTGACAGACGACGGTCTCCTATTGAGGGGGCATCAGATAGTTGTCCCACGGGCACTGGTGGGGAAGGTACTACTGCTCGCACACAAAGAGCACCAGGGGGCGACAAAAACTAAGGCACGCCTCAGATTGAAGCTTTGGTTGCCGGACCTGGAGAGCAGGGTGGACGAATTTGTGTGGGCATGTATACCAGGCCAGGCGGAGAGTCCTGTGGAAAGAGGGCCGCCCATCCAGGCCATGGAAAGAAGTGAACGTCCCTGGGGGACGGTGCATGCTGACTTCGGATCCATGGGCTGGGGAATGTACTTTCTGGCAGTGGTGGACCAGTGGTCACGATATCCTGAGGTGGAGCTGGTGGAATCCACGGCCAGAGACCACACCATTCTGGCCCTGGAGAAAATGTTCACCACCCACGGTTTCCCCTTCGAGATCTGTTCGGACAATGGCTCGCCGTTCCAGGGGCAGCAATTTGCCCGGTACTGTGAGGAGAGGGGGATCAGGCATCGGAAGGTCACCCCACTCTGGCCCGAGCGAATGGAGATATGGAACGATTCATGCGGACACTGAATAAGATATTCCGAATATCGCTGGATGGAGGGGAAGAACTTTTACGCAACCTCTTTGAGTTTCTGCGGGAGTACCGCACGACTCCACATCAGTCCACCGGGGTCACGCCAGCAGAGGTCCTTTTCAAACGAGCTCCCAGGGGGCTACTGCCCGAAATCGAGGGCCAATGCATGCCCGGGAGTGATTGACAACAACCAGGTGCGAACGGAAAGAGCCGGCCAGAATGAGCGGGAAAGCGCCAAGAGGAACCTGCAGGAGAAAGCGATTGCAGTGGGTGACCCGGTGCTGGTCCAGAACCGGAAGCCAGAAAGGAAGCTGTCATTACCGTATGATGCACAGCCGTTGGTAGTTTCCCATGTCAAGGGGTCTATGGTCACCGCAGCCAATGCACGTGGCATGGTCACGAGAAACGTGCCGTTCTTCAAGCGGATCGAGGCGACGTCCACACCCGCAGTGAACGACGCACCAGGACCCGAGACCGGGTCAGGATCTCCACCAGGGGACGAAGGACCCCCAGAGGATCCCGGGGCACCAGAGACGATCTCAGGGGAGTCAAGAAGGTACCCAAGCTGGGCGGGGCGCAAGCTGCTGAAGAGGTTCTAAGACTTTGTCATGGACCCAGCCTCGTAACAGGTGGAAGACTGTTCGAAAATGTTTAAACTGTTGTTGTTGGGCATATCTGTTTAACAGTTCCTTGTTTGGGGGAAAAGGAGGGGTGTTGCTTAGTGAATACGCTTTTGTTACGCATGCGCAGCTGACAACGAGGCTCGCGCATGCGCGTTAGCAATAAAGACGGTCAGCCCAGCAGTTGCCGCCGTGGACCCGAGCAATACACACACGTCCTGTGTGGTCTCTGAATATGCATGAGTGTGCCTGCGTGTGAGTGCTGGTGTGGGCCTGGGGCAGCCCACACCCTGTAACATTGACTGTAGTACCGGAAAATGTGGAGTATCGGGACTGTAACGATAGGGCCAGGGTACCAGCCCTGCTGCTCCACACTAGCCTTTATCGAAAATTAGTTAAATGGAGGGACAAAAGTGGAAAGCAAATGTCTCATTGAGATAAATAGATCATATGCAATAATGTATTAAAATGTGGTCAATGGGGTAACACATGAGGATAAGCCACCCAAAAGCAGAAGGTTTGTTTAACAGAGCAAGGAATGGCGGTTGGGCAGCAGAGAAGGGGATGCGGCCAGTGTCGGGGGTGAATTGCCCCTGAAGGGGCACCAAGATTCTAAACGATTCATGGATGAGCCCTTCCCAGGGTGGTAAATGTTTTCAGTGAAGGGTCCTACATTTCTCCTCAAATTAGGGTAAGCGACCAAGCATAGCAAGGGATCCCTAAATAATGACCGGGTTTTTGGGGAGTTCATTTTTTTCATAAAATGAGCTGAAATGATACATTTTGTAGTACCAATTTTAAGAAAAGTGGGAAGACACGCAGTACAAATTATAATTGTTCTTAACAGATATAACAAAATATCCTGCCTGGTCAATATTTTGAGTGGCGGGGCCTAAATATTTCCTCAAATAACTGGAAGTGACTGAGTGTAGCAAGGGATCCCAGAATATTTAAGTGGGGACTTTTTTTTTAAATGATGTGCTGGAATAATGCATTTTTCAGCACAATTGTTGACAAAAAGATGTAAAAACCATAGAATGTGCAGTTGGTTCTCTAGGGTTACACATGAACAAATGCATAAAATGCCATCTCCCCAGTAGTACATAGGGGCAGTTTATCTTGTTTTCATGAGGCTGCTGCCACAACCTATCTATGCCAGTAATGAGTAATGCTGTACTACCCAAGTGGGTGGGACCAGACTGATATGCACATGGACATTTTTCCTCTGTGAAAGATACAGTGAGCTAAAATGTAGTTGTAGACCTTCCCGAGTTGGCACCTTCCGAGCGAACAGGTAATTCGGGCGTTTTCATTCTCGGCAGAGTGGCTCCCCAAAACCTTTTAAAAAATGATGCCAGCAATGGTCCCTTTAAATTACATGCCTGAAGGTTGAAGTGCTTCATACATATGATTTAAAGTGACCATTACTGGTATACATGGGACCACCTATCCTTGCCAGTAGTGGTCACTTTGCATCATATGCATGAAAGCTGAAACTCTTTAAGCATATGGTTTAAAGTGACCATTTCTGGCATAGATGGGAAAACCTATCTATGCCACTAACTCAGACTTTAAATCACACACATGAAGCTGCTGTCACAACCTATCTATGCCAGACCATTACTGGCATACATAGGTTGTGGGTCACAACCTATCTATGTCAGAACTGTTCACTGTAAATCACACGCATGAACGTTGAAGCGCTTCGTGTATGTGGGTGAAAGTGACCATTACTGGTATATATGGGACAACCTGTCTATGCCACTAATGGGTGTTGCTATCCCTTAGGCAGAGGGTGGTGAACTGCCTATCTAAAAGGGACAGGAAGAGCAGCTATCCCTACTTCTACAATGTTTTCATTTATAAAGCAGGAAGAATCAATTAAAACAAATTGAACCAAATCTACTATACCTCCATGTGCATTCCCTGGAACGCTATTTCTTTTTATATTGTAGGATGTGAATATCCTACATTATAGTTTTATTCACCACCAGCAGGGGTATGTGCATGTGGTGTAGTCCTGATGGTATTTTACGGTTCAACACTAAAGACGACACACTGCACAGCAGGCAACCCTGAGTTGTGCAATACAGAAAATACAGAGAATGAAAATATTTGAGAAACGACATTCTGGATAGATGAGCAGCGTCGGTTTAAAAGTCCCTCTGGTTCCAGAGTGGACAAGTGGCACAGAGCCTTTTCACATTACCTTATTCATGCCCTTGGGGGCTCGACATAGTTGAGTCGGGTTTCTTGGTGCCTTAGCAGCGGTGAAGCCAAGGTTGAGATGTTTTGAGTCAATGCTGCCCCCTGGGGTTGAGGGGGAAAAGGTTTGAACGTGCAGGCTCTTAAAAGGTCGATTTGGCATCCGAGATTGCGAGATGCTAACTTCCAATGGTCCGAGCAGGTGACCTGTCAGCAGGAAGGCAATGGCTTTGCTGGGCTGTGTTGGCGTAAGTAATGGTGAGTTCAGTGTCGCCTGACAGGTCGAGTCAGTGCTCAATCAATTGCTCCCACAAAGGCTAAACCTGCAGTCTGATTCCTCAAGATCGTCCGTGCCAGCCCCTGGATGGCTTTAGAAGAAACAAGCAGTTTGATGTTTTCTTAGAGTGCCTAAAGCAACATTGTGTGTCCTGTGGTGGCTTGAAGCATCAATCACAGTTGTTCTGGCTCAAAGCTGACAAGGCGTCAAAACAGGATTCAGCTACTTCTGAGTTGCTTGGAGCCCCAATCCAAGGGATCCAGGACAAAGGAGTCTCCCTGTACTTCAATCTCACTTCAGGGAGCTTGTGGACAGGAGCCTGGTTCGGGTGTATCCAGTAGAGAGACCTTGGCCCAGCAGTAGTCACCTCAACAGTCCCTGGGTATGATTAGGATGCCTTCTGGCAGAGGACTTTGGAATGGACTGCATTCCCAACAGAGGTCCAAAAGGTTGTCCATCTTCTTTTTATGACCCAAGGTTGAATAAAGGAATGAGGAGGTGCCCCTCTCCCTTTAAAGGCAAAATACAACCGAGGATTGGCCAAAACACAACCCTGTTGTAAGGGGTGCAATTTCCGTGTGTTGTGACAAGTGCCCTTTGCCATATGACATCTCACCCAGAGTACCTTGCCTACAGGAAATGGAAGGGACAGGAAAAGGTAGAACACCCTAACAGAAGCCAAAAGCACCCTTCTCCAGGCCTATCTTCCCTCTTTTGCTATTCTAACTCGGCCCCCTTTGCACACCTGCGTACTTCAAAGAGACTCGAGTGGTTGGCATCCTGGTTTATATGTGGCTTTGTTATATCAATCAGTGCTGCCTTGCACCTGTTTCCACAATGCTTCCTGGGGGAAGTTCCTATGCCTTGTGGAAAGGTGTTACCCTTCCTGCATTAGAATCAAGGAGGCTGCATTCTGGGTATTGATCAACATAGTAGGTTTGAAAAAAATGGGTGCAAACACCAATATTCATCAGTACTGTCATAGCTGGGCCCTGCTCACAGAGCTGGCAGTGGTGTGGTGTGATATAAAATAGCTGTGGCAGTGTAGTTGTGCTCTCTTAGCAGTAACCATGCCACTATCAGACACAGCTTCCATTTACAGATTAATGTGACATCAAACTAAGGCGTACAATAATTATAATTTAGATCAGAAGTGAAGAACTCTTAGAAAGCGACCTCTGCCTGTTTTCCAGCAGCAGTTGGAATATGCATGTGACCTTTGAACCTGCTATGTGCCACTCCAGAGCTGGTGCTGTAGATGTCAGGAGACTGGTTGCAGCAAGGGCACATGTACAATACATTTGGAATGGAGCATTTCTGAAAGGGGTTCTGATGAGAAGCCAAAAAACAGAATAACCCACATTAAGAATGCCTTAGTTTGATTATTGTAAGCAGCCTATATGGGTCTCTAGTCTCTAGAAAAGGCTCAGTTGTGTGCAGAACCTGGTTGCACAAGTTAATTAAAGCTCTGCAGAAGAGCACACATCATGCCCACATTGACCTAGCTACATTGGCTCTTTGCCCAGATCTATGTTCTTTAAAGCCCTGTGTGCCTCCCTGCTTTTTATCTGCCTGGCCTCACTTTTCTGATTCAAAAACTAGTAAGGTAGGTGTCATCAGATCTGTTGTGTTCAACTATAGAAAGATATATGATACTACTGAGTGTACCAAACAAAAGTGAATAACCTAACCTGTGTCATAGGCTGATTGTGTTACCATTAAAACGTCTTTCCTAGTGGACATACCCTCAGCATGCTGGATTAGCAAGCTGAGGGTGGTTTGCTGCCACAGCCTCTTACCAATCTTTCATGAAAACTAGGTGGTTCTTCGAACACAGCATAACTTACTCCTGAAAATGGTTTATGGATTTCACTTACATCAAGAAATTAGCTTTCCACTTTTATTTACCAACTGTGATCAGGCCAGTAATCCGGCCTTGTCCAGAGGGGACGAGAACCCCTCTAAGCTGGGGATGGGAGGCCTACTAGAGAGACCTTCAGAGCGCGTCCTACCCCTAAGGTGGACAGCGGCAGCAAAGAGGCCCCAATTTCTGCCCTCTTGTGCCAGTATGCTTGTCTGCAGACTCTTCTCTCCAGCCATGACTCTTTACATAATGCTTGCCAGTCTTTTTCAGTTTTTTTCAGAGCACCATAAGAAGATGATAAAACTGGGATGAGACGCCAAATAATGCCCTACAGCTGCCACAGCAGAAACAGAGACCGAAACTCCCAAAAATACCAGCAACACCTCAGGACGCAAAGTAGCTGACATTTTGCACCAGCAACAAAGAGACATAGCGAGAGAGAGGCCAGAGCTGCAGGATTCACATGATTGCTGCACAATTAGCGGTTCACTGCGGTGCAAAGGAAAGTATTATTTTTGGTAGACCCCCAGTGACAAAAATAAGGAAGATGGGACTCTCCCAGCTCAAAGACTGACCTTCGAGGATATGGGGAACCAGCCCCAAAATATAAACCTGGACATTGGCCCACCAGGGGAGCCATGGAAGCTCTGCAGCAGGAATGTGCAGAAAAAGTGTTTCCCTTTAACTTACACTTACACACACACCCCTCCCCCACACTCCCACCCCAGGTAAACGACAGTAGACTTGGTTAGCGAGGGAGTAGTGGCAGATTGTAGAGGAGATTGTTGGAGCAGGTGAAGTATTGGTTTTGGAGTAAGAGTGGTTCTGAATTATGAGTGTACGTAGTTGTGGTGTGTAAATAGGGGAAGATAGTGTAAGTAGTGAATGTAAAGTGACTTGCAGGGTGAAAAGAGAGTTTGCAGTAAAATGAGGGTAGTGGGAATGAGGCCTGTAGTAGTGGGAGCAAGAGTGTAGTAGTGGGAGCAGGAGTGTAGTTGCCAGAAGAGTGGTGTAATAGTGTGGGGTAATAGTGTGGAGGAGAGTAGTGACTTAGAGGGGAGTAGAGAAATGCATTGGGGAAGAATTGTTACATCAACGGGTGGAGGCAAGGAGTAGAAGAAGTGAAACATCAGAGGGATGAAGAACTGGTGGGAGAAGTAAGTTTAGGGGAGTGGGAGTAAGAGTAGAGGAAAAGAGGTGAATAGCTTTGACTGATTTATCCTGAATACTCAAGCAAGTGCAAGGAACTATCCAATCTCGCATTAGATCACTAACCTATTGTTCGAGTAGGGGCAGTTAGTCCCAGAGGAAGTTTATGTAGCCTGCATACAGGGAAACCATCTGTAGGAGAAGGGAAGATCATAGACAAAAGGTGTTATTGTTTGTTAGAACTGTACAACATCCTTTAATCGCCATGCATTTCTAAGCCTGCAATTTAAACGTGTACAAAAGTTCATCTAATTTTTTGGGAGGGGTGGGAAAGGACAGATAAGTAGTTGAGGGGGCCGGGTATAGTCAAAAATAGGTGCAGAAGACAGGTTTGGGGGTCGAGGACCCTCCCAAAAAAAACCATCTATGCACTTTCATACACGTTTAAATTGCAGGCTTTGAAATGCCTGACGATGAAAGGACATAGAACCGATAGAACTAACCAGGGGTTACAGATGCCTGGGTTTAGGGAGGAGGTTCGTGGGCAGATGAGACAGATGGAGTGACAGTCCTAGGCCCCTCAAAAGAAAACAACTCTTGAACTGTCTCCAAACTATGTGTTTTATTTGGTGCCATCTGTGATACATGGTGTAATTGTGGGATTCGCCAAATATACAGAGCTTGCCCAATGCCATCCAAGATGTTGAGAGTGATGAGAATAACCAACACTGGTACACTTCCCACCTGAGTCACAGCACAAAAGGCAGGATGTGAACTATATAGGAATGAGGAAGTAACCCTTCCACCAAGAGGCCAAGCCATATTAGTTCAGACTAGACTGAAGATAAAAAAACAGAAGGAACCTATGGAAGAGTAGCTCCAAAATCATAGGTGATCCATAAATATTCCCTGCAGGTTGGGAGCTGGCATGACTAACCATGAGTACAGCCAGAAATTAAGGTAATTTTGCTGAACCTCGGGTATACTACATTTATACTGAAGCCAGGCCAACTCATTGCACAGTTGATCTTGTGCATACTCACTCAGAGTATAGAAGAGGACCAGACTCTAGACACATCAGAAGAAGTGGAAGCAGGATTCACGGAACTGACAGTAGCACAAGCAAGCGAAAACAGACCCAAAGATCTACCTGGACTAGTCCTTAGAATTTTCTGAAGCCCAGAGAACTGATCCCCATCTTGAGCAAGCCTGGAAGAACCTTGTCTTGGAGGCTGCGAGCTGAACCCTTATGGGCCCTCATTCTTTCAAGAAGAGCAGACTCCCATGCAGGGCCAGTGTTAATCCAGGGGGGAAATGCATAGCTCTCAACTCACCCGCTTTTGGCGGGTGTCACCAGCCTTGCAAAGGGCCGACTCACCGGCCAGGCCACCTGCACGCCCATTCATTCCAATGGGCGTCTCACCCGCCAGAAACACAATCGGGTGATTTCACCCGCCTTTGCAAGACAAATGGTTGAGAGCTATGGAAAAGGCATCAACTGTCACTAGTTGTTTGAACTACGATTATTCCGGAAGTCTAACTTAGAGCTGGCCTATTAAAAACGTACTGCTGGACATTTAGTACTAGTGAGAACCCAGAAGATCGTACTCAGCCGATTCTATTGGCCCTGAGTCTACATCGAAACCAAACCATGTACCAGAAAACCTCATGTCAGGCCTGGAAACCATGGGCGCTTTTGGAGCCCACCCACATCATTGTGTGGGAGTCCGCCGTTGCGGGCTATTTAGGAAAATGACGTTGCAGGTTAGGGAGGGGCCGGCGAGGACTCCGGCGGTTGAACTGAAGTTGTATTAAAATAAAAGCCGGACGTGCAAACTTGGCTCCGGCTCATGCCTCATTATTTAAAGCACGTTGGATGTGCAATCAGAGGCGACGCATAGAGCCTCACTCCTCACAGAATAATATAGACAGAGCAATGCTCCAACTGCTTCCCATGATAGAAGTGGCGTTCCACTGAATCAGTATGGATGTAGTCAGCCCTTCAACCTTCAAAATCTAGTAACTGGTACATCATGCGTATCTTTGACCACACGACCCGATGTCCAAAGGAATTCCTGATGCTGAAACAATACGACCAAGGTGATATTAAAGGTTTGCATTCCATTTTTTTTACAAGGGTGGCATCGGGGAATTCTTGACCAATCAGGGGACCAGCTTCATGTCAAAGTTAATGACGGAAATGAAAGACCAAATGATAATTCGAACCCTAAACGCCTCCACCTGACATCCCCAGACTGATAGCTTAGTGGAATACTTTAATGAAACAGTTAAACTCATCCTCCAGAAATGAGTCACTGAATATGGACGGAACTGGAGTCACCTAGTGCCATGGGCCCTGTTTACCATCAGAAACGCCCCTAAGCCTAAATCGGATTCTCCCCTTTCAGCTGGTTTGTGGACTATGGGCAGAATCCCTGAGACATCTGCTACATCCTCTGGAAGGAATGAGACGGCCCTCACAGTCGCCAGACCAGCAATCGCCCAATGATACAGCATACTAGAGAATAAATGGAGAAAGTGCAGCAGTTGGTAAAAACGCACCTACAAGAAGTACTGTTTTGATAAGAGGTCTACTACAAAGAAACGCATCTTCATGCTTTCCAATTGGAAGACCAAGTGATGGTCATGATGGGAGGCACTCAGACTATTGGTCAGATGGCACAGACCCTGTAACATCAAAGAAGTCGTATCGCCACTGAACACCGACGAAAACTCTCAAAGTTGTATCACAGAAACAAACTAAAAGCGTGGTGAGAAAATATCAACCGCCAACTCCTCTTTCTATGCCATCAATACACGGAATCAATAATTTCGGGAAAAAGGAAGAGGAGTCCACATTATTGTAAGTATAACCAGTGGCGCCTCCAGAAATTTTTCATAGGGGTGGCCTGATGAGGCCACAGGAAATCCTGGGGTGCCAAACAGGGGCGGATCCAGCCTCAACATTTTGGCGGGGCTGGGTGGCAGTTTTGAAAACT
Organism: Ambystoma mexicanum; assembly: GCF_040938575.1. Taxonomy (NCBI): domain Eukaryota; kingdom Metazoa; phylum Chordata; class Amphibia; order Caudata; family Ambystomatidae; genus Ambystoma; species Ambystoma mexicanum. The sequence goes on along the minus strand of NC_090926.1, from coordinate 241,783,528 downwards.
GTTAGTGAGCCCGGGCATTAAACCTATTGGGCTACTGAACCAGCCTCGTCCTAACATCCGCTTTGCAAGCCCAGTAGGCTGAGTAGATATCACGCCTTCCTTTGGCCCATTAGATCCATCTTTCACCCCAACTCACCAGAGGCATAGCCGTTATTCTGTAACAAGTGGGGCCTGGAGCTAATGTAGTAGGGCCCACATTAAGAAGAGCCTGCAGAAGGAAGGGCACTTGTTCTGCCCCCAGCCAACACCTAGGAGTGACAGAGTATTGAGGGAGGGCGAACCAATCAAAGGGGGTTTGTCCCCTTGAGAAAAGGTTTTAAATAATGTGTTAAAATATAGTGCATTTTACAGTACACTTTGTGATAAATTAGGTAAAAACCACCCAGTTTACAATCGATTTTGTAGGGTAAGACATGAAAAGTATGTTAGATTCCAAGCCACCAACAATGCACCAGAGCATTTTCAAACACATTTTCATAATGCCTTTGTCCGCTATATGCCAGTAAAAAAGTGCTATATGCAAGTGTAAAAAAGCATTTTCATATTGATTGTGCTCACACATGTCCTTTCTGGTGCACCTATATATGCCAATATTTCCATATATGACAATAATCATGTTTGCTTTGTCTATAATGCCAGTAACGATACTATAACAAAGCATGTTTATGCTAGCTCTCCCAATACGCGCCAGAATCCCCATGTAAGAACATACTCCTGTTGGCTTTGCCTTAATGCCAGTGAAAAAAGAGCCATGCCACATTAAGAAAATATATCCTTGCTGGCTACAAAAATCCCCCACTCCACATATAATAACACTCCTCATGTTGTATTTGCTCCCTAACGGCGATAAAAAATGTCATGCCACAGTAAAAAAACATATAGCCTTGCAGGCAGCACGAATGCCCCCACCCCAATGTTAGAATACGTATGTTGCCTTTGGCCTTAACACCAGTAATACACTGCAATGCCACAGAAAGAAAACATGCTCTTGCTGGCAAGCCGGTAAAATAGCTCAGCGGGCTGAGCGCATGCTTTTGTAATCCGAGTGTGATTCGCAGGTTGAAATCCAGGCAAGGCCAACTCTGTCTTTCATACTTCAATGTGATCTCTGTGATCTCTACCCTCCTATATGGACCTCGTACTATTATGTTGCTTTTGCAACTTGTTACCTCTCTTACTCTGTACTGTACTGTTTTCCCTGCTCACCAAGTTGTACCACCGCCGTGATACGTATGGGTTTGCGCAATGTCAATAAATGCAATAAATAAATAAAGCTCATTAAATGAGTGCAAACTTCGGCTGGGTGATACATTTGATGTAAATATGTTCTCTGAAAATCGCTTTGGTGAAAGCGCTATATAAATATCATATCATCACACAAATCCCCCCATATAAGAACATTTATGTTGCACACATCATGTTATATTCCCCCATGTAACAATATGTATGTTGCCTTTGACCTTAAACACCAGTAAAATAATAAAGACCCAAGTCAAGATAAGGAAGCATGTGCTCCCAATGTAAGAACACTCATGTTGCCTTTGACCTTAATGCAAGTACAACATTCCATGCCACAGTAAGACCCTGCCAGGCCAGCCCCACTGTAGTATTCTCCCCCACCCATCCCCACTCCAACCCCACCATCACATACAAACACTCAAGTAGGCTTTCCATTGCCCAAAAATGGCAGTAAAACATGCCATGCACTTAGAGTGTGAGTCACCCGACTAGACCCTTCTGCAAAAGGTGCACCTGCAGCTTTTGTCATTTATGGCACTATTTATTTAGTGGCTATTACTTCAACTCACTGCTTAGGGAAATTGGGGGGCACTTCTTTCCTCTGAGCCTCATCTGAAATGACTTCTACTCTGGGTTTGTTCGTAAGTAAATGCCCTTTCATATATCACTGAAGCATATTCTCCCTACTTTCAGTCTGTAAAACTGCCCTGATGGGCTGCCTCATATGTTGTACCTAGGGAGGGCCATCTATTTACACAGGGTTGCTCCTTTTCGCTCTGTTGGCACACTGTTAGTAGCTTTTGTTCCAGGGAAATGGAGCTGGAAACATGCAACTACTATCAAAGGCAGATGGGCAAAGCAAATGATTGTGTTGGACTAAGGACACCAGAAAGTTCTACTACTTAATGTGATCCAATTTCATTACTCGGGTGGCATTGCAGCTTTATGGGCAGAAAGGAGGTGTGTATCAGTGCCCAAAATCTGCAGGACCACAATGTAAGCATGTGTCCCTTAACATTCATTAAGCATTACACATTTCATGTTGTAGACTTTGTTGGACTTCATTTTAGCTCAGAAAGCATTGCTCATTAAGGATCTGGTCTTCAGCAAATGTGTTGCAGCATTTCCAGCGTGTGTGTTTAATGGTGCTTGCTATAGCCTCATATATCAACAACTGGGGCGAGGAAGGGGCTATAGTGTCCACAGGGGATTCGCGTTACTCCAAATCCTACTCTTTCTTGTCACTCTCAATCCTCCTGCTACCCTTCCAAGTAATGCTGCCAGCCTGTGCACATGCTTAGGAGCTTTCTAGCCAAAGAGAGCATTCTGGGAGTGGGAGGAGTGCTATTTGGAGTCCGCATTTGAATTAAACTAAAGTATTATTTGAATGCTATTTGCTTACATAAGGTGACTCGAGAGGTGAAAGTGCCGCAAGTTGTAAGGACTATGTCAAGGAAGGGAAGGACTTGGTGTATTGAAGCATATTGGCAAGTAATATGGACACTGTCATCCTCTGAAGCATTAGAGAGGGGTGCTCGTTTCTATTTTAATGCAGCATTCTGAAGTGCACACAAGAATGAGGGGAGTCACATCTATTAGTGGGAAAGTTGATAGTTATTTAATTTAAATGTTTCTAGAAGTCCTATATAGAGGGACCAAATCTAGCTGTGCACAACAGGCCTAGGAGCTCATTTGTTCTGGGTGGTGACAGAATGGTCGGGATTGCGTAAGGAGGTGTAAGTATAAAGAAATTGCATGTGTGAGGAGAGCAGAATTGTGTAGGGAGATCAGGGCAGTGCAGTGCTGGCCTCGGTCAAGGGTGGGGTGAAGGTGGACAGCAATCATGTGTCTTGTGTGGAGAGTAGGGCAGTGAAATGCCTCCCACCTGTCGAATGGGCAGGTAGAAGGGCAAAGGTATTTGGGGGTAGAAAGTAAAGGTCACCGAACATGGGCCTCTAGTCCAGGGGACGGCTGTGACAGGAGGGGCCCTGTTTTTGGATAGGCAGCAATGATGGCAGCACTGCTCTTTGCCGATTGGCAAATGACGACGTGGCAGGGTTCGCATACGACATGGTCTGGCCACGTAGGCCAGATACAATTTAAAGAGCTGCTCTTTCAATTGGCAGGCACCGCAGCAACACGTTTTTGACAAAGGGTGTACTCTTCACGATGGGTACAAGGAGAATGGCCTCACTGAAAGAGACACCGATTATCCTGCTAAGGTGGCCAGCATGCATCTCGCAGCCAGCAGGTACTCTCTTCTTCCAGGGGCGTCTCACCTCCACAATTGTTCTATTTAATAATAATGGGCTTGTTACATTTTAACGCCTCCTCCCTCCCCCACAATCAGTTTTGTGAGGAGAAAATAAAGCGGTGTGGAGAGCGCCGGCTTGAGGTCAAGCGAGCAGGCCTGTGCATGGCAAATAGGCAGCTGCAGAAGGGGGGGGACTTTAGCCCTCCCACGCCCATGCCTGGCACCACCCCTGGTGCCACATACCTCAACTCTGAAGTGCTTGCCTAGGACAACCACTCGATCCCTCAGCGCCGCAGCCCAGGACTCCTTTTCAGTGCCTGGAAGTGAACAAAGCCTGCAAGTGCAAGCCAAAACAGAAATGCGTGCACTCAGGCTGTGTTTATTGTGCGATCAATGGGGGTAGGGCCACCATCATACGTGGCTTGATCCAGTCCATCGCGGGTGGTGAGCTGCGGCAACAAACAAAAAAATGTGTTCACACTGAACTGCACATGTGATTATTGTCCATGCACAGTTCAGAGGGGAAGAAAAAAAAGTGTATTTTTTTGCTTTTTCATGGGGTGGCCGATGGGGGGCCAGCATTTTTATAAGGGTGGCCATGGCCCCCCCTGGCCACCCCTTGGAGGCGCCCCTGAGTATAACCATCCAGAACCATCATGAATTGGCCCAGTGAATAGAGGTGTGTTCCGATAGGTTCTCTCCTAAATCTGGACGAGTGTGAGATATCATCCATAAGATACACACTGCTCCTAGAAGAGTAATCCTCTGTAAAGCCCTACTGGCTACCTGAAGCACAGAAGAGGATTGTCAAGGAGGAACTAAAGAAAATGCTTGACATGGGTGTTATCGTAACATCCCACAGAAAATGGCCCTGCCCATCATCCTTGTGCCCAAACCAGATAAGTAATGGTGATTTTGTATCGACTTCCTCTGCCTAAACGAGATCCCGAGATTCAATACCTAACCAATGCACCATATTGCCGACTTGGTGGAAAGGCTGGTATCCACAACCCAAAACAGCCTTCTCAACCCCAGAGGGTCTGCACCAGTTCACACTGTTGTTCTTCAGACTGCATGGGGCCCCAGCAACTTTCCAACTTCTGTTGAATTACGTCCTGGCTCCCTGTCACAACTTTGCCTTTCCTCTCGTGACCATGTTTCATCTGGAAGGCGTAGCCTCCACTGGCTCGTGGTAGTCCAGCGTGTCGAGTTTAAGGCTTTGTGTTTAGTCCATCGTGTTATTAAAGGAATAATGCGCTCAGAAATATTATTGTCCCGAGGGTTCGGGCATGTGTTTTTAAGCATACGTTGATCGATCATACAAACATTTCCTATGCTCCTTACCGTAGTTTTCCTCTTTTGTACACATGCAAAATCAAGCAGCAGGGCGCAGCCATTTTGTGATAATCTTATCCGTTGCTGCATCGCCCAAGCAGGACTGCCCTGGGGGCACTAATTCATATGCCCCGCCCCTGAGGCTGACTTCACCAAACCTGGTGATATTCTCTGCCTATCTCCAGGACGTTACTGGGCAGCGTAGATGTGACACAGGACTCGGAAATCAACACACATCATGTCACAACCCAGCGCGTCACAATTCGGAATATAAAACTACTTTAAAAGGAAATAGCAAGACCGTACAATTTGTAAAGTACTTTTATTTCACAATAAACACTCCATGAACATCCGGCGATTGCCATATTCAATCAAATGGGTAGTTTTTTTCTTAGGTCATGATCCGCAAATGTTTATCGTGAGTCACGCAGTGTTCCTTTTGGGTAAAAGAAGCGCTTTGGACGCACAGTGAATCGCAAGGCTTGTGCATCAGCTTGGCGCTAGGCCACCGTAAACGATGTTAGGTTGCTCCTAATAGCTGGTACCGCGAGTCATTGATATCCAGCTATTGACGTGTATCTGCAGCTGCCGGTTTAAAAACCCGTCAGTTGGTATCTGGAATCGATGACAATCGCAGAAAGGCAGGATGTATCTGTTTTAAAAACATAACAGAATTGTGTCTCAGTAGCCGATCTTTATTACAATTTATCATTTTACACATTAATTCGGCCTGTGTTAAAACTAAAGATGAACACAGACGTGAAACAATGGGAAACATAGAAAACAACATGGACAGTAGTCTACAATTTGCTTCAGAGGATAGTGCTATGGAGTATGTGCAGCTCGAAATGGGATGCAGACGCTGACGCTACAAATCGGGGAACAAAAAGACAGCATTTTAATAAAATATTAGCATTGAACCTGTGGTAACCGATTGTTGGTCTACATGCATCTCGATGCTGGACTGCCCATGTGCCCGGTAGAAAGACCAGTACACACAAAGGTTGTACTTGTGTTTCATTTCAATATGCCACACAGATCAAACAAGTACAATGTAACCCAGCAATAAAGGTCAGCTAATAATAAGTTGACTCGTAAGTCTATAAAATCGTCGAAAGTCAAACTTACATTATATTCGGCATTTCCATTCTCTTGCCGTAACGCAGACCGTAACGCAGACTCTGTTCAGATCAACGATTTTTCATACACTAAAAGTACATGTTCCTTTGACCAGTTTTTGATTAGTGAACCTTATCAAACACCCCTTCCTTAATTCAATTCATTTCAGAATGGTCCCTTTTAAGGTTGAAAGACAATTGAACCTTATACTGTGTGCGATGCGTGGGCTTCCTCAGCTTGCAAGCCAAATTTCAAGATACATTCTTAGTTTGCAACATCTTGTGTCGGCGCATGCATTAGAAAGGGAGTTGTGAGGCACAGGCGGAAAAAATGTGGGGGGTGTCAGTGCTCGCTGCTCGCGGGGCTGCTGAGGGGTAGGGATAACTGCAATGACATAATGTGGCCTAGTCCAAAGTTGGAGTCGAGGGTACACAAAATGGAGTTCAACTGTGTCTAGCAACAGCCCCACCTCTGCTTATGTCAGGGCCTTCTTCCCAATGGCAGCAGAAGGGCAAAGGACGCGCCCCCCACGAGTGCAATAGCAGGATGTCACTTTCACGTATAATGTATGTGGGCTCAACCAACCCACTCCTTCCTTACATTAGCAACGACCCCCAACACATGCCTCAATTAATATATTGGTCAGAGTGCTTCTTTTTCTCACCAACAACCCACTTTGATGCGCCGTTTTGCTCACAATCAGTAGTTCAGCTATTTGGGCAACTGTTTGGTAAGGCAACTGCGGAACCCCAAAGTTGCTTTCATACTGTTATCCATCTGGCCCTCCCACGATCAGTGAAGTTTCCACAGTAGCTCGACGAAACTGGGAAGTGTGAAAGCACAGCATATCATTGTATGGCATTCGTAAAAATGGTACTTGTTGAAAAAAAAAATGCCATAGGATGGATTTCAAAATACAAATTGTATGCTTTATCTGGACACTTCATAAAAACATTCTTGCTAAAAAAAAAAGGATCGTAATCATTTGGACTGAGAAGTGAACTGTTCCACAAGCTCTGCTTTAGGTGGGCAGGGCACGTTGGCAATGTTTTATGGCAATGTATGTGTCCTCGGAACAGAATTGTGCACGATTCCGTGAGTATGTATCTCCAAGACAGTCATAATAAGATCTTTCACAAAATCGAATTCCATTTCCTCATATATTGGCTTGACCACCCATGTTTTGCTTCTTTTCGTAAATGTCATTGTGTAGCGAAGCATCCCAAAGTTTCACGCAGTCCTCGATTGTTCACGGCCTACATTCTAGTTATGCGCTAATACCACTAGTAATGTCCTATATTGCTTCCCGTCTATGCCGAAATGCAATCTCTTTGGCATGTACTTTAGGCACATATTGTGGAACACCTCCAAATCTCCTATGTGACAGAATTATGTGAGTCCCTTCAGATCTCTTGATAGAGTTTAATCAAACACAATCTTCTCAAGGGCTTTGTGTGGAGGTGACGATGGAATCAACCACTTCTTCTTCCATTCCTGCTTCGGCGACAAAGGGCCATGTGCACATTGGTGGAAATGTTGGTTTTCTGTCCAAGAGTGAACGCTGGAAAAGTGGTGGATTAGTGACCGCCATTTTTCTAGTAGAATTTCCACAGACCCATCACAAGTTTTGGAGCTCCACCAAAGATGGTTGCTGAAAGACTGGGACCACTGTAAAATATTTTCAGAGCCTTTTTTCCCTGCAGCTGAGATTTTTTTATTGATGGATTTGGCAACGTGCCATACATCGAATTGATGGCAAATATTTGGAAACTGCTCTCTCATTGTCTTGGCTATTGAAACATGTCTGTCCATGGCTATGAGGTCGATTTGCATTCCCCTCGAGCGGAGATCTTCCAGTGATTTTATAAAACCAAGTTTCTCCATGGCCACTGAGGATTTACATTTGGACACCTTCACGACCACCGAACTCACCATTTTTTTTAGTTTCCATGTCCTCAAAGTGGTATGTACAGTACTTTGCTGAAAATCCGGGGCTATCACACTGTCCATCGCCAGCTAGCCTGAACCGTTTTTCTGAGAATGTACTTTGAATAGACAATTGTTCAATTTTCCATGCTTCATTAATGGCAGGGAATAGATATTGACTTTGATGTTTGTAGTACTGTGTTTTAGAAATGAAATGGAGTCCCACAAATTGACAGAAACTAGACAACTTTATGAAACTAGAGCCACTGAAAAGTAAAGCTCTGCATACAGTAGATTCCCAGCTGGCAGTTTCCCCAGCATCGGTTGTGCGGAGCATGAACATTTTTCATGGAGCATTTCACAGGTGGCATGTATTTTGAGGTTACTGCCTTGTGATACATGAGTCATACTCACCAATGGCTTCCCACATACTTCCCCTCTCTCTGAATGCACACATTTCAGTATCATTATAATGTCCATCAAGCTGCTGTCGAATACTATGTATTTGGCCTCCTTTATTAGACTATCATCCTGCATTATTGTTGTTTCTGACTGAACTGTGATTGACATATCAGCCAAACTGGACATACTGTATTCGAGATCTTTGTCTAGTTCCTCAGTCAATTGTATTGATGCTTCAGTCTCTGTCATTTCAGCGTCTGTTACTTGATCACGAATCAGAGAAAACATCAATGTCAATTTGTTTTTGGGTGGCGCTTTTCTGGAGGGTGTTGATTGTGTGAAGTGGCCTGCGACTAATTCAAAAGCATCTTCATTACATTCATTTTCATCTTTATCTGGTGGAGCAGTAGCATTGTAGCAATGGCCCAACAACACTTTGCTTGTTTTGCCGGTCACATTAAATTAATTTTCTGGCTGTTGGGCAAAAGCATCTCGAGTCTGCTTATTGATTTGAACACGCTACGCCTCAAATATTAGTTCCTCCATGGTGAAATCAGTTTGGCAAGCAGCATCTCTGAATTCTGTAACTGTCTGTGTCTGCATACTCCGTACACCATCAGGCAACTAGAAGACAGTGTCGAAAAGATGTTCAATGTAAATCCAAAATACAGTATTGGACAATTTACATTAAAAAAAGCATGTTATGAAGGCACCAGCACAATACACGGTTTAAAAATGAAATTGTTTGCAAATTACCTTATCTTTCTTGCTTTTCTGTGAAACCTTCTTCTTTACTGTAACGACAGCAACAGCAAGCTGGTCCACTGACTCAGATCCACGTGCCTCCTCTTCTATATCCCGATCATGTGTACATCCCTAGAAAAGAGTATCCATTCAAAATAACAAATTCGTATTAGAAATCAAATTATTCAATCGCACACATGGCTTACACAGATACAATCGTACACTGTGTACGTCATTTAGTCAAAAAATACAAATAGCATTCAAGCTATTTGCAAAAACTGCTCTTTTATAATAATGTCACTGTCTAATAGTATCAGATCTAGGACCTACTTTCTTTCATTCGAGGGAACTGTGGGTATGCATACCTCTGGGTCTGGATCAACCTATGAGGGATGATGTAATTGTAGTCGAAGCTTAAGCATCTTCTGGTGACACAGTAATTGTTTTAGTATGGATGAAAAAATTGAAATTGAACACACTCAATGGCCTTCATTACAACACTGGCGCTAAACCATGGCGCTATTAGCACCATGGTTGGTGCCGGTGTTGTAACGGGTCCGCCATGGTTCAATGGGGAATTACCACCCCATTCCAAGGTTGGTGGGCGGTAATTCCCCATTGAACCATGGCCCTTCCCCATTCCCATTTTCGCCCCATACGGCTCTATGGGAATGGGGAAGGCGCTAAGTACGGTACGGCAAATTGCGGTACCGTACTTAGCACCAAGGTCCCTTTGCGGGTCCCTACTTTAACGGCTGGTCTAGACCAGCCGTTCAGGTCGGGTCCCGCAAAGGGACCTCGTAGGAAGGCGCTAAGTGTTTAACGGCGCCGCAGCCTTTTACGGCGCCGTTAAACACTTAGCGCCAGGGTCGTAATGAGGCCCAATGTGACACAGACAATGGTACATATCAATAAAAAACCGTGAATTAAACATTGTGTAAATGAACAACAGCTAAATAACTGAATAGCTAAATAAGATACCTGATACGCGCTCGAAGTTGTTGTTGACTCCATGCAAGACATGGATGCAGAATCTTCCTCTTTCATATTCAGTGCATAGTCATGGAGTTGTAAAGGGGAATTTTGATTTGATTTAGAAATGCTAATCTTAAAAATTGGCATGTAAAGAGACAGATTACAAAAATATTATGCTTATTTCTAAGGGCACTATACCATAGTTATCTATGCCCATAAATCATTTTCTATGATGCTCCTAAAACCAATGACAGATATTTAGCTAAATGGGGTCTAGTTATAAAGCAATACACTTGTGTGAATAGGAGAAGTATTATAAGGGACATTTACACATAAATCACCAATCCGTCCATTTAGTTACATGTTCACTACCTCAAGGTCTACAGCTAAATCAGGAACCGTGACTCACCTGAGGCGGCCTGTGCATGAATAGAGACGGAATTGCATTTGGGAGCAATTTACGAGACGTTCTGAGTCGATGCTTCTTTGTGTACTTGGATTGGTCGTACATATTCATGGCAAAGTGCAGGCTGCAGATGCGGTATCGATCACCCCTCGTGTCCTCCAAGACTTTATGGGCTCTACTTTCAAGCTCTTCTGGCGCAAATCTGCAATATCTGACCCATTCTCTTATTCGATCTATATTACTCGGGAATACATGCATTGTAGTGCCTTCAGATTTGTTATGGGTCTTCGAAGGGCAACCGAAAACCATACATAAAGGCATTGTTGGAAATTCTGTAAAAAAAAAGTCAACAATATTCAAAAATTACTTTGCATAAAAACATGAGAAAGATGGAATTATACCATGCATTTTTTCTATGCAAGCTATGTTTTGGTCACCGAAGCAAAGCCAGTGTAGCGTAGCCGGCTGCATTATAGGATAACTTTCATAAACTAATCATTGATGTGACGAAAATCATAACATGTCACTCGTCCCTTGAATGTACTATCGAGCATCAAAAGGAAACATGCTTATAGACACGGTCCGCGAAGGATGCAATTCGATCCCAATTGACACTGATGACAATTGATATATATCGATAACATAACAAATTAAAATCAAGTCAATGGCAATGAGATGAATGAACATAACACTAATGTGTATGTTGGTTCGAAATAGATAGAAATGTAGAGATGAAGGAGATATGATTAGGTGACCTGCCCTCACCTTGAACAACAATCAGTATAGATTCAGCAAGCAGGGTAGTTAGTTGCAGGAAAACAGGGAGATGTTCACATGTAGCACGACGACGAGCTGAATCGCAGTGGTCACAGAAGTTCTCAGGTAGCACGTTCACAAGTTGACTTGCAGTGCTCAAAGATCTTTTCATGAAAAATATCTAGTGGTTTATAAAGAATTTGAAAAGAGGGTGTGTATGTGAATGAATGATGTGTATATGGTGTGGTCTTATGTGGATTGCAGGGGCGCGGCCTCCTTCAGGGGATCCTGCCTGGAGACACTAGGGCATATAAACATTGACCCCCTGCGCGTAAGATACCTTTTGAAGTGTACATGGTGTTTGGCACCTTGGCCGTTCCTACACTGCCAGCCCCCTTGGGAGGGCACGGCCACGGGTGTGAACTGCCATTGATAGTGGAGGGGGATGGATGGGCATGCAGACAAGGACCGGAACACTACTGAATGGAGACACACTTATTTGGATTGCAGGGGTGCGGCCTCCTTCAGGGGATCCTGCCTGGAGACATGGGGTCTGGGGAGGGCATGTGAACATTGACCCCTGCGCGTAAGATACCTTTGAAGTGTACATGGTGTTTGGCACCTTGGCCGTTCCCACCCCTGCCAGCCCCCTTTGGCAACGCACATCCACTGGTGCCAACTGCCTTTGATAATGGAGGGGGGATGGATGGGCAAGAGGCGTGCAGAGAAGGTACGGAACACTGCTGACTGGAGACACACTTGATTCACTGAAAAACTGAAACAACCATTGATAAAAGTTCTGTTGTGTTTTATTTTGTTTCTGATTTTGATGGCACAAATGTACTACACATTAAAAACTTCCGGTTGCAGCACAGTGTGGGAAAATCCCTTGTACTGACCGCTGTCACTGGGGAAAGTTTCTCTAATGGCACCAACGACACAGGTGGGTATTACTCGTCGAACGCGGTGTACAAGCTTCCCATGAAGCCACCATGTAAAGGAACGATAGGCCACCAGCATGTACCACCTGTGAAAGAGAAAGAGACACAATGTTTTTAAATGAACAAGATTAATTGCCAATGAAAAATTCTTGTATCCAATGGCATTGTTGTCAGTAAAAATGCTACCTAGACAATGTACAATATTGAACGACTATGCATTCCATTACATTTGGGACACAAATAAATATTGCTTCATGGATGTACATGAAATTAACATAAGGAGACCACTATGATATCCCCAAATTGAGAGTGATGTATAGAATGGCAAGACTAGATTCGTTTGACATTGATAGATCAAAGTTATGACAATATAGGAGACATCCATGAAATGGAAGTGGCCTAAATGACATCACAACTAGAGTACATTTACTCGTTACTTGTATTGCGTGGGCGAACTGTTGCTCGAAGTTTGTGCATAAGCACCATAATCCTCAACACGGTCCGTGTGAGGCAGGCTGCCTGGAGGTCTGGCAGCTCAGTAACGCATTGCGGCCGTGTGTCACCTTCCGATATGTAGGACAAGCATCCAGAGTTTTCGCTGCAGCAGCAGTTCTCCTTCTCGGTTGGCATTGCGCGCACCGATTGCAGGTACACCAGGTGGAGATGTCGTACATGTGACTAGGCTCAGGCTCTTGATCTGTTGAATTGTCCTCCCAACTGTTGCCCGAACCACCATCGTTTGCGCATCTTTCTCTTTTGAGTAATTCCGCCTCGGAATACTCCGGCTCTTACTGGTAGGGCTGTATTATTGCCATTATGGGGCAAACAAAAAAAATGGATAGTAGTAGTACTGGTATCTGTTCGCACGGGCTACGAGCAACGAAGATAGCTGACCAGAGCACAGAAACGAGGCACAGAATACTAAAAAAAAGACAGTGAAACGATTTGAAAAGCAAATCTGTTGTTGTCTGATGAGAAGCAGTCTGTTTATACTTATTGAGGAAAGAGGCGTCCTGCCATTTCCATGGAGACATGTCATTAGCTTAAGCGCAGAGAATGTTGACACGAGACGTGCTTTGGCGTTGTGAAATGAGCAGTACGGGTCTATTGATCTCAGCCTCAGGGGCGGGCATATGAATTAGTGCCGCCAGGGCAGTCCTGCTTGGGCGATGCAGCAACGGATAAGATTATCACAAGATGGCCGCGCCCTGCTTCTTGATTTCGCATGTGTACAAAAGAGGAAAACTACGGTAAGGTGCATAGGAAGTGTTTGTACGATCGATCAGCGTATGCTTAAAAACACATGCCCGAACCCTCGGGACAAAAATATTTCTGAGCGCACTATTCCTGTAATGGCGAAGGACCTGCTTATTTGCAGCCAAAATGTAGCCGCTATGTGCTGGCTCGTCCACTTCGATCCTCTTCTGATGTACGAGTATCTGTTCCAAGATTTTGTTGTGCCAGACTGGGTGCTAGAGCTTTTTCGGTCTCAGCTGCTCTTCTATGGAACAAGCTTCCTCCGAATCTGTGTAGTATATCAGATCACCTGGTCTTTCATCATCATTTAAAAACCATCCTATTCCAGTAACTGTGACCTTTTCATCCCCTTCTCACCGCCTTCGATCTCTTTAGCGCCTTGATGCTTTTGGTTGTATGTCACGCTTTACAAGTTGGCTTAACATAACATAACATTACCTGGACAACATGCTAATCTGTAGCTCAAATTGGAAGGAACATCTAAGTCATCTCACTGCAGTCGGCAGAGTTAGGAAGGCCCACATAACCACCAACTCTGCTAAATGTCACTTAGCTCAGACAAAAGTAAAATATCTGATTTTCTAGGTGGGGAATGCCAAGGTTCTTCCTCAGACAGTAAAAGTAGAGGCAGTACACCAAGTTAAAAGACGGGTCACAAAGGACATACAAGCCTTTCCTAGGCTTGGTGGGATATTCTTACTGCATCATACGCAACCTTTCAGAGATTGCCACCACACAGACGGTCCGTCTAAAAAAAAGAACTACCCAACATTCTAAAATTGGACGAGGAGTCCCAAATGTCCTTTGATCCGCATAACGAGATTCTGTGCAGAAGTCCTGTTCACCATGCCTGACTTCTCTAAGGAATTTATACTTCAAACAGATACCTCCACAGTTGGGCTGGGAGCAGTTTTATCTCAAATACACAACAGAGGAAAAAGCAATTATGTACACTAACCAGAAACTGCACCCCACAGAAGTGAACTATCCTGTTATTGAGCTGGAAGTCCTGGCGATCAAATAGGCAGTGTAGAGCCTTCAATACTTCTTAATCGAGAGGAGATTCAAGTTGTTAACAGTTAGGCCTCATTAGTTTCGATGGCACGAACAAAGACACAAATCCTCGAGTCTTGAGGTAGCTTTTCGCGTTACAACCCTTTTCGTGCATTGCCGACACTCAGGCAGGTTCGAAACAAACCTAACATTGATTTTATTTTGTCCTGTTATCCCCAAACAGACAGCTCACCGGGAGAGGGAAACGAAGAGGAGGACTTAGGAGAAAGGTTGCAATTGTGTGACATAGCCAGTAATCATGCCTTGTTCATAGATGATGGGAACCCCTCTCAGCCGTGGGTGGGATACCTATCAGGGAGTCATTCAGAGCCAGTCCTACAACTGAGTCGGACGGTGGCAGCAGAGAGGGCCCCATATCCTGCGCTCACCTTGTGCCAGAATGCTTGCCTGCCGACCCTTCTCTCCAGGCATGCCCGTTTTACATGATGCTCACCAGGCCTTTTCTGGGTTTTTTCAGAGCACTAGAAGAAGATGATATAACTGGGATGAGAGACAAACTAAATCCCCACAGCTACCTCAGGCAAACACTGCAGACTGAAACACCCACAAGCCACAACAACTATCCAGGACTTTGTATAACCTATGTCTCGCACTGGCAATCAAGAAACGTGGCGAGAGAGAACGGAGCATCCCGACTCATGCGACCACTGCGCAAGTAGTTCTTCACATCATTGCACCGGTGGGTGTGCACCTAGTGTTTATTTGGAACTGCTAGACCACCAGGGATAAATTAAGGAAGCTGGGACCCGCCCAGCTGAAAAATAAACCTTTGAGAACATGGGCACCCACCCCCCACATACGAAATTATACACTTCCCCACCAGTGCCATCATGGAATCTGTGCAGAAGAAGTGGGTGGGGCTTAGTACCCATTTTATGCTTTTCCTTGCACATACACAACCATGTGGGAAAATACATGAAACTATTGTCTAGGGAAAGGGAACAAGCCCTGCAGAAGAGGGGCAGGAAGAGGAAGGGGAAGATGTGAATTTACCGGATGAAGTCATTAGTGGAGAATTAGGACGACCGAGGGACCTGTTGGTGCAGGTGAGGTAATGGTTTAGGAGTAATAGTGGTTCTGCACTTTGAGTGTGTGTGGTTGTGTGCTTCTGAATAGTGGAGTTTAGTGTAAGGAGTGAGAGTGAAGTGACTGATATTGGGTAGAAGAAGATTGTGTAGTAAGGACGGAGGAGTTTAGTGGTGCAAGAAGGAGGGCAATAGTGAGGAGGAGAGTAGTGGGAGGAGGAGAGATGATGGGGAAGGGGAAGCAGTGTAGTAGTGGGACAAGAGTTTTATAGGGGGATGAGTGTAGTAGTTGGAGGAGTAAAGTAGTGGTGGACGAGTAGTGGGAGGAGAAGTGGAGTAGCCAGACGAGGAGAGTTATAGTGTGGTGGAGAGTATTGACAGTCAAGGGGAGTGGTATTCAGAATAGAGGAGAAGAGGTTAGTTGGAATGAATGAGCTATCTTGAGCTATCTTTTTTTCAAGTATGTTTTTATTGGTATTTATGCATGCCAGCTTAACATTGCAACGATTGAGACACCTTTCGCAGAAGGCTAGCAAGTAGTGTATTACAACGAAAAAGAGCAACAAAATAAAACGGAACACAAATAGGGCCCAATGGTGGGCGAGTCTTTGGGTCTCTAGGGGGGAGCTATCCACAGTGAGGGGTTTCGGGGGAGCAGAATGTCTTAGGTTGACGGTGCGAGTGGCGGGGCTAACCGCGTGTCCGGGTGAGGGGATCCGGCTCGGTACCGGTCTCCCCGGATCTCGGGGCGTCAGCAGGAAGATTTTGTCGGTCCTAGACTTGTTTGCCACTGGCAGAGATGGTTCCTGTTACGGCTTCCCCGGCTAAGTCTGAACCCCCATCCAGCGGAGGTTGGCGGGCTGTCTTGCTAAGCCCGGGTATTTCCCTGTTGTAGTCCAGGAAGGGGGACCAGATTTGTTTGAATTTGGCGGGGTAGCCAAATCCAGGGCCGTGATTTTCTCCGCCGCCACTGTCTCCCAACATTTGGACCACCACATTTGTATGGTTGGCCCTCGGGATTCTTCCAGAGTCTGGCCAGGGCGATCTTTTCTGCCGTCAAGAGTTGGGTGCATAGGTCCGCTATGCGGCCTGTCAGTGGGAACTGGCCCTCGCCTGTAGCCCCCAAGAGAACAATGCCCAGGTCCCAGGGGATCATGAGGCCGTTATCCCTCTGATCGGGTCCAGGACCTCCCTCCAGAACCGCGTGGACTTCGGGCAGGTCCATAGCAGGTGAAGCAGCGTGCCCCGGTCGGGGCAACCCCTCCAGCACTGTGGGGGAATGGCCAGGTTGAATTTGTTTAGGGCTTCCCGGGTGCGGTACCAGCGATAACATACCTTGTAGGCACCCTCTCTGTTTGTCGTGCATCTGGAGCTCTTGTGGACGCGGGCCCAGATCTGACTCCACTCCTCCGGCTCGATAGTTCTGCCAATGTCTTTTTCCCACTTGAGCATGTACAGTTCTTTTTTGGACGGGTCCGACCTGTCGAGCAATTTATATAGGGTCGAAATTTTCCCTTTGGGGGGATTTGACGAGAGGGTCCGCTCTAGGGCTGTTAGCTCTCTACCACCTAGTTTCTTGGCCGCTCCACTGGATAGCCAATGCCTGAGCTGGGAGTACCGGAACCTCTCTGACTCCGGAATCAAGAATTTACCCTTGCATTCCTCGAAGTTTAGCGGGTTCCCATTCACGTAGAAATCTGCCATGGTTCTCAAGCCCCCCTCCTGCCATCTGATAAAGGTGTTTGGGACCAGACCCGGGGAGAAGTCGGGGTTGCCCCAGATTGGGGTGAGCGTACCTGTTGGGCTTCTGCACTTTCAGAGGTGGGCCGCTTTCCTCCAACTCGACACGGTATTCCACGTTGTTGGTAATTGGCCCATGTGCCCAGAGATGTTGCCTGCTTTCATGTGGGGGAGTGCTTCGATCGGGGAAGGGGACCAGTCCTCCTCCAGTTTCAGCCATCTAGCTCGGTTGGTGGTTGTCTTCCAGGCAAAGGCTTAGGTGAGCTGGGCTGCGAGGCAGTATCTGGCCACGTCTGGGACCCCCGAGGGCAGGGCAGCGGAGCATGATGTGTCTTGGGATTTGCCGTTTCTTGCCCTCCAAAACATACTTCAGAATGGCTCTTTGCAGCTTTTGCAAGGCTTTCGTGGGGATGGTTGTGGGAAGTGCCAGGCAGACGTAGAGCAGTCTCGGGAGCAGGTTCATTTTCAGCGCCGATATACTACCGAACCAGGAGATTTCCTGCTTGCGCCAGCGGCCCAAGTCGGTCTTGAGCTCTTTGAATAGTTGTGGGAAATTTGTTCTATATAATTTTCCTGAGTTAGACGGGATCTGGACCCCCAGGTAGTTTATCTGCGCTTTGGCCCACTGGATTGGGTAGGAGGTCTGCAGTCTCTCCATGATATTGTCCGGCATGTTAACTGTACCCCTCTGGTCGGGTGAGGGTGAGCAGAATATCGTCCGCGTAGAGTGCTGTTTTGTAGGATTCTCCCTTGAGTTCCAAGCCCTGGATTAACGGGTTGTTGCGGATCCTGCTGGCTAGTGGCTCCATCGAGAGGGCGGAGATGAGTGGGGAGAAGGGGCATCCCTGCCTGGTCCCTCTTGTGATGTTGATTTTCCTGGAGCAAGCTCCGTTCAGTCTCAGGTGGGTGGACGGATGCTGATAATTGGTGAGGGCCCATTTCCTAAAGTTCGGTCGAAACCCATAGTGGCAAAGGGTTGCATCTATGTAGCCCCAGTCCAGCATGTCAAATGCTTTGTGCGCGTCCAGTGAGAGAACCATCAAGGGGGAGCCCATTCTGTGCGCTGACTCTATGATATTGATCATTCTTCGGATGTTGTCTTGCATATTGCGACCAGGGATAAACCCTGTTTGATCCGGATGAATGATATCTGGGAGGATGGGGGCTAGTCTATTGGCCAAGATTTTGGCAAACAGTTTGGCGTCATTATTCAGAAGCATGATGGGTCTGTGTGACGTGCAAAGTGTGCGGTCTTTGCCTGGCTTCAGGATGAGGAATGTGGAGGACTCTTCCATAGATGGTGTAGTGGCCCCCGACGTTAGGAAGAAGTTGAATAGGGCAGCCAGCTGAGGAGCCAGGATGTGGGCAAACTTCTTATAAAATGTTGCTGTGAGCCCATCTGGCCCAGGGGACGTGTTCTTCAATCAAATCACGTGCAAATCGTGTTGGATACTTCCTCCTAAGTATTTGTATTTGTATTTATTATTTATAATGCGCACCAAACCCAGGGGTAACAAGGCGCAAAGGCAGCAAGAGGGTTGCAAAAACGTAGTTACATACAATAGGGTGAGGTCCCGCTGTGGTTACAGTGCAGGACGTTTCACGCCAAAAATGAGGGGAGGAACATATACACTTTAAGCAATGCTATATACATATTTACATACAATGAGGGAAGGAGCCAGGTGGTAGTGGCGCATCCAGGCATCGGAAGGTCGTTATGAGTCAAGTGTTTTAAGCCAATGGATAGTTCTGGCTCTGAACTGGTGGTAGGGTAGGTCCTCCCTGCAGGTAGGAGGAAGGGAGTTCCAAAATTGCGCTGCTTTAACTGGAAAGCTGTTGCCTCCAGACATAGTTCGTTTGAACCTGGGTACCAGAAGAAGGTTGGTATTGGCCGTTCTCGCGGGGCGAGAGAAGGTGGGTCTAGTAAATCTGGAGATGAGGTATTGAGGGGCTGCTTGGTGGAGGCATTTATGAATCAAAGACACCGATTTAAGGAATATCTTGTCCTTGGTGGATAGCCATTTGTGATTGGGTGCTCCAGCTCTTCTAGCGCCGGGTGTGTCAGGAGCTTGTGGGTGGCCGCCAGGAACCTCACCCAGGCCGGGCGGTTGTGGGGGGTCCCGCCATAATTCCTTCGTGGTGCTGCGCCATAAGGTTGAGCTTCTCAGCCTCTAGGTAGCATAGGGTGCCAGAGTGGTCCGACAGGCACTGGACAAAGTTCCTCGTTTGAGTTTCCTTTAGTTTGTGTGCTAGGAGGCGGTTCGCCTTATTGCCATTGAGATAGTAGAATTGTTTGGTGTACTGTAGAGCTCTGGCAGCCCGGCTGCCTGGTGCATTTCTAGTTCTGCTTTTGCTCTTCTGAGGTTGCGGCCGGTGGCTTTGGCCGGGCGCTTTTTAAAGCTAGTTTCCAACTCTATTACTTTCCTCTCCAGGTTGGTTTGGCGTAGTTGGTTCAGGCTGCAGAACCTTGCTGTGGCATCCATGCCTACCCCCCGAATCACTGGTTTCATTGCGTCCCAGGTGGTTGCCCGGGTGACGTCCGGTGTGGCATTCTCCTTGAAGTAGTTCACCAGTGTTTCCACTAATTCGGCGTTGATGACTATGTCCAAGAGGATGTGGTTGTGGAGTGTCCAGGGCCTGTGGTGGGGCTTCGGAAGCCCCTTTGCACGAAGGCTCAGAATCACTGGCGCATGGTCAGAGAT
Organism: Ambystoma mexicanum; assembly: GCF_040938575.1. Classification (NCBI taxonomy): domain Eukaryota; kingdom Metazoa; phylum Chordata; class Amphibia; order Caudata; family Ambystomatidae; genus Ambystoma; species Ambystoma mexicanum. Next base: position 241,763,633 of record NC_090926.1, on the reverse strand, counting down.
GGTGATGTGCCCTATGTTTATGTCCTCAGCACAGGTGGCTAGAGGACTTGAGGCTAGTATCAGATCGATCCTCGAGTATCCCTTGTGCACATGCAACAGGTATGTGTAGTCTCTTGCTCCTTGGTTGAGGAATCTCCAGATTTCCAGGGTTTCTGTTTCCGTTAGGAATTCGGCCAAGGCTAGGGTGTTAACAAAGTCCTCTCTCGAAGGCGGGAGGGTTTGTCCAAGTTGGGGTCTGGCAGCAGGTTGAATTCCCCCCCGATGAGTAGTTGGCCTCTGGCGAAGGCAGCTATATTCGGTAGGAGCTTGCGGAAGAAAGGGCCCTGGTCCTTGTTGGGGCTGTAGAGAGTGACTAGGGTGATCAGGGGCTCGACCAGTAGGCCTTTGAGTAGCAGGAACCTGCCCTCCGGATCCTTTTTGGTGGTGACTTGGGTGAGGGGTAGGCTGCCGCTGATGAGAATCACAACCCCTCTTTTTTTAGGGTAGTTTCTAAAGTTGAGGCGCTTCTCGTCGGGCTCCAAGAGATGCGTTTCTTGGAGGAAAACTATGTCTGAACCCAGGCGAGCCAACCTTTGCTCCACTAGTTTCCATTTCCTGGGTGCGTTGAAGCCCCAGACGTTCCAGGTCATCACTTTAATGATCTGTTACGGGGTCCCCATCCGAAGCTTCTGTGGAAAAGTCTTCTGTCGCTCTACACTGCATTAGGTCCCCCTGACCCATAACGATTTGTCCTTCTTCTGTTGAGCTCCACCCCCTCCCCCTTACCCCCAGAAACAGCATCCAGGTCAGCCTTTAGCCAATGGGGGGCAGGCGACCAGTCCAGCATGCCAAGTCAGCTGAAGGCAACAGTGCCTCTTGTGTAAACGGTGAAACTGGTGGGGGGAGCCTCATGGGAGGCTCCAGGAAATACCCCTTCTGCTAGGCCTCGACAGAAGGCTTAGGGGCCATCCTGGCATAAGAACTTTGGGGAGTTGAGCGATGCCTGTTAGGCAGGTCCCGTGGGGGGATGGGTTGTCCGGGCCCTGGGCGGGTGAGTTCCTGTGCATGATCTCCGTCTATTGCGGGGGCCCGGGTCTCGGGGAGCCGCAGGCCGACGGGCCGCTCGAACCTGAGAGGCGGGTCGAGGGTTTAACCGTTGTCATTCTTCTTGTTTTTGGTAGGGGGGCTGCGCGGTCTGCGCCGTCCCCCGACCCGGGTCCAGGACTTCAGGGGCTCCCGCTGCCTCCCCCCTGAGGCCCGGGTGGGCTCGACCAATGGATCCGGCATCTCCTCTGGATTCATGAAGCTTACTGCTTCTCGGGGGTAAGGATGTGGCGGGATTTGCCCTCTCAGGTGAAGGAGAAGGAGGTAGGGAATCCCCAGCGGTATGCAATCTTCCTCTCACGGAGCCAGTCAGCCAGTGGTTTTAGGGCTTTTCTCTTTGCCAGGGTGACCGCCGCTAAATCCTGGTATAGAGAGATAACTGCATCCCGGAAGAGTAGACAGGGGGAGTTTCTGGCCTCGCTCATAATTTCTTCTTTAACCTTAAAGAAGTACACCCTCACTAGTACGTCTGGTGGGGAGGCACCACTCTGCCTGTACCTGGTTCTGTGGACTCTATCGAGCTCTAGGGGGGCCCCATCCGGGAGGGATAGGATGAAGCGCAGGAGGTCGTTGACATAGGGCCTCAGCTCTGCGTCGGAAATTGTGGGGGGGATTCCCTGCAGGGGGATGTTGTTGCGCCTGGATCTATTCTCGGCATCCTCCTGTTTCCACTCGAGGGCCTCGCACCTAGCCTCCAGTGCTGCAATTCAGTCTGCGCTTTCGCCAATTTCAAAGTTCTGCTCGAATAGGGTGGTTTCTATTTCTTCCGTCCGAGACTCAACTTCGCCCACCCTTTTGTCCAGGGCAGAGATCTTGCCTTTCAGTTCCTCTGTGCCTTTTTGGTATTCTTTGTTGATCGTCGCGAGGAGGTCCTGGAGGTCCCCTTTTGTTACCCCTTGCGCTGATTGGTCGGGGCTGGCGTCCACCTGGGTGTCCAAGCCAGGTCCCTCGAGACTCTCTCCCCGCTTGGTCTTCTCCGTCGTAGATGCCGTGAATAGGGCGGAGATGTCTGTTTGCTTCGGGGGTTTGGTATTCCTGGACATTCTGAGATATGGGTCACTGGGCCCTCGGGTGTGGCCCCCCAGGTAGGTTGTCGGCTGTGGGCTGCTGTCCTGATCTCAGCCTGTGTTGATTGAGGCGGAGCCCGGCTCCCGAGAACCCGATGTACAGCGGTGGGGCTTCTAACTCAGCCGGCGTGACGGGGATCCGTGGCAGAGGGAGGGTGGATACACAGATGGACCGGGAGTGCCAGGCCCAATGGATTGTAGAGGAACTCTCTGTGCCGGCTGAGCCCGGGGAGTGCCAGGGCCCCGCGCTGGATCACCGGAGCGCGGCCCCAACGTTACGACACCAGCAATTCAAGGATGCTGTCCAGGCGCCTGGGGAACAGCTAGAGGCGAGCAGGGATCTGCGAGCTACCAGCCACGGGAATAATGGGCCTCGGCACGCAGCGTGGAGTTCAGGGCATCAACAGGGCGGAGGCGGGTTGTGGCATGATGATTTATGGAGGCCTCTGTAGGTCTTCCTGGCCCCGCTCCCACCCGGGCTGAAGGAAGGGCCAGGAGCGGAGCGTTGGGCCTCCCCGCAGATGCTTGTGGTTCACGTCCCCTCCAACACGCTGGGTGTGCTTAAGGCTTCAGCGACCGGGGGGGGGAGAGCACAGGGGTTATCCCCAAAATCGAGGCTCTTCACAGTTCAGTCCTCCACTCCCTGGCATTTGGGTGCAGATGCAGGGCGCTGGTCTTCTTGATGCGGCCCCCGCATGTATACCCGTCCAGGAGCGGGGCTGTTATCCCCCAGCAGTTCGTGCTGTGTGTCACTGGACTTGCCCGGGGCCTGTAGGGATTCCGCTGCTAGCGCACTCAGTGATGAGCGGGGCCACCACCCCCCTAAGGCTCACCTCTTCAGCTGTTGACTGCTTCGGGCGAGATGGATTGCGGGCACCCCTGTGGTCCGGAGCGCCGCTGCTGCGGGGGACGATGGCATTGTTCCAGCCGCTCTCTCCCTCCTTGCCCCCTCTGCCGTCGTCCCACAGCCGCTCAGAGGGGGCCACTCTCCATGTAGCGGGGCGCGTCACGCTCCTGGTGGGCTGCAGGTCCTGGTGCGGGCTGCCGGCGAGGTTGATTAAGGGAGGAGGCTCCACGTCCACGCCTGACACTCCCTCGCACCAGCGGATAATACCCGCACTCTCCACCGGACCCGGGACACAAGCGGGGCAGACAGTCCCCGGCTACTTGGGGGCCCATGGCGAGGGATATGGCACCAGATGGCGTAGGGTGGCACCGGAGGACAGGCGCAGAGCGGAGCCCCGGGAGGGAGCCCCAGGAGGGCTTCAGTTTATCGGATGAGTTGCCCAGATGGCCGCCGCAGTCAGCTCCTCATGCGGCGGGTGGAGGCTCCGTGCGCAATGCGGCGCCCGCCATTTTGAAGCAGATGCACTGGCGCCGCACCGGTGTCCCCCCAGGATTTCACGGGATCCCGCTAGTTCCGCCTGTTGAAAATCTGCCTCCAAGTGCAGGGACCCCTCTGGAGTCGAGGACACGACACCGATAGGTAATAATAGGCAGGCAGCTTCACCGGGTCATTTTCTTGTTGGCGTGCAGACGCGGACAGGAGCACTCAGAGAGCTTGACCAGCCATCTTGGCGCCAAGCCTATCTTGAGCTATCTTGAATACACAAGCAAGTGCAAGGCACTATCTGAACTGCCATTAGAATACTAACCTATTGTTATTGTGTAGAGACAGTTAGGATGTCCCTGATGGAATTTAGCCTGCATACAAGAAAATCATCTGTAGGGGACGGCTAGATCATAAACAGTAGGGGTTACCATTGAGTAGAACTAACCCAGGGTTACGGATGCTTGAGTTATGGAGGAGGTTTGTGGACATACAAGAGGAAGAAGGACAGCCCTAAAATCCTCTGATGAAAACTTAAACCCTTGAACTGTCCCCAAGACCCAGAGTGCTTTCTGTGTCATCTGTGATACAACCCAGAATCTGAAACCAATAGGACTCTGCATAGCTTGCAGGCTTTACCCTGAAAAGATGAAGGGTTTTGATTCTTTTGACCCTCTTTTTGTCAACTCTGGCTGTCGTACACCAGGCCAGTGGCTATTGCGACTTTCACCCACTGGATCATCAAGGTTTGTCTCTCAAATTGTCTTCCCCACTCTTCCAAAAGGCCACCAGTAAGCGTTTTGTTTTTTTGTTGCTCCGAGCCTTTAAAAGCTCCTACCTGCCCAGCGCGACATGCAGCATCCCCGGCACCCTCTCCTGCTTCCCCAGTCCTGCCTCCCCAGCCCTCCTCCAGGCCCTGATTGGCTGAATTGCTGTGTGCATTGTAAGGGCACTTTTTAAAAAAACGTTCTTTATTGAATTTTGTCAACGTGGTTAAACTTAACATAACAAGACCATGCACCGGTCTACTATCGCCAAGCCTCCCCCCCCCTGTTTTACACCCCCCACCTGCCATTTCATGTTTTTGCCTGCGTACTGCCAGGTGGAAAGTCGGTTTGCTGGAAATTAGGAGCTCGAGAGGTGTATTACATCTGATGTCGTAGATGCAGTCTCTGGTGATCCACTCTGATTTTGGGTTATGGACAGTATTTCTTCATCTGTTGTCAATAGATATGTATAGGCCCCAGATGTCTGGGGGTCGGGCATGGAGGGGCAGTGTCCTAATGTAGCTAGTTTCAACGTCTTAGCAGTACGTGACATCCTGGAGCCATTGCTGAGTGGTTGGTGGGGGTCCTCTTCCCCAGTTACAAGGAATCCGTCTGCGTGCTAGTACAAGCAATAGGTTCGCAAGTCGTCTGGTGTGTTCCGGCAATCGGTTGGTTAGGCTCAACAGGGTCAACATTGGGCAGGGAATGAGCTGTACTTCAATGATTGCTGAAAATTTCATTAACATGGAGTTCCAGAACTTTGTTATCCCTGGACAGGACCATGCAAGATGAATGAAGTCTGCCTCTGGGTAACCGCATCAGACGCATACAGCAGATATCATTGCTCTCCCAAGCGTGCAGTTTCACCAGAGAGTAGTACGTCTGGTGGATGTAATTTAAGTGTATCTGCTTATATCTTGCGTTTATTGCTACTTTTTTGGTAAGTCTTTGTGCATATATCCAGTCCTCTTCACGTATCATTAGTTTGAGGGAACTTTCCCATCTTCTCCAGGAGTTTAAGCAAGGTGAGGGTTTTTGTGTTACTAAGCAGCCTTCCCCTTGTGCTTGTATGACCCCATGCAGCAAGAGCCAAGTTGCGGGTTGGAGAGGACATGTGGGTAGTATGGATTGAAGGGTGTGTTGAACTCTATAGTAGATGAAGTTACTTGCATATGCAAATTAACAAGGAGGGCAGGACAAAGACTGATATGTTTAGGATATTTCTTCTCTGTGAAAGATAGTGAGCTAAAGACTCTGGGTAAGTCTCTCGCAACCAGGACTAATGTTTGGCAGAGGGACTCCCAGGACCCCCCCTTGTTAATTTGCATACAGCGTTGATACTCCATTTCTCACGAGCTCGTTCTAAAGAGATGAATCTGCCTTCTGGGAAGAGATCGCTGATTGCGTCAATTTGTAGCTTTTTAGTCCATTGCTGGAAGAGTTTTTCCGACGTGATAGGGATTCCTGGTATACTTCTCACTGGAAGGAGTGAGGAGTACCTGGACTGGATACCGCATCGTTTAGCTATTTTCCTCCAGATGGCGTATGTCGTATAGATCGTGTTCATTGACGACGGAGGTGTCTGTTGGTGCCCAAAGATAATCGCACGAAGGAGATGGGGGGGTTGCTGGAGCTCTCTCAATCTGTACGTGAGGTCGGATGAAGTGCACCATATACCAATGGCTGAGATATTGTGCTTGTGCTGCCCAGTAGTAACTTTCAACATCTGGGAGGGCAAGACTCCCTTGGGTTACTGGGAGGATCAATGTAGTATAGGCCACTCTGGGAACTTTGCCCACCCAGATCAAGTCAAGAATCATGAATCTGATTCGGTGGAGGAACCACTGCGGTAGCAGCAGGGGAATGTTCGCAAAGAGGAAGAGCAGTTTGGGAAGAATTATCATCTTTGCTAGGGCAACTCTGCCCCATAGTGTAAGAGGAAGCGCTTTCCATCTCTTTACTTTACCCTGGATTATTTCTAGCGTGCTTTCGTAGTTATCGTGCATGACATCAGAGCTTGATCTGGACAATAGGATGCCCAAGTATCTGACCTTCTTGTGCTTCCATTTGAAGCCAAAGTCATCTGCAAATTCTTCAGTGGAGTCGGTGAGGGGAAAGATGATTGATTTCGAGCTATTCATTTTTAGCCCGGCGAAGTTACCAAACTTGAGGACTGCTCGCATTTCTGGATTCAGATTTTCTCGAGGGTTATGGAGAAGGAATGCGACATCATCGGCGTATAGTGACACAATAAGTTTGTGAGGACCCAAAGTAAGGCCTCTGTGTAGATGGTGCAGTGTGAGGTCCGATGCTAGGGTTCCATCACCAAGGCGAACAGCAGCGCCGATAGCGGGCACCCCTGTCTTGTCCCACGTCGTAAGAGAATTTCGGTAGAGCTTTTGTTGCCGAGTATTATGTTGGATGTCGGTCTTTTGTACAGGAGAGCAATCATTTGTATAAATCGTTTTCCAAGACCCATCCGTTCGAGGACAGCGAAGAGAAAGGGCCACTCAACGGAGTCGAAAGCTTTGTCAACATCTAGAAGAACTGCCACCGCCTGAGACTCCGGGTTGAGGGCACCCATCACCCGAACATCCTTCGCAGACCAAATGTTGTGTTTCTGCCTGGGACGAATCCAGCTTGATCCGCCAATACCAGTGCGGGCATTAACGGCAACATCCTCTTGGTAAGGGTTTTTGCGAAGATTTTGTCGTCCAGTTTTATTAACGATATTGGCCTCTAAGAGGTGCAGTCCTCGTGTGGTTTGCCAGGTTTGTGAAGAAGGATGATGTTTGCCTTGTAGAGTGTTGGTGGTAATTGTTTTTTTTCTATGGCTTCCTCGTAGACTTTGAGCAGGAGTGGGGCTAGCAGTTCTGCAAAGAATTTGTAAAATTCACCGGTCAGACCAGCTGGGCCAGGAGCCTTGGTGTTCGGCAGTGTCTTGATTTTTTCCAGAATTTCTTCTATAGTGATGGGCGCGTTCAGTGGTTTCTGGAGCTCGGCGCCCATCCATTATAGCTGTATTGTGTTCAAGTATTGCGCTATTTCATTGGATTCATGGAGTTGTATAAGTTTTGGTAGAACCTACAAAAGGTATCCACAATATCTTCTTCGGAGTAGACCAGGTTGCCTGACTGGTTTAGGACGGATTCGACTGTTGTGGGCTTCCTATCCGCCATGACCAGTCTGGCTAGGAGTGTTCTAGGTCTCTGTCCCTTGCCGTAGTTGCGGATTTTGTGCTGTCTCCCAAGGAATTTGACCTCCCTTTCTGCCGAAGTTCTGAAGGTTTCAAGTTCCAGTTTGAGGGCTGCCAAAGTGTTGGGGTCATTTGCGGTGTGGCGAGTCTGTTCAAGTGTTTATAGGTGGTCTTCGCTGGCTGACAGCTCCCATCGAATTAGTTTTAGGATTCCGTTTTCTTTGGCGAGACTGACTCCCATGATAAAGCACTTTAGTGTTTCCCAAAGTATGCCGGCTGACGCCACCGTACCTCGATTTATTTCGAGGAAAGTCACCAGCTCGGATCGCAGTTCATCAGCGAAGACTTGGTCCAGGAGGGCGCCGTGTTTGAACCTCCAATGAGGTCTGCTGCCCTTACCTCGAGATGTGATGCACTCTAGCGTGACTGCCGAGTGGTCTGAGAGTGATCTTGGCAGGATCTGGCAGTCTCCCCAGTGGAGTTTGGAGTTCGCTGACACGAATATGTAGTCTAGTCTTGAACTGGACTTGTGGACCCAAGAGTAAAACGTATATTCCTGGGAGTCTCAGTGTTTATTTCTCCAGATGTCTCTGAGGTTATATGCTTTGCATATTTCTATGATCTGCAGGCTCACTTTGATGGGTATTGAAGATAATCTGAGTCTTGTCCTTACACGGATCGAGTGGTGTATTAAAGTCTCCGCCCGAAATTATTGTGGCTTCACTGGTGGGTTCGAGGTGTTTCTGTACTCAATCAAAGTTGTTGTTAGGGCTGTCTATATTGGGAAAATATGAGTTGATTAGGATGAGTTCTTCCCCATCGATTGTTCTGTGAACTTGCAGTGTTCTGCCTTCTGTGTCTTTCTGGGTTTGTATCAGTTTGAAGTTTGTTGTTTTATTAATTAGTACGGCCACCCCCTTGGCATATGAGGAAAAAGAGGCGAAGTATCAGTGGCATCCCCATTTTCAGGCCCAAAGGTTTTCTGTGGTAGAGCGTAGATGGGTTTCTTGGATGAGGGCCACATCAATTTTGTGCCGACGTAGGTATTGGATTATTTCCCTTGTTTTAACCGGCTAGTTGCCTCCTTTGATATTCCAGCTAACTAGCTTGAATTTTCCTGGAGTTTGTTTGGTTGATGAAGCCGCTGGAGTTCTGTCATGACCACTGTGAGGGGGCACAAGTTGTGCCACAAGCAGGCTCCCACTAGAACCCTGAGGGCCTTAAAACCACTGCAAAAGGGCTCCTGTAGCCAGTCCTGGCGCCTTTGGCACCAGGCTCATATGTAGGAAGGAACGGCTGTTCAAACTAGGTCCCATTTATGTACATGGGCCTTTAAATCCAAAATGGAAGCACCCACACAGTCTAGTTCTAAGAACCAAGCCATGCGGTCTAGTGTTTTGGGTGTGGCAGGCCTGGAACTACTTTCCCTGGTACTACTTTACCTGGGCTATATAAACCACACCCTGACCGCAGAACACGCTTCGTGTTATTCTGCAGCTCGCAGCGTGACGCTCACCGTGTCCAGCTCCTGGCCTTCAGCATCTTCCTGTAATCCTGCAAGAACAAGAACAAGATTATTATGTCTTACCTGAGAAAACGCCAACCAGCACTCAGCATCTCAACTGGGCTGCAATCTGTGGGAACCGAGAGAAGAAGAAACATCACTCACCTGTGAGTACTAGCTTAAGGACTTCCGGCAAACCGCTACCACAGCTGCTGTTCGAACATTGCGACCTGCAATAACGAGAAAGGGGAAAACAATATTAGAAAGCGCGCTTCCAAAACATCGAATTCCATCAGTCTTACCTGAATTCCATCGCGCTACGCCATGCTTCCATCCGGAGCACCACAGGAACATCTGCAAAGGAAAAGAGACATATTAAGGTTCGCTTTCAATATTAAACAACCGCACAGCGCTGTACTTACCTTAACGGATTCCGGGGGCCTGTTTTTCATCGCGCTCTCATCCACTCGCAGCACCAAAGCGGCCTGTGAGGAGACGAAGAAGAAAACACAGGTTAGCTTTAAAAGACAATAAAGGGGCTGCGCTTCGCACTTTCTCTTACCTAGGAAATGTGCCTCTCCATCCGGCACGCCAGCATCAAGACCTTTGCACCTGAAAAGAAGGAGATAAAGATATTAATAAATTCCCACCATAAACAGAACAAAGACTTACAATTAACAAACCTACCTGCCTACCAGCAGATTCGGGGTCACAGCTCGGGGGTCACAGCAGGCCTGGGCCCAAGGAAGGCATAATGCACCAGTGGAGCAACTCGGGCAGCTCGCCAACACACGTCAAGTGCCCCTGCACAAGAAACGCAGGACGGATAGCTCACCCTACAAATAGCTAAGGTGAGAAAAGAACCCAGTGGGAAGGGAATCGGTCAGAGGGAGGTGGGAGATCCACCCATTAGAGACGGTTATCAGAAATCCTCCCTTCTGTAATTGCAGATTCATTATTCAGCACTGGGCAACTACGCATCCAGGGTTCCAGATCTCAGAGCCTTCCAGACGCCCCCGGGGATATCTGGTGAGTGTAACAGTTCAGGTGGCTTTGCCTGGCTGAGTTGGATTGATGTCATGTGCCATGTGGGTGTGGGACACCTTGGTCCTGGTTGGTGCCGATCGAGAATCCGGGCCATTTCAGCTGGGGTTTCGGCTTGGTCGGTGCATGTTCCACTAAACTAACATGTCCAAAGTGGCCATTCATAACTTGCCAACTGTTTTCCTCCCTGTCCCACGAGCAACTCCCAACTTGCTTATCTTGTGTGCCCTCCCCAGTAACGTTCGACTGGGGCTCCGTCCCATGGGCCATCCCCAACTCGCTCGCAGGCTTAACCCTCTCCAACAGCGTTCAGCTGTTGGGCTTCAGTTTTTCTGTGCTAGGGGGGCTTGGAGCCTCCCAGGTCTGCGGTCCCATGGTTGTATACTCACTGGTGATGTGTTTTGGTGTGGCTGTCAGTGATTTTGCGGCTGCTTATGGTGGATTTCTCTGGGCTATTTCTCCCTGTGGCATAGCTGGATCGTTACTAGGTGGTCTGCATCCTGCCCGGTCTAGGAAGTTGTTGGCTTCTTCAGGTGATTGGAAGAATTGGGTTTTCCCATTATATTGTACCCTAAGTCGGGCCCGGAACAGCATTGAATAGGGGATCTGATTCTCACGTAGTCCACGTTTGACATTCAAAAAGATTCTTCTTTGCGCTTGTACGGTGGGTGAGAAGTCAGGATAAAAATGGATGACGTCTCCGTCGTGTTGAAGTTCGCCTTTCTCTCTCTCCATTCTCAGGATCGTGTCACAGTCCTTGTAGTTAAGAATTTTTGTTATGATTGGGTGGCGTGGGCACCCGGGATCGGGCTTGTTGCTGGGATCCTATGTGCACTTTCGATGACAAAGAAGTGGGACAAGGCTTCCGGCCCGAAGAGTTCTGTGCACATTGTCTCCACGTATTCTTCCATTTTGGTCTGCAGTTGACGCTCCCCAACCCCCACAATTCTCACATTGTTTCTCCTGGAGCGTCCTTCCAAATCTTTGCTACAAGCATTGGATATTTTCATCTCTAATTCTTGTGTTGACCCTCTGGCAGTGAGGGCATTCGTGCCATCGTCTAGGTCTGACACTCATTGTTCAACTGTGTCTAGACGTTCGGTGTGGTTGTCCAGCCGATGCTGCAGTTGATCCACCTTGGAGGAGAGGCTGTATATCTTGTTGTCGAGGTTCCCAATCCTGGCTTTTAGTTCTAGAAGGATTTCCCTGATGTCAAGTGGTTGCGTGGAATCGTCACCGCTAGCTGTTTTATATGTTGGGGACTCTATCACTATGTTGCTTCGTGGTGTTTTTGAAGAAGTGCTGGAGTCGAAGGTCAGCTTCCGTTGAGATTTGTCCGTCTTCCCCATAGCGTTGGTTTAGGTGCAGATGTTGGAGGACAAGCTGGGGTAGGAGGATAGTAGATTTTTAACTCACCCGTGTGGAACCGACTGTGGGCAGTTGCGCTTTAATCAATTGTCCCAGCGTGATGGCGATCTGGGGCAGCTTAGGCAGGCACATTGGGATGACTAAAATGTGAGCTCCTTGCCTGCCCAGCTTGACGTGCGGCATCCCCGGTACCCTCTCCTGCTACCGCAGTCCCGCCTCCCTCACCCTCCACCGGGCCCTGATTGGCTGAATAGCTGTGTGCATTGTAAGGCCTAACCCTTGGCACTAAAGCTCCCTGCACCACTCTTCGACCAAGCCACAGGTAAGCGTTTTGTTTTTTGCTGCTCTGAGCCTCTGAAAGCTCCTTGCATGCCCAGCGCGACATACAGCATCCCCGGCACCCTCTCCTGCTTACCCAGTCCCAGTCCTGCCTCCCTAGCCCTTCCCCAGGCCCTGATTGGCTGAATTACTTTGTGCATTGTAAGGGCCTAACCTTTGGCACTAATGCTCTCTGCATCACTCTACCACCAGGCCACAGGTAAGCATTTTCTTTTTTGCTGTTCTGAGCCTCTTAAAGCTCCTTGCCTGCCTGACGCGACACGAGCCATCCCCAGCACCCTCTCCTGCTTCCCCAGTCTCAGTCCCGCCTCCCTAGCCCTACCCCAGGCCCTGAATGGCTGAATTAGCAAAAACAAAGAGGTGATGGCTCGAAGGTTTAGAATTAATCTTAACCACTGGCATTGCTCTGGGCAACCCTCCAGACCATCGTTCTTCGTCTGCCAAGCCATTACAGAAGGGGAAAGATCATATGCAAATCAGACTTGGCCCCACCCCAAAAGGGGCAATCCAGCCCGAACTGCTAGGTCACATCCCTTCTGCACAAGACCACAAGCATCCCCAAACATGTTTCGGCCTTGTTAGGCCTCATCAGTGAGGAGTAGCTTGGGTCTCTAGGCCCAGCAGGCACGGGACCCACGCCTGGGCATACCAGTCCCACTCGGGGTGACAAAACAAAAACAAAGAGGTGACGGCTGGAAAGTTTAGAACTAATCTTAACCACTGGCATTGCTCTGGGCAACCCTCCAGACCATCGTTCTACGCCTGCCAAGCCATTACAGAAGGGGCAGTCCAGCCCGAACTGCTAGGCTTGATTGGCTGAATTGCTGTGTGCATTGTAAGGGCCTGACCCTAAGCACGAACATTCCCTGCGCCACTCTTCCACCAGGCCACAGGTAAGTGTTTTTTTTTTTTGCTGCTCTGAGCCTCTAAAAGCTCCTTGCCTGCGCAGCGCGACACGCAGGATCCCCGGCACCCACTCCTGCTTCCCCAGTCACAGTGCCGCCTCCCTAGCACTCCCCATGCCCTGATTGGCTGAATTGTGGTGTGCATTGTAAGGGCCTAACCCTTGGCACTAATGTTCCCTGCCCCACTCTTCCACCAGGCAACAGGTAAGCGTTTTATTTTTTTGCTGCTCTGAGCCGCTAAAAGCTCCTGCCTGCCTAGCGTGACACGCAGCATTACCGGCACCCTCTCCTGCTTCCCCAGTCCCACCTTCCTAGCCCTCCCGCAGACCCTGATTGGCTGAATTGCTGTGTGCATTGTAAGGGCCTAACCCTTAGCACTAACGCTCCCTGTGCCACTCTTCCACCAGGCCACAGATAAGTGTTTTGTTTTTTGCTCCTCTGAGCCTCTAAAAGCTCCTACATGCCCAGCGTGACAGGCGGCACCCACTCCTGCTTCCCCAGTCACAGTGCCGCCTCCCTAGCACTCCCCATGCCCTGATTGGCTGAATTGTGGTGTGCATTGTAAGGGCCTAACCCTTGGCACTAATTCTCCCTGCCCCACTCTTCAACCAGGCAACAGGTAAGCGTTTTGTTTTTTTGCTGCTCTGAGCCTCTAAAAGCTCCTGCCTGCCCAGCGTGACGCACAGTATTACCGGCACCCTCTCCTGCTTCCCCAGTCCCACCTTCCTAGCCCTCCCGCAGACCCTGATTGGCTGAATTGCTGTGTGCATTGTAAGGGCCTAACGCTTAGCACTAACGCTCCCTGTGCCACTCTTCCACCAGGCCACAGATAAGTGTTTTGTTTTTTGTTCCTCTGAGCCTCTAAAAGCTCCTACATGCCCAGCGTGACAGGCGGCATCCTCTCCTGCTTCCCCAGTCCCAGTCCCGGCTCCTTAGCCCTTCCCAGCCCCTGATTGGTCCTCCTCTCCTTATCCTAAACCTTACATGGGCTGCCCCCCAGCCCATGCGGCTAAGGGCCCCGAGACAAAGGGCGTCTCCTACATTGGCGGCTCCAAACAGTGTCTGCAGGTGTCAGCAGGGGAGGCCATCGGTCAGCCCTCAACCTGCAGCATCCATCAAGGTAGGTGAGGCTTGGGTGGGGATATATTCACTAAACCTCTATTTGACAAATTGGACCATCTGGTTATCATCTAAACCAACTATGCAGATGATTCCAAGATACTACTTTCCCTTTCAGGCGACAATGACCTATATCTAGCCTTCTTGAACAAAATTTACCAAGTCATTCAGGCATGGATGGCGGCCCACGGATTATGCCTGAAAGAAGACAAGACACAGATCCTAATCCTAGGTGCCCCAGCCCACCTCAACAAACTCGGTGCGCAATACACTGCATTCATCATTTATGGCATTACCATCATAGTGGCTAAAGAGGCTAAAACGTTAGGCTTCTACCTAAACTCTACCCTGAACATAAGTAAATGCCACGTCCTCCGCTACAGCTTACACATGCAAGCTGATCCATGCTTGCAAACCCTACCTATCAACCAATAGCCGTACCACCCTAGCGATAGCTTTAATCATGTCAAAACTCGACTACTGCAACGCCCTATATGCAGGAGCCAGCAAACAGACCACCAACAAACTACAAATCCTACAAAACAATGCGCTGAGATCCGCATTAAGCATTCCCAAGAGAGAACACATCCCTGCAGCTAGAAGAGAAACCAAATGGCTCTCCATTAATGATAGGATTCTATTCAAACTAGTTTCTATCACCCGCAAATGTCTGAACAATGCCGCCCACCATACCTCCAAGAAACGAATCATCTGAAAATCTTCATCTTGCCCCACGAGAGCTGCCCAATCTTGGTGTATAACGATACCCAGATTCAACCTGAAAAGAGCAGGGGGAAATAGCTTCCCAGTCCAAGCCGCCTTATACTGGAATGCACTTCCTTTGCAGTTACGAAAAGACCAAACCATCCCTAGCTTCGGGAAAACTACAAACATCTGGCTGGTCTCAAATGACATCTGAATGCAACCTTATCGCCCTGCAAACTGCACTTTTCCCACTTTGTACTATATTGTGCTCTAACTGTAATCTTCATGTATTGTGAATACCTTGCTCACCTGTAACTTCCATGTACTGTATATAAAGTAACTGCATAATCTTGTAACGCCCAGATTTCCTTGGGTGAGGAGTGCTTTATAAATAAATAAACAAACAATCTCAACCTACCCTCAGACCATAGCAGACCAGGATATTAATACTAACCAGCTTAACAATTATATAGAACTGTGCATATTAGCCTGCCTCGCCTCTAGACAGAATTGTTAATGTTAGCCATTGTCACATTTAGACAGAATTGTGATTATCAGCTCGCGTCACATCTAGACAGGATTGTAAATGTTGCCCTGCGTCGCATATAGATAGGATTGTGAGTGTTAGTCATTGCCACATTTAGACAGAATTGTGAATATTAGCCTGCGTCACATCTAGACAGGTCTGTGAATGTCAGCAAGTGCCACATTTAGATACAATTGTGAATGTTAGCCACTGCCACATTTAGATAGAATTGTGATTATTTGCTTGCATCACATCCAGGTAGGATTGTGAATGTTTGCATTTGCCACATCTAGACAGGACTGTGAATGTTAGCAAGTGCCACATTTAGATAGAATTGTGATTATTAGCTTGCATCACATATAGACAGGATTGTGAACATTAGCCAGTGCCGGATCTAGATAGAAATGCAGAGATATCCACGTGCCACATCTAGAAAAAACATGGAAATTAGCACATATCGCATCTAGATAGCGAGGCCAATAACCAACCCACTAACAATCTCACCCCTCTGCATACACCTCTAAAACTCTAACCAAACACAACCACAACCCTAAAGCACAGCAAACCACAAAAACTTCATTACAACCCAACAACAAAACAAATCACACGTAGCTTCGCACAATAACACACGACGGCTAACGACCGAAAAGCACACCTAAACTCGGCGAACTGTGCTAACCAAACTGAAGCTGCCAACAGCACATCACTGCTCTCTTGCATTTTTCCCACTTAGTCCCATTAACTCCCCCTACCCCCTTTCCTTTTTCAGATCCACCAGAGTGCCAGGGCACCACTACGGTGGTCACAGTGCGCGGTACAAATATCCTTTACCATTAACATTAACATTTGCTCAGTGCAAAAGCATCTTCAGTGGCCTTCCAGAAACATGTTCTTTGGCAGAGATTTGCACGGTGTCTAGCTGGGCCATTCAACATGCATTCTGTAAGCATTGCTTCTTTGATGCCAGCTCTAGGGATGTACCTTAGTAAGGTCATGCTGTATTCCGTAACATGTTTGGTTAGCAAGTACCATTTGTTCCGCCTTTAATCTTTTATCTCTCTCTCCGTTCTCTTAGTTCTAGGATGCTTTGCAGTCTCCCACAAGTATGTAAAAAAGGCCACTAGAGACTACCATCCTTGCAGTCCATTGAACCCTTTCTTCCTTACAGCCCTCCCTTCCACTTCCCTACGAGAATGAATGACCGTCTCTGATTGTACTTCTAAAACAACTGGATGTTGGGATCAGAAGCAAAGGATGTATGCATCAAAGGGTTTCCATGCAGGAACCTTTTTTAAATCTATCTACTATACTGCCTTGCATCAGTTTGCTCCTGCATCCTTCCCAGGGACCACATTCCATACGCATGTAGGAACTGTGGCAATGGACTTGAAATACAGCAGTCACTATGGTGAGAAAACTAGTGAATACCTTGTTCGAATGGATTGTGTGTCTCCCACATATTCGTCATCTTTGATATATTCGTAAGTCTGCTTGCAGCTTCAGAAACTTTTTTCATAGTATCTGGTGCTGTGCGTTGTTGAGTTGTAGCCCTCGACGATCTACGTCATGTCCTCGGCCGTGACGTCGATGCTGGAATAGGTAGCTGGCGCGGCGCCCGCTGCCTCAATTCTGTTTTTCTGCAGGCTTTGGACGGTTCACCGCCACTGCATATTTTGAAGTTCTTCTATGAGGTCTACACAGAAGACCGGTTTCAAACAGTGCTTCGAATGTGGCAGTAAAATATCCATTACAGACTCACATCAGATCTGCCTTTGGTGCTTGGGTGTGGACCATAAAGTCGATGAATGGGGTTCCTGTCAGTCGATGACAGTGAAGGCTGTGAGGGAAAAGAAGGGGAAACTCGCCGCAAATAGGGCCCTTTCTAAATCTCCTTCAACTACCCCTTCCAAAAGGAGGTAGTTGGACGAGTCCAGGGAGGTTTCTAAATACTGGAAGCGCTCGACTCCCGTTCTCGTCATTCGGCTTTGTCCTCTTCACACAAAAAGGCGAAGAAACAACGCCTTTGTTTGCGTTCGTCTTCGTCAGACTACTCTCCTGACAAGTGGGTACACGTTCCCAGCAAGTCGTCTACTTCAGCTGATTGGGAGACATTTTGTCTTCAGATGCTGGATGTGTCTGAGAAGGCGGCTTCAATCGCCCCTTTGAAAGAGCCCAAGAAAGCTTCAGACCCACTGCATCTGGTAAGACTGGCAGGGTGTCTTCTCAGACCACTAGTCACGTGCCAAAGAGCCCGGGCAGTAAGTCTCCTCCACACCCGTTGTAGGATGCTTTGCCGCTACATAAATTGAAGCCAAAGTCTTCTGCTCGATTTATGTAAAGGGGAGGGCACCTGGTCCATCCAGTGTTGCTGTCGAAGTCGCTGAAGCAGTCGACTCCCTCGATACCCTCAGAGCCATCAACGCCCTCAATGCTCTCAAAGCCCTTGATCGATTTGTCAAAGACTTTTAAGCCTTTACAGAAGGATGACTTTGTTAAAGCCATGAACAGGAGGAGGAAGACAGATCTGCCTTTTGGCTTTGTTTGGCACTCCTTATGTGCCTGATGAGTTGATCTCAGAGGAGTACAGGATGCAAAGTCTTGTGGACACTCTGAGGGATGCTAGTGGCTTCGACACTTCACCGGAAACGGATTTTGCCACTCCAGACTCTGCTAGTCATGCAGGGCCTTCATATAGATCACTGATGGGCAATGTCACTGAGTATCTATGTTGGGGAAAGCCAGTGGCAATCATGGAAAAAGAGGATAGTACAGACATTCTGGATAGAGGGCCCCCAAGGGAGACTGTGTTGCCCTTTGTAAGGAAGGCATGGTATCACCAGTAAGACTAAGTTACTAGGGTAATCCAGATGTGGACCCCTTGCTTACTGTTCTTAGAGAGGCACAGCTCCACCTCACTGATGAGGCCCAGCCAGGCCGAAACACATGTCTGGGGTTGCTGTGGGTACTCTTGTTCAGAAGAGAGTTGCATAGCATTTTGGTGCTGGACTGCCCTTGGGCAGGACAAAGACTGATACGTTGTGGATACTGCTCTTCTGTGAAAGGGATAGTGAGCTTTCTAATCTGGTTGAGACTCCCCCTGCAACTGAAGCCGGTAGAGAGACTTTCAGAATCCCCCTGTTTTGCATATCAACAGTAAGACAGACACAAGTGACCACAGTTCAAGGGTGTTTATTGAACTTCAATTGGGTTTGAAAAACGCCTATGTAATCCTAATTCTAAAGATGGGAGCTAGCTACGACCATCAAATAATAACGCAGTTCTATTGGTGTCTTGTCAATATAAAAGGACCTATACCAATGCCAATCCTTACCTCTAAATACAAATAGTGGGGGAAACCATGTTATATAATAGAAAAGTGTTCAAGAAATCATGTCAGGATATTCTAGCCGTAGGCTTCCCTTCCCCACGTTTTTAGCACGGGAAAAGGTGGCACACTCGAGCTTAGCACATACTCTCGCTTCTCTAGCACGAGGGTGCAGTTCAAAACTTCAACATCATGGCCTTCTATGCCAAAGTCTCTTTGCCATTCAAAGTCTCTTCTTTCAGAGGGCCTGTTGCAACAACAAAAAAGTTATTTTCCTTTTAGTATTTCGCATGTACACAATTTTCTCAGGAATTTTACTATTCACCTTCGATTCCCCTCTGCTGGGTTCAGATCCACTTGAACACAATATCCTCAGGAATATCCAATTTCTTCGGTATTCACTGTTCGCCCGGAACATCGAAGACTTTCAATTGTGTGCAGGATTTTGCTTGACACGTCGCAGGACCACTTCAGTTCACAATTCTTTGCCTTTCTTTCACTTTTGCCACCTCTCAGCTGGATACCTTACAGAGACCTTCGAATGAGCACACACGCGGTGGCGGACCACTCTGTGAAAGGTATCGTAACTTGGTTTCAAAGTTCAATCACTCATTGCAGCACAACTTTACTTGCGTTGATTATCACACACGTTTCAAACAATGTTTATTCCAGCGCTCGCCAAACAATGTTGCCACACATACCAGTCTTGTATCGGTCTCCTCAACACATCCGCTGTGTTGATTTCGTTGTGGCGTTTCTTTATACTTGAAACCAGGGACAATACCATGGCAGTTGGCGATTCTCCTCGTCTTGATTGTCGACGCGGGAGTGCCCCCGCAACCTCTGACACACCATGCAGGATTCTTCAGCTGGTTTTCCTGGTCTTACGCATTCTATTCTCGAGGTTTCACAAAAGTGATAGTTCCTTGTCGAAAAGGTCAAGGGGACTTCCCTCCTTGCGACCCCCTTCTGTTTCGCTGTCTTTCTCCTCTCGTGAAACTGCCATCTTCGAACTGCTGTTCCTCGTGTGCTTTGCTTTGCTCAGAGTGTGCTCACGTGCGCCGCCTTTTATTTTTGTGGGGAAGTGTATTGGAAGTTAGGTGTGTGTGTGTGTGTGTGTGTGTGTGAGATGTTCAGTAATTGTTTGACCTCGCCTGACCTGACCATTGTATTAGGGCATGCCATGCATACGGCTCAGGTTTTAGTCTGTTTTCCCTCATCGCTGGTTGTCCATGAGAAAGTGTTTGTGTTGTAAAAGGTGGTCGGGGGTTGAGTTTCTAAATATTCTACCTGGTAGGATGGGGTAAAGGTGTTACAGGGAAGGAGATATCGAGTTTTACCATCCGTTGTCCCACTCTTACTGCCAGAAGACCCCTCACCCAGGTGATCCTCCCGCACTGGTCCACCCCCAGGAACTGGATCCAAAAGCAATGGCGGTGTCCTGGCCACCCGGATGACAGATTCCCGGGGCCTAGTGTGTGAGACACCTTCTGGTTTCTCACACCTTCCACACGGCATTGAGAACCAGGGTATTGGAGAGTTGGTTTAAACCAGATACAACACCTGCAGTTAACAAAAATCTGGCCACAAAATACAGGCCTGCCACAATAGATCCAAGCTTTCTATCTAAACACCCCATTCCGTGAAAGCTTATTGGTTCAAGCAGCCACTTTGACTTCTAAGGACTAATATCCCCCTGGACAGGGACATAAAAGGTTTGGCGCCATAGGGAAGAGGGTGTTTTCCCCAGGGAGTATGGCCATGAAAGCCATTAATGCGACTTGTGCTCTGGCCAACTACACAGACACTTTGTGGGACGTAATAGTTTTGTCTGTGAAGCATATCCCTGAAGGGAGGAGGGAGATGGTTTTCTAAATCTGGTACAAGATGGCAAGGATGCCATGTTCCAGTCTCTCCAGTCTGGACTAGATTCTGTAAGCAGAGCAATGGCAGCAAGTACTATCCCCAGGAGATTTGCATGGCTGAGGAAGTCAGGTTTTGCACCCGATGTTCAATCAAGACTCTTGGACATGCCTTTTGATGGCTTCCAACTTTTAGGCTGATGAGAGCCTAGAGAAAATACAGGCATCCAAGGGCCGCAAGCGTGATTGTTTGTGAGCCGAATTGTGCAGAACTTTTTCAAAGTCCTGCGACACGGTCCTGGAGGGGGTGGACTCATTGGATTTACTATTTCCTGTCCACGCCCGCGCCCCCGTTCACGCGCACTCGCAAGCTAAGTACCGCTTGTAAAAGTACCGCTTGCCCGCTTCCTTGCTACGATTTTCTTCCAGCGAGCTTGAAGGTTTGTGAGCCAAATTGTGCAGGTGAACTACAGCTGGACAAAGAAACATTGATACAGTGATACAGTGGGAACCAGCTTGCGTGAATTTTTACCTTTCTTTATTTCCTTCCAGAACTTTTTGAAAGTCTTGCGACACGCCCCTGGAGGGGCTGGACTCATTGGATTTACTATTTCCTGTCCACGCCCATCCACCCGCGCCTGCGCACTTGCAAGCTAGGTACCGCTTGCAAAGTACCCCTTGGCCCGCTTAGCCCGGCGTGCCAGCGTGCTGGCAAAAGGGCTTTTTCTGCCTTTTATATAGCAGTCTTAGGAGCTAACAGGCAAGGTATTATTGTATATCACTGGGTGAGTGCATGTTGAATTATTGTTATTCCCTGAAATCTTGTATGCCTGCTAATATAAACATGTCATGGACTAATAATGGTACAAAGACATGTTCCTCACGCAAATCTATTGTATTGATTCCACGTGTGCACTCTAAAGCCGCAGCTAGGTGTGAAAAGAACCCAACTTGTGGCCAAACACAACCCCTATCTGACCCAAGGCACGGGCCGCGAATTGCGATACACAAGTAACCACTTTCGCGCCCGCGCATGGGTTCTGTATTTAGTCATCCAATGCCGCAATTATTATCTGATGCTACTCTTCTGTCGGCAGAAGACGGAAGATCTGCTAACGTACTAACAACGCTATGTCTGCCACTCATTATAATGAAACAATTCATAGTGAAGTTAAACGGGAAATCATATTGTGCCTCCTTTCTAATGTATATTGGCCTAAGCCTAGTCGCTCTGCGAAGAAAACCACGTTGCAAAGTTCCGATTTTAGATCGACTTCGCCGTCATTTAGGATCATCCGCCATTTTGATTTCTGTTCATATGTAATTCTGTGTTCTAAAATGGTGGACTGTGTTTCCAACTTGTAACCGAGCCTTCCAGATCTTTGTACCCAAGTTAATGTTTAGACTGTCTGCGGGCCGAATGTTTAGACTAGGTAATGAGACCTTGGGCCTCATTACGACCCTGGCGCTAAGTGAAAAACGATGGCGGTAAATGGTTACCGCCATCGTTTTCCGCCAGGTCCGATCATGACCCGTGACCGTTAACTACGAAGCCAATAGCGGCATCGTAGTTAACGCTGCCGCTAACTGCGCTAAGGGTGCGCGCACGCGACCGCCCACACCGTACTTAGCGCCATGGCGGAAAGGTACGCAAATGCCGACCCAAGCGGACATGCACCTAACGCCATCACCCAGGCCGTTAAGTACCTTACCGCCATGGTGCAAATAACGCCATCGCGAACCAACCGTAAAGGGCCATGTTAAGTGAATGCAGCTGACACAGGTGCACAGAAACAGCACAGGTGAAGGCAATACATACTCAGGGGAGTACAAAAAGAGCACACCCCACCCCTTCCCACACCCAGTCACACTCCACAATGATACCAATACGACTAGCAATGTTGGGGCTGGAGGACCTGATAGCAATGCATGTGCTACAACAGCAACAACAACAACAGGCAGCACAGAGGAGACGCAGGAGGAGAAGGAGGGCAAGGCAGGCCCAGCAAGCACCACCAGCACAGCCAGTGCCACCACGCAGGCAGCCCCCAATCCCACGCATCAGAGCCAATCCATTCAACCTCACTGCTGAGCAGATCCACACCCTGTACCGTTTGGACCGGGACACCATCACCGCCATCGTAGACATGACACACAACGACATCGTCAGCATGATAGAAAGTCCAACCGCCATCCCCCCCTACTGAAGGTAGTGGCCGTACTCCACTTCCTGGCCACAGGCACCTACCAGCACACAGTGGGGCACCTGCATGGCATCTCACAACCATTATTCTCACGAACACTCATCCAAGTGCTCGATGCCCTCCTCAAGCACACAGACGAGCACATCTCATTACCACGGACTGCCCAGGAGATTGCAAACACCAAAGTGGGTTTCCATGCACTAGCCAGCATACCCGGTTGCATTGGTGCCATCGACTGCACCCATGTGGAATTGGTGGTTCCACGTGCCATGGAGGTACCGTACCGCAACCGGAAACAGTTCCACTCAATCAACGTGCAAATGGTCTGTGACTCCAACAAGATCATCACACATTGTTGTGCCCGATTCCCCGGATCAACCCATGATTCCATGGTCCTGAGGAACTCCACTATACCACGCTACATGGAGCGACATGCAGGGCCAAGATCCTGGCTACTCGGTGAGTGCAATGTCATGGAAGTGGGCAGGTGAATGACGTACCGGGGGGGGGGGGGTGATGCATACTACACCTGGCAGAAAGGGGGGGGGGGATGATGCATACTACACCTGGCAGAAGGGGGGGGGGGTGATGCATACTCCACCTGGCAGAAAGGGGGGGGGATGATGCATACTCCACCTGGCAGAAAGGGGGGGGATGATGCATACTCCACCTGGCAGAAAGGGGGGGTGATGCATACTCCACCTGGCAGAAAGGGGGGGGGTGATGCATACTACACCTGGCAGAAAGGGGGGGGTGATGCATACTACACCTGGCAGAAAGGGGGGGGGTGATGCATACTCCACCTGGCAGAAAGGGGTGGGGATGATGCATACTCCACCTGGCAGAAAGGGGGGGGGGATGATGCATACTCCACCTGGCAGAAAGGGGGGGGGGATGATGCATACTCCACCTGGCTGTGAGTAACACAGGGAACGGAGACAGAGGAAGGGCACTCACAATGCACACAACCCCTCTGCATACATTGGGTGATGGCATGCAAAACAGGCCATGGGAGCCATGAGCACATACTGGTTGCATTGTGTGAATCAATCAGTGCATGTAGAAGTGAGCCAAAGTAACAGTTGGATGCGAGCCATGGTGGAACATCATGTTCCTGATCAGACAACATGACTGACACATACATTCTCGCCTACATACAGGTGATGCAGCCTATCCCCTGAAGAGGTGGCTCCTCACACCAGTCCGGAACCCGCAGAACCAGCACGAGGAGGACTTCAACCGTGCACATACACGTACTCGTGTGGTCATAGAGCAGACATTCGGCCTCTTGAAGGCACGGTTCCGAAGCCTCAGCAGGTCTGGTGGGGCACTCCTGTATGGCCATGAGAAGGTGGCAAAGTTCGTCATGGCATGTGTCATGCTACACAATATGTGCGTCAGACGGAATGTGCCCCTGCCCCCTGACGCAGAACTGCAACCACCTGACGATGAGGATGAGGAGGGTGCAGATGGGGCGGCACCCCATGGAGGAGGCGAAGCACAGGAGGGGCGTGCCATGCGCCAAAGTATCATCGACCACTGCTTCTAGCACACACGGCTGGTGTTTATCGCATGGAGACTGCACTTGGGGCACTGTGTGTCCCTGGGACATGCACACTGTGGACTGTACACCAATAAAGCACACATACGCAATGAAAATGTCCACACATTTCTTTTTTGGAAAGAAAAAAGTGTATTGAAACTATGAACTGTCGTGTCACACCCCCTCCCACCTCCCCCTGCACACCCCAACACACCCCCTCCCACCTCCCCCCTGCACACCCCAACACACCCCCTCCCACCTCCCCCCTGCACACCCCAACACACCCCCTCCCATCTCCCCCCTGCACACCCCAACACACCCCCTCCCACCTCCCCCCTGCACACCCCAACACACCCCCTCCCACCTCCCCCCTGCACACCCCAACATACCCCCTCCCACCTCCCCCCTGCACACCCCAACACACCCCCTGCAGGTGTCAACAGATGCCTGTGACAGTGGCCACAGGCCGTCACAAGCCCCCTCTGCCGGCCCCCGGGGCACCCCTGGCTGTGGAGCGCAGGTTACGACCGGAACGTCGCACGGGGCTGCTCTGCGCAGAACTGGCAGTGGAGGATGTCCCTGGCTGCCCCTGTGCATGCACGTCCTGTTGTGTGTGGGTGAGGCCAGTGACCGCACGACGCAAGGCCGCAAGTTCTGCACAGATGTCCCTGAACATGGCCTGCATGGCATCCCTCAGGGTGGCAGTGCTCTGCGCCACTTCGGCCCTTAGGGTCTCCGTGGCCTGTTCAATGCTAGACCTAGCCCCCACACATTCCGCGGCATGCTCATCCAGCATTGCGGACAGTTGATGCTGCCGTTGAGTGATGTCCTGGAGGAACTGCTGGCCGTGCTGGCTCATGGCCAGTGCTGGTGGAGTGATGGAGGGGCTGCTCCCCTCCTGTGGAGTGTGGACAGGGCATGGGGTGGATGGCCACTCCTCTACCTCTGTGTGCCCCTGTGAATGACCCTCATGGGGGCTGGCGTCTGAGAAACAGGGGGAATGTAGCTGGTCAGTGGGGCTTCTGACCTCGTGCTCCATGTCCGAGTCTGAACATGCAGCTGTTGCAGCTGTCTCCCCGATGTTGCTGCTGGCCGCTGACCCCCTGCCTCCTGTGGCAGGCAATGTCGGTGGAGGTGGAGCAGCTGCTGCTGGCCTGCTGCCGACAGGGGTGCTTGCCGGTGGGACCTCCGGTATGCCTGCAGTGGGAGCTGCTTGTTGTGGGGTCTGCCTCACTGCAGCTGAGGTTGAGGGTGCAGGGACGTTGTTGATGGCCTTCTTGGCCCTCTTTGGCGCAGGGGTGTCCTGGTCTTCTGGGTGTGATTCTGTGTCTGTGGTGGAGCAAAGGAGGGAGGGCGTTATTGATGGGTCTGCGGACTTTGGAATGAAATGTTTGACATTATTGTGGTCAGTGGATGTGGAAGATTTCAGGCAGTGCCATGCAGGTTGTCTCCTTTTAGTGTGGAATGTGGATGCAGGTATGCGGGTGCCAGCAGTGTATGCAGGGTGGTGCTCGCATGTGGCTATGGGCAGTGTTGATATGTGTTGCATTTACACTCTAGGGCAACCTTGTGCTACACATGATTGGACTGCTGTGACTATGGCATGTCTTGTTTGAGGCACCTACCTTCTTCGCCTGATGTCGGAGCTCCCCTTTCCATCCCTCCGACGCCTTCAATGGACTCCATGCCAATCGTGGTTGCACAGATCTCCTCCCACGGTTGGAGTTTCAGGGGGGATTCCGACCCTCCACCGGTACCCATGGCAAGGTTGCGGTTTGCTGAGATGATGGCTCTGACCCGTATGCGTAGGTCATCCCAGCGCTTCCTGCACTGCTGTGGGGTGCGGGGTATGGTCCCCACCGCGCTGACGCGCTCAGCCACCAGGGCCCAGATGGCCTTCTTTTTCCCGATCGCTGTCCTGGTCATGTCCGGGGAGAAAACGACACCTGCGTTGTCTTGCAGGGTCTCCGCAAGCATGCAGAGTTCCTCCCGGCTGAATCTCTCCTGGCGCTGGCGGTCACATGCCTTTTTCACACATTTAGGCATTTTCGGGTACTTGGTAGGGTGGGTGATTGGTTGGGACAGGTGTCAGGGTTGGGTCTGGTGTTGTTTGGTAGGATGGCGATGGATTGTGTTTTTCAAGATGGCCGACGGGCTGTTTCCCGTTCCGGCGCGATGACGCTATTTCCGGTTTGACTTTTTACGGCCGCCGCTAATTACGGCCGCCGCTACTTACGGTGGCCGCTACTTACGGTGGTCGCTACTTACGGTGGCGTAAGTGCACCTTGCTCGCTTAACGATGCCGGTAGGGGCCTTTTCCGCCATGGCGTTAATTGCATTACCGCCATGGCGTAATGCTCGTGCGCGATGGGTCGTAATGTGGCGCTCTTTACGCCATCGTCCCACGGCGTAAACGCTCATTACGCCATGGCGGTAATGACGGGCGATTACCGCCAGGGTCGTAATGAGGCCCCTTGTCCCATACATGACTTGTGGTCTTAGGATTGTTTGCACAAATAGGCCTCATCCACGAAAATACATCGGAGACAATACAAAGCAAATGTCGAGTGTGGACACTGGCTGAACTGCATTGTGAAGGGATATGTGCTAAGGCTTACTGCTAAATCCTGCAATACACTTTGCCATTGTAACTTGTTTGAATGTAAACCATATGTAATCCGTGTGCATATTGTTGTATAAACCATGAGTGAACTCGGCACAAACTCTAGACCACTGATTATTAATTTGCAGAGGGGCTGGACATTATTACTGAAATTGTATAAATGTACGAATGTCCAGATGTCCAGTACCGCTCACTCCTCACACTGAAGGGCTGGTACTCACTGTGATGTACTGAGGGCCAGATAGCTATCTGAATTTGTTTCTTTGTAACTGCGCAGTAGAATAAAGATCTGTGAATCTTTAAGCGCCCGTGTTTGGTGTATTTCCTTTTGCGGTACTCAGCCTCGATATTTTCTCTTGCTTTTACAGATGGCGCCCAAATAGGGACCCTCAAGATTGATGCAATCTCGTTGAAGGTTGACGCGGCTATCAGACCGGGATCGGACGGTGAAAAAGGGGGCCCCTTTCTTGGATGAGAAGCGATACCTCAACAGTACTGCACGATCCGATCCCTGGAGATGAGCCCGCGGTCCGAGACGGCATCTTGACGAGGGTCCATATATCGAGGCGGACAATTTTGCTGAAATCACCAACCACGTGAGTCCTTTGTAGTCCTTTGAAATCTGATTGGACCTCCTTTGTCCTTTGATCAGGTGAGTCGTGACCCGATTCTTAAGTATCCTAATAATTTGTTTTGGCGTATAGTACTCGCGAGCACAATTATTGACCAGGTAACACCAGGAATCTGATATGCCTGCGAAATTGTCTGCCTGCTTCAGGGCATTATTCTGCAAGCACAGACAATCTTTGGAATTTGGCCGACCGGCGCCACAGGAGGGGTCTCCGGCATGTGCTATGTAGTGTAAGCACAGCATTGGTAGTATAGTGTTTAATGAT
Organism: Ambystoma mexicanum; assembly: GCF_040938575.1. Lineage (NCBI taxonomy): Eukaryota > Metazoa > Chordata > Amphibia > Caudata > Ambystomatidae > Ambystoma > Ambystoma mexicanum. Next base: position 241,736,227 of record NC_090926.1, on the reverse strand, counting down.
ATTTGGCACAGACAAACTAGACATGCTTCCGAACTTCAGTGGCCAACCAATGGTAGTTTTCAAATCCCTCGTATAGAATATTTAGAGTCTATATTATTAAAGAAAAAGGCTAGACCTGCAGCATTTGACGTTTTACAGAATTGGAAAAAAGAAGCTATGCAGCAACTTAAAAGTAGAGAGAAACATGCGTGCCGTCACATGTCCACCGCCGAAAAAGTGTTGTTGTATATTCAAAATAAACAGTCTGAGTCAGTTAGAAATATGGATAGGGCTTTTCAACTTGGTATTCAGAAAATCTATCCGTCTAAAGACTTTCATGTATCTGATGAGTTGATTGACAAACTTCTAAATGAACGAAGGCCTGGTGCCACTGCGCCACCTCCGTATGTAGCTATTCCTGCTGCTTTACCTCTTCCTGTTGTCGTTCCTCCTCCCGTAGTAATTCTTGCTCTTCCTATCCTTCCTCCTATTGTTCCTCTTCCTCCGGCTGTTGTTCCTCCTCTTAGCGTTGCTCTTCCAACTTTGCCTACTGTTATGGGTTTGGTAGATTTGCCTTCTGCACCAGTGATAGCACCCATATTACCGATTGTACAAGATTTGTCTACTCTTTCTCTTCCAAGTGATTCTGTCCCACTTATAGTTGACAAGGGAGCGGAATCAAAGATCGTAACTCGTAATACTGTGTCCAAATAGAGAAAGCACGATTTGACTGCATGGGCCAGACAATCCATGGAGAAGGGTGAACAATCTGATGTTTTTGTCACACTCCCTAATTTAGAAAATGTTCCTGAGAAAAATGTTTTTATTGAAGGGTTGGGAATTCATTTATGTGTAATGTGGAACAGATTAGATGATATAGATCTCCCACAAGGGTTGAGGGATCTGAATGTTTTAGCATATTCAAGAGATACTGCGGAGAAAGTAAATGAGCACGTCGAGAGGGTTTTTGAGTATAGAAGGGAGTTAGAAAGGTTACGGAATGAAGAAATTGATGGCGAAAGTTTGAGCGCTATTTTTGTACAGAAACGGTTCCTTCCTCTTTGTAAGTCGATAAGTGAGGAAACACGAATTTGCACAAAGGATGCGATTATATGGATTTCAGACATGTCGTTATCTCCCGTAGAAGTATATGACACGTATAGTCAGAATACGCCAGAAAAGCAGAGGAAAGTGATACAGGTTATGGTAGAATACCTGCAGGATGAATGCATAAAAAGAAAGATTTGTTGTCCCGCAGAATTATTGAATATCTAAAAGAGAGCTTTTTCGTCTGACACTCCTTCAGCTGCTCTAGTGCTTGATTTAGCTCTGTTGCTCAGTAAGCGTTCGGAGTTTCCTATCTCTCAGTTGCCTATGAGAGAGGTTCCGCCGACATTTGTCCCAAAAGTTGAAGTTCCAGCTGATGTTATTTCCTCTGCTCCTACCTATTGATTTGTGGAAACAGATTAGGACTGTAGACGATGTACCAGGGTTAGGGGACACATGGGTTAATATAATTAGACAAGATAGAGAAAGGCCAGCTGGCGAGAGACTGCCACAGGTAATACTGACTTTGCCTGATGGAATAGTGACAAAACTAAAGGTTATAATTCCTGAAAGAAGGATTATTTGGGACAAACTTGCTGCGTGTGTCAAAGGGAAGTCTGAGGGTGCTACCGAATTCTTTAATCGGTTCGAACAAGTGTTTTCAGATTTCAGTGGACAAGATTTGAGCACAGAGTCTGGGAAACGACTATTTGTAGATACATTTGTGCGTGGATTGTTGCCTGAAATCCAATCGCAAATTATGCCTTCTGAGAGCGCTTGGCAAGCTAAGTCCCAGTCTGAAGTGTTGCATATGGCTCAGTACTATGAGAACCGAGTCAATAATGAAAAAGAGAGAATCGTAAGGAGAAAGGGAGACTTGAAAACTAAAGTTCTATTACAACAAATTGTTAGAGGCCCTAGAGGGGGTATTTCACAATTTAGGGGACAGTATGCTCCACAGGGAAATGTGCTGTTGGGTCCTGTAAACGTGAACCAATGTGCCTATTGCAGACAAGAGGGTCATTGGCGAGCGCAGTGCCCGATCCTCCAGCAGAGGTCGAATAACACATTTGGTAACATGGGAAGATGATCCAGAGGCTGCCCTGGGGCCGGGGTTCCTGGTAGAAGTCAGTTTTCTCAAAATGTGCAATCTTTTTCACAGGATAATTAGTCACTGAGTGTGGATAATAGAAACATTTTTGATCATCCTTCTGCTGCATATCTCTCTGAAGACCTTCCTTTTGATGACATTTTGTTTCGCTAGGATTGCCAAAGCAGGGTTTGGAACCAACGCCTATTCCCGTTAATCAGAAATGTCCCTACGTTGAAATGATAGTGGGAAATAGGAAACATCTATTCTTGATAGATACAGGAGCACAGTAGTGTTCCATTGACCATTCATGGGTTCCAAACATTCCACTGTCAGGCCAAACCAATGTTTCTGTAGGGTTTTCTGGTATGCCAGTAGTCTGTCTGGTTTCTTCGCCAGTACCGATTACATTGGGTCCATTCACAGACCACTGTCCATTTCTTTTAACTGCGAACTGTGGAGAGAATTTGTTGGGGTTGAATCTGTTGAAAGAATTAAATGCAGTAATTCATTGTTCTTCGGATGGAGTGCGTTTGACGATTTCACCACAGCAACTTTCTCTCTCTCAGTTCCTGACTAGACCGTTGCCGCCGGAATTTAGTGATGTTCCGGAGTGTGTGTGGGCAATTGATGACAATGATTTCAGTGTTGTACAAATTGCGCCTGTTAAGATCATTTTAAAACATGGAGTAAAGTTGCCACGTATTCCTCAGTATAAGATTTTAGTTGATGGTGAGCAAGCTTTGGAATGCATATTCTCCGATTTTATACATTGTGGGGTAATTGAGGAAATTGCAGGTAGTTTGTGCAATAGTCCGATTTTGCCTGTGTACAAGAAAGGCGATAATGCAATCCCTTTTCGTTTCATCATTTATTTACGTGCCATCAATAAGATTGTTGCTCCACAATTTCCTATTGTGCCTGATGTGACGACAATACTAACCATGATTCCGGCTTCTGCTACTCACTTTAGTGTTGTATATCTTAAGAATGCTTTCTTTAGCATTCCTATACACAAGGATAGCAGATACCTGTTAGCGTTCACCTTAGGGGGATGCTCGCTTACATTCACCAGTGCGCCGCAAGGTTACACGGAAAGTCCGAGCATCTATAGTAGGGCTTTGAAAGAGCAGCTTGACACACTCAAGTTGCCTACCACTTGTACACTACTTCAGTACATAGACGATCTGCTTTTAGCTGGTGACTCAGAAAGTGCCTGTAAGGAGGGCACCGTATTGTTGCTTATTCACCTAGCAAAACATGGACACAAAGCTTCACTTAAAAAGTTTCAGTATTGTCGACAGGAGGTCGCCTATTTAGGCTATCTCGTGTCAAAGGAGAGAAGAAGGTTGACGCCTGAACGGATAAAAATTATTTCTAGCATGTCTGTCCCAAATACACAGAAGGAAGTCAGAGCCTTGATAGGAATGGTATCTTACTGTAGGCAGTGGATCCCGAACTTCTAGTTAACAATTAAACCAATGTTGGCTTTGACAAAGAAGGGCATTTCTTTGCCTTTGGCGTGGAACTTGGAACACCAGCACGTGTTTGATCTGCTCAAGACTACTACACTCTGTTCAGCACCGATTTTGGGCACACCAAATTATGAAAAGGCCTTCGTGTTGTATGTGCATGAACGTGATGGATGTGCTTTGGCTGTATTAACGCAGGAACATGGAGGGAAGAATAGGCCGTGCGGCTACTTTTCTTCCGTCCTTGATCCTGTTGCATGCGCTTTGCCAAGATGTTTGGGAGTTGTCGTCGCTGCTGCTGCGTCTGTAAAACAGAGCGAGGGTATGGTCCTAGGCCATGCTTTAACCCTGATGGTACCTCACTCTGTAGATGTTCTGTTAAACCGAACACAAACGCAGACAATACAAAGCAAATGTCGAGTGTGGACACTGGCTGAACTGCATTGTGAAGGGATATGTGCTAAGGCTTACTGCTAAATCCTGGAATACACTTTGCCATTGTAACTTGTTTGAATGTAAACCAAATGTAATCTGTGTCCATATTGTTGTATAAGGCATGAGTGAACTCGGCACAAACTCTAGACCACTGATTATTAACTTGCACAGGGGCTGGACATTATTACTGAAATTTTATAAGTGTACGAATGTCCAGATGTCCAGTACCTCTCACTCCTCACACTGAAGAGCTGGTACTCACTGTGATGTACTGAGGGCCAGATATCTATCTGAATTTGTTTCTTTGTAACTGTGCAGTAGAATAAAGATCTGTGAATCACGTATTTGGAGTATTTCCTTTTGTGGTACTCAGCCTCAATATTTTTTCTTGCTTTTACAGTGACAATTCGAAAGATAATATCTTGCTCTATGCTAGCCAATGCGAATCTCCTATATCTATTCGCGATGAGTGCTCACGAGAACCTTCGAGTCAGTCTTCCTTTGCCAACTCACAGGCCGATGTGTCACGATATGTATTGCCCACACCAAGACAATGTAAAAAACTGGACAGTTAAAGTATACAAGGGTCCACCCCACTGCAAGCTCCATTGGTAGAACTAACTTTGTCAGTGATTAACACAACAATTATGAGCTTATTTAAATTGTTTGAGACTCTGGATGAAAAAGTATCCAAACAATCTAGCCAGTTAGATTCAATTGTTGAGTGGATGCGTGTGACTTCCCTGAGATTGCTGGGTGAATCATTTAAGAATCCCAGCATCCATACTATTGAGAACCCAAAACAGGCCTTGGCGCTAGCACCAAACTCGATACTACCCACATTTACTCATATCATACAACCGATTGTTGTTGAAGATGAGGTATCTAAAACAACAACAAAAAATCAAGATGAGTCATGGAGTAGTATCCCCTCAAATGATTCTCATACTTCAGTGATTCTGATTCCGGTCAAAGAGTTGAAGTTAAGTACAACAACTAAAGCTCTAATTTTAACTTAGAATAAGAAACTGAAAATAAAGACTTCTACTTGGCGGAAGCCAATTAAAAAAAAACTAAAAACATGCTACAGCCTAAACAATCTAGAAATACGCTGTCTTCCTTTTTTAAAGCCATTGCAGCGGTCTCAAAAATGGCAGATTCTAGCCGAGCTGAAAATATTGGCACCATAAATCAAAAAACAAAAGATATAGATCCAAACATACTACCAGTACTTCAAAAAACGACTAAGGCTATTGACCAATTCAATAAAACAAATGATATTCAAACTGATATGCAAATACAAGAATGTGACTCTCAAGATCAATTAGCGTTGCATATTGATCTTAATTCAGTTACAACAAAGCACGCTTTAAACTATTCCCCTTTGAATAAATTATTGGACCTCATAGACCAGCCTAATTCTCAAAAGATGTTGGCAGTTCATAGTCAGGACTCTCAAGCAGTTGATAGAGGTCAGAACAAAGATCAACCGATTCTGAATACCAGGCCAAATGCAGCTAGTACTTTGGAAGAGATGCAAAATGCAATAAAACTATACTTCGATAGAAAAGATCATATTGACAATATACCACACAAACCAGTTCCTAAACGCTCTGATTCCAATTTGTCTGTAGAACAAATCAGGAAAACGGTTGATGAATAGAATAGCAACTGGTGAAATCCATCTTACCATTCAGTTTACCTTACCAACAGACTCTCATGATCAAAGAGAAACAACATACGTTGGTGCACACACACAAGATACCATTCCCAAGTCTTATCAACAGGAAGTTCAAACTCTACCTATATGTATGAAAGTAGGCCATGCCCAAACAAGAAACCTATCTTTTGAATCAAATCGCTCACTGAAAGAAAAACAGATTATCGAGCGAAAAAATGATGCTAGGCCACAACAACTAAGACCTTCTTTTCACACACTGATCATGAAATGTAGGGATGATCCATTCTCTGCTTATGATTTGAACAGACAAAGTATCTTGAACATCTTTAACGATGTAATTGAACTGGAGGATATCACAACTGGCAATACAGATCTTGTTGAATTCATAGCAGGTAAAAACATGACCATAGTGAGACTTTGGATTAACTCAGGTATGATCATGAATGCTATATGGCAATCAAAAATTACCTTGTTCAAGATGTGCTTTTTAATAGCCCAAGACCCAGAATGAATGCACAGACAGGATTATCACTCACGAAACTCGCAGCATAATGCCCCTACAAAATATCTAAACCAGGAGCAAAGTCATCATACACTAAGGCCATACCTCGCGAAAGCATAACTAATAAATAGTGAAAATCAAACCTTTATGACCTTGGGATGTTGGAACACGAGAGGTCACACACATCTACAAACTTCCATAAATAGATTTGATAATCCCTTTGACATTTTAACAATACAAGAAACGTGGTTTTTAACCCCTCCGGTATGGGACAACTGTGAGGTTTAGTTACTCCCTGCTGCCAGGGGCAATAAAGGTAGACCATAATCACTCCTTTTGGTGGCGGTTAGATTGACCTCCGGTTTTCACATTGAACCTTGGTTGTCTTATGATATCTTTTTACAATTAACGAAATTGGTGAGTCCTTCGGGGAATATTGCAATAATAAACATATACCGCAACCCGGAAGGCATATCTGATGATATTTTTTATGAAGAATTGACTAAATTACTTGATGTCATTGCCATAACGGCGGATATTGCAGCCATGATTATTGCTGGTGATTTCAATATAAATGATCTACTCCTAGAACAAGGATGTACTCACCAAGAAGGTCATAGATGGTCTAGTTTTATGGCAGAAAGAACATTTCAGCTAGTCTATGGTGCTGTAATTGGTGATATTCATGCCCAACCCACGTGGCACAGAGAGAGATCCAATAGCATTATTGACTATATATATGTTGATGCTCATTTGTTTGCGCAAGTTTCTTCATTTGAAATTATATCTCAGCAGTTTAGTGATCATAATTTACTTGCATTACAACTGTGTTGGAAGAGATCTATTGTTGAACCAAAGACAAATTGGTATTGATATTCCTTTTCAGTGAATAATGCAAGATCACGTTTTTCATGGTCAATCCCTAAATTGTAAGCATTGAAAAAATATACAACACTATTAAATCAATTCAAAGACAATGTCATGATTACTAAACAGCAGGTAATAAAGCATTACATGCGTTTCACCCAGAGGTCCGGGCAAGACGTATAGCATATCGTAAAGAAAAGAAAACACATTTTGAAATCCAATATATTAATGCCACAAACTGCACTTAGATCTGCGAAGTGCAGGTTTCAAAACTGGATCCGAGCCCGTAGATCCCTTTTACATCAACATGATAGTCAAACCATGCTTAAAGCAATAGCAACGAAAAATAAAGCAGACATATGGGCATTGTTTAATAATCGATCATCCCTTTCTCAAGTTGAAATCGAAGCAAATGGTGTTAAGGAAGAACAATGGATAGAACATTTTACACAGTTGTATGGGACAAATGTATTGACACTTTCAAATACACATTGAAGTCTGAGTCGAGGTGGGCAGTGGAATGTTCTGTAGAGATCCTAGAGGATTTTATAAACAAGCTAGTGGTCCGAGAGCTATAGGCCCAGACAGTTTAAATAATGCTATGTTAAAGAAAAATACACCAGTATGGGCAAATATATTGAAGAATTTGTTTCAACAAATACTATCTACCAGAGTCCTCCCATTGTCATGGCAGACTTCAATCATAGTCCCCATATTTAAAAAAGGAGACAGATCGATACCAGGGAACTATCGTCCTATAGCTCTCTTGGACACCCTGGAAAACGTTTTGCAAAATTAATCCTCAGAGATTTTAATGCTTGGACTCTACAAAACAATCATCATGATCCATCTCAATCTGGATTGTAGCATGAATGGGGACAACTATTAATCTGTTTTCATTAAATGCCTTAAAATCGCAATGTCATAAAAAAAAACAACCTTTATATTTGGCATTCGTTGAATTACACGCCGCCTTTGACTCAGTCTCACGTGTATTGTTAATGTCAAAACTTTATAGAGATCATTGTCCTCCTACACTATCTGATATAATTCACAGTTTTCACTCTCAAACGTCCATATGTGTTCGACTAGACCTAAATGGCCGGCTTACAACACCTATTCTGACTGCACAAGGCCTAAAACAAGGTTGTCTTCTATCCTCAGCGGTATTTAATTATTTCATTTATGAAATTAAGAACACCTTTGAATCAATTGTCTCTGACTCTCATAAAATTAACGACATGCCAGTCAAAGCGTTGATGTATGCCGATGATTTGGTTCTCATATCGCAAACACCGATCAGTCTGGAGAGATTATTGGATGCTTTTGAAATCTTCATAGACCAAAATGAATTGAGAATTAACACTACGAAGACCCAAATTATTTGGCATATACCAAAGAAAAATAATCAAAAATCATTCCAGTGGTCGATTAATAAAATCAAGCTGGTGGTCGTTCCCATGTATACATATCTGGGAATGATATTTGAAGCTAACATCATTGCGAAAGGCCATTTCATACAAATGGAACACAAACTGGGCACAGGCATATCACAAGCCAAAATTATATTACATTGTTTTGTTAAATTCTCTATAAAACCGGCTCTAATATTTTGGAAACAGAAGACAACACCATGTTTATTATATGGCCTTGAAAGGGTAGCTCCGATACCTGCACAAACCTTGGACAGATTAGAAGGTAAATTCTGGCGACAAATTTTAGAGCTACCACAGTGTACTCCCATTTCATGGTTGCGATATGAACTGGGTATAGTGTCTTTGAATGCTACTTATCAATGGAAAATGTGTGCATTTTTAAGGAAATGTCTAGTGTCAACAAAGATGCCAGTGATGCTAAAAATATTATCGGTCTATCTGTTCTGCTCTCTGCCTGCATTTGTTCAGGTTTAGTTAAAAGCTACTTATAATATTATTGTTAATGCAGACATATCTATAGAAATGCTGATTAATAACCCGGATAAGGCCAAGAAAAAGATATATAACATGGATCGGATGAATAATAGAACAATATGACTGCAGTACAAGAACGCATCAACCCGAAGATTTTGGCCTAAAACATTAGGAGTGTTGGAGAGATATCTTTCCAAGTGCCCACCGAAAAACTTTAGACAGAGTAATTTGCGTTTCCGTTGTAATTTATGGCCCACCAGAAATTTGGCCTGTACACGTCAGCAACTACCACGGGCAGCCAATTTTTGTAGATGTTGCGAAAATCGAGCGGTCTCAGAGAACGTGGAACACTTAGTTGCTAATTGCTTGCTTTGAGGGAGTTAAGAGCTTTACATGTTTTGAAATATTGTAACTATTTGAGTTCTTTAGACAAACTATGTTGGGACTATTTGATAGCTACAGCTTATGTTCGGATACAAATTGTACTGATACCATTTTTAAATGCTTTGAAACTTAATATAGAAGTTATATGTACTACATCTTAGTTCCCACTTACCATTTTTGTGAAGTTTGTATATGGAAGAAAGTGATTTCTTTTTCCTTTATTATGAATGATATTATTAATGTTTTATATAACCCTGTGATTTAATGTGTTCTAAATGTAAATTCTATGTTATTCTTTTCCAAATGTTGTTGTGTAACCTTATGAACTAATATATTATAAATGTAATTTATATGACAAAAATGAAATTGAAAAAGTTGGTTGAATTCAGCCAATTCAATAAAAAAAAGAAAAGACTCAACATTCGGAGAGTTGGCGGGGCATAACCTCTGATTCTTGGGCAGTGCAAACAGTGGCCCATGGCTACTGTCTCCCTTTCTTAAGAAGACCCCCAGATTGTCCTCTAGGATGCCAAGCCTTGAAAGATCCAGATCCGCTCGTCCTACAGGAGACATTCACCCTGTTGGAGAAAGGTGCGGCAATAGTGTCTGTACCTGTAGGAACATCCAGTCGAAAGAAGATTACCAGGGATAAGTAATTGTTCTTCTTTGTCTAGCAGCCCAGAAGGGTGTAATGTTGAAATTCATCCCTGTTCCTTGTCAGACCACTCCCTGTTGACATTTGACATCTCAGTAGACTCTGTAATCAAAGCTAAGCCAAAGTTGCAGGTGGTAAATAGTCACAATTTAAGAAAAATCACTCCTTCTGCTATGACCCCACTCCTTGCAGATCTTGTATGGATCTCCAAGATGACGCAAAACCTGATTCCATTCTTAGCACAATACACACATGGTTGTCTACTGCAGTTGACTCTCTTGCACCCTTGGTTACAAGAAGCGTGCAGCCACGCATATTGCGAAAACCTTGGTTTTCTGAAAATCAGAGAAACATGAGGACAGTTAAGTGCCAGGCTGAGTGCTAATGGGCCAACACTAAGGAGGAGTCTGACCTTTGTTTGCTCAAAGTAGGTGCAGTTAATTATAAGAGGGGCATTTTAAATGCCAAAAGGCCTTCTTGTGATAGCGCATCTCACACGCAAAGAATAGCTGTAGTGAACTGTTCTCTGTGCTACGTGAACTTGAAACATCCACTCTGAACAACAATCTGCCTGATCATATGTACTGAGTGGAGTACTTCCGTTCAAAATAAACTTGAGGCAAAATCAAGGCACTCTGGGTCCAATGTAGTGTTCATACCGTCTCCTATGAGTTGTCATCTTTGCGCACTTCCACTGGTGAAGATGCTGACGATGTCATTGACGGTCCATCTTGTTTTACTTTAGCGAAGTCAATGAGCATGAGGTTGCGGATTTCTTGAAGATGCTGAAGCCTACCATCTGCTCTGCTGAACTCTGTCCAGCTATTAAAATCAAGGAATGCTCTGCCTTCCTTATATTTGCACTTTGTGCTTTTGTCAACTCCTCTTTTAGGAATTATCATGTTCCTATTTCACTTAAAGAAACATGTGCTACTCCACTTCTGAAAAAGCCTTTGTTGGATGCAACAGATGCGGTAAACTATAGGCCAATCACTAAGACAACATGTTTTCTTAAACTTCTTGATTCGCTTGCATACAAACAAATGCAAGGTTTTATTAAAATGGTCTTCTTGGGCTGCATCAGTCTGGCTACCGGAAGTCACAGAGAACCGATACAGCAATCCTCCATCTTCGATCAGCAATAGTCTAGCTTCTTGATCATGGCAAGGCAGGTTTATTTATGTTCCATGACTTATCGGTCACCTTTGATCTTGTGAATTTCGAGATTATAGGTGTTAGATTGATTGACATTGACAGATTTAGTCCTGAGGCTGTAAGGTGGACGATCTCCTTTCGAATGGATTGTCCTCCCACGTATTCCTCATCTTTAAATATCTCCTTCCAGCGTCAGCTGCTTTGGAATTTATTTCTGGCAGAGGGCGCTGTGTGCCATCGTCACTGACTCGCTGTACCTTGAGGGCCACCATCTCCCTTCGAGGTTGACATCATCGCTAGTATAAATAGCACTTAATCGCCAGTTACTTCAGTTCCATTTTTCCGCGATAGCCTTTGCTGCAGATACAGCGTGCTTTTTTTCTCATGAAACTTTGTCACAGCTCAAAAATGTCGAAGAAGAAGTTAAGACCGGGTTCAAGAAATTTGTAAACTGTGGATCTAAAATCTCGATAACTGAGCCACATCGTATTTGTTTATGGTGTCTTGGCGTCGACCACAGAATGGCTGACTACAGATCCTGCCAATCCATGATGGGTAATGCGGTCAAAGAACGCAAGGGGAAACTCGCGGCGGGTAGGCCCCCACAAAAATTCCCTTAGACTCCTTTGAGTCACGGGCCGAGCCCTTCGTAGCCAATTACATCGACGTCTAAGGCATCAAAGCTCTCAACGCCTCCGAAGGAAATTGAGAAAACATTCAAAGCTCTTCCAGAGAATGACTTTTTCAAGTTCCTTTCTTCAATTTTCTAAGAACAGGAGCCTTCAGAGTAGGACACACCACCTTTTGGATTAAAATATGGTACACCCAATGTTCCTGAGGCTCTGATATAAGAGGAATCAAGGATGAGGGATTTATTTAACAGTTTGCAAACATTAAGTGGCCTTGACACTTCGCCAGAATTTGGAAAACCTGATCCATCAGAGCATGCTGAGGCATCAGACAGTAAATGGGCAAAGTAACAGAATTTCTGGTATAGGGCAGACAAGCTCCACCTTTTGAGAAAGATGATCTCACAGACATCTAAGATAAGGATCCCCAAAAATACCCTGTGTTGCCGTTTCATGTACCCTTTCAAATACAGGGTAAAAGCTAATTGGGAATCAACTGAGACAAGCCCGGCTGTAAATAAAAACTTTATAAAGAAGTATAGACCTTCTAATAGCGACCCAGAATATCTTTCCAAACATCGTATTCCGGAAAGCCTGGTGGTATAAACTGCAAATTCCACCTCAAGACCGGCAGTATATCCCACAATACCACCGAACAGAGATGACAAGCGTTTCGATGCTATGGCAAAAAAGTATTTTCAGCTGGGAGTATGGCTTTGAAGTAGCTTTCAATGTCACTTGTACCCTTGCTAAATGTACTCACATCTTGTGGGATTGCATCTCTATGGCAGCTGAGCATATCCCTGTAGGAGAGGAGAGAGAGGACATTCTAAAAATTGTTAAGGGTGGGAAAGACCCTATGTGTCAATGTTTCCAAACAGGTTTGTACTCTGCCGATTGTATTAGCAGAGCCATGCCAGTGAGCACTGTTATAAGAAGATTTACGTGGTTGAGGAAGTCTGGGTTTGCACTTGATGTACAATATAGTCTTCTCAATATGCCCTTTCACTGCACTCAACTATTTGGCAGTAAAGCTGACGAGAGCCTAGAAAAATTAGACCGGAAAAGCAGCCGACAAGTGACTCTGTGCTGCCATCAGACAACCACAATCATTGCGCCCTGCTGCACAAGCTTGGAGCGGTAGGTCCTGTTGCTACTACTCCTCATTTGGAAGAGCGAGAGGACTGACCAGTCAGGTCAAAAGAAATTCCCTCGTGGTGGACGAAGAAGACATGCCAAACCTGCTCAAGCAACGGCTTCTTTACCCTCAACCGCTGCTTCAGCTGCCTCAAAACCACCCTGAGGTCTTATTCCACAGGACCCCATAGGGAGGCAGGCTGACTCACCATCTGGAAGAATGGTGGGGAATTCATTCTGATGCTTGGGCATTGTAAACAATAGCCCAATGTTACTGCCTCCCCTTTTTAAGATGGCCGCTGGATCATACACCGTGGAGCTACTCTTACAAAACCTCCTCTTGCAGGAAATTTTGAGGCTGCTAGAGAAAGGCGCTATAGAACCAGAGGAACAAGGGGTGGTAATGCCCTTACTTTTTGATCCCCAACAAGGTCGGAGTATTGAGACCCATTTTGGACTTGAGATACTTGAACACGTTCCTCAGGAAGGACAAGTTCAAAATGGTCCCCCTTTCTCAGATCCTTCAAACTCTTTAGCTTCAGGACTGGATGGTGTCATTAGACCTTCAGGCAGGGACACCATTTAGCGGTCGCCAGGGGTCGCACTTGCTACCCCTGTGGTCTCCCTTGCTACCCCTAAAAAAAATTATTAGAAACAGTTTTTCTTTTTTTTTCAAATTGAAGCTACTGGGCTGTGACCAATGCCATGTGGCTCTTTGCCTCTAGAGTGGCTGGCTTTCTTTTTCAGGCTTCTTAAAAAAAACAGGGGTTCCACAAGTGTAACCTAAAAAAAGAAAGAATAGGAATAACATATAATGTGTCTTTCTAGAATTCTGTACAATAATTGCTAGACTTATTAAAGGTTTATTTCAGGCACATTTCAGGCATACTTCAGGGTGAGTGACTGATTTAGTCTGTTCTTAAACACCTTAAATTCACAATGCAGACAAAAGACTCCAAAAAGCATTTAAAGTAGAATAAGCATCCTTTTCGGACTATCTATTTTGCTTTTCGCAAGTTGCAGTTATAGCTTGTTTTTTTCTGCTGATACATATGGTGGTCCTTTCTTTTTTCAATAAGACTTTTTTTTGCATTTGTAAATAACAATAGCTTCATCATTCTTTATGACATAGTGCTAAAGTATAACATAAACAAAAACCAACATGACCTCAAATGAGGTAAACAAGTTCAGGGGGGGAGAACATTGGGGTAGAACGGGGAAGGGGTTGCAGCAGTCTTGAGTCCGTGTTACAGGCCACGGGTTGAATGTTAGCGGTGGATCAGATAGGTGTTATCACCGTCTGTGGGGGCACTAGTCCATTACTGTCAGCCAGCGGAGAGATGGTAGCTGCCTGGCTACTCTGGTAAATTTCTGTACATAGTCTAGGAATGGGAACCAAATGCTGTAAAACCTGTTTCTGTTGCCGAAGCGGAGGGCCGTGATTTTCTCAGCTGCGGCGATCTCCCAGCACTTTACCCACCACATAGGAATCGCTGGCCCCTCTGGGAGTTTCCACAGCCTTGCAATTGAAATTTTAGCAGCCGTGAGGAAGTGAGTGCAGAGGTCTGCCAGCCTGCCTGTCATCGGGAATTGTCCCTCTCCCGTATCTCCCAGCAGGATGATTCCCGGATCCCGCGGGATCGCCAGGCCTGTGATGAGTCGGATCTGTTCCAGAACCTCCCTCCAGAACCTTTCCGCCTTCGGGCGTGACTAAAGGAGGTGGAACAGCGTTCCTGTGTCTGTGCAGCCTCTCCAGCAGTGTGGCGGTATGGTGGGATTGCATTTATGTAGGATTTATGGTGTAATGTACCACCTATAGCACACCTTGATAGCCCCCTCTTTATTTGTAACACATTTGGAGGTCTTGTGAGTTCTTGTCCAAATGTGGTTGTAGCTAGCCATGTCTAGTTCTCTACCTATGTCTCGCTCCCATCTTTTCATATAGGGCTCCTTAGAATCAGGGTCTGCCATGTCTAACAGCCTATACAGGGTTGATATCTTCCCCCTGGGCGGGGTTGCTGTTAGTGTGCGTTCCAATGCTGTAAGTTCCCTGTTCCCCTGTGCTCTCATTGAGTCGTGTGACAGCCAATGTCGGAGTTGGACGTAGGGGAACCTCTCCCCTTCCGGGATCTGGAATTTCCTTTTGCAGTCCTCGAAAGTGAGTTGCGTGTCCCCATCATAGAAGTCCGCCACGCACTTCTGGCCGCCTGCCTTCCAGTTAGCAAATGCTTCCTGCCGAAGTCCTGGGGTGAAGTCCGGGTTCTCAGAGATCGGAGAGAGCGGACCCACCGTGCTCCTGCAATTCCATCTCCTGGCCGCCTGCTTCCAACTGTTCACCGTGTTCCTGGTCATCACGAGGGGCCCAGCGTTTGTGGGGTGCTTAGGCCATGTGATGTGTGTAAGGGAAGCCAGTGGGTGGCGGCTCCAGTCCTCTTTCAGCTTCAGCCAGCAGGGTTTTTCAGTGTCCGGTTGCCACATAAATGCTGCTGAGAGCTGGGCGGCTAGGCAGTATCTCTCCACCTCGGGGACCCCCAGGCCTCCCGATCCGGGGCTCCTGAACAGGACTCTCCTGGTCACCTGTGGCTTCTTGCCTCCCCATATAAATTTTGGAATGATTGCCTGTAGTTTTTGCTTGTCTGTTTTGGGGATTGCGACTGGAAGGGCTTCGCAGTGGTAGAGCAGTCTGGGAACCAAGTTCATTTTAAGTGCCATAATCCTCCCCATCCAGGATATCTCATGGTTTTGCCAACGACTCATGTCCGACTGCAGGTCCTTGAGCAGGGGCAGGAAGTTTAATTTATAAGTGCGTTCCACTAGCTTAGGTAGGCGGATGCCCAGGTAGCTTAGGTGAGATTTGGCGGACAGGATCGGGAGCCTAGCCGACAGGGAGTACAGCGTTGTTTTGGGAATGTTAATGCCCAGTGCTACCGACTTGGTGAGGTTGATTGCGAACCCGGAAGCTGCTTTGAGCTATTCAGCTCCTCCCATAGTGCCGTAAGGGATGTGCCTGGGTGGGATAGTGTCAGTAGCACGTCATCTGCATATATGGCTGTTTATACGTGTCGTTTTTTAACTTGGGTCCCCGCACCAATGGGCTCTGTCGGATCCTGGAAGCGAACGTTCCATTGACAACGCAAAGATGAGTCGTGACAGGGGGCAGCCCTAACGAGTGCCTCTGGTGATCTCAATTCTGGGGGAGATAGCACCATTGATTCTCAGGGTTGTGGTGGGGTGCTGATAGTTTGCCATAGTCCATTTCAGGAATTTGGGGCCCACCCCATAGTGCCGCAGTGTTTCCCCCATGTAACCCAGTCCAGCATATCGAACGCCTTATGTGCGTCGAGTGATACCACCACTAATTCCTCTCCAGTTCTGTTGGCCGTTTCAATGACATTTAATGTGCGTCTGATGTTGTCCAGGGTATTGCGCCCAGGGATGAAGCCTGTTTGCTCCAGATGAGTGAGATCCGGGAGGATTCTGGCAGGCCTGCATGCTAAAAGTTTCGAGAAGATTTTGGAGTCCACATTCATCAGGGCTATGGGGCGGTATGATGAGCAGAGTTCTGGGTTTGTCCCGGGTTTCGGGATCAGGATCGTGATGGATTCCTCCATGGAGGGTATGACGCGGCCCATTTCCAGAAAGGTGTTGAATTGCGAGGCCAGGTGGGGGGCCAGGATGTGGGTATATTTCTTATAGAATGGTGCGGGCAGACCGTCTGGACCAGGGGTCATGTTCTTCATTGAGCGAATCATTTTGGTTACCTCCTGCAGGGATATGGGGTCCTCCAGGGAGTCGATCTGCGGATTGCATGGCAACCTCGGGACCGCTTGCAGGTAGTCGGCGTGTGATTCCGCGCGTGTAGGTCCTCCTGACATCACATCCCTATGGTGCTTAGTCATGATGGTCAGCTTTTCGGGGCCTGAGCAACAGGGTTTCCCGGTCACGTAGGACTGCCATGTTGTTTCTGATGTGTACTTTCTTAAGCTTATGTACAAGCAGGCAGTTGGCCTTGTTGCCATTCAAGTAGTAATACTGCTTCGTGTATGTTAAGGCCCAGGCTGTTCGGTTTGCCAGGTGCATTTCCAGGATTACTTTAGCTTTGCGTAGTTCCTTCCACGACCTTGCTGATTGGTGTTTTTTGTGGGTTCCTTCTTTCTCTGCCACCGCTGTCTCCAGTTCCATTAGTTTGAGCTGATGTCTGCGCCTGTGTGCCACTGCACAGTTCATGGCAACGCCCCGGATCACAGGCTTCATTGCGTTCCACACAATAGCCTCCGTAGATCCCTTGCCTGCGTTTTCCATGAAATAATTGTGTAAGGCTTGCAACAGTTCCTGGCGGTCTGCTATATCCGAGAGGAGATAGTCCTGCAGCTTACAGGCCCTCTGCATCGGTGTTGGTAGACCCTCCGTTTGGAGCTGCGCTATCACTGGGGCATGGTCCGAAATGACACTCAGACCTATGTGGATGTCCACGATGCATGGGAACAGGACACTTGAGACTAGCAGAAGGTCTATCCTGGAGAGAACCCTGTGGATGTGTGAGAAGAAGGTGTAGTCACTGACCTTTTCATTCTCCAGCCTCCAGGTGTCAATCATTTCCGTCTCTCTCAGGAATTCCGCGAGCCCCAGTGCGTTCGAGAAGTCTGATCCAGTGGGCAGCAGGGTCTTATCAATGGTGGGCCTCGGGAGAGGTTGAAGTCCCCCCCCCCCGAACAGCAGTTTGCCTTCAGCAAAGGTAGTTACTACTGGGAGAATACTACACAGTAAGCTCCCCTGGGCGTCATTTGGGCAGTAAATTGCTGCAATGGTTATTCGGAGTTCAACTAGGAGGCCCTTGATCAGCAAGAATCTACCCTCGCTGTAACCTTTGACAGGATCGCTGATTGGCTGAGCAGGACTGCCAACCCACCTCTCTTCTGTCCAGAAGGTGCAAAGTATCTTTTGGGGAATCTTTGGTATTTGACTCGTTGCTCGTCCGGGGCCAAAAGATGTGTTTCTTGTAGGCAGACCACATCCGCCTCAAGTTGGGACAGACGGTGCTCCACAGACTTACGTTTCCTAGGGGAGTTCAGACCCTGGACATGCCAGGAGACCATGATCAAATTCTTTGTGGGTGCCCCCATCTCAGTGTATTGGGGTGGCAAGTAATTGGTGCTGTTTTACTCCACTTTCCGCCCTCTTGTATGAGTAGCTGTCGGATATGCTGAGCCCTGTGTTGATAGTTTGTGCCCCTTTCCGGTGTTCTCCCCTCTTCCCCCTTAAAAAGCAATACTTGGTCATTTGGACCAGCCTTCGACCAACGGGGGCTCCAGCTGGCCCAACGCATCCTTCTAAAGATGAGACGCTTTTGGTCTCGGCATCAAGGTGGTGAGAGCTCAGTGAGTGAATGGTGTGTCGACTTGCTTCAGGGGTCCCGCTGCGTAGTTGACGGCTGTGGCAGGCGTCTAGTCCTCTCGGTGGTGCCTGTCGGTTCTGATGACCCAGTGGTTCGGTGTCGCCCTGCCTTAGCCATTGTTGTTGGGGTGTTTGCTTTTGAGTGCAGGCCCCCTGATTTTTCGCTGTCGACTCGAAACCAGGATCTATGGGAGTCCTGCGGTTACTCCTGTTCCGGTGGTGCGCCCTCATCGTCGGGTTCTCTCCCCGGCATCTGGGTTCAGCAGCCTCTCCGCCTTGTGCACCTTCCGTATATGGTGGACACTCCCCTGTCATGTGAATACCAGAGAAGTGGGGAAGCCCCAGTGGTATGTGACGCCTTTCTCCCTCAGCCATTGCGTGACTGTGTAGCGGAGGCGAGATCCTGGTACAAGGAGATGGAGGCATCCCTGAACAATATTTGGGGGGAGCTTCTAGCTTCCAACATGATTTCTGAAGTAGTGTAGCCTCGCAAGGACGTCCGGCGGTGTTGAGGAGTTGGGTTTGGCTCAGGTTCTGTGGACCCTGTCGAGCACCAGGGGAGAGTCGTCTGGTAGGGTCAGGATGAAGCGGAAGAGGTCGCTCACGTAACGCTCCAGGTCCGTCTCTGGGACAGAGGTGGGGATCCCTCTCAGACGTATGTTATTGCGGCGGGAGCGATTCTCTGAGTCCTCCTGCTTAAGCTCGAGGGCCTCACATCAGGCCTCCAACGCGGCCACCCTGTCCCCCCCTTCTCGATCTCATAGCTGTGCTCGCAAAGGGTGGTTTCTGCCTCCGTCATCCTTGTTTCTAGTTCCCCCACTCTCGCATCCAGCACTGTGATTGTACTTTTCACCTCTTCGGTGCCCCTCTGGAACTCTTTAGTCAGTGCTGATAAAAGGTCCTGGAGGTCCGAATTCGTGACCGCATGAGAGAGGTCCCATGGTGTGGCTCTACTTGCCTGCCCTCAGCATTTGTTTCCCCTGACTCCGGGCGGTCCCCTCTCCTGAGCCTATCTGGTGCTGGAGTGGATAGTAAAGCTGATATGTCTGTTTGTTTGGTCGACTTTTTAGCCATTATGGACCAAGATCCGTGTCTTAGTTTGGGGTACTAAGTGGTGGTGGTGCACGGCCGGGGTCAGGCGGGTTCTCAACCCCAATCCAGTGGGCAGCAAAAACTTTGGGCAGGTGTGTCTGGCTGCCTATAGTTGAGCAACCCCCAGTTAGGTGGCATTGGCCAGGGGGTGCAGAGTGCTGTAGTTGTAGGTTGTGAGATTCTCCTGGCAGCTTTGGGGTCAGGGGACCCTCTATTGTTAGCTCTCCAGTCAGATACCCCCTGACAGGGATGTGGGGAGAGAGCGCTGGGTCACGCCTCAAGTGCTGCCTTACCTCTGACAGTCTGATCCTGCGAGGGATGTGAGCTGAAGGCCGTTGCAGTGCAGAAGGAGGAAGGAGGGTGGCTTCAACAGACCTCCGGTCAGTGGATGTGGGAGCGGCTCAGAGGTTCAGTATGACCGGGGGTCTGGGATTGTAGGAGGGCCTCCAAGCTGCATGAGGGGGGCAGGGGTTGCAGGAGTTGAGGCTGTGATGATTCTCGCCGAGACAGGCGGTGATGCTCCTGCTGTTCGCGGCTCCAATGGGTTTGCAGCGGCGCACCGGAGCCTGGGATCAGGTTGCCACGAGTACAAATTGTCACTGCCTTTGTGTTGCTTCAGGTCCGGGCTGTGGTGGGGGTGGGCACCCTGAGAAAAGCTCCCCCCTGCGAATCTGCGAATCTCGTGGGGTCCCAGGCGGGGGCCCCAGGGTGGTTAGGCTGCCCCTCAGGGTCCCTGGGGAGTTGTGTATCACTGGGCACTGCGGCGTGGAGGTTGCGCTGGTTTGGGGGCCTCCACTCACGCGGCACCCTTGCCAAGAGATCTACCCCCCTGGGCACAACATAGGAGCCTGTTCTCCTGAAGCAATGTCGGTAATGGGGGCTGGCTACTGGTGTTTCGGTGGCAGGCTGCCTGCTTGGCTCAGATCAACTCCTCCAGGAGCTGTGATTCCTGACGCGCTCCACCGGCGCAGATCAGCCCCCCCGAGGATGAAGGAACGTGGTAAGGAGTTATCTGCTTGCTGGGAACCTCCTCGTGCCTTGCCAGTGACTCGTGGGGTCCAGGGCGCTCTTGGGTCACTTTCAGTGCACCCGGCCTCTTAGGTGCTGTGTCGGAGCCTGCGCTGCAGTGGCTTGGGTGCCCCGGTGGCTCTTTGCGTGCTGTAGCTGCTGCCCGCGGCGTAGGGCAGGTGTCTGGGGCCAGTGCTGCTGTCTTTATGCACCCCTCTTCAGGGGAGAGAGAGCCATTCAGCAGGGGCTCCGGTATGAGCTGCAGAGTGCCGACTCGCTCAGTGGGCCCCCCTGGATGCCTGGTGCCTCGGGGGATTTAGCTCCTTGTCGCGGCCGCCATGCTGTCAGAGGTTGCAGCGGCTGTGCGCTGCACCAACTCTCTGCTGATCCGGCGCTGGTCAGCCCCCCGATCAGCTGGGGACCTCCTTGTGCCGTACCAGTGTCTCGTGGTGTCCAGGGCACACTAGCTGCTGCCTGCGGTGAAGGGAAGATGTCTGGAGCCAGTATCACTGTCCTTATGTGCCCCTCATCGGGGGAGTCCTGACTTGCTCCGCGGGGCCCCCTGGATGCCTGGTGCCTCGGGGGAGTTCAGCTCCGTACCACGGCCGCCATGATGTTGAAGGCTGCAGCGGCTGTGCGTGGCGCCAACTCTCCGCTCCATCGTACACCCAGCTCCGGTATCGGGGAGGCTGAAAGTCTCCCAGGAACCGCTACAAGTCACGGGCGACCGCCTACATCGAGTTAGGGGTTCAGATTGATCGCATCACCGGTGTATTTTTGATGGATGCCAGCCCAACCATCATGGCTCCAAGTCACTCCCCCATGGTGATCCTTTCTTGTATGAAATGTATAGCATGTTATAGTGATATTGTAATCATATTTTTCATAGTGTACTTAGGAACAATGCTATGTGATGCCACTTCCTGTTTTGTCAAGGGGTAAAATGTTGTGTTCCATCGCTTCCTGTGATGTCACTTCGGCATCGGGTCAAATGGCATCACTTCCTGTGATGACATCAGAGGTCAAGGGTCATGTGATGTCACTTCCGCTACCTCTGGTATTTTGGTGAAATGAAATCCCTGCCTTCAGGATGTGTACTTTCATGTGCCTATCCATCACAAGCACAGGAAATACCTGAGGTTCGTTGTTGGCGGTTCTCATTATCAGTTTCAAGTTCTGCCATTCCGGCTGACGTCCGCCCGAAGGGTTTCTACCAAATTGATTAACTCTCCCCCTTTATATGGAGCATGGATTGACTTGTCAAAGGCTTTTGACCAAGTTGAAAGAGTTCTATTATGGCAAAAGTTGCAAAGCTGGGGCATACCAGAAACGCTGCTATCCATATTGGTGGAACTGCATTGAAATACAAATCTCAGAGTTCGGTTAGATGAAATAGGTCACTTGTCTGAACTCATAGAGGTAAGCAGAGGAGTAAGACAAGGTTGTCTGGGAGCACCGCTCTTTTTCAATCTTTTCCTGTCAGACATAGGACCCTTTATAGAATCATCGGCATTGGCCAGCCCCGTTTTGAACGGGAGGAAAATCTGTTGGTTGGCATATGCTGATGATATTGTACTCTTAGACAGAACACCAATAGGACTCCAGCGATTATTAACAAGAATGAATGAGTATGCTAAGATCAATGGACTTTCAATCAACCCAGCTAAAACAAACATTCTCATCTTTAAACATCCGCACAGAAAAGTAAAACTTTTTAGTTGGAAACTGGGTGGAGAGCAAGTTAAAGTGGTAGAAAGGGTAAAATATTTGGGCTATAGTGTACATGCTAATCCTGCCATATGCAAGGTAGAGAGTGAAGTAATGGCTAAGGTAACTCCAGCAGCATCACAAATGAATAAATTAAATCATAAGCTTTGCACATTTTCCATCATACCATTAGTGAGGTACTATCTAGCTAAAGTAGTACCAGTAATATTATATGGTCTAGAAGCAAAGCCAAGTTTGTGGTCTGCAAAGTGGGACTTCTTTGAGGGGTGCCTATGGAAAAGAGCTTTAGGTCTTCCAAACTGTACACCTACCAACAGCTTGAGATTTGAATTAGGATTCAAATCCTTACGATGTATGGTAAATTGGAAACTAATGACCCTTTATAGAGAGATAATGACAGGTAAATACATCAGTTTGTACAGTGATATGAGAAAACATATGATAAGCTCCAAATCAGATATCCTCTCGACCCTAAGGGGAAATGTAATTAAAGCACTTGCCAAAACTGAACTCAATATAGAAACTTTGGTCTTGAATCCACTCAAAGTCAAAAAAGAACTGGAAACTTTAGATTGGATAGAGACCATAGAAAAAGTAAGAAATGTTCCAGCAGCAAATCCATTCTTAAGGGGAGAAAAGAAACTTGGAAGTCTCTCAAAATATTTGATGAAGTCTCCAGATAGGAGACTTTGTTCAAATATTCTTAGATTGAGACTTAATCTAGTCTGTTGTGGGGAAGTGCTGGAGAAACGAAAAAAGGGTCATATGGCCAAAAGATTATGTTCGATCTGTGAAAATCCGGCCAAACAGACGCTAGAACATTTGATAATGAACTGTGAAGGTTCATGGAAATACAGACTCTTATTCTTCAGAAATTTCGTCCGAAAAGAAAATGATATTATCTCTGAGTTTTTTTGGGACAGAATCATCTCAGGCTCAAACATCATGCTCACCGCTGCTGCAATCCAGGTATTAATAAACTGTGAAATAGACATTTAGAGTGATAACATGGTGAATAGGAAATTGGGATTAATCCGACCAGAGACCACTCAATATTAGTCAAAGGACAGGGGATCAAAATGGAACTAGAACTTCAGCCCTTCCCAATGAGCAATATCACTGGTTGGTACAACTGAATGATTAATCTGAGCTGGATTTATTTTATATTTAAATGTATACAAACTGTTTTCTTGATTGTTATGGTATGTTTTGTAAAGAATCATCGAGTCATAAACAAATAAAAAAATAAAATAAAAAAAATTGATGGCGATGGTGGCAGCGAGTCTCAAAAGGGGGGGAGATTCCTGTCTACCCCTACCTGAACGATTGGCTGATCAGGACCCGTTCTCCCGAACAGGCCCTGGAACATCTCAGCATTACCTGCCACTCTCTCCAGAGATTGGGCTTCTCCTTCAATTTTATACAGTAGCACATTGTACCATCCCAAAAGCTCCATTTAATCGGGGCAGTCCTTGATGCTTCCTCTGGGAAAGCATCGCCACACGACGTGAGGGCATTACACATTCAGTAGATAGTCACCAAATTCCACAATGCTCAGCGTCTTCCGGTCTTTGATTTTCTTATGGGCCTCATGGCATCCTGCATTTTTCTAGTGCCAGAGGCTCGTCTGAGAATTAGATCCCTCCAGTGGACCCTTAGGTCCCAATGGTCTCAGTTTTCAGGCAAGATGTCAGATCTACATCAGGTTCCGAGCAGAGTCGCACAGGATCTCCTGTGGTGGGCATGCAAGGACAACATTCTGAAGGGGGAACCTTTTTGACAACCATGGCCAGAGATAACGACAGTTACGGACACCTCACTTATTGGGTGGGGAGCCCATGCCAACAATCTGACAGTCAGCGGTCGTTCTTCTCCATTGGAGTCCAAACTAAACATCAACCTTTTGGAGCTGAGGGCAAGCAAATAGCGCTGAAGGCTTTCCTGCCCGCTGTATTTGGAAAGAGTGTCCTGATAATGACAGACAATACAGTTGCCATGTACTACCTCAACAAGAGAAGAGGTGTAGGGTCACAACCACTGTGCAGAGACGCAATGCAGCTCTAGTTCTGGGCAACTCAAGAAGGAATCTCTCTATCGGCAGTTCACCTAGCCAGTGAGGAGCACACAGCGGCAGACGCTCTGAGAAGTCAGTGCACAGTCTCCCACGAGTGGGAACTAGCTCAGGAAGTCCTTCAGAAGATTTTCACCCTTTGGGGAACCCCTCAGGTAGAATATGTTCATGTCCAGTATCAACCGGAAGTGCGAACTGTTCGCCTCCAGGGAATATCCTCTAATAGGAGCTATAGGGGATGTGTTCGTAGTAGACATGGAGTTCAAACTCCTGTACGCATTACTTCCAGTCCCAGTCATTCCTCAAGTCATCAGGAGGTTGAGAAAGTTCGGGAAATCCATGATCCTAATTGCTCTGGATTGGGCCAGGAGGACGTGGTACCCGGACCTTCTGGATTTGTCGATCTGCCCTCCAATTTGTCTTCCACAAAGAGAGGACCTTCTCTCACAAGACTAGGGTTGGGTTTTCCATCCAGCGGTCAAGACGCTCAAACTTCACGCGTATTTTCTGAGTGGTTGATGGGGATTTTGCTTTTAGACAGAAGGCCAGTAACAAAGTCTCTGTATCGCTGCCATTGGAGAAGGTTCTGCAGCGGGTGCAGGGAGAAGAAAATTGATACTTTTCAATGCGCCACACCTATGGCATTGTCATTCCTACTGCATCCGGCTAATCTCGGGCCCCAGATTGGCACTATCAAAGATATTTTGGTGGCACTTTCAATTTTTAAGCGCACGCCTGAAGAAAGTTTTACTTTAAGATGCCGCTGATTATTCAATTTTTAAACAGACTCATAAATGTGTTCCCTCAAGTCCCATTTATGGTACCTGTTTGGGATTTAAATGTAGTATTACATTTCCTCATGTGTGCTCCTTTTGAGCCTCTTTATTCTTGCCCGTTGAGGTTACTTACACTAAAAACAATTCTGTTAGCGGCTTTAACACCCCCCACTCCCACAGGGTGAGTGAATTACAAGCCTCCTTTCACAGCCTTTTACAAAGACAAAGTTGTCTTGAGAGATAGACCTACCATTTCTACCGAAAATGATTTCAGATTTTCCTGGGGTACTCTCTTTCCACAAAAAGTCAACTCACTAACCACAAAAGGAAAATGGAGGGCACAGTGCTACAATGTATCGCAATGTGGAGGTCTTAAAAAGGAAAATGTGTGCCTATTCTTTGATTCCCCCCATTGAACTTTCCAAGCTAAAAATTACAGCCATGATGCTATATGGATGTGAATTTATAACATTCAAGAATACAAAATTCCTTGATGTTTTAGAAGCCTGCCCAGATCAACCCCTATTAGTGCCATGCGGTTGGAATTGGGGATCGCATCTTGGTGGGCCCAGCCTGCAAAGCGTAGCCTGTTTCTGTTATACAAACTAAAGCTGGCTGAAAAACCTAGACTAGGCTATCATTTGTATGGGTGTCTAGGGAACAAGTCCAATACTATATCCTTCCTAGAAAGCTTCCACAAGTGCTGTTTGGTTCTTGAAGAATCAATAGAGATTATAGACACTAACTCAGATTTTGTGAAGAAAAAGAAGCTTACGAGGTGAGATAAGTATATGGACATTGCAAAATTGTTAAAGATAAACAGGCGTACTACGCACCAAAGGAAAAAGTAAGAGAGTATCTAGCCAAAGTTTCCTCGCAAAAAATTAGGGACTATTATCTCAAATTCCGCCTAAATACATTTCCAACTTTGGAGGTCAAAGGGCCAAAATGTAATATCCCAAAGGAATTACTAGGATGTTGTGTTTGTGGATTGGCACCTCTGGAAACAGTGCAACATCTGGTCCTGGAATTCCCTAATTTTAGGACTGATAGAATCAGATTGCTAGGGTGCACTCCATCTTCTCAGTCATTAACTCTGCCCTGTGGGAGAGACTTATGACAACAACCAATCAGGGTCTAATACTAGCATTGGCAACATTATTAGGGATAATGCTCACAAAATTGGAAATTGGAAAAGTTGCTCCATTAAGGGCTGCGTTCACCGGAACCTCCTTAATGCGTCTCTATGTGCAGCGTAATATTCTAGGAAGCCAGGTCATGTCTACATGGGAATGCTTCTCTAACAGCGCGGCCATAATGCTTTCCATTTGATAGATTGTGTGGGCTTTTTTTCAGCCATTCCCATTTTGTTGCTAGCGTGTTGCTTTTCTCCAGCATTGGATCTTTCATAGATTCACATGCTTGAATATTCCCAGTCGTCACATTTAAAATAATTATTAATAATTCAATATATACATTATTTCCATAGAAAAATTTAATGGGTATAGCCCATTCTGCCCAATGAGGCATTCACTTGTGTAATCCCTCCACCTCACTTTGGTCGTTTATGACCCTAACCAATGAGGTGGCAGGGTTTAAGCTCCGCCCCAAGCAGCCATCTTCAGATTTTTCACTGCAGTCTGACAGAGAGAATCCTCCAGCTCTTTGAGCTTTTCGTCTTTTTCTAACCTTAGCTGTTTCAAGCTATTTTTCAAAATATATCCTATTTTGATCTCCTGGTCAAGGACTACTAGTTGTATGTTTCTGGGACCAGAAAACACTACATTTCAATCCAATTTCGTCGAGTGAAGGACCACTTCACACCATGGCTGAGGAGATACCAACCGCCAAAAAGCCTTCCCTGTTTAGGGACTGCACCAGATGCAAGAAGAAACTTGTTTATATGAGGGAACCTCATGAGGAGTGTATCTACTGCTTATACCCTCATGACATCCACAAGTGTGAGATTTGCAAGACCTTCACTAACACAACTTTGCAGGACAGGCACAGGAGACTTTTACTACATATAGAGTCTAGGTGCCATTCATCTGATGAGGAATCTGTCAAGAAAGCTCCTGTTCTATCTCAAAAACCATATGAGAGACAAACTTCTAAGAGAAGGGCCTCCTCAGTGGAAAGGAGCACTTCACCCTCTCATAAAAGCAAAAGAAAGGTGGGAGAAGACTTCCCGCACACATTCCTTGAGCTCTGGGGAACCAGAAAAAACGCAATTCTGAGGAAAAAACGACCTCTAAAGGTAAGGAGGTGTTTTCAAAAAACATGTCGGGGCAATCATCCCCGAAACCTCTGTCTACGAGAGGTACTAGTGATAAGGGTTCGTCGATGACCAGACTGTCAACGAAACTGAAGTTGCCTACGACTACTCTTCAAACCTCATCATCGACGAGTAAATCCTCGTCGGCGAAATCGACGCCCACGAAGCAATCGTCGACGAAGGAGACTCACCATTCGTCCAGGAAGCTCTCATCAACTGAGCCAAGGTCTCATCACTCCTCGACGAAGTCATCGTTGACGAAGCACCAATCAGCATCATCGACGAAACCAGCAACTCCCACGTCGACAGATAAAGACAAGCTTGAGACGCAGTCCACAGACATCCCAGTTACGCCGTCCAATGAGGGTCACAGATAAACCAATAGGCACATCCCCAAACACTCCAGATGTCCAGGAGGAGCCAATAATAATGCAGTTGTCACCTTTAAGAGAAATGGCAGAACTGGCAGATATTATTTTACAGGAAGATTTTTCTGACAACTAATTCATACGTGAATAACCTATTCTCACCCCTAAGGAGAATGGAGGAGCCCACAGATCCATATGACCCAATGCTCATGGAGTCAACTCAACAGACGCCAGAGATTCCAACCATTGATGCCAACAGGCACCAGGCAGAGGAATTTGTGTTCTACCCCGAGGAACGCACGATCCCCTCAGAGAGACAAGTCGCCTCATCATAGCACGCCCAGAAGCTCTCCTCCCATGAGCAGACCTCAAAAAAGGCTGCGTTCACCGGAACCTCCTCACAGATGTAGGAGCACGACACGCAGCGCTTCACCGACAAGAGTCTCGCCACTGAGATCTTCACCGAGACCACGCTCACCTACAAGGGACCCTACACTAGTGCCATCTACTGCTTCGGTCTCAGACTGGTGGAGGACCCTTTCAGAGACTTCTCAGATCTTAAAGAAGGGGAGATTACTCACGACTGGGATATGTAAAGTGAATGGGACGATTACGTAATACAGAAGCCCAGGAACAAGGATTCTTCAGGGGAGACTTTGCCACCCGACGACTTGGTGTCGTTCCATACAATTATTGGCAAGGCGGTAGATCTTTTCAAGCTGCAAGTAATGTCTGAAGAAAAGAAGTCAGTCCTATATGAACATAGGGATACACGTAGAAGAACAGTCACCACAATGCCTCTTTTAGATCCATATGGGACTCCAGAGTAAACATACTATGTACACCTCTGTCCGTCCACACCTGCTCTCGTCTCGAGGCCATAAAAGAAATACAAAGCCCCATACACGGCACCACTATGCCTAAGAGGGCATACGAAGCCAGATTCCGTAATCACAGTGGTAGCCAGAAAGAAACTGGCGAACTGATAATCCCCTTTGTCAGCTCCACCTGACAAGGAAGGACAAAAATTAGAAGCAATGGGCAGGAAAGTATCTTCATCAGCTTCCCAGACGTGGACTCCCTGCTCACTGTGCTCAGAGAGGCACAGCTTCGCCTCACTGATAAGGCCCAACAAGGCTGAAACACGTGTATGGGGTTGCTGTTGGTACTCTTGTTCAGAGAGGAATTGCCATAGCATTTTGGTGCTGGACTGCCCATTTGGGGGGAACAAAGACTGATATGCAAATGAATATTTCCCATCTGTGAAAGGTATAGTGAGCAAAAGGCGTGTGCTGCAAACTCTCATCTCAGAACAGGTTATCATGCCGTGTTCTTTATGGAGAGGAGCGCCTGCTACCTTTTTTGAAATATTTGCAAGGAACTTGGGTTTGGTCACCCTGAGTTACCTGGTGGCAACCAGATGTGGAATGCCTGCTCACTGTACTCAGAGAGGCACAGCTTCACCTCACTGATGAGGCCCAATAAGGCTGAAACACGTGTATGGGGTTGCTGTTGGTACTCTTGTTCAGAGAGGAATTGCCATAGTATTTCGGTGCTGGACTGCCCATGTGGGTGGGACAAAGACTGATATGCAAATGGATATTTCCCATCTGTGAAAGGTACAGTGAGCAAAAAGCGTGTGCTGCAAACTCTCCCCTCAGAACAGGTTATCATGCCGCGTTCTTTCTGGAGAGGAGCGCCTGCTACCTTTTTTGAAATATTTGCAAGGAACTTGGGTTTGGTCACCCTGAGTTACCTGGGGGCAACCAGACGTGGACTCCCTGCTCACTGTACTCAGAGAGGTACAGCTTCACCTCACTGATGAGGCCCAATATGGCTGAAACACGTGTATGGGGTTGCTGTTGGTACTCTTTTTCAGAGAGGAATTGCCATAGCATTTCGGTGCTGGACTGCCCATGTGGGCGAGACAAAGACTGATATGCAAATGGATATTTCCAGGGCCATCGCTAGGGAGGGCTAGAGGGGCTATATCCCCGGATCCTTTGCTTGTAGCCCCGGATGAAGATCACGGGGCTACAAACAAAGGCTAGCCCCGGGTCAAACATCGACATAGCTCTCAACTCTCACGCTTTTGGCGGGTGTCACCCGCCTTGTAAACGGCTGACTCACCCGCCAAGCCTCCAGCACGCCCATTCATTTCAATGGGCGTCTCACCAGCCAAAACTAAAATCGGATGTTTTCACCTGCCTTCGCGACCCAAATGGTTGAGAGCTATGCATCGATCCAAGCATTTTCAGTGCGGCACTGTGTGCACACAGGTAGACGGTGATGCAGCAGCAGGCAGCAGGGCCCAGGAGGCAGCGCAGCAATGTTCGAATCGTTCGTGATTTGAATAAACAAAAGATACGATTCGAACATGTCTGCTGCCTGCCTCCTGGACCTGGGCTGCTGCCTCATGATGACCGTCTGTCTGCGCTTGCGCAGGCAGCAGGTAGCCGACTCACGAGCCACCGCCCAGGCACATGCCCTCCTGTATCTTTCCCTGCATGCGCAGCCGCAGATCAAGCCTGCAGGTCACACCCAGCCCCGTGCCAGCACACACTAAACGCAAGCTGCCACGAGCAAGGAGTCCGACGACGACGCCAGTCGCTCGCCAGTTACAGTGCACTATCTACTGTGTAACGTGACCCCCAAGACCGAGCCCATTTGGTGGCGGCATGAGGCCGGCATGGCGTTGTCACCTAACTGCTAACTAAGGTAGGTGTGTGTGTGTCTGTCGTGTGGTATTCCCTTCCCTCACACCTTAACTCTCCTCCATTTTGCCAGCCCTCCCTCTCCTAGACTAGCCCCACCACTTTACAGAGGTGGTGCAAATCTAGGGAGCGTAGCTCAGGGGCAACACACTCGCCTTGGAAACAAGGCGAAAAAAAACGGGTTCGATCCCCGGGTTCGCGCTTATAAAACTCTGAGCATTAAGCACGTTATAAATAACCAATTGCAATTACACTTGCTCTCGCAGACCAGTCACCTCAACCCACTCCATCTATGTACCCTCTCCATTTCTCACCTAGGCCAGCTCTCAACCCCCTATATGCTTTCTCTCAGATCAGCCAGCCTGCCTCTCTTGTGTACCAGCTCTCACACGCCTCGTTTCTTTGTCCTTTATCACTCGTGCCGTGGTACTTTTACTCCCGCCATTTCTCTCTATCCCACACTAGCTGTCCCCACTCTCAGCTCTTGGTCTCCCTATTTCTCGCGGTCATAGCCTTCAGCACACAATATGAATGATCCGAGACCAGTCCAGTGCTGTGTTGTTGCTTCGCCTGGGAATTGTTCGCTATCATGTCACACATAACTGTGAATAGAGTCCCCATGCGGAGCCGTGAACTGATCCCTTGGCCAGGCACTAGGCACTAACATTTTCCAGGGGGGAACAAGAGGCTGGCCCAGGCACGGTGTCATTCCCCGTCTCCTCCCCTCCTTCGCTCCAGCCACTGCTCCTTTCAAACTTATTCATGAGGTGATCTCTGGGAGGGGGGAAACGTTATTAGCATGATAGCATTACATTTAAAAGCCATAAATTATGGGCCGCTATAAATATTGCTACTCGCTAAATGTCGCTGCTCATAAAATCTTATAAAAAACACACCATTTTTATGCACTCCTTTGGTTTTCTCTACGAGATAATGCATCCGCGCTAAATCACCACAGATCTGAAAGTTAACAGCAAAATCACGGCTCTTTTTGCTATGTTGCTTGTGCCATAAATTGCTTTGTTCTCCATATAAATACGTAGATGCTAAAATGAGTTTGGGCGAATTGCAGAGGTATTTACTTTGGCGGAAAACTGGCTGACTACTGGAAGAATACCCAATAAATAGACTATTTCACAGGCTGTTCATGGTAATGTAAAGTAGTCTTATAGTGCTCCACTGGTGGCGTGTGGTGCTAGGTTCTGTGCCGCGCGTGTTGTTGCGGGCAGATGGCGATATTTGTGTCAGCCTGAGGCTTATCCTTTTAAGTGCGATCACTTCTGCCCAAGTGGCATTGAAGGAAATACCTGAGGCATTTAGCTTGGCAACCTGGCCACGCTCTGCAAGTGCTGCATCTCGCGATGGAATCCTACTGGGGCTGTGGGGCTTAAAAGTGCATCGGACACCAATGAAAATGTGTCCCACAATTGCAAATGGCAATTCATTCCTTTTGTGACAGACTGTTTGAGTTAAGAATAATTTAGAATTGCACCCACTGTCAGCAGTACGCACCTTGATGCTTTTAAGCACTAATGCCCGCAATTATCTCATCTCCAGGGGTCAGCTTGGAGAGCAGAGCTGTGCACGCTGCCAGCCCCCACCAGGAATGTGTGTTCATTTTGCAGCTGTTCAGATTTGCTTCCCCAGAACCTGGAGGATTCATCCAGGTTCTCAGATCTCCACATAAGACTGTAGATCAGTATGTTGTTTTCTGTTATTATCTGGCACCTCCTACTTCTCTGTTTGAACTGTAAAGAGGTGTTTGAGGCTTCTGACATGTGTGATGCACACATCTCTCTGGATGTTTGCGAGACATCTTGTTTTGGTTTCATTGGTCTTTGGAACCTGCTTCCGATTCCGAGTGTGCGTGATTTCATGCCATTTGCCCGAAGCTTTAGTTTTGAGGGTAAGCGTGTTATGCATTGTGCACAGTTTGAAATGTTGATGTATTCGGTCCTTGTTTGCTGTCCTGGCCTTTGGGTTCAGTGTGGCATCTGAAGGCTTATTAATCTGCTGGTCAAACTGACACTGCCAGGCCCCAGGGCCTTGCTCGGCAGGTACATATACCTAGCAGCATTTCCAAGATGTTTGCCATAAAAAAATATCCTGTTCTTTCTAGTATTAGAGGCTGTAACTTCCCAATTGAAGATGTCAGGTGCGACTTCTTTAGTGTAATATGGTCCTGGCCCATTCCTTTGTATCATAGGGACTTCAACTATGAATGACAACTGGATATCACTCAACAAAATCACCACATACACAACAGCTGATAGTAAACAAATTCCAGACAATTCTATCAAGCCTCACTGAAAATGTCTCTTACCAATGTTAAGGACTAAACGTTATTACAAATTTCAGTCAAAGTGGGAATAAAGGCAACATGTTAAATAGTATATTCATTGGGTTTTCCCTAAAATCCCATAAACAGGAAAAAAATGACAAGTGTTTTAGCCCAAAAACGTCTATAACAAGTTATTTTGAATCACTAAAACTGAATGCGTTTCATGGCTCATTAGACAGTTTGACGTCACTTAGGAATGTGACAGTCTTTGTGGTTTATGTTTGCATTTCTCTTAAGAACTACCCCGAGCCGACCAGTATGTGAAAGTGTCTGGGATGTTGGGAAATAAGGTGTGTCTCCTGAGCCACATTAGTGTATTTAAATACGTGAGGTGGTGAGCAGAGGGGCAGCCCACCCTTGCCGGCACAGTTGCATTTTTTGTGTAGGTGATCGGTGTGTCAGTGCTGGGAGAGGTGGGTAACCCTCTGTCAGTGTACGGGGGCAGCCTTGCAGCCTGCCACTGCTTGGCTCTCTGCGTCAGTGTCTCAGTGATGCACCAGGAGGGGCAGTCCTAGTGTCGCTCTGAGCTGAGGTGTAGACCTGCTTCCGTGGCAATAAGATGTGCTTGCAGCACTGTGTGGAGTGGAGGCGGCCTGGCCCCCCTTCCATGGCACCTATTTGTTTCTCAGGAGTGAAAAGCTACACCGTACAGCCACAAATAGCTCTCAACTCACACGCTTTTGGCGGGTGACACCCACCAAGCCTCCTGCACGCCCATTCATATAAATGGGCTCTCACCCGCCAAAAACAAAATCGGGTGTTTTCACCCACCATTGCGACACAAATGGTTGAGAGCTATGGGCCCGCGACACAAATGGTTGAGAGCTATGGGCCCACCCCCTCCACCTTCCCACCACCTCTGCCCCTGCTGCCATGGGATTGCACCTGGAAGGGAAGAGGCATGGGATTATATAGACATGAGATGATCGCAGCAGTAACAGTGACTGAGGTTAGGAACATTCGCCTGCACATTTATAGTCAGCCATAGACTAGTTATTACTCCACCTGACCGCGTCAGCATCTGCCTGTGGTAGGTTTGCTTTGGGGTTGTGGTTGCATGCTTTGGGGCAGGAGCTGTGTGCACTGTTGAGGTGTGCATCACTGCATCACGCGCTGTGTGCTGCATGGATGCATGGGTGGAACTTCAAGGAAAGTATAGGGGACCTTTAAGTGGGCTCAGACGTCCGCAGGTGGCATTTTAATGTTTCTCAGCTGCTTACAGGTTATGGCCTATGTTCCAGGGGCCCGTTAGTTCCTAATGATTTTCTTTTTTTGGCTATAACAGCATGCAGAAACTTAGTATTCTTCTGGATTCCAGTCACGGACAGCCAGTTACCACTGCTTGCTGTGGAACGAAACAAATATGCACTAGCACTACCCAGAGACACTTACGCCAACCTGCACCTAGAAAGTAACTCAAACGCTCGAACAACAGATTAAAGACCCTTCAGCAGCCTACAGCAGGTGAGTTATATAGCACGATAGAACGACTGCAGGTGAGGCAAACACCTGCCCCCCCCCAATTGAATCAAGGCTATCAGATGGACCTCTGCTGCCACACCCAACAGGCCATGATCTCCGACCTATCCCCACTCCATCATAGAACGAGGGCCACACGCACACTTCACCTGCCTCAGTCTCCCCTCATTAAACGGGGGCTTCATCTGCTACCCGCAGCTCCAGGCCCCAGTCATGCTCCCAGAGGAGTCATAAAGTGCGCACAGTGACAGCGAGACATGGGTAAAAACACTGCCAATGTTTCTCAGAAGCAGTGTAACATAACGAGCAACTTTACCTACTGTATTTTGAAAGGACTCCTGAATTTTCGGCCCCAAATGTTGATATTGTCCAACAAGTTTTAACTTTCTCCTGCACTCCGATGAAAGTGAATGCAAAAAACTCTCACTTGGAAAAAACCAACCAATAGCTCCAAAATGTTCCAGTCCAGAACTCAAAAGCTCTTCTCCATGCACCACTGCCAATGCGGCACTGCTTCTGATAACCCTACCAAAGGCTGGTGTATCACATCTCACATGATGCATGTGGCAAATGTAGTCTGAGTCTTCTAAAGGAAACCTGAAATTGTTGGTGAAGCCGTGCTTTCTGGAGAGGGGGTTGGGAGGGGCATAAACATTGGGGAAGGGAGCATGGAGGGGGGGACTCCCTTCAAAGATTTTGTGTGGGTAGGGCAAATTTACTTGTATGCTGCCCCATTCTTGTCCCAAAGAAATGTTTGTAGTGAGTACTTGAGCAGTATAGTTTGCAATATTAACGCTTGAAATCGCAACATGACGCGTACGTTCAGATCATGTAGTTCTGTCAAGTCCAAACTTGCAATGGGCTCTAGCCCCGGATCTTTTACAAACCTAGCAACGCCCCTGGATATTTCCATCAGTGAAAGGTACAGTGAGCAAAAGGCGTGTGCTGCAAACTCTCATCTCGGAACAGGTTATCATGCCGTGTTCTTTATGGAGAGGAGCGACTGCTACCTTTTTTGAAATATTTGCAAGGAACTTCGTTTTGGTCACCCTGAGTTACCTGGGGGCAACCAGACGTGGACTCCCTGCTCACTGTGGTCAGAGAGGCACAGCTTAACCTCACTGATGAGGCCCAACAAGGCTGAAACACGTGTATGGGGTTGCTGTTGGTAATCTTGTTCACAGAGGAATTGCCATAGCATTTCGGTGCTGGACTGCCAAAGACTGATATGCAAATGGATATTTCCCATCTGTGAAAGGTACAGTGAGCAAAAACAAAAAGCGTGTGCTGCAAACTCTCATCTCAGAACAGGTTATCATGCCATGTTCTTTCTGTAGTGGAGCGCCTGCTACCTTTTTTGAAACGCTTAATGATAAGGACAGGGAGCGCAGCTCTTTTTGACCCTTTCAAGGATCATCCTCCAAGTACAGAGGTTTTAACCATTCATACTACAGTCAAAAGACACAGGGCAATACCTTCCAAGATAACAGATACCATCAGTCGACGGCCAGGTACAACCAAAGGGGGAGTCGTTGCTCCAACTAGGCCAAAACACAAACCAAACAAAACTGACACATCTTATCTTCCTCACCCACAGCACTCCCCGGTCGGAGGAAGAATAAGCCGCCATTACCAACACTAGCGGAAGATAACATCAGACAAGTGGCTGTTGCAAGTGATTCGGAATGGTAACACTATCGAATTTCTGGATCAGCCCCCCTCCCTTGCTCCCACTCCACGCAAGGTACACCTCATGAAACATATGACAATGGAAATCCACAAGTTGCTTCAGAAAGCAGCCATAGAACCGGTTCCAGGGAAGCAAAGAGGAAGAGAAAAAAGAACAGTCAGTGGATACCAATATTGGATTTAAGGGCGCTAAACAAATTAATCAAGCACATCAAATTCAAGATGACATTGTTACAAAATGTCCTCCCTTGGTTAAACAAACACGACTTCCTAGCCACCCTGGACTTGGAAGATGCCTACTTTCATATTCCCATTCACCCCGCTCACAGGAGGTTCCTCAGATTTGCAATAGGGGAGTCAAATTTTCAATTCTGTGTCCTCCGATTCGGCCTAAGGTCAGCACCATGAGTCTTCACCAAGTGCCTGGCACCGGTGGCAGCAAAACTCAGACGAACAGGAACGTGGGTTTTTCCATGTCCGGACGACTGGCTAATGAGGTCAAGTTCATTCAGATTCGCAAACTCGGCGGTCACGAAAACTGAACCTTCTGATGGGTCTAGGTTTCTCAATAAACAAAGCCAAATCCTGTCCGATACCCGCCAAGACAGTGCTCTACCTGGGAGCAGAGATCAACACCTGCATACCCAAGGTACTACCCTCAGCGGACAGAATATCAGCAATACTTCAACTGACGTCATGGTTCTGCAACAACTTAACATCCACAGTACACTCTTTCAAATCACTCCTGGGCATGATGTCCTCATGTATATTTCTCATTCCAAATTCCAGACTTCTGGCCAATACAGGAGACCCTGGACCGCCACTGGGGACAAACACTTGGGTCATGGGCAGATATCATCCAACTTCTAAACAAGCTTCCACAAGGTACTCCATTGGTGGAGCACATCACACAATCTGTCACAGGGATTGCCTTTCTAAGCTCTGACATCAACGCTTCTCCTCAGAACAGATGCATCACTATCATCACTATCAGGCTGGGGGCGCACCTGGCAGAGCTGCAAACAAAGGGTATGTGGTCAGGCCAGGAGTCCCAACTACATATCAATGTTCTGGAACGCAAAGCAATACGCTGGGCACTGAAAGCCTTCCTACCTGTGCTAGCAGGGCAGGTAGTAACGATCCAGACGGACATCACAACACAACCTCCATTCGTTGTACCAACAAGCAAGGAGGCACAAGATCAGAGATGTTGTCCAAGGAAGCATTACAGCACAAAGTTCAGATCAAAGCAGAACATCTGCCAGGAGTGGACAATGTCTTAGCAGATAAGATGAGCAGCAGGGCCGGTTTTACAACAGATTGAGCCCCAGGCGGGAAGCATCGTTGGCGACCTCCCCCCGCCGACCTGTGATCTCATGCATGTGTCATGGGCTGAGCAGCGGGAGTGGGGACTATGAGTTAACAAAATTGTCAATGCTGGCATCTGCTGAATTTCATGAACCTCCGAAAACAGCAATAAGAGGGTCAAACCCGAACAGGCCTGGTTATGTTAGTCTGCTTTTGCTCTTCATTTTTAGTAACAATGACCAGTTTGCTGCTGTGACTCAGGTCAGAGAATCGACAATTTCAGATCTGCACTAATGTCATTCGTATGACCTCAAACATTTAGCCACTCTTAAAAGGTGATGAACTGGACTTGAATAGTGTTACTCAAACCTCCAAGAACAAGCACCAGCAACATACCCACCGATGGCTGTGCAAGCCTGTCTATCTCAGCATTAAAATACATGCAATTATGCAATATGTATTGCATCAAATATTTCACGGGAAGTTAAATATATTTAGGAGGGACACACGTAAACAATATCACTACTCCATGTGAGTGGTAAAGTCTACTTTAAACATATGCAGAGAGTTAACATGCATGTACAATTCAACATAGCTCCCAATATTAATGTTGGAGAGGTGGCGTTCTAAAATTATGACATTACAATGTGGACTTTACATTGAAACACACTGCAGTGCATTACCGCGGCAGAAAAATGGCAGTTCGAGTATTGGGGTGTGTTTCTCTCATGCTTGTGAACTCTCAAAATTCTTAAATGTTTCCTTCGTGATCACTCATTTTAGCTCCCGACAGCACCACAAAACTGTAAGATCACAAAGAAAAACGATGTCTACCATCCCAACATAAAAACTAAAACAATCAAATTCTTAAAGGGTCGAAGATTACCTTTTCTTGGGACTCGTTAAGTTTACTTTTTGTAAATTACTAGTCGCGGGCTGCTTGAATAACAGCGGCCCTTGCACATTGTGCTGACGAATTTCATTTCAAGGGATTTGGGGTACTGCGGGTATCAGGGGAAGCATCTCCAGTGCACCCCAAGCATAGTGCGCTTTGCCCTCCACCCTCACCCCCTCAGCCTTGTAGCCCTGCGCTTTTTCACATTCTTCATTATGGTAAAGAACATTGTCCCGAGCTTTGGAGAGAAATGGACTATGCAGAAGGAGCTGCCTCCCCAGGGTGTTTTTAGCTGCTGGTGTATCAAATGCAGAAATGGGTGACATCAAGAGCCCCACGCTCTGAAACATCTTTTGTGCACTGGTTGGTCACACGACAGAAAGTGTGAGCTGGTGATTCCCCAACACTTGAACCATTCTTTAGAGACCTGGCTTTGATTAATGTGGCGTTTGCTAGTCATGGCCATTTCCCAGCATTTGTGTTAAAGGAGATCGGAAGCTGCACCGTGCAGGGTATTTTAAATGCCATGAATTGATGCTACAGCTTTTCGTCCCCAACGGAACAAAGAAAGTGAAGAATGCCTCCTGCAAGTCTGGGTATTTGCATTATATGGAAGACGGGCCAACCGTCCACAGAGACGGTTTCTACTGTAGGTGCTGAGTCGCTTTCCCAAGCCAGCTGCTGTGCAGACTTCGCTCAGCTTTTGGTCCAGCGCCTGCATCCTTCCTTCACACCATCATTCACAAGGCACGTTCGTGTAGGTGTTTGTTTATCTCGTTATACTAGCGTGATTGCTATTCCAAACAAAAGAAGCACAATGACAAAGAAGAGTATAAGACAAGTCTGAGCGAACAGTGAAATGTATGAAACTCTTGCACTAAAATAAAGTCAGCAGTGCATGCCCAGGAAAGAGAGAACGACGAACAATATGCTCGGGAGCGGGAAGTAGGGGGGGGCGTAGTAACGCCCAAACCTGTCCCAAGCGTGGTACCGGCCCCCAGGGCCTTGCCCTCGAAGTGATTTTGGCCGAGCCAATGGACCGACCAATCCAACCCCGCTGGAATGTGCAACTGTCTAAGATCTGATGACGGTGACACTCTGCCCAGGTCTTCCGAGAACCGGCCTTTTGATCTCCTGAGGAGAGTCCACCACCAGTGCTCGCTTCCTTTTTCATGACTACTTGAGCCTTGACAAAAGTGTCTAGCTTTGTGGCCTCCACAGGCTGTTCTTGGATGGGTCCGTCATCTCCGCAATACCATTTTAAAATAAATAAAACACCTATGCAGCAATAGGCCTCACCTGTGAGGACGGGAGCAAGAGGAAAGAAGTGTGCTTGCTTCGACAGGCTGTAGTTCCTGCCGGGTTTCCTGAAACAAGGACAATCAGCGAGGGCAGGATGCAGCAACTGTTTGTATTTGCTGATTCTTCTGCTGCTTGGCAGTGTGTGCTTGTGATGGGAACAACTTCAGGATTTAGTGACCCACTTGCTACTCTTTTCTGTAATGGCCGGGGCCGACAACACCAGCCAGCCCCAAACCATCCACACTTCAGTGTCAGTGCGCGCCCATAGCCTGGAGGAGGGAACACCGCACGTGCGCCCATGGGCCTGGCTGGCGCCAACAGTGCCGGCGCCGCCCGGGGCCCGGGGAAGGTAATAAAGCAACAAATGTTGCGTGAGGGCTGAGGCCAGGCCCGTTTCTTGGCCCGGACGAGACAGGCAACTGCCCGGGGCCCAATAGCCCCGCGGGCGCAATTGCCCTGGTCCCTGGAATTCCCCAGTTTGTGGGGTGGCGCATTGACGTGGGGAAAGTTCTGCAGGTCAGGTGCTGGCGCTGCCCCTTCTGACTATAATGTCACACAGTACAAAAGTACTACGTGACATTACACAAGTCAGAGGCTCTCTCTGACCACTTTCACGCCACTTGGGGTGGGGGGCATAAGCATACCAATAAAAGCACACTAATAAAAGCACTTTAGGCCCCCCTGCAGCTAAGACCAGCCCCTTCCATCACAATGCCGGCAGGAAACTGCTAATGGTGGCCCATTAGTCACTAAATGGTTTTGTGCTGTCATTGAGATGGGAGGGGAGGTGCAGTAGGCTGTGGGAAGTGGGCGTGCATTGCAGGGATGCACCGTGAGCCCTGACATGGTACAAACGGAGACCCGTTTGGGCCCATGGTGCATCCCTGCAAGCCCAGAAAATGGCCAAAATAATAGTTTAAAGCAGCGCTATTTCTTTCATGCCGCTTCTTTTCCAAGCTATATATCAATTACACTTTAAACCACTTCCTTGGCACTGGTGATGAGTTAGTTCACTATGCAGATAATAGTTTTGACCAGTGTTGCTGAGTAAATATTCTTTAAGCTACGAACCGGTTTATTTATTTATTTTTGCAATGTTTGTCGGGTACATGGAGACGGATAATTTGTTTATTTATGCAATGTTTTTCGGATACCTGTTTCCGACACACATTGCATAAATAAATAAATATGCAGGTACCCGGCAAACATTGCATGAATAAATAAATAATCCTGGTCCATGTATCCTTACAACAGTCAAGACTTTACTGTATTAAAGCTTAACCCTTGATTCCCATTCAAAGAATGTTAAAGTGATTGTTTATTGGGTTCAGGTGTCTCCTTGTCATTGCCCTTTTGACTTAGGTTGCCTCCAAGCCCCCTTCAGCATCTTCTGTTCTTTTTTGGTTGTATATACTGCATCCTGTGCCATATTCATGGTCTCTTGGTTGGTGTGCCCAGTCCTCATTATCTGCAGCCTAAGTTGGACTGGGGCATAAAATTGTCTTGGGCACCAGTGAAAAAGTGGCCCACCGTAGCAAATGGCAATTCATTCCTTGTGTGACGGACTGTTTGACTTTGGGTAGGAGTTCCTTACGGTGTAGTTTGGGAATGGTGCGCAGGGTGCAGTGGGAGTGTTGCGCGGGGTGCGGTGGGAGTGGTGCGTGGGGTGCGGTGGGAGTGGTGCATGGGGTGCGGTGGGAGTGGCGCATGGGATGGGATTCGGGGGGGCGCATTTCTAGTGTTTCGCCCTGGGCACCAAATGGACTAGAAACTGCCCTGGCCGTGGCCACAGCCTGCAGCAGTGCCATTGGTAGAATACACATGTAACACGTTTGTTTCCTAACATTATAAAAATGAACAGGCACATTCATTTTTATAATGTTAGGAAACGGACGTGTTACACGTGTATTCTAGCACTGTGGACTGCTGGTGCAGTGCCCCCTAGAGGCTGACTGGCGTCAGGCAGCCGCCTGGGCTGCCTGACGCAAAGACCGGCCCTGCTGAGCAGAGAATACTCAACCTCTCACGAATGGTAGCTGGACGAAGCAGAAGTTCAATGGATATTCCATGAGTGGGGACATCCGTAGATCAACCTCTTTGCCACCAAGGGCAACAAGAAATGTCACCTGTTCGCCTCCAGATATCCAGAGGATCTGTCCCTAGGGAATGCCTTCCCAGTAAACTGGACAGGCAAGTTTATGTATGCCTTCCCGCCGATTCCTCTGATAGCGCAAGTACTCCGCAGATTGAAGGAACAACCGTACACAATAATACTCATAGCACCGGAATGGGCACGTCAAGTTTGGTATCCAACCTTCCGATACTTTTCCAAGTGGTCTCCGATTTGCCTCACAGCTCACCAGAATGTCTTGACACAGCAGAATTGCAAGGTTCTCCAACACGACCCAGCGAGTCTGTCACTCAAGGCGTGGTTCCTGATCAGCGAAAAACTAGCTAATTTGACTCTTCCTCCAGAATGCTGGGACATAATCAAGGCTTTTAGAGCTCCGGCCACACGGACAACATACATCCGTAAATGGACTTGTTTCCCCAAATGGTGTGAGACTTCACTGGTGAACCCACTCACTATGTCAGTGGAGCAAGTTCTCCAATACCTATTACACTTGGCTAGAGCAGGACTTTCCCTGGCTTCCATTAAGGTACATTTATCTGCTACATCTGCTTACACGACAAATCTAAATCAACCATCTTTACTCACCAACCCGGCTATTAAAATATTTCTTAAAGGATTGTTGCAAACCTTTCCGCTGACACCAGCGCTGGTTCCTTCTTGGAGCCTGAACACGGTCCTGGCAGCACTCATGGAATCACCATACGAGCCCATCCATAGGTGTGACATGAAATGTCTATCCTGGAAAGCTGCCTTCCTAGTAGCCATCACGTCAGCTAGGAGGATCAGCAAACTACAAACCCTTTCCTCAGAACCACCATTCACCATGTTCCAAAGGGGCTGCGTCATCCTTAAAACGCATCCTAAATTCCTACCCAAGGTTCTATCGGACATGTCACTCTCGGAGCGTATCGTGCTTCTGACTTCTTTCATGAACCACACTTCAAATGCAGATAGAACACTGCAATCGCTAGATGTAGTGCGAGTCCTCAAATTTTACATTCATAGGCAGACCTTCCAGGATTTTGCGCATGAAATGGCAAATATTGTGGCATGAAATGGCAAATTTTGCCGCACAAACCTTTAATTATTGCGGCATTTTTGCGGGACATTTTGTGTTAACTGGAGGGTGTAAGATTGCCACATTGCAGGAACTAGGCAGAGTGCAAGGCTACAAGAGAGCCAGGGCATCATTATTATGTATCTTTTGTATTAATTTAATAGGAAGAGTCCCAGATGTCTCTGGCTTGGCAGAACAGTGTTTGATTTGGCCACATTTCGGTTTAAGGTTCATGCCTATTTAATAGTATTAACTAAATTGATCATTATCAATTTTAATGCTGAAAATATTCCCCTTCTATGTTCTCCAATCCCCCAAACACCTACACACCTCTCTCACCAACATACATCTCACCAACTCTCCATCACAACTTACATTCCTTAAGCTCTCACTCTGTCATACAA
The DNA here is from genome assembly GCF_040938575.1 of Ambystoma mexicanum. Lineage (NCBI taxonomy): Eukaryota > Metazoa > Chordata > Amphibia > Caudata > Ambystomatidae > Ambystoma > Ambystoma mexicanum. The sequence goes on along the minus strand of NC_090926.1, from coordinate 241,693,249 downwards.
ATATTCACGCGCTATGTCACACTGCCAAGTCACAATTTGCACTGCCCAGCACCTGCCACACTCCAAATCATACTCCCAACTCACACCATACACTCTACAATTCCTCCCACAATATACAGTCCTTCATTCTTTTGTGCTGCTTCTGCATCTTGCATCCTTTCTCCCATTCTATTGCACTCTTTCCTCATCCTTTTTCCCAATCTGCAGCTCACTGCCTATTTCTGGCCAACCGCTTCCTCTCTGCTTTCTGGCTCACTGACCACACGCTCCCTCTACTTTCTGTACCTCTGCTCGCTCTCAGATTTCTGGCCCACCGCATCACTGCTTCCTCTGCTCTCTTGTGCAGCGCTTCCTCCTCTGACCCACTGCTCTCCCTCTCTCTCATAGTGTAACCATTTTTTTATTTTTTTTAAATGTAGATTTTGACCCAGTTCCTCAAATAATGGGGCATTTAAAAAAGAATGGAGGATATGTTATTTTTAGACAACCAATTTTTGGAAATGAGCAGGTCACTTTATTCTCAAAGGTGACCGGCGCATTTCCACATGCTTGAGCTGTAGCGCAAATTGTGCGCTGGCCAGCTGCCTTGAATGGTGTTCTGGGTTGTTTGACCGAAGTGTAATAATTTGCGGCGGAATTCACCGTAGTCAATTTCGCTGCGAATTGATTTGCACTTCAGCCAAACAACCTACAATGTACCTTTCACCACCACCCCACCCCCTCCCCTACTTAACTGCTTGGTCGCTGCCGCTTCCGCTGCAACCCTGCAGTGCCAGATCCGTCCCTCTAACGCGGGGCGGATCTGACTCCGCAGGGTCCCTTTTTTTGTTATTTTCTGTCCCCGCCTTCAATTTTGAGGAAAAAGCGGAAAACACTTCTGCAACCACCCTAGACCAAATATACTGAACATGGGGAGCCCCCCGCAACACATGTTCAGCATTTATAAAAATCGATCAAATAGTACTGGATGAAATAGGTCAAATTGTAACATTCGATAGATTTTTGTCATCAAAATGGGCAGTACTTTGAATAGAATCGCTCTCCTGATAGTGTTCTGCAAGCTCACAGCGCCTTTCACAGAGACAGGCCCTCCAGGTGCCTGCTGCTTATAAAATGCGACCCAAAAAATGTATTTTTATCCTGTTTGAGGAACAGAAATGCAAGCGACACAGTAGCGGTTAATACCTTAAAAGAAATGCATGACAGGGTCAGGAAAGACCCTGTCATGCAGTGGCAGCCCCACATCACATGCGCGTAGGGTTGCCTACAATTTCTGCACATTTAAAAGTGTATCTTGCTTGGAAATGATGGATGCGCTTTTAAATTGACAGAAACGCCAATTTTTTTTTTTTGATCAAGCATGTGAAAAAGGCCATCTGAATGGGCGCGCAAATAAAATGTGCCCATTCATGTGTCCCTTGTAGATTGGGCTGCACTTTTTTGGGGCGCAAGTGATGAGATGTGTTAGCGCATTTCCTTTCTTGTGTAAAAAAAAAAGTTGAGAACCTGGCACCTTGAGTATTATTTTTTTTTGTTGCACAAAACGGCCGTTTTTGCAGCATTTTGCGCAAAAAGGCCGTTTTTGCGGCATTTTGCGGGATCGCAAAATCGCTGTAAGCTGGAGGGTCTGCATAGGACCAAGGAGTTCCGCTCCTCTACAAGGATTTTCATAGCATTTTCTGGTCACACAAAAGGACAACATATCCCTAAACAGAGTCTTGCATGCTGGGTGACTCAATGCATTAGTCACTGCCATCAGTCTAAAGGCGACCCACTCGCCAGACCTCCTTCAGCTCACTCTCCAGGGGAAGGGCAGCTTCGGTCGCGTTTCACGCAGGAGTGCCAATAAAGGTCAGCTGCAGAGCTGTGACATGGAGCACACTGCACACATTTGCCAAGCACTTCTGCTTGGCTGAAGATGCCAACAAGGAATCAGCGGTTGGACAGGCGGTCCTCTGCCACCTCTTCGTGTAAGGTAGGAGCAGCCGTTCTCACCTTTCCCTAGTAAATGTGACCTATTTGAGTTGCTGTATACGAGGTATACTGAAGAATAACCTTCAGGATGTAAAGTAAGGTGGCCATGCTTAACTGCTTGTATTCTAGTATTCTATTCAAGAATGTGAATCTATGAAAGATCCAATGCTGGAGAAGTCTTATTTACTTACCTGTAACTGTATTTCTCCAGCATTGTAATCTTTCATAGATTCACATGCGTCCACCCGCCTCCCCAGAGAGGCTGCTACAAGGCCCGGCAGTCATCACACATGTAGTCTACTCACGGCTCAAAATCTGAAGATGGCTGCCTGGGGCGGAGCTTAAACCTTGCCACCTCATTGGTTAGGGTAATAAAGGACCAAAGTGAGGTGGAGGGACTACACAAGTGAATGCCTCATTGAGCAGAATAGGCTATCCCCATTCAATTTTTCTATGGAAATAATGTATATATTTAATTATTAATAATTATTTTAAATCACAGAGGATTCCCGGTCTAATGACAGGGAATATTCAAGCATGTGAATCTATGAAAGATACCAATGCTGGAGAAATACAGTTACAGGTAAGTAACTAAGACTTCCATCTGACTGTCAGACACACACTAACCGCTAGTAGCAGGTTCCTGGGCATGTGTGAGAGCACTGTGCTTGTTCCCTCTGTATCTGTTTCCACTCCAAACAATATTAATAATGGCGATGCGCTCCTGTGGATACCGTCTATGGCCTGTATCCAGCCTAGGTTCTCTTTCCAATACGTCTGTACTCTTGCACAACCCCACCACTGAAGCCTCTTGCACAACCCCACCACTGAAGCCAATAATTGGTAACTTCAGAGCAACCTCTTCAACAGTACAGCGTGACCCCGGGGTACATTTTCGCTAACCTTTGCAGAGTCAGGTGCCATATCATTAGTAGCCTCCCATTGTGCCTTTTATATTGCGTGGATATTGATGTAGTCCATACTGCCCTCTGTACAGCTTCCCAGGTGTTTGGGAAATCTTGCAACCCTAACTCTGTCTCCCATTTGGTCTGTGTGCTCGGTTGTGGCAGATGGCCTCTAGTAATCAGTGGGATATACAATTGAGCTATTAACCCTGTAGAGTCGCAGCATTCACTCAAAGTGCGCTCAAAGATTGTAATCGACCTTCGGAGGGAATTGCCCCAACGCGAATACAGCAGTACACTTCTTAGCTGCAAGTAGCGTAACAGCGATATGGTGACGCCCTGCTGTGCTTCCTCCAATTCTGATTTTGATATATAGGTACCATCTTTCCACATCTGCCCCACTCTAACCATGGCCCACCCTCATACCGTGGCTGATAGCAGTTTGGGTCAACCAACAGGACTCTGATGGGGGGCCCATATGTAACTAAGCGGGTATGGCCAGAACGTCATTCCCTTCATCGTTTGTATGGGGCACCAAAGAGACCAGAATACTGCCAAGACTGGGTGCTCACAGATTCTACGCAGCATGGATCTGTAGGGGACACACAGCCACTCGCTCAGGGTTACCGGCGCAAACCGTCAATTTCTGAGGCCAACCCACTGCATTTCAGTACTTTCCCACAAGTGGTCTGCAAATATACAAAGTTGCGATGCTCTATAATATTCATATTCAATGTTGGCTTCAGGATGAGGAATGTGGAGGACTCTTCCATAGATGGTGTAGTGGCCCCCGACGTTAGGAAGGAGTTGAATAGGGCAGCCAGCTGAGGAGCCAGGATGTGGGCAAACTTCTTATAAAATGTTGCTGTGAGCCCATCTGGCCCAGGGGACGTGTTCTTCAATCAAATCACGTGCAAATCGTGTTGGATACTTCCTCCTAAGTGATTGGGTGCTCCAGCGCTTCTAGCGCCGGGTGTGTCAGGAGCTTGTGGGTGGCCGCCAGGAACCTCACCCAGGCTGGGCGGTTGTGGGGGGGTCCCGCCATAATTCCTTCGTGGTGCTGCGCCATAAGGTTGAGCTTCTCAGCCTCTAGGTAGCATAGGGTGCCAGAGTGGTCCGACAGGCACTGGACAAAGTTCCTCGTTTGAGTTACCTTTAGTTTGTGTGCTAGGAGGCGGTTCGCCTTATTGCCATTGAGATAGTAGAATTGTTTGGTGTACTGTAGAGCTCTGGCCGCCCGGCTGCCTGGTGCATTTCTAGTTCTGCTTTTGCTCTTCTGAGGTTGCGGCCGGTGGCTTTGGCCGGGCGCTTTTTAAAGCTAGTTTCCATCTCTATTACTTTCCTCTCCAGGTTGGTTTGGCGTAGTTGGTTCAGGCTGCAGAACCTTGCTGTGGCATCCATGGCTACCCCCCGAATCACTGCTTTCCTTGCGTCCCGGGTGACGTCCGGGGTGGCATTCTCCTTGAAGTAGTTCACCAGTGTTTCCACTAATTCGGCGTTGATGACTATGTCCAAGAGGATGTGGTTGTGGAGTGTCCAGGGCCTGTGGTGGGGCTTCGGAAGCCCCTGGGCACAAAGGCTCAGAGTCACTGGCGCATGGTCAGAGATGGTGATGTGCCCTATGTTTATGTCCTCAGCACAGGTGGCCAGAGGACTTGAGGCTAGTATCAGATCGATCCTCGAGTATCCCTTGTGCACATGCGACAGGTATGTGTAGTCTCTTGCTCCTTGGTTAAGGAATCTCCAGATTTCCAGGGTTTCTGTTTCCGTTAGGAATTCGGCCAAGGCTAGGGTGTTAACAAAGTCCTCTCTCGAAGGCGGGAGGGTTTTGTCCAAGTTGGGGTCTGGCGGCAGGTTGAATTCCCCCCCGATGAGTATTTGGCCTCTGGCGAAGGCAGCTATATTCGGTAGGAGCTTGCGGAAGAAAGGGCCCTGGTCCTTGTTGGGGCTGTAGAGAGTGAGTAGGGTGATCAGGGGCTCGACCAGTAGGCCTTTGAGTAGCAGGAACCTGCCCTCCGGATCCTTTTTGGTGGTGACTTGGGTGAGGGGTAGGCTGCCGCGGATGAGAATCACAACCCCTCTTTTTTTTGTGTCACCGAGGCGAAAAAACGCCTAGGGTAGTTTCTAAAGTTGAGGCGCTTCTCGTCGGGCTCCAAGAGATGCGTTTCTTGGAGGAAAACTATGTCTGAACCCAGGCGAGCCAACCTTTGCTCCACCAGTTTCCATTTCCTGGGTGCGTTGAAGCCCCAGACGTTCCAGGTCATCACTTTAATGATCTGTTACGGGGTCCCCATCGAAGCTTCTGTGGAAAAGTCTTCTGTCGCCCTACACTGCATTAGGTCCCCCTGACCCATAACGATTTGTCCTTCTTCTGTTGAGCTCCACCCCCTCCCCCTTACCCCCAGAAACAGCATCCAGGTCAGCCTTTAGCCAATGGGGGGCAGGCGACCAGTCCAGCATGCCAAGTCAGCTGAAGGCAACAGTGCCTCTTGTGTAAACGGTGAAACTGGTGGGGGGAGCCTCATGGGAGGCTCCAGGAAATACCCCTTCTGCTAGGCCAACGGGCCTCGACAGAAGGCTTAGGGGCCATCTGGCATAAGAACTTTGGGGAGTTGAGCGATGCCTGTTAGGCAGGTCCCGTGGGGGGATGGGTTGTCCGGGCCCTGGGCGGGTGAGTTCCTGTGCATGATCTCCGTCTATTGCGGGGACCCGGGTCTCGGGGAGCCGCAGGCCGACGGGCCGCTCGAACCTGAGAGGCGGGTCGAGGGTTTAACCGTTGTCATTCTTCTTGTTTTTGGTAGGGGGGCTGCGCGGTCTGCGCCGTCCCCCGACCCGGGTCCAGGACTTCAGGGGCTCCCGCTGCCTCCCCCCTGAGGCCCGGGTGGGCTCGACCAATGGATCCGGCATCTCCTCTGGATTCATGAAGCTTACTGCTTTTCGGGGGTAAGGATGTGGCGGGATTTGCCCTCTCAGGTGAAGGAGAAGGAGGTAGGGAATCCCCAGCGGTATGCAATCTTCCTCTCACGGAGTCAGTCAGCCAGTGGTTTTAGGGCTTTTCTCTTTGCCAGGGTGACCGCCGCTAAATCCTGGTATAGAGAGATAACTGCATCCCGGAAGAGTAGACAGGGGGAGTTTCTGGCCTCGCTCATAATTTCTTCTTTAACCTTAAAGAAGTACACCCTCACTAGTACGTCTGGTGGGGAGGCACCACTCTGCCTGGACCTGGTTCTGTGGACTCTATCGAGCTCTAGGGGGGCCCCATCCGGGAGGGTTAGGATGAAGTGCAGGAGGTCGTTGACATAGGGCCTCAGCTCTGCGTCGGAAATTGTGGGGGGGGATTCCCTGCAGGGGGATGTTGTTGCGCCTGGATCTATTCTCGGCATCCTCCTGTTTCCACTCCAAGGCCTCGCACCTAGCCTCCAGTGCTGCAATTCAGTCTGCGCTTTCGCCAATTTCAAAGTTCTGCTCGAATAGGGTGGTTTCTATTTCTTCCGTCCGAGACTCAACTTCGCCCACCCCTTTGTCCAGGGCAGAGATCTTGCCTTTCAGTTCCTCTGTGCCTTTTTGGTATTCTTTGTTGATCGTCGCGAGGAGGTCCTGGAGGTCCCCTTTTGTTACCCCTTGCGCTGATTGGTCGGGGCTGGCGTCCACCTGGGTGTCCAAGCCAGGGCCCTCGAGGCTCTCTCCCCGCTTGGTCTTCTCCGTCGTAGATGCCGTGAATAGGGCGGAGATGTCTGTTTGCTTCGGGGGTTTGGTATTCCTGGACATTCTGAGATATGGGTCACTGGGCCCTCGGGTGTGGCCCCCCAGGTAGGTTGTCGGCTGTGGGCTGCTGTCCTGATCTCAGCCTGTGTTGATTGAGGCGGAGCCCGGCTCCCGAGAACCCGATGTACAGCGGTGGGGCTTCTAACTCAGCCGGCGTGACGGGGATCCGTGGCAGAGGGAGGGTGGGTACACAGATGGACCGGGGGTGCCAGGCCCAATGGATTGTAGAGGAACTCTCTGTGCGGGCTGAGCCCGGGGAGTGCCAGGGCCCCGCGCTCGATCGCCGGAGCGCGGCCCCAACGTTACGACACCAGCAATTCAAGGATGCTGTCCAGGCGCCTGGGGAACAGCTAGAGGCGAGCAGGGATCTGCGAGCTACCAGCCACGGGAATAATGGGCCTCGGCACGCAGCGTGGAGTTCAGGGCATCAACAGGGCAGAGGCGGGTTGTGGCATGATGAATTATGGAGGCCTCTGTAGGTCTTCCTGGCCCCGCTCCCACCCGGGCTGAAGGAAAGGCCAGGAGCGGAGCGTTGGGCCTCCCCGCAGATGCTTGTGGTTCACGTCCCCTCCAACACGCTGGGTGTGCTTAAGGCTTCAGCGACCGGGGGGGGAGAGCACAGGGATTATCCCCAAAATCGAGGCTCTTCACAGTTCAGTCCTCCACCCCCTGGCATTTGGGTGCAGATGCAGGGCGCTGGTCTTCTTGATGCGGCCCCCGCATGTATATCCGTCCAGGAGCAGGGCCGTTATCCCCCAGCAGTTCGTGCTGTGTGTCACTGGACTTGCCCGGGGCCTGTAGGGATTCCGCTGCTAGCGCACTCAGTGATGAGCGGGGCCACCACCCCCCTAAGGCTCACCTCTTCAGCTGTTGACTGCTTCGGGCGAGATGGATCGCGGGCACCCCTGTGGTCCGGAGCGCCGCTGCTGCGGGGGACGATGGCGTTGTTCCAGCCGCTCTCTCCCTCCTTGCCCCCTCTGCCGTCGTCCCACAGCCGCTCAGAGGGGGACACTCTCCTTGCAACGGGGCGCGTCACGCTCCTGGTGGGCTGCAGGTCCTGGTGCGGGCTGCCGGCGAGGTTGATTAAGGGAGGAGGCTCCACGTCCACGCCTGACACTCCCTCGCACCAGCGGATAATACCCGCACTCTCCACCGGACCCGGGACACAAGCGGGGCAGACAGTCCCCGGCTACTTGGGGGCCCATGGCAAGGGATATGGCACCAGATGGCGTAGGGTAGCACCGGAGGACAGGCGCAGAGCGGAGCCCCGGGAGGGAGCCCCAGGAGGGCTTCAGTTTATCGGATGAGTTGCCCAGATGGCCGCCCCAGTCAGCTCCTCATGCGGCGGGTGGAGGCTCCGTGCGCAATGCAGCGCCCGCCATTTTGAAGCAGATGCACTGGCGCCGCACCGGTGTCCCCCCAGGATTTCACGGGATCCCGCTAGTTCCGCCTGTTGAAAATCTGCCTCCAAGTGCAGGGACCCCTCTGGAGTCGAGGACACGACACCGATAGGTAATAATAGGCAGGCAGCTTCACCGGGTCATTTTCTTGTTGGCGTGCAGACGCGGACAGGAGCACTCAGAGAGCTTGACCAGCCATCTTGGCGCCAAGCCTATCTTGAGCTATCTTGAATACACAAGCAAGTGCAAGGCACTATCTGAACTGCCATTAGAATACTAACCTATTGTTATTGTGTAGAGACAGTTAGGATGTCCCTGATGGAATTTAGCCTGCATACAAGAAAATCATCTGTAGGGGAAGGCTAGATCATAAACAGTAGGGGTTACCATTGAGTAGAACTAACCCAGGGTTATGGATGCTTGAGTTATGGAGGAGGTTTGTGGACATACAAGAGGAAGAAGGACAGCCCTAAAATCCTCTGATGAAAACTTAAACCCGTGAACTGTCCCCAAGACCCAGAGTGCTTTCTGTGTCATCTGTGATACAACCCAGAATCTGAAACCAATAGGACTCTGCATAGCTTGCAGGCTTTACCTTGAAAAGATGAAGGGTTTTGATTATTTTGCCCCTCTTTTTGTCAACTCTGGCTGTCGTACACCAGGCCAGTGGCTATTGCGACTTTCACCCACTGGATCATCAAGGTTTGTCTCTCAAATTGTCTTCCCCACGCTTCCAAAAGGCCACCAGTAAGCGTTTTGTTTTTTTGTTGCTCCGAGCCTTTAAAAGCTCCTACCTGCCCAGCGCGACATGCAGCATCCCCGGCACCCTCTCCTGCTTCCCCCAGTCCTGCCTCCCCAGCCCTCCTCCAGGCCCTGATTGGCTGAATTGCTGTGTGCATTGTAAGGGCACTTTTTAAAAAAACGTTCTTTATTGAATTTTGTCAACATGGTTAAACTTAACATAACAAGACCATGCACCGGTCTACTATCGCCAAGCCTCCCCACACCCCTGTTTTACACCCCCCACCTGCCATTTCTTGTTTTTGCCTGCGTACTGCCAGGTGGAAAGTCGGTTTGCTGGAAATTAGGAGCTCAAGAGGTGTATTACATCTGATGTCGTAGATGCAGTCTCTGGTGATCCACTCTGATTTTGGGTTATGGACAGTATTTCTTCATCTGTTGTCAATAGATATGTATAGGCCCCAGATGTCTGGGGGTCGGGCATGGAGGGGCAGTGTCCTAATGTAGCTAGTTTCAACGTCTTAGCAGTACGTGACATCCTGGAGCCATTGCTGAGTGGTTGGTGGGGGTCCTCTTCCCCAGTTACAAGGTATCGGTCTGCGTGCTAGTAGAAGCAATAGGTTTGCAAGTCGTCTGGTGTGTTCCGGCAATCGGTTGGTTAGGCTCAACAGGGTCAACATTGGGCAGGGAATGAGCTGTACTTCAATGATTGCTGAAAATTTCATTAACACGGAGTTCCAGAACTTTGTTATCCCTGGACAGGACCATGCAAGATGAATGAAGTCTGCCTCTGGGTAACCGCATCAGGCGCATACAGCAGATATCATTGCTCTCCCAAGCGTGCAGTTTCACCAGAGAGTAGTACGTCTGGTGGATGTAATTTAAGTGTATCTGCTTATATCTTGCGTTTATTGCTACTTTTTTGGTAAGTCTTTGTGCGTATATCCAGTCCTCTTCACGTATCATTAGTTTGAGGGAACTTTCCCATCTTCTCCAGGAGTTTAAGCAACGTGAGGGTTTTTGTGTTACTAAGCAGTCTTCCCCTTGTGCTTGTATGACCCCATGCAGCAAGGGCCAAGTTGCGGGTTGGAGAGGAAATGTGGGTAGTATGGATTGAAGGGTGTGTTGAACTCTATAGTAGATGAAGTTACTTGCATATGCAAATTAACAAGGAGGGCAGGACAAAGACTGATATGTTTAGGATATTTCTTCTCTGTGAAAGATAGTGAGCTAAAGACTCTGGGTAAGTCTCTCGCAACCAGGACTAATGTCTGGCAGAGGGACTCCCAGGACCCCCCTTGTTAATTTGCATAAAGCGTTGATACTCCATTTCTCACGAGCTCGTTCTAAAGAGATGAATCTGCCTTCTGGGAAGAGATCGCTGATTGCGTCAATTTGTAGCTTTTTAGTCCATTGCTGGAAGACTTTTTCCGACGTGATAGGGATTCCTGGTATACTTCTCACTGGAAGGAGTGGGGAGTACCTGGACTGGATACCGCATCGTTTAGCTATTTTCCTCCAGATGGCGTATGTCGTATAGATCGTGTTCATTGACGACGTAGGTGTCTGTTGGTGCCCAAAGATAATCGCACGAAGGAGATGGGGGGGTTGCTGGAGCTCTCTCAATCTGTAGGTGAGGTCGGATGAAGTGCACCGTATACCAATGGCTGAGATATTGTGCTTGTGCTGCCCAGTAGTAACTTTCAACATCTGGGAGGGCAAGACTCCCTTGGGTTACTGGCAGGATCAATGTAGTATAGGCCACTCTGGGAACTTTGCCCACCCAGATCAAGTCAAGAATCATGGATCTGATTCGGTGGAGGAACCACTGAGGTAGCAGCAGGGGAATGTTCGCAAAGAGGAAGAGCAGTTTGGGAAGAATTATCATCTTTGCTAGGGCAACTCTGCCCCATAGTGTAAGAGGAAGCGCTTTCCATCTCTTTACTTTACCCTGGATTATTTCTAGCGTGCTTTCGTAGTTATCGTGCATGACATCAGAGCTTGATCTGGACAATAGGATGCCCAAGTATCTGACCTTCTTGTGCTTCCATTTGAAGCCAAAGTCATCTGCAAATTCTTCAGTGGAGTCGGTGAGGGGAAAGATGATTGATTTCTAGCTATTCATTTTTAGCCCGGCGAAGTTACCAAACTTGAGGACTGCTCGCATTTCTGGATTCAGATTTTCTCGAGGGTTATGGAGAAGGAATGCGACATCATCGGCGTATAGTGACACAATAAGTTTGTGAGGACCCAAAGTAAGGCCTCTGTGTAGATGGTGCAGTGTGAGGTCCGATGCTAGGGTTCCATCACCAAGGCGAACAGCAGCGCCGATAGCGGGCACCCCTGTCTTGCCCCACGTCGTAAGAGAATTTCGGTAGAGCTTTTGTTGCCGAGTATTATGTTGGATGTCGGTCTTTTGTACAGGAGAGCAATCATTTGTATAAATCGTTTTCCAAGACCCATCCGTTCGAGGACAGCGAAGAGAAAGGGCCACTCAACGGAGTCGAAAGCTTTCTCAACATCTAGAAGAACTGCCACCGCCTGAGACTCCGGGTTGAGGGCACCCATCACCCGAACATCCTTCGCAGACCAAATGTTGTGTTTCTGCCTGGGACGAATCCAGCTTGATCCGCCAATACCAGCGCGGGCATTAACAGCAACAGCCTCTTGGTAAGGGTTTTTGCGAAGATTTTGTCGTCCAGTTTGATTAACGATATTGGCCTCTAAGAGGTGCAGTCCTCGTGTGGTTTGCCAGGTTTGTGAAGAAGGATGATGTTTGCCTTGTAGAGTGTTGGTGGTAATTGTTTTTTTTCTATGGCTTCCTCGTAGACTTTGAGCAGGAGTGGGGCTAGCAGTTCTGCAAAGAATTTGTAAAATTCACCGGTCAGACCAGCTGGGCCAGGAGCCTTGGTGTTCGGCAGTGTCTTGATTTTTTCCAGAATTTCTTCTATAGTGATGGGCGCGTTCAGTGGTTCCTGGAGCTCGGCGCCCATCCATTATAGCTGTATTGTGTTCAAGTATTGCGCTATTTCATTGGATTCATGGAGTTGTATAAGTTTTGGTAGAACCTACAAAAGGTATCCACAATCTCTTCTTCGGAGTAGACCAGGTTGCCTGACTGGTTTAGGACGGATTCGACTGTTGTGGGCTTCCTATCCGCCATGACCAGTCTGGCTAGGAGTGTTCTAGGTCTCTGTCCCTTGCCGTAGTTGCGGATTTTGTGCTGTCTCCCAAGGAATTTGACCTCCCTTTCTGCCGAAGTTCTGAAGGTTTCAAGTTCCAGTTTGAGGGCTGCCAAAGTGTTGGGGTCATTTGCGGTGTGGCGAGTCTGTTCAAGTGTTTATAGGTGGTCTTTGCTGGCTGACAGCTCCCGTCGAATTAGTTTTAGGATTCCGTTTTCTTTGGCGAGACTGACTCCCATGATAAAGCACTTTAGTGTTTCCCAAAGTATGCCGGCTGACGCCACCGTACCTCGATTTATTTCGAGGAAAGTCACCAGCTCGGATCGCAGTTCATCAGCGAAGACTTGGTCCAGGAGGGCGCCGTGTTTGAACCTCCAATGAGGTCTGCTGCCCTTACCTCGAGATGTGATGCACTCCAGCGTGACTGCCGAGTGGTCTGAGAGTGATCTTGGCAGGATCTGGCAGTCTCCCCAGTGGAGTTTGGAGTTCGCTGACACGAATATGTAGTCTAGTCTTGTACTGGACTTGTGGACCCAAGAGTAAAACGTATATTCCTGGGAGTCTCAGTGTTTATTTCTCAAGATGTCTCTGAGATTATATGCTTTGCATACTTCTATGATCTGCAGGCTCACTTTGATGGGTATTGAAGATAATCTCTGAGTCTTGTCCTTACACGGATCGAGTGGTGTATTAAAGTCTCCGCCCGAAATTATTGTGGCTTCACTGGTGGGTTCGAGGTGTTTCTGTACTCAATCAAAGTTGTTGTTAGGGCTGTCTATATTGGGAAAATATGAGTTGATTAGGATGAGTTCTTCCCCATCGATTGTTCTGTGAACTTGCAGTGTTCTGCCTTCTGTGTCTTTCTGGGTTTGTATCAGTTTGAAGTTTGTTGTTTTATTAATTAGTACGGCCAACCCCTTGGCATATGAGGAAAAAGAGGCGAAGTATCAGTGGCATCCCCATTTTCAGGCCCAAAGGTTTTCTGTGGTAGAGCGTAGATGGGTTTCTTGGATGAGGGCCACATCAATTTTGTGCCGACGTAGGTATTGGATTATTTCCCTTGTTTTAACTGGCTAGTTGCCTCCTTTGATATTCCAGCTAACTAGCTTGAATTTTCCTAGAGTTTGTTTGGTTGATGAAGCCGCTGGAGTTCTGTCATGACCACTGTGAGGGGGCACAAGTTGTGCCACAAGCAGGCTCCCACTAGAACCCCGAGGGCCTTAAAACCACTGCAAAAGGGCTCCTGTAGCCAGTCCTGGCGCCTTTGGCACCAGGCTCATATGTAAGAAGGAAAGGCTGTTCAAACTAGGTCCCATTTATGTACATGGGCCTTTAAATCCAAAATGGAAGCACCCACACAGTCTAGTTCTAAGAACCAAGCCATGCGGTCTAGTGTTTTGGGTGTGGCAGGCCTGGAACTACTTTCCCTGGTACTACTTTACCTGGGCTATATAAACCACACCCTGACCGCAGAACACGCTTCGTGTTATTCTGCAGCTCACAGCGTGACGCTCACCGTGTCCAGCTCCTGGCCTTCAGCATCTTCCTGTAATCCTGCAAGAACAAGAACAAGATTATTATGTCTTACCTGAGAAAACGCCATCCAGCACTCAGCATCTCAACTGGGCTGCAATCTGTGGGAACCGAGAGAAGAAGAAACATCACTCACCTGTGAGTACTAGCTTAAGGACATCCGGCAAACCGCTACCACAGCTGCTGTTCGAACATTGCGACCTGCAATAACGAGAAAGGGGAAAACAATATTAGAAAGCGCGCTTCCAAAACATCGAATTCCATCAGTCTTACCTGAATTCCATCGCGCTACGCCATGCTTCCATCCGGAGCACCACAGGAACATCTGCAAAGGAAAAGAGACATATTAAGGTTCGCTTTCAATATTAAACAACCGCACAGCGCTGTACTTACCTTAACGGATTCTGGGGGCCTGTTTTTCATCGCGCTCTCATCCACTCGCAGCACCAAAGCGGCCTGTGAGGAGACGAAGAAGAAAACACAGGTTAGCTTTAAAAGACCATAAAGGGGCTGCGCTTCGCACTTTCTCTTACCTAGGAAATGTGCCTCTCCATCCGGCACGCCAGCATCAAGACCTTTGCACCTGAAAAGAAGGAGATAAAGATATTAATAAATTCCCACCATAAACAGAACAAAGACTTACAATTAACAAACCTACCTGCCTACCAGCAGATTCGGGGTCACAGCTCGGGGTCACAGCAGGCCTGGGCCCAAGGAAGGCATAATGCACCAGTGGAGCAACTCGGGCAGCTCGCCAACACACGTCAAGTGCCCCTGCACAAGAAACGCAGGATAGCTCACCCTACAAATAGCTAAGGTGAGAAAAGAACCCAGTGGGAAGGGAATCGGTCAGAGGGAGGTGGGAGATCCACCCATTAGAGAGGGTTATCACAAATCCTCCCTTCTGTAATTGCAGATTCATTATTGAGCACTGGGCAACTACGCATACAGGGTTCCAGATCTCAGAGCCTTCCAGATGCCCCCGGGGATATCGGGTGAGGGTAACAGAACACAAAGCCTTTAAACCTTACCCACCTGTGCGTCATGGAGACATCTGAAACTGATCAGTTAGCCCAGCTTTTAGGACAATTACGCACCGAGGCATACGCAGCCCGGCAGGAAACCAATGCCTTAAGACGAGAGTTAATAGTCACAAAAGACTGTACTGATGAACTAAGCAAACAGCTACTACAAACACAGGCGGGGCAGGCTCCATTGCCCGGAGTCACCCCATCCGTCGCTAAACCATCATCAGTCCATTCAGTACAGATAACGTTGCCGGGAGCAGTACCCCTGGTACCACCAGAGCGGTTTAATGGACACCCCAGAAGGTATGCAACATTCATGAACCAGTGCCGCCTCCATTTTCTTTGTAGGCCTGGGGCTTTCCCAAATGACCAGGTGAGGGTGGCTTTCGTGTTATCATATTTGAGTGGAAGTGCCGCAGACTGGTCGGTACCTTTAGTGAGCCGGGATAACCCATTACTGCAGAACTTCAGGGGTTTTCAACAGGAGATGGTAAAGTTATTTGCTCGACACTTGCATGGACAAGCTCTTGATAACGAACTCCTGTCCCTCCGCCAAGGGAATCAATATTTGCTGATTTATATTGCCACCTTTAATAGACATGTTGTAGAAGCGGGGTGGCCAGAAGATAAAAGAACCACGTTGTTTCATTGGGGCCTACGAGGAGACCTGAAGGATGTCCTTGCTCAAGTAAGTGATAGACCAACCTAAAGACTGTGCAGAGTTTATCAACCTGGTAGTTCAGTTGGACCACAGATTACAGGATCGAACAGACCGAAGTAGACTCGAAAATCGTTCAAAAGATAATGTTCAACATCCATCAGAAAATGCACAGAGCCCATGCAGATTGGAGGAGTATGACCCCCTTTAACCAAGAGTGAAAGAGACAAGAGGAGACAGCTACAATTATGCCTATACTGCAGTAAATCGGGTCACTACCTCAAAGAATGCCCAGTAAAACCTCCAAAGAAGGTGGTAGGCGCTACAGAGAAAGAAGATGATGGAAAGGAATCAGAAAACTACCATGCCCGGCAAGTGTAGAGGTCCGCTTGTCGAGCGAGAAGGATGAGTCACAGACCTCACATTTCGCCCTACCTGTAAGCTTGATCAATCACCAACGACCATCACGGATGCATGCCATAGAAGCATATATAGAGAGCGGAGCAGTTGGTAATTACATAGATTGAGATCTGGCAACAGAAATGGGACTTCCCTTATGCACAAAACCAACAACTGAAAAGGTAACTACTGTTGACGGTACAGAAATTGCTTTGGGACCAGTAACCCAATGCACAACAGAATTAACCATTCTGTGTCAGGATGGACCTCATCAAAGCTCCTCAGTTCCGGCTGATCTTAGGGATGCCATGGTTAGTAACTCACAATCGCGTATAGGCGCGTTACAAATGCCATATCATATCATATCATACCATATCATAATCCCCACATAGACTGGCGTGCAAAGAGACTGACCTTTTCCGACGAATGCGCCCACGCTTGCTACCTGAAATCTATACCACATCCAAACCTGAAATCTGTTCAAGGAATAGCAACGGGGATCACGGAACCAATGGACACCTTACCAAAAGAATATCGGGATTATCAAGATGTTTTTCAGAAGGAACAGGATAACACATTACCGCCACATAGGCCCTATGACTGTCAGATCGACCTGATACCTGGTGCACAGGTTCCTTGTGGTTGAATGTATGCACTTACGGAAACCGAAAATCTCCACTTGGAAGTCCTATCTGGATCAATACCTGGCTAATGGGTTTATCCGCCCATCAAAGTCACTGGCAGACTCTCTCTTATTCTTTGTACCCAAGAAGGAAGGAGATTTGAGGACTTGCATCAATTACCGTGCACTCAATCAAATCACAGTAAAAAAACGCTACCCTTTGCTCCTTATCCCGGAACTGTTGAACCAAGTCAAGGATGCCCAAATCTACACCAAACTAGACCTCAGAGGAGCATACCACCTTGTAAGTGTTAAAAGGGGATGAATGGAAAACCGCGTTTTGGACCAAGTATGGGCTGTACGCATATCAGGTAATGCCTTTCGGACTGTGCAAAGCTCCTGCAGAGTTCCAATACTTCATGAATGATGAAGGCCCAAGGAAGGTGTGCTGCACCAGTGGAGCAACTCGGGCAGCTTGTCAACTCGCCAGCTCGCTAACAAACGTCAAGTGCACC
This sequence comes from Ambystoma mexicanum, assembly GCF_040938575.1. NCBI lineage: Eukaryota > Metazoa > Chordata > Amphibia > Caudata > Ambystomatidae > Ambystoma > Ambystoma mexicanum. The sequence continues at coordinate 241,676,527 of NC_090926.1, read as the reverse complement.
TGCACAAGAAATGCAGGACGGATAGCTCACCCTACAAATAACTAAGTTGAGAAAAGAAACCAGTGGGAAAGGAATCGGTCAGAGGGAGGTGGGAGATCCACCCATTAGAGACAGTTATCACAAATCCTCCCTTCTGTAATTGCAGATTAATTATTCAGCACTGGGCAACTACGCATCCAGGGTTCCAGATCTCAGAGCCTTCCAGACGCCCCCGAGGATATCTGGTGAGTGTAACAGTTCAGGTGGCTTTGCCTGGCTGAGTTGGATTGATGTCACGTGCCATGTGGGTGTGGGACACCTTGGTCCTGGTTGGTGCCGATCGAGAATCCGGGCCATTTCAGCTGGGGTTTCGGCTTGGTCGGTGCATGTTCCACTAAACTAACGTGTCCGAAGTGGCCATTCATAACTTGCCAACTGTTTTCCTCCCTGTCCCACGAGCAACTCCCAACTTGCTTATCTTGTGTATCTTGTGTGTCCTTCCCAGTAACGTTTCACTGGGGCTCCGTCCCATGAGCCATCCCCAACTCGCTCGCAGGCTTAACCCTCTCCAACAGCGTTCAGCTGTTGGGCTTTAGTTTTTCTGTGCTAGGGGGGCTTGGAGCCTCCCAGGTCTGCGGTCCCATGGTTGTATACTCACTGGTGATGTGTTTCGGTGTGGCTGTCAGTGATTTTGCGGCTGCTTATGGTGGATTTCTCTGGGCTCTTTCTCCCTGTGGCATAGCTGGATCGTTACTAGGTGGTCTGCATCCTGCCCGGTCTAGGAAGTTGTTGGCTTCTTCAGGTGATTGGAAGAATTGGGTTTTCCCAATGTATTGTACCCTAAGTCGGGCCCGGAACAGCATTGAATAGGGGATCTGATTCTCACGTAGTCCACGTTTGACATTCAAAAAGGTTCTTCTTTGCGCTTGTATGTTGGGTGAGAAGTCAGGATAAAAATGGATGACGTCTCCGTCGTGTTGAAGTTCGCCTTTCTCTCTCGCCATTCTCCGGATCGTGTCACAGTCCTTGTAGTTAAGAATTTTTGTTATGATTGGGTGGCGTGGGCACCCGGGATCGGGCTCGTTGCTGGGATCCTATGTGCACTTTCGATGACAAAGAAGTGGGACAAGGCTTCCGGCCCGAAGAGTTCTGTGCACATTGTCTCCACGTATTCTTCCATTTTGGTCTGCAGTTGACGCTCCCCGACCCCCACAATTCTCACATTGTTTCTCCTGGAGCGTCCTTCCAAATCTTTGCTACAAGCATTGGATATTTTCATCTCCAATTCTAGTGTTGACCCTCTGGCAGTGAGGGCATTCGTGCCATCGTCTAGGTCTGACACTCATTGTTCAACTGTGTCTAGACGTTCGGTGTGGTTGTCCAGCCGATGCTGCAGTTGATCCACCTTGGAGGAGAGGCTGTATATCTTGTTGTCGCAGTTCCCAATCCTGGCTTTTAGTTCTAGAAGGATTTCCCTGACGTCAAGTGGTTGCGTGGAATCGTCACCTCGAGCTGTTTTATGTGTTGGGGACTCTATCACTATGTTGCTTCGTGGTGTTTTTGGAGTCGAAGGTCAGCTTCCGTTGAGATTTGTCCGTCTTCCCCATAGCGTTGGTTTAGGTGCAGATGTTGGAGGACAAGCTGGGGTAGGAGGATAGTAGATTTTTAACTCACCCGTGTGGAACCGACTGTGGGCGGTTGCGCTTTAATCAATTGTCCCAGCGTGATGGCGATCTGGGGCAGCTTAGGCAGGCACATTGGGATGACTAAAATGTGAGCTCCTTGCCTGCCCAGCTTGACGTGCGGCATCCCCGGTACCCTCTCCTGCTACCGCAGTCCCGCCTCCCTCACCCTCCACCGGGCCCTGATTGGCTGAATAGCTGTGTGCATTGTAAGGGCCTAACCCTTGGCACTAAAGCTCCCTGCACCACTCTTCGACCAAGCCACAGGTAAGCGTTTTTTTTTTTGCTGCTCTGAGCCTCTGAAAGCTCCTTGCATGCCCAGCGCGACGTACAGCATCCCCGGCACCTTCTCCTGCTTACCCAGTCCCAGTCCTGCCTCCCTAGCCCTTCCCCAGGCCCTGATTGGCTGAATTACTTTGTGCATTGTAAGGGCCTAACCCTTGCCACTAATGCTCTCTGCATCACTCTATCACCAAGCCACAGGTAAGCATTTTCTTTTTTGCTGTTCTGAGCCTCTTAAAGCTCCTTGCCTGCCTGGCGCGACACGCGGCATCCCCAGCACCCTCTCCTGCTTCCCCAGTCTCAGTCCCGCCTCCCTAGCCCTACCCCAGGCCCTGATTGGCTGAATTAGCAAAAACAAAGAGGTGATGGCTCGAAGGTTTAGAATTAATCTTAACCACTGGCATTGCTCTGGGCAACCCTCCAGACCATCGTTCTTCGTCTGCCAAGCCATTACAGAAGGGGAAAGATCATATGCAAATCAGACTCGGCCCCACCCCAAAAGGGGCAATCCAGCCCGAACTGCTAGGTCACATCCCTTCTGCACAAGACCACAAGCATCCCCAAACATGTTTCGGCCTTGTTAGGCCTCATCAGTGAGGAGTAGCTTGGGTCTCTAGGCCCAGCAGGCACGGGACCCACAGAAGGGGCAGTCCAGCCCGAACTGCTAGGCTTGATTGGCTGAATTGCTGTGTGCATTGTAAGGGCCTGACCCTAAGCACGAACATTCCCTGCGCCACTCTTCCACCAGGCCACAGGTAAGTGTTTTTTTTTTTGCTGCTCTGAGCCTCTAAAAGCTCCTTGCCTGCGCAGCGCGACACGCAGGATCCCCGGCACCCACTCCTGCTTCCCCAGTCACAGTGCCGCCTCCCTAGCACTCCCCATGCCCTGATTGGCTGAATTGTGGTGTGCATTGTAAGGGCCTAACCCTTGGCACTAATGCTCCCTGCTCCACTCTTCCACCAGGCAACAGGTAAGTGTTTTGTTTTTTTGCTGCTCTGAGCCGCTAAAAGCTCCTGGCTGCCCAGCGTGACACGCAGCATTACCGGCACCCTCTCCTGCTTCCCCAGTCCCACCTTCCTAGTCCTCCCGCAGACCCTGATTGGCTGAATTGCTGTGTGCATTGTAAGGGCCTAACCCTTAGCACTAACACTCCCTGTGCCACTCTTCCACCAGGCCACAGATAAGTGTTTTGTTTTTTGCTCCTCTGAGCCTCTAAAAGCTCCTACATGCCCAGCGTGACAGGCGGCACCCACTCCTGCTTCCCCAGTCACAGTGCCGCCTCCCTAGCACTCCCCATGCCCTGATTGGCTGAATTGTGGTGTGCATTGTAAGGGCCTAACCCTTGGCACTAATGCTCCCTGCCCCACTCTTCCACCAGGCAACAGGTAAGCGTTTTGTTTTTTTGCTGCTCTGAGTCTCTAAAAGCTCCTGCCTGCCCAGCGTGACACGCAGCATTACCGGCACCCTCTCCTGCTTCCCCAGTCCTTCCTTCCTAGCCCTCCCGCAGACCTTGATTGGCTGAATTGCTGTGTGCATTGTAAGGGCCTAACCCTTAGCACTAACGCTCCCTGTGCCACTCTACCACCAGGCCACAGATAAGTGTTTTGTTTTTTGCTCCTCTGAGCCTCTAAAAGCTCCTACATGCCCAGCGTGACAGGCGGCACCCTCTCCTGCTTCCCCAGTCCCAGTCCCGCCTCCTTAGCCCTTCCCAGCCCCTGATTGGTCCTCCTCTCCTTATCCTAAACCTTACCTGGGCTGACCCCCAGCCCCTGCGGCTAAGGGCCCCGAGACAAAGGGCGTCTCCTACATTGGCGGCTCCAAACAGTGTCTGCAGGTGTCAGCAGGGGAGGCCATCGGTCAGCCCTCAACCTGCAGTATCCATCAAGGTAGGTGAGGCTTGGGTGGGGATATATTCACTAAACCTCTATTTGACAAATTGGACCATCTGGTTATCATCTAAACCAACTATGCAGATGATACCAAGATACTACTTTCCCTTTCAGGCGACAATGACCTATATCTAGCCTTCTTGAACAAAATTTACCAAGTCATTCAGGCATGGATGGCGGCCCACGGATTATGCCTGAAAGAAGACAAGACACAGATCCTAATCCTAGGTGCCCCAGCCCACCTCAACAAACTCGGTGCGCAATACACTGCAGTCATCATTTATGGCATTACCATCATAGTGGCTAAAGAGGCTAAAATGTTAGGCTTCTACCTAGACTCTACCCTGAACATGGGTAAAGAAGTAAATGCCACGTCCTCCGCTACAGCTTACACATGCAAGCTGATCCATGCTTGCAAACCCTACCTATCAACCAATAGCCGTACCACCCTAGCGATAGCTTTAATCATGTCAAAACTCGACTACTGCAACGCCCTATTTGCAGGAGCCAGCAAACAGACCACCAACAAACTACAAATCCTACAAAACAATGCGCTGAGATCCGCATTAAGCATTCCCAAGAGAGAACACATCTCTGCAGCTAGAAGAGAAACCAAATGGCTCTCCATTAATGATAGGATTCTATTCAAACTAGTTTCTATCACCCGCAAATGTCAGAACAATGCCGCCCACCATACCTCCAAGAAACAAATCATCTGAAAATCTTCATCTTGCCCCACGAGAGCTGCCCAATCTTGGTGTATAACGATACCCAGATTCAACCTGAAAAGAGCAGGGGGAAATAGCTTCCCAGTCCAAGCCGCCTTATACTGGAATGCACTTCCTTTGCAGTTACGAAAAGACCAAACCATCCCTAGCTTCGGGAAAAATACAAACATCTGGCTGGTCTCAAATGACATCTGAATGCAACCTTATCGCCCTGCAAACTGCACTTTTCCCACTTTGTACTATATTGTGCTCTAACTGTAATCTTCATGTATTGTGAATACCTTGCTCACCTGTAACTTCCATGTACTGTATATAAAGTAACTGCATAATCTTGTAACGCCCAGATATAAATAAACAAACAATCTCAACCTACCCTCAGACCATAGCAGACCAGGATATTAATACTAACCAGCTTAACAATTATATAGAACTGTGCATATTAGCCTGCCTCGCCTCTAGACAGAATTGTTAATGTTAGCCATTGTCACATTTAGACAGAATTGTGATTATTAGCTCGCGTCACATATAGACAGGATTGTAAATGTTGCCCTGCGTCGCATATAGATAGGATTGTGAGTGTTAGTCATTGCCACATTTAGACAGAATTGTGAATATTAGCCTGCGTCACATCTAGACAGGTCTGTGAATGTCAGCAAGTGCCACATTTAGATACAATTGTGAATGTTAGCCACTGCCACATTTAGATAGAATTGTGATTATTTGCTTGCGTCACATCCAGGTAGGATTGAGAATGTTTGCATTTGCCACATCTAGACAGGACTGTGAATGTTAGCAAGCACCACATTTAGATAGAATTGTGATTATTAGCTTGCATCACATATAGACAGGATTGTGAATATTAGCCAGTGCCGGATCTAGATAGAAATGCAGAGATATCCACCTGCCACATCTAGAAAAAACATGGAAATTAGCACATATCACATCTAGATAACGAGGCCAATAACCAACCCACTAACAATCTCACCCCTCTGCATACACCTTTAAAACTCTAACCAAACACAACCACAACCCTAAATCACAGCAAACCACAAAAACTTCATTACAACCCAACAACAAAACAAATCACACGTAGCTTCGCACAATAACACACGACGGCTAACGACCGAAAAGCACACCTAAACTCGGCGAACTGTGCTAACCAAACTGAAGCTGCCAACAGCACATCACTGCTCTCTTGCATTTTTCCCACTTAGTCCCATTAACTCCCCCTACCCCCTTTCCTTTTTCAGATCTGCCAGAGTGCCAGGGCACCACTACGGTGGTCACAGTGCGCGGTACAAATATCCTTTACCATTAACATTAACATTTGCTCAGTGCAAAAGCATCTTCAGTGGCCTTCCAGAAACATGTTCTTTGGCAGAGATTTGCACGGTGTCTAGCTGGGCCATTCAACATGCATTCTGTAAGCATTGCTTCTTTGATGCCAGCTCTAGGGATGTACCTTAGTAAGGTCATGCTGTATTCCGTAACATGTTTGGTTAGCAAGTACCATTTGTTCCGCCTTTTATCTTTTATCTCTCTCTCCGTTCTCTTAGTTCTAGGATGCTTTGCAGTCTCCCACAAGTATGTAAAAAAGGCCACTAGAGACTACCATCCTTGCAGTCCATTGAACCCTTTCTTCCTTACAGCCCTCCCTTCCACTTCCCTACGAGAATGAATGACCGTCTCTGATTGTACTTCTAAAACAACTGGATGTTGGGATCAGAAGCAAAGGATGTATGCATCAAAGGGTTTCCATGCAGGAACCTTTTTTAAATCTATCTACTATACTGCCTTGCATCAGTTTGCTCCTGCATCCTTCCCAGGGACCACATTCCATACGCATGTAGGAACTGTGGCAATGGACTTGAAATACAGCAGTCACTATGGTGAGAAAACTAGTGAATTCATTGTTCGAATGGATTTTGTGTCTCCCACGTATTCGTCATCTTTGATATATTCGTAAGTCTGCTTGCAGCTTCAGAAACTTTTTTCATAGTATCTGGTGCTGTGCGTTGTTGAGTTGTAGCCCTCGACGATCTCCATCATGTCCTCGGCCGTGACGTCGATGCTGGAATAGGTAGCTGGCGGGGCGCCCGCTGCCTCAATTCTGTTTTTCTGCATGCTTTGGACGGTTCACCGCCACTGCATATTTTGAAGTTCTTCTATGAGGTGTACACAGAAGACCGGTTTCAAACAGTGCTTCGAATGTGGAAGTAAAATATCCATTACAGACTCACATCAGATCTGCCTTTGGTGCTTGGGTCTGGACCATAAAGTCGATGAATGGGGTTCCTGTCAGTCGATGACAGTGAAGGCTGTGAGGGAAAAGAAGGGGAAACTCGCCGCAAATAGGGCCCTTTCTAAATCTCCTTCAACTACCCCTTCCAAAAGGAGGTAGTTGGACGAGTCCAGGGAGGTTTCTAAATACTGGAAGCGCTCGAACTCCCGTTCTCGTCATTCGGCTTTGTCCTCTTCACACAAAAAGGCGAAGAAACAACACCTTTGTTCGCGTTCGTCTTCGTCAGACTACTCTCCTGACAAGTGGGTACACGTTCCCAGCAAGTCGTCTACTTCAGCTGATTGGGAGACATTTTGTCTTCAGATGCTGGATGTGTCTGAGAAGGCGGCTTCAATCGCCCCTTTGAAAGAGCCCAAGAAGGCTTCAGACCCACTGTATCTGGTAAGACTGGCAGGGTGTCTTCTCAGACCACTAGTCGCGTGCCAAAGAGCCCGGGCAGTAAGTCTCCTCCACACCCGTTGTAGGATGCTTTGTCTCTACATAAATTGAAGCCAAAGTCTTCTGCTCGATTTATGTAAAGGGGAGGGCACCTGGTCCATCCAGTGTTGCTGTCGAAGTCGCTGAAGCAGTCGACTCCCTCGATACCCTCAGAGCCATCAACGCCCTCAATGCTCTCAAAGCCCTTGATCGATTTGTCGAAGACTTTTAAGCCTTTACAGAAGGATGACTTTGTTAAAGCCATGAACAGGAGGAGGAAGACAGATCTGCCTTTTGTCTTTGTTTGGCACTCCTTATGTGCCTGATGAGTTGATCTCAGAGGAGTACAGGATGCAAAGTCTTGTGGACACTCTGAGGGATGCTAATGGCTTCGACACTTCACCGGAAACAGATTTTGCCACTCCAGACTCTGCTAGTCATGCAGAGCCTTCATATAGATCACTGATGGGCAAAGTCACTGAGTATCTATGTTGGGGAAAGCCAGTGGCAATCATGGAAAAAGAGGATAGTACAGACATTCTGGATAGAGGGCCCCCAAGGGAGACTGTGTTGCCCTTTGTAAGGAAGGCATGGTATCAACAGTAAGACTAAGTTACTAGGGTAATCCAGATGTGGACCCCTTGCTTACTGTTCTTAGAGAGGCACAGCTCCACCTCACTGATGAGGCCCAGCCAGGCCGAAACACGTGTCTGGGGTTGCTGTGGGTACTCTTGTTCAGAAGAGAGTTGCATAGCATTTCGGTGCTGGACTGCCCTTGGGCAGGACAAAGACTGATACGTTGTGGATACTGCTCTTCTGTGAAAGGGATAGTGAGCTTTCTAATCTGGTTGAGACTCCCCCTGCAACTGAAGCCGGTAGAGAGACTTTCAGAATCCCCCTGTTTTGCATATCAACAGTTAGACAGACACAAGTGACCACAGTTCAAGGGTGTTTATTGAACTTCAATTGGGTTTGAAAAACGCCTATTTAATCCTAATTCTAAAGATGGGAGCAAGCTACAACCATCAAATAATAACGCAGTTCTATTGGTGTCTTGTCAATATAAAAGGGCCTATACCAATGCCAATCCTTACCTCTAAATACAAATAGTGGGGGAAACCATGTTATATAATAGAAAAGTGTTCAAGAAATCATGTCAGGATATTCTAGCCGTAGGCTTCCCTTCCCCACGTTTTTAGCACGGGAAAAGGTGGCACACTCGAGCTTAGCACATACTCTTGCTTCTCTAGCACGAGGGTGCAGTTCAAAACTTCAACATCATGGCCTTCTATACCAAAGTCTCTTTGCCATTCAAAGTCTCTTCTTTCAGAGGGCCTGTTGCAACAAAAAAAAAGTTATTTTCCTTTTTGTATTTCGCATGTACACAATTTTCTCAGGAATTTTACTATTCACCTTCGATTCCCCTCTGCTGGGCTCAGATCCACTTGAACACAATATCCTCAGGAATATCCAATTTCTTCGGTATTCACTGTTCGCCCGGATCCCCCTCCGCGAGGCTCAGATCCACTTTGATGCAAAAATCTTCAATCAGTCTCCCACCGCCAGGCTCGCACCAATTTTTCAATTTGAACACAAACTTGTTTTAACCCAAAGCTTTCAATTCATCTCCCTCTGCCAGGCTCTGACCAACTGTATCTTCTTTGCCACAAACCTTGTTTACTGTATGAACATCGAAGACTTTCAATTGTGTGCAGGATTTTGCTTGACACGTCGCAGGACCACTTCAGTTCACAATTCTTTGCCTTTCTTTCACTTTTGCCACCTCTCAGCTGGATACCTTACAGAGACCTTCGAATGAGTACACACGCGGTGGCGGACCACTCTGTGAAAGGTATCGTAACTTGGTTTCAAAGTTCAATCACTCATTGCAGCACAACTTTACTTGTGCTGATTATCACACACGTTTCAAACAATGTTTATTCCAGCGCTCGCCAAACAATGTTGCCACACATACCAGTCTTGTATCGGTCTCCTCAACACACCCGCTGTGTTGATTTCGTTGTGGCGTTTCTTTATACTTGAAACCAGGGACAATACCATGGCAGTTGGCGATTCTCCTCGTCTTGATTGTCGACGCGGGAGTGCCCCCGCAACCTCTGACACACCATGCAGGATTCTTCAGCTGGTTTTCCTGGTCTTACGCATTCTATTCTCGAGGTTTCACAAAAGTGATGGTTCCTTGTCGAAAAGGTCAAGGGGACTTCCCTCCTTGCGACCCCCTTCTGTTTCGCCGTCTTTCTCCTCTCGTGAAACTGCCATCTTCGAACTGCTGTTCCTCGTGTGCTTTGCTTCGCTCAGAGTGTGCTCACGTGCGCCGCCTTTTATTTTTGTGGGGAAGTGTACTGGAAGTAAGGTGTGTGTGTGTGAGATGTTCAGTAATTGCTTGACCTCGCCTGACCTGACCATTGTATTAGGGCATGCCATGTATATGGCTCAGGTGTTAGTCTGTTTTCCCTCATCGCTGGGTGTCTATGAGAAAGTGTTTGTGTTGTAAAAGGTGGTCGGGGGTTGAGTTTCTAAATATTCTACCTGGTAGGATGGGGTAAAGGTGTTACAGGGAAGGAGATATCGAGTTTTACCATCCGTTGTCCCACTCTTACTGCCCGAAGACCCCTCACCCAGGTGATCCTCCCGCACTGGTCCACCCCCAGGAACTGGATACAAAAGCAATGGCGGTGTCCTGGCCACCCGGATGACAGATCCCCGGGGCCTAGTGTGTGAGACACCTTCTGGTTTCTCACACCTTCCACACGGCATTGAGAACCAGGGTGTTGGAGAGTTGGTTTAAACCAGATACAACACCTGCAGTTAACAAAAATCTGGCCACAAAATACAGGCCTGCCACAATAGATCCAAGCTTTCTATCTAAACACCCCATTCCGTGAAAGCTTATTTGTTCAAGCAGCCGCTTTGACTTCTAAGGACTAATATCCCCCTGTACAGGGACATAAAAGGTTTGGCGCCATAGGGAAGAGGGTGTTTTCCCCAGGGAGTATGGCCATGAAAGCCATTAATGCGACTTGTGCTCTGGCCAACTACACAGACACTTTGTGGGACGTAATAGTTTTGTCTGTGGAGCATATCCCTGAAGGGGAGGAGGGAGATGGTTTTCTAAATCTGGTACAAGATGGCAAGGATGCCGTGTTCCAGTCTCTCCAGTCTGGACTAGATTCTGTAAGCAGAGCAATGGCAGCAAGTACTATCTCCAGGAGATTTGCATGGCTGAGGAAGTCAGGTTTTGCACCCGATGTTCAATCAAGACTCTTGGACATGCCTTTTGATGGCTTCCAACTTTTAGGCTGATGAGAGCCTAGAGAAAATACAGGCATCCAAGGCCGCAAGCGTGATTGTTTGTGAGCCGAATTGTGCAGAACTTTTTCAAAGTCCTGCGACACGGTCCTGGAGGGGGTGGACTCATTGGATTTACTATTTCCTGTCCACGCCCGCGCCCCCGTTCACGCGCACTCGCAAGCTAAGTACCGCTTGTAAAAGTACTGCTTGCCCGCTTCCCTGCTGCGATTTTCTTCCAGCGAACTTGAAGGTTTGTGAGCCAAATTGTGCAGGTGAACTACAGCTGGACAAAGAAACATTGATACAGTGATACAGTGGGAACCAGCTTGCGTGAATTTTTACCTTTCTTTATTTCCTTCCAGAACTTTTTGAAAGTCTTGCGACACGCCCCTGGAGGGGCTGGACTCATTGGATTTACTATTTCCTGTCCACGCCCATGCACCCGCGCCTGCGCACTTGCAAGCTAGGTACCGCTTGCAAAGTACCGCTTGGCCCGCTTAGCCCGGCGTGCCAGCGTGCTGGCAAAAGGGCTTTTTCTGCCTTTTATATAGCAGTCTTAGGAGCTAACAGGCAAGGTATTATTGTATATCACTGGGTGAGTGCATGTTGAATTATTGTTATTCCCTGAAATCTTGTATGCCTGCTAATATAAACATGTCATGGACTAATAATGGTACAAAGACATGTTCCTCACGCAAATCTATTGTATTGATTCCATGTGTGCACTCTAAAGCCGCAGCTAGGTGTGAAAAGAACCCAACTTGTGGCCAAACACAACCCCTATCTGACCCAAGGCACGGGCCCCAAATTGCGATACACAAGTAACCATTTTCGCGCCCGCGCATGGGTTCTGTATTTAGTCACCCAATGCCGCAATTATTATCTGATGCTACTCTTCTGTCGGCAGAAGACAGAAGATCTGCTAACATACTAACAAACGCTATGTCTGCTACTCATTATAATGAAACAATTCATAGTGAAGTTAAATGGGAAATCATATTGTGCCTCCTTTCTAATGTATATTGGCCTAAGCCTAGTCGCTCTGCGAAGAAAACCACGTTGCAAAGTTCCGATTTTAGATCGACTTCGCCGTCATTTAGGATCATCCGCCATTTTGATTTCTGTTCATATGTAATTCTGTGTTCTAAAATGGTGGACTGTGTTTCCAAATTGTAACCGAGCCTTCCCGATCTTTGTACCCAAGTTAATGTTTAGACTGTCCGCGGGCCGAATGTTTAGACTAGGTAATGAGACCTTGTCCCATACATGACTTGTGGTCTTAGGATTGTTTGCACAAATAGGCCTCATCCACGAAAATACATCGAAGACAATACAAAGCAAATGTCGAGTGTGGACACTGGCTGAACTGCATTGTGAAGGGATATGTGCTAAGGCTTACTGCTAAATCCTGCAATACACTTTGCCATTGTAACTTGTTTGAATGTAAACCAAATGTAATCCGTGTGCATATTGTTGTATAAACCATGAGTGAACTCGGCACAAACTCTAGGCCACTGATCATTAATTTGCAGAGGGGCTGGACATTATTACTGAAATTGTATAAATGTACGAATGTCCAGATGTCCAGTACCTCTCACTCCTCGCACTGAAGGGCTGGTACTCACTGTGATGTACTGAGGGCCAGATAGCTATCTGAATTTGTTTCTTTGTAACTGCGCAGTAGAATAAAGATCTGTGAATCTTTAAACGCCCATGTTTGGTGTATTTCCTTTTGCGGTACTCTGCCTCGATATTTTCTCTTGCTTTTACAGATGGCGCCCGAATAGGGACCCTCAAGATTGATGCCATCTCGTTGAAGGTTGACGCGGCTATCAGACCGGGATCGGACGGTGAAAAAGGGGGCCCCTTTCTTGGATGAGAAGCGATACCTCAACAGTACTGCACGATCCGATCCCTGGACGGTGAGCCCGCGGTCCGAGACGGCATCTTGACGAGGGTCCATATATCGAGGCGGACAATTTTGCTGAAATCACCAACCACGTGAGTCCTTTGTAGTCCTTTGAAATCTGATCGGACCTCCTTTGTCATTTGATCAGGTGAGTCGTGACCCGATTCTTAAGTATCCTAATAATTTGTTTTGGCGTATTGTACTCGCGAGCACAATTATTGACCAGGTAACACCAGGAATCTGATATGCCTGCGGAATTGTCTGCCTGCTTCAGGGCATTATTCTGCAAGGACAGACAATCTTTGGAATTTGGCCGACCGGCGCCACAGGAGGGGTCTCCGGCATGTGCTATGTAGTGTAAGCACAGCATTGGTAGTATAGTGTTTAATGATATTTGGCACAGACAAACTAGACATGCTTCCGAACTTCAGTGGCCAACCAATGGTAGTTTTCAAATCCCTCGAATAGAATATTTAGAGTCTATATTATTAAAGAAAAAGGCTAGACCTGCAGCATTTGACGTTTTACAGAATTGGAAAAAAGAAGCTATGCAGCAACTTAAAAGTAGAGAGAAACATGCGCGCCGTCACATGTCCACCGCCGAAAAAGTGTTGTTGTATATTCAAAATAAACAGTCTGAGTCAGTTAGAAATATGGATAGGGCTTTTCAACTTGGTATTCAGAAAATCTATCCGTCTAAAGACTTTCATGTATCTGATGAGTTGATTGACAAACTGCTAAATGAACGAAGGCCTGGTGCCACTGCGCCACCTCCGTATGTAGCTATTCCTGCTGCTTTACCTCTTCCTGTTGTCGTTCCTCCTCCCGTAGTAATTCTTGCTCTTCCTATCCTTCCTCCTATTGTTCCTCTTCCTCCGGCTGTTGTTCCTCCTCTTATCGTTGCTCTTCCAACTTTGCCTACTGTTTTGGGTTTGGTAGATTTGCCTTCTGCACCAGTGATAGCACCCATGTTACCGATTGTACAAGATTTGTCTACTCTTTCTCTTCCAAGTGATTCTGTCCCACTTATAGCTGACAAGGGAGCGGAATCAAAGATCGTAACTCTTAATACTGTGTCCAAATAGAGAAAGCACGATTTGACTGCATGGGCCAGACAATCCATGGAGAAGGGTGAACAATCTGATGTTTTTGCCGCACTCCCTAATTTAGAAAATGTTCCTGAGAAAAATGTTTTTATTGAAGGGTTGGGAATTCATTTATGTGTAATGTGGAACAGATTAGATGATATAGATCTCCCACAAGGGTTGAGGGATCTGAATGTTTTAGCATATTCAAGAGATACTGCGGAGAAAGTAAATGAGCACGTCGAGAGGGTTTTTGAATATAGAAGGGAGTTAGAAAGGTTACGGAATGAAGAAATTGATGGCGAAAGTTTGAGCGCTATTTTTGTACAGAAACGGTTCCTTCCTCTTTGTAAGTCGATAAGTGAGGAAACACGAATTTGCACAAAGGATGCGATTAGATGGATTTCAGACATGTCCTTATCTCCCGTAGAAGTATATGACACGTATAGTCAGTATACGCCAGAAATGCAGAGGAAAGTGATACAGGTTATGGTAGAATACCTACAGGATGAATGCATAAAAAGAAAGATTTGTTGTCCCGCAGAATTATTGAATATCTAAAAGAGAGCTTTTTCGTCTGACACTCCTTCAGCTGCTCTAGTGCTTGATTTAGCTCTGTTACTCAGTAAGCGTTCGGAGTTTCCTCTCTCTCAGTTGCCTATGAGAGAGGTTCCGCCGACATTTGTCCCAAAAGTTGAAGTTCCAGCTGATGTTATTTCCTCTGCTCCTACCTATTGATTTGTGGAAACAGATTAGGACTGTAGACGATGTACCAGGGTTAGGGGACACATGGGTTAATATAGTTAGACAAGATAGAGAAAGGCCAGCTGGCGAGAGACTGGCACAGGTAATACTGACTTTGCCTGATGGAATAGTGACAAAACTAAAGGTTATAATTCCTGAAAGAAGGATTATTTGGGACAAACTTGCTGCGTGTGTCAAAGGGAAGTCTGAGGGTGCTACCAAATTCTTTAATCGGTTCGAACAAGTGTTTTCAGATTTCAGTGGACAAGATTTGAGCACAGAGTCTGGGAAACGACTATTTGTAGATACATTTGTGCGTGGATTGTTGCCTGACATCCAATCGCAAATTATGCCTTCTGAGAGCGCTTGGCAAGCTAAGTCCCAGTCTGAAGTGTTGCATATGGCTCAGTACTATGAGAACCGAGTCAAAAATGAAAAAGAGAGAATCGGAAGGAGAAAGGGAGACTTGAAAACTAAAGTTCTATTGCAACAAATTGTTAGAGGCCCTAGAGGGGGTACTTCACAATTTAGGGGACAGTATGCTCCACAGGGAAATGTGTTGTTGGGTCCTGTAAACGTGAACCAATGTGCCTATTGCAGACAAGAGGGTCATTGGCGAGCGCAATGCCCGATCCTCCAGCAGAGGTCGAATAACACATTTGGTAACATGGGAAGACGATCCAGAGGCTGCCCTGGGGCCGGGGTTCCTGGTAGAAGTCAGTTTTCTCAAAATGTGCAATCTTTTTCACAGGATAATTAGTCACCGAGTGTGGATAATAGAAACATTTTTGATCATCCTTCTGCTGCATATCTCTCTGAAGACCTTCCTTTTGATGACATTTTGTTTCGCTAGGATTGCCAAAGCAGGGTTTGGAACCGACGCCTATTCCCGTTAATCAGAAAGGTCCCTACGTTGAAATGATAGTGGGAAATAGGAAACATCTATTCTTGATAGATACAGGAGCACAGAAGTGTTCCATTGACCATTCATGGGTTCCAAACATTCCACTGTCAGGCCAAACCAATGTTTCTGTAGGGTTTTCTGGTATGCCAGTAGTCTGTCCGGTTTCTTCGCCAGTACCGATTAATTGGGTCCATTCACAGACCACTGTCCATTTCTTTTAACTGCGAACTGTGGAGAGAATTTGTTGGGGTTGAATCTGTTGAAAGAATTAAATGCAGTAATTCATTGTTCTTCGGATGGAGTGCGTTTGACGATTTCACCACAGCAACTTTCTGTCTCTCAGTTCCTGACTAGACCTTTGCCGCCGGAATTTAGTGATGTTCCGGAGTGTTTGTGGGCAATTGATGACAATGATGTCAGTGTTGTACAAATTGAGCCTGTTAAGATCATTTTAAAACATGGAGTAAAGTTGCCACGTATTCCTCAGTATAAGATTTTAGTTGATGGTGAGCAAGCTTTGAAATGCATAGTCTCCGATTTTATACATCGTGGGGTAATTGAGGAAATTGCAGGTAGTTTGTGCAATAGTCCGATTTTGCCTGTGTACAAGAAAGGCGATAATGCAATCCCTTTTCGTTTCATCATTTATTTACGTGCCATCAATAAGATTGTTGCTCCACAATTTCCTATTGTGCCTGATGTGACGACAATACTAACCATGATTCCTGCTTCTGCTACTCACTTTAGTGTTGTATATCTTAAGAATGCTTTCTTTAGCATTCCTATACACAAGGATAGCAGATACCTGTTAGCGTTCACCTTAGGGGGACGCTCGCTTACATTCACCCGTGCGCCGCAAGGTTACACGGAAAGTCTTTGCATCTATAGTAGGGCTTTGAAAGAGCAGCTTGACACACTCAAGTTGCCTACCACTTGTACACTACTTCAGTACGTAGACGATCTGCTTTTAGCTGGTGACTCAGAAAGTGCCTGTAAGGAGGGCACCGTATTGTTGCTTATTCACCTAGCAAAACATGGACACAAAGCTTCACTTAAAAAGTTTCAGTATTGTCGACAGGAGGTCGCCTATTTAGGCTATCTCATGTCAAAGGAGAGAAGAAGGTTGACGCCTGAACGGATAAAAATTATTTCTAGCATGTCTGTCCCAAATACACAGAAGGAAGTCAGAGCCTTGATAGGAATGGTATCTTACTGTAGGCAGTGGATCCCGAACTTCTAGTTAACAATTAAACCAATGTTGGCTTTGACAAAGAAGGGCATTTCTTTGCCTTTGGCGTGGAACTTGGAACACCAGCACGTGTTTGATCTGCTCAAGACTACTACACTCTGTTCAGCACCGGTTTTGGGCACACCAAATTATGAAAAGGCCTTCGTGTTGTATGTGCATGAACGTGATGGATGTGCTTTGGCTGTATTAACGCAGGAACATGGAGGGAAGAATAGGCCGTGCGGCTACTTTTCTTCCGTCCTTGATCCTGTTGCATGCGCTTTGCCAAGATGTTTGGGAGTTGTCGCCGCTGCTGCTGCGTCTGTAAAACAGAACGAGGGTATGGTCCTAGGCCATGCTTTAACCCTGATGGTACCTCACTCTGTAGATGTTCTGTTAAACCGAACACAAACGCAGACAATACAAAGCAAATGTCGAGTGTGGACACTGGCTGAACTGCATTGTGAAGGGATATGTGCTAAGGCTTACTGCTAAATCCTGGAATACACTTTGCCATTGTAACTTGTTTGAATGTAAACCAAATGTAATCTGTGTGCATATTTTTGTATAAGGCATGAGTGAACTCGGCACAAACTCTAGACAAACTCTAGACCACTGATTATTAACTTGGACATTATTACTGAAATTTTATAAGTGTACGAATGTCCAGATGTCCAGTACCTCTCACTCCACACACTGAAGAGCTGGTACTCACTGTGATGTACTGAGGGCCAGATAGCTATCTGAATTTGTTTCTTTGTAACTGGGCAGTAGAATAAAGATCTGTGAATCTTTATAAGCACGTATTTGGAGTATTTCCTTTTGTGGTACTCAGCCTCAATATTTTTTCTTGCTTTTACAGTGACAATTCGAAAGATAATATCTTGCTCTATGCTAGCCAATGCGAATCTCCTATATCTATTCGCGATGAGTGCTCACGAGAACCTTCGAGTCAGTCTTCCTTTGCCAACTCACAGGCCGATGTGTCACGATATGTATTGCCCACACCAAGACAATGTAAAAAACTGGACAGTTAAAGTATACAAGGGTCCACCCCACTGCAAGCTCCATTGGTAGAACTAACTTTGTCAGTGATTAACACAACAATTATGAGCTTATTTAAATTGTTTGAGACTCTGGATGAAAAAGTATCCAAACAATCTAGCCAGTTAGATTCAATTGTTGAGTGGATGCGTGTGACTTCCCTGAGATTGCTGGGTGAATCATTTAAGAATCCCAGCATCCATACTATTGAGAACCCAAAACAGGCCTTGGCGCTAGCACCAAACTCGATACTACCCACATTTACTCATATCATACAACCGATTGTTGTTGAAGATGAGGTATCTAAAACAACAACAAAAAATCAAGATGAGTCATGGAGTAGTATCCCCTCAAATGATTCTCATACTTCAGTGATTCTGATTCCGGTCAAAGAGTTGAAGTTAAGTACAACAACTAAAGCTCTAATTTTAACTTAGAATAAGAAACTGAAAATAAAGACTTCTACTTGGCGGAAGCCAATTAAAAAAAAACAATCTAGAAATACGCTGTCTTCCTTTTTTAAAGCCATTGCAGCGGTCTCAAAAATGGCAGATTCTAGCCGAGCTGAAAATATTGGCACCATAAATCAAAAAACAAAAGATATAGATCCAAACATACTCCCAGTACTTCAAAAAACGACTAAGGCTATTGACCATTTCAATAAAACAAATGATATTCAAACTGATATGCAAATACAAGAATGTGACTCTCAAGATCAATTAGCGTTCCATATTGATCTTAATTCAGTTACAACAAAGCACGCTTTAAACTATTCCCCTTTGAATAAATTATTGGACCTCATAGACCAGCCTAATTCTCAAAAGATGTTGGCAGTTCATAGTCAGGACTCTCAAGCAGTTGATAGAGGTCAGAACAAAGATCAACCGATTCTGAATACCAGGCCAAATGCAGCTAGTACTTTGGAAGAGATGCAAAATGCAATAAAAGTATACTTCGATAGAAAAGATCATATTGACGATATACCACACAAACCAGTTCCTAAACGCTCTGATTCCAATTTGTCTGTAGAACAAATCAGGAAAACGGTTGATGAATATATTGCCAATAGAATAGCAACTGGTGAAATCCATCTTACCGTTCAGTCTACCTTACCAACAGACTCTCATGATCAAAGAGAAACAACATACGTTGGTGAACACACACAAGACACCATTCCCAAGTCTTATCAACAGGAAGTTCAAACTCTACCTATATGTATGAAAGTAGGCCATGCCCAAACAAGAAACCTATCTTTTGAATCAAATCGCTCACTGAAAGAAAAACAGATTATCGAGCGAAAAAATGATGCTAGGCCACAACAACTAAGACCTTCTTTTCACACACTGATCATGAAATGTAGGGATGATCCATTCTCTGCTTATGATTTGAACAGACAAAGTATCTTGAACATCTTTAACAATGTAATTGAACTGGAGGATATCACAACTGGCAATACAGATCTTGTTGAATTCATAGCAGGTAAAAACATGACCATAGTGAGACTTTGGATTAACTCAGGTATGATCATGAATGCTATATGGCAATCAAAAATTACCTTGTTCAAGATGGGCTTTTTAATAGCACAAGACCCAGAATGAATGCACAGACAGGATTATCACTCACGAAACTCGCAGCATAATGCCCCTACAAAATATCTAAACCAGGAGCAAAGTCATCATACCCTAAGGCCATACCTCGCGAAAGCATAACTAATAAATAGTGAAAATCAAACCTTTCTGACCTTGGGATGTTGGAACACGAGAGGTCACACACATCTACAAACTTCCATAAATAGATTTGATAATCCCTTTGACATTTTAAGAATACAAGAAACGTGGTTTTTAACCCCTCCGGTATGGGACAACTATGAGGTTTCGTTACTCCCTGCTGCCAGGGGCAATAAAGGTAGACCATAATCACTCCTTTTGGTGGCGGTTAGATTGACCTTCGGTTTTCACATTGAACCTTGGTTGTCTTATGGTATCTTTTTACAATTAACGAAATTGGTGAGTCCTTCGGAGAATATTGCAATAATAAACATATACCGCAACCCGGAAGGCATATCTGATGATATTTTTTATGAAGAATTGACTAAATTACTTGATGTCATTGCCATAACGGCGGATATTGCAGCCATGATTATTGCTGGTGATTTCAATGTAAATGATCTACTCCTAGAACAAGGATGTACTCACCAAGAAGGTCATAGATGGTCTAGTTTTATGGCAGAAAGAACATTTCAGCTAGTCTATGGTGCTGTAATTGGTGATATTCATGCCCAACCCACGTGGCACAGAGAGAGATCCAATAGCATTATTGACTATATATATGTTGATGCTCATTTGTTTGCGCAAGTTTCTTCATTTGAAATTATATCTCAGCAGTTTAGTGATCATAATTTACTTGCATTACAACTGTGTTGGAAGAGATCTATTGTTGAACCAAAGACAAATTGGTATTGATATTCCTTTTCAGTGAATAATGCAAGATCACGTTTTTCATGGTCAATCCCTAAATTGTAAGCATTGAAAAAATATACAACACTATTAAATCAATTCAAAGACAACGTCATGATTACTAAACAGCAGGTAATAAAGCATTACTTGCGTATCACCCAGAGGTCCGGGCAAGACGTATAGCATATCGTAAAGAAAAGAAAACACATTTTGAAATCCAATATATTAATGCCACAAACTGCACTTAGATCCGCGAAGTGCAGGTTTCAAAACTGGATCCGAGCCCGTAGATCCCTTTTACATCAACATGATAGTCAAACCATGCTTAAAGCAATAGCAACGAAAAATAAAGCAGATTTATGGACATTGCTTAATAATCGATCATCCCTTTCTCAAGTTGAAATCGAAGCAAATGGTGTTAAGGAAGAACAATGGATAGAACATTTTACACAGTTGTATGGGACAAATGTTTTGACACTTTCAAATACACATTGAAGTCTGAGTCGAGGTGGGCAGTGGAATGTTCTGTAGAGATCCTAGAGGATTTTATAAACAAGCTAGTGGTTCGAGAGCTATAGGCCCAGACGGTTTAAATAATGCTATGTTAAAGAAAAATACACCAGTATGGGCAAATATATTGAATAATTTGTTTCAACAAATACTATCTATCAGAGTCCTCCCATTGTCATGGCAGACTTCAATCATAGTCCCCATATTTAAAAAAGGAGACAGATCGATACCAGGGAACTATCGTCCTATAGCTCTCTTGGACACCCTGGAAAACGTTTTGCAAAATTAATCCTCAGAGATTTTAATGCTTGGACTCTACAAAACAATCATCATGATCCATCTCAATCTGGATTGCAGCATGAATGGGGACAACTATTAATCTGTTTTCATTAAATGCCTTAAAATCGCAATGTCATAAAAAAACAACCTTTATATTTGGCATTCGTTGAATTACACGCCGCCTTTGACTCAGTCTCACGTGTATTGTTAATGTCAAAACTTTATAGAGATCATTGTCCTCCTACACTATCTGATATAATTCACAGTTTTCACTCTCAAACGTCCATATGTGTTCGACTAGACCTAAATGGCCGGCTTACAACACCTATTCTGACTGCACAAGGCCTAAAACAAGGTTGTCTTCTAGCCTCAGCGGTATTTAATTATTTCATTTATGAAATTAAGAACACCTTTGAATCAATTGTCTCTGACTCTCATAAAATTAACGACATGCCAGTCAAAGCGTTGATGTATGCCGATGATTTGGTTCTCATATCGCAAACACCGATCAGTCTGGAGAGATTATTGGATGCTTTTGAAATCTTCATAGACCAAAATGAAGAATTAACACTACGAAGACCCAAATTATTTGGCATATACCAAAGAAAAATAATCAAAAATCATTCCCGTGGTCGATTAATAAAATCAAGCTGGTGGTCGTTCCCATGTATACATATCTGGGAATGATATTTGAAGCTAACATCATTGCGAAAGGCCATTTCATACAAATGGAACACAAACTGGGCACAGGCATATCACAAGCCAAAATGATATTACATTGTTTTGTTAAATTCTCTATAAAACCGGCTCTAATATTTTGGAAACAGAAGACAACACCATGTTTATTATATGGCCTTGAAAGGGTAGCTCCGATACCTGCACAAACCTTGGACAGATTAGAAGGTAAATTCTGGCGACAAATTTTAGAGCTACCACAGTGTACTCCCATTTCATGGTTGCGATATGAACTGGGTATAGTGTCTTTGAATGCTACTTATCAATGGAAAATGTGTGCATTTTTAAGGAAATGTCTAGTGTCAACAAAGATGCCAGTGATGCTAAAAATATTATCGGTCTATCTGTTCTGCTCTCTGCATGCATTTGTTCAGGTTTAGTTAAAAGCTACTTATAATATTATTGTTAATGCAGACATATCTATAGAAATGCTGATTAATAACCCGGATAAGGCCAAGAAAAAGATATATAATATGGATCGGATGAATAATAGAACAATATGACTGCAGTACAAGAACGCATCAACCCGAAGATTTTGGCCTAAAACATTAGGAGTGTTGGAGAGATATCTTTCCAAGTGCCCACCGAAAAACTTTACACAGAGTAATTTGCGTTTCCGTTGTAACTTATGGCCCACCAGAAATTTGGCCTATACACGTCAGCAACTACCACGGGCAGCCAATTTTTGTAGATGTTGCGAAAATCGAGCGGTCTCAGAGAACGTGGAACACTTAGTTGCTAATTGCTTGCTTTGAGGGAGTTAAGAGCTATACATGTTTTGAAATATTGTAACTATTTTAGTTCTTTAGACAATAAACTATGTTGGGACTATTTGATAGCTACAGCTTATGTTCCGATACAAATTGTACTGATACCATTTTTAAATGCTTTGAAACTTAATATAGAAGTTATATGAACTACATCTTAGTTCCCACTTACCATTTTTGTGAAGTTTGTATATGGAAGAAAGTGATTTCTTTTTCCTTTATTATGAATGATATTATTAATGTTTTATATAACCCTGTGATTTAATGTGTTCTAAATGTAAATTCTATGTTATTCTTTTCCAAATGTTGTTGTGTAACCTTATGAACTAATATATTATAAATGTAATTTATATGACAAAAATGAAATTGAAAAAGTTGGTTGAATTCAGCCAATTCAATAAAAAAAAGAAAAGACTCAATATTTGGAGAGTTGGCGGGGCATAACCTCTGATTCTTGGGCAGTGCAAACAGTGGCCCATGGCTACTGTCTCCCTTTCTTAAGAAGACCCCCAGATTGTCCTCTAGGATGCCAAGCCTTGAAAGATCCAGATCCGCTCCTCCTACAGGAGACATTCACCCTGTTGGAGAAAGGTGCGGCAATAGTGTCTGTACCTGTAGGAACATCCAGTCGAAAGAAGATTACCAGGGGTAAGTAATTGTTCTTCTTTGTCTAGCAGCCCAGAAGGGTGTAATGTTGAAATTCATCCCTGTTCCTTGTCAGACCACTCCCTGTTGACATTTGACATCTCAGTAGACTCTGTAATCAAAGCTAAGCCAAAGTTGCAGATGGTAAATAGTCACAATTTAAGAAAAATCACTCATTCTGCTATGACCCCACTCCTTGCAGATCTTGTTATGGATTTCCAAGATGACGCAAAACCTGATTCCATTCTTAGCACAATACACACATGGTTGTCTACTGCAGTTGACTCTCTTGCACCCTTGGTTACAAGAAGCGTGCAGCCACGCATATTGCGAAAACCTTGGTTTTCTGAAAATCAGAGAAACATGAGGACAGTTAAGTGCAAGGCTGAGTGCTAATGGGCCAACACTAAGGAGGAGTCTGACCTTTGTTTGCTCAAAGTAGGTGCAGTTAATTATAAGAGGGGCATTTTAAATGCCAAAAGGCCTTCTTGTGATAGCGCATCTCACACGCAAAGAATAGCTGTAGTGAACTGTTCTCTGTGCTACGTGAACTTGAAACATCCACTCTGAACAACAATCTGCCTGATCATATGTACTGAGTGGAGTACTTCCGTTCAAAATAAACTTGAGGCAAAATCAAGGCACTCTGGGTCCAATGTAGTGTTCATACCGTCTCCTATGAGTTGTCATCTTTGCGCACTTCCACTGGTGAAGATGCTGACGATGTCATTGACGGTCCATTTTGTTTTACTTTAGCGAAGTCAATGAGCATGAGGTTGCGGATTTCTTGAAGATGCTGAAGCCTACCATCTGCTCTGCTGTCCTCTGTCCAGCTATTAAAATCAAGGAATGCTCTGCCTTCCTTATATTTGCACTTTGTGCTTTTGTCAACGCCTCTTTTAGGAATTATCATGTTCCTATTTCACTTAAAGAAACATGTGCTACTCCACTTCTGAAAAAGCCTTTGTTGGATGCAACAGATGCGGTAAACTATAGGCCAATCACTAAGACAACATGTTTTCTTAAACTTCTTGATTCACTTGCATACAAACAAATGCAAGGTTTCATTAAAATGGTCTTCTTGGGCTGCATCAGTCTGGCTACCGGAAGTCACAGAGAACCGATACAGCAATCCTCCATCTTCGATCAGCAATAGTCTAGCTTCTTGATCATGGCAAGGCAGGTTTATTTATGTTACATGACTTATCGGTCACCTTTGATCTTGTGAATTTCGAGATTATAGGTGTTAGATTGATTGACATTGACAGATTTAGTCCTGAGGCTGTAAGGTGGACGATCTCCTTTCGAATGGATTGTCCTCCCACGTATTCCTCATCTTTAAATATCTCCTTCCAGCGTCAGCTGCTTTGGAATTTATTTCTGGCAGAGGGCGCTGTGTGCCATCGTCACTGACTCGCTGTACCTTGAGGGCCACCATCTCCCTTCGAGGTTGACATCATCGCTAGTATAAATAGCACTTAATCGCCATTTACTTCAGTTCCATTTTTCCGCGATAGCCTTTGCTTCAGATACAGCGTGCTTTTTTTCTCATGAAACTTTGTCACAGCTCAAAAATGTCGGAGAAGAAGTTAAGACCGGGTTCAAGAAATTTGTAAACTGTGGATCTAAAATGTCGATAACTGAGCCACATCGTATTTGTTTATGGTGTCTTGGCGTCGACCACAGAATGGCTGACTACAGATCCTGCCAATCCATGACGGGTAATGCGGTCAAAGAACGCAAGGGGAAACTCGCGGCGGGTAGGCCCCCACAAAAATTCCCTTAGACTCCTTTGAGTCACGGGCCGAGCCCTTCGTAGCCAATTACATCGACGTCTAAGGCATCAAAGCTTTCAACGCCTCCAAAGGAAATTGAGAAAACATTCAAAGCTCTTCCAGAGAATGACTTTTTCAAGTTCCTTTCTTCAATTTTCTAAGAACAGGAGCCTTCAGATTAGGACACACCACCTTTTGGATTAAAATATGGTACACCCAATGTTCCTGAGGCTCTGATATCAGAGGAATCAAGGATGAGGGATTTATTTAACAGTTTGCAAACATTAAGTTGCCTTGACACTTCGCCAGCATTTGGAAAACCTGTTCCATCAGAGCATGCTGAGGCATCAGACAGTAAATGGGCAAAGTAACAGAATTTCTGGGATAGGGCAGACAAGCTCCACCTTTTGAGAAAGATGATCTCACAGACATCTAAAATAAGGATCCCCAAAAAATACCCTGTGTTGCCGTTTCATGTACCCTTTCAAATACAGGGTAAAAGCTAATTGGGAATCAACTGAGACAAGCCCGGGTGTAAATAAAAACTTTATAAAGAAGTATAGACCTTCTAATAGCGACCCAGAGTATCTTTCCAAACATCGTATTCCGGAAAGCCTGGTGGCATAAACTGCAAATTCCACCTCAAGACCGGCAGTATATCCCACAATACCACCGAACAGAGACGACAAGCGTTTCGATGCTATGGCAAAAAAGTATTTTCAGCCGGGAGTATGGCTTTGAAGTAGCTTTCAATGTCACTTGTACCCTTGCTAAATGTACTCACATCTTGTGGGATTGCATCTCTATGGCAGCTGAGCATATCCCTGTAGGAGAGGAGAGAGAGGACGTTCTAAAAATTGTTAAGGGTGGGAAAGACCCTATGTGTCAGTGTTTCCAAACAGGTTTATACTCTGCCGATTGTATTAGCAGAGCCATGCCAGTGAGCACTGTTATAAGAAGATTTACGTGGTTGAGGAAGTCTGGGTTTGCACCTGATGTACAATATAGTCTTCTCAATATGCCCTTTCACTGCACTCAACTATTTGGCAGTAAAGCTGACGAGAGCCTAGAAAAATTAGACCGGAAAAGCAGCCGACAAGTGACTCTGTGCTGCTATCAGACAGCCGCAATCGTTGCGCCCTACTGCACAGGCTTGGAGCGGTAGGTCCTGTTGCTACTACTCCTCATTTGGAAGAGCGAGAGGACTGACCAGTCAGGTCAAAAGAAATTCCCTCGTGGTGGACGAAGAAGACATGCCAAACCTGCTCAAGCAACGGCTTCTTTACCCTCAACCGCTGCTTCAGCTGCCTCAAAACCACCCTGAGGTCTTAATCCACAGGACCCCAGAGGGAGGCAGGCTGACTCACCATCTGGAAGAATGGTGGGGAATTCATTCTGATGCTTGGGCATTGTAAACAATAGCCCAATGTTACTGCCTCCCCTTTTTAAGATGGCCGCTGGATCATACACCGTGGAGCTACTCTTACAAAACCTCCTCTTGCAGGAATGTTTGAGTCTGCTAGAGAAAGGCGCTATAGAACCAGAGGAACAAGGGGTGGTAATGCCCTTACTTTTTGATCCCCAACAAGGACGGAGTATTGAGACACATTTTGGACTTGAGATACTTGAACACGTTCCTCAGGAAGGACAAGTTCAAAATGGTCCCCCTTTCTCAGATCCTTCAAACTCTTTAGCTTCAGGACTGGATGGTGTCATTAGACCTTCAGGCAGGGACACCATTTAGCGGTCGCCAGGGGTCGCACTTGCTACCCCTGTGGTCTCCCTTGCTACCCCTAAAAAAAATAATTAGAAACAGTTTTTCTTTTTTTTTTCAAATTGAAGCTACTGGGCTGTGACCAATGCCATGTGGCTCTTTGCTTCTAGAGTGGCTGGCTTTCTTTTTCAGGCTTCTTAAAAAAATCGGGGGTTCCACAAGTGTAACCTAAAAAAAGAAAGAATAGGAATAACATATAATGGGCCTCATTACGACCCAGGCGGTAAGTTACCGCCTGGGCCGTGACTTTACCACCATGGCGTAAACTACGTTTACGCCATGGTGGTTGGCGGACTTACCGCCCCATTCCGACCTAGGCGGGGCGGTAAGTCCCCAATCCCCATTTACCCTTCCCCATTCCCATTTTTGCCCCATAGGGCATAATGGGAGTGGGGAAGGCGTTAATTACGCCACCGTAAATTACGGTGGCGTAATTAACTCCATGGTCCCTTAGCGCCATGGATTTTAACACCTGCTAAAAGCAGGTGTTAAAAGCACCATGGCGCTAGGGGACCTCGTAATTGGCGGTAAGGGGTCGGCGCAGCTAACGCTGGCGTTAACCCCTTACCGCCAGGGTCGTAATGAGGCCCAATGTGTCTTTCTGGAATTCTGTACAATAATTGCTAGACTTATTAAAGGTTTATTTCAGGCACATTTCAGGCATACTTCAGGGTGAGTGACTGATTTAGTCTGTTCTTAAAAACCTTAAATTCACAATGCAGACAAAAGACTCAAAAAAGCATTTAAAGTAGAATAAGCATCCTTTTCGGACTATCTATTATGCTTTTCACAAGTTGCAGTTATAGCTTGTTTTTTTCTGCTGATACATATGGTGGTCCTTTCTTTTTTCAATAAGACTTTTTTTTGCATTTGTAAATAACAATAGCTTCATCATTCTTTATGACATAGTGCTAAAGTATAACATAAACAAAAACCAACATGACCTCAAATGAGGTAAAGAAGTTCAGGGGGGGAGAACATTGGGGTAGAACAGGGAAGGGGTTGCAGCAGTCTTGAGTCCGTGTTACAGGCCACGGGTTGAATGTTAGCGGTGGATCAGATAGGTGTTATCACCGTCTGTGGGGGCACTAGTCCATTACTGTCAGCCAGCGGAGAGATGGTAGCTGCCTGGCTACTCTGGTAAATTTCTGTACATAGTCTAGGAATGGGAACCAAATGCTGTAAAACCTGTTTCTGTTGCCGAAGCGGAGGGCCGTGATTTTCTCAGCTGCGGCGATCTCCCAGCACTTTACCCACCACATAGGAATCGCTGGCCCCTCTGGGAGTTTCCACAGCCTTGCAATTGAAATTTTAGCAGCCGTGAGGAAGTGAGTGCAGAGGTCTGCCAGCCTGCCTGTCATCGGGAATTGTCCCTCTCCCGTATCTCCCAGCAGGATGATTCCCGGATCCCGTGGGATCGTCAGGCCTGTGATGAGTCGGATCTGTTCCAGAACCTCCCTCCAGAACCTTTCCGCCTTCGGGCGTGACCAAAGGAGGTGGAACAGAGTTCCTGTGTCTGTGCAGCCTCTCCAGCAGTGTGGCGGTATGGTGGGATTGCATTTATGTAGGATTTATGGTGTAATGTACCACCTATAGCACACCTTGATAGCCCCCTCTTTATTTGTAACTAATTTGGAGGTCTTGTGAGTTCTTGTCCAAATGTGGTTGTAGCTAGCCATGTCTAGTTCTCTACCTATGTCTCGCTCCCATCTTTTCATATAGGGCTCCTTAGAATCAGGGTCTGCCATGTCTAACAGCCTATACAGGGTTGATATCTTCCCCCTGGGCGGGGTTGCTGTTAGTGTGCGTTCCAATGCTGTAAGTTCCCTGTTCCCCTGTGCTCTCATTGAGTCATGTGACAGACAATGTCGGAGTTGGACGTAGCAGAACCTCTCGCCTTCCGGGATCTGGAATTTCCTTTTGCAGTCCTCGAAAGTGATTAGGGTGTCCCCATCATAGAAGTCCGCCATGCACTTCTGGCCGCCTGCCTTCCAGTTAGCAAATGCTTCCTGCCGAAGTCCTGGGGTGAAGTCCGGGTTCTCCCAGATCGGAGAGAGCGGACCCACCGTGCTCCTGCAATTCCATCTCCTGGCCGCCTGCTTCCAACTGTTCACCGTGTTCCTGGTCATCACGAGGGGCCCAGCGTTTGTGGGGTGCTTAGGCCATGTGATGTGTGGAAGGGAAGCCAGTGGGTGGCGACTCCAGTCCTCTTTCAGCTTCAGCCAGCAGGGTTTTTCAGTGTCCGGTTGCCACATAAATGCTGCTGAGAGCTGGGCGGCTAGGCAGTATCTCTCCACCTCGGGGACCCCCAGGCCTCCCGATCCGGGGCTCCTGAACAGGACTCTCCTGGTCACCTGTGGCTTCTTGCCTCCCCATATAAATTTTGGAATGATTGCCTGTAGTTTTTGCTTGTCTGTTTTGGGGATTGCGACTGGAAGGGCTTCGCAGTGGTAGAGCAGTCTGGGAACCAAGTTCATTTTAAGTGCCATAATCCTCCCCATCCAGGATATCTCCTGGTTTTGCCAACGAGTCATGTCTGACTGCAGGTCCTTGAGCAGGGGCAGGAAGTTTAATTTATAAGTGCGTTCCACTAGCTTAGGTAGGCGGATGCCCAGGTAGTTTAGGTGAGATTTGGCGGACAGGATCGGGAGCCTAGCCGACAGGGAGTACAGCGTTGCTTTGGGAATGTTAATGCCCAGTGCTACCGACTTGGTGAGGTTGATTGCGAACCCGGAAGCTGCTTTGAGCTGTTCAGCTCCTCCCATAGTGCCGTAAGGGATGTGCCTGGGTGGGATAGTGTCAGTAGCACGTCATCTGCATATATGGCTGTTTATACGTGTCGTTTTTTAACTTGGGTCCCCGCACCAATGGGCTCTGTCGGATCCTGGAAGCGAACGTTCCATTGACAGTGCAAAGATGAGTCGTGACAGGGGGCAGCCCTAACGAGTGCCTCTGGTGATCTCAATTCTGGGGGAGGTAGCACCATTGATTCTCAGGGTTATGGTGGGGTGCTGATAGTTTGCCATAGTCCATTTCAGGAATTTGGGGCTCACCCCATAGTGCCGCAGTGTTTCCCCCATGTAACCCAGTCCAGCATATCGAACGCCTTATGTGCGTCGAGTGATACCACCACTAATTCCTCTCCAGTTCTGTTGGCCGTTTCAATGACATTTAATGTGCGTCTGATGTTGTCCAGGGTATTGCGCCCAGGGATGAAGCCTGTTTGCTCCAGATGAGTGAGATCCGGGAGGATTCTGGCAGGCCTGCATGCTAAAAGTTTTGAGAAGATTTTGGAGTCCACATTCATCAGGGCTATGGGGCGGTATGATGAGCAGAGTTCTGGGTTTGTCCCGGGTTTCGGGATCAGGATTGTGATGGATTCCTCCATGGAGGGTATGACGCGGCCCATTTCCAGAAAGGTGTTGAATTGCGAGGCCAGGTGGGGGGCCAGGATGGGGGTATATTTCGTATAGAATGGTGCGGGCAGACCGTCTGGACCAGGGGTCATGTTCTTCATTGAGCAAATAATTTTGGTTACCTCCTGCGGGGATATTGGGTCCTCCAGGGAGTCGATTTGCGGATTGCATGGCAACCTCGGGACCGCTTGGAGGTAGTCGGCGTGTGATTCCGCGCGTGTAGGTCCCCCTGACATCACATCCCTATGGTGCTTAGTCATGATGGTCAGCTTTTCGGGCCTGAGCAACAGGGTTTCCCGGTCACGTAGGACTGCCATGTTGTTTCTGGTGTGTACTTTCTTAAGCTTATGTACAAGCAGGCGGTTGGCCTTGTTGCCATTCAAGTAGTAATACTGCTTCGTGTATGTTAAGGCCCAGGCTGTTCGGTTTGCCAGGTGCATTTCCAGGATTACTTTAGCTTTGCGTAGTTCATTCCACGACCTTGCTGATTGGTGTTTTTTGTGGGTTCCTTCTTTCTCTGCCACCGCTGTCTCCAGTTCCATTAGTTTGAGCTGATGTCTGCGCCTGTGTGCCACTTCACAGTTCATGGCAACGCCCCGGATCACAGGCTTCATTGCGTTCCACACCATAGCCTCCGTAGATCCCTTGCCTGCGTTTTCCATGAAATAATTGCGTAAGGCTTGCAACAGTTCCTGGCGGTCTGCTATATCCGAGAGGAGATAGTCCTTCAACTTCCAGGCCCTCTGCATCGGTGTTGGTAGACCCTCCGTTTGGAGCTGCACTATCACTGGGGCATGGTCCGAAATGACACTCAGACCTATGTGGATGTCCACGATGCATGGGAACAGGACACTTGAGACTAGCAGAAGGTCTATCCTGGAGAGAACCCTGTGGATGTGTGAGAAGAAGGTGTAGTCACTGACCTTTTCATTCTCCAGCCTCCAGGTGTCAATCATTTCCGTCTCTCTCAGGAATTCCGCGAGCCCCAGTGCGTTCGAGAAGTCTGATCCAGTGGGCAGCAGGGTCTTATCAATAGTGGGCCTCGGGTGAGGTTGAAGTCCCCCCCCCCGAACAGCAGTTTGCCTTCAGCAAAGGTAGTTACTACTGGGAGAATCCTACACAGTAAGCTCTCCTGGGCGTCATTTGGGAAGTAAATTGCTGCAATGGTTATTGGGAGTTCAACTAGGAGGCCCTTGATCAGCAAGAATCTACCCTCGCTGTAAACTTTGACAGGATCGCTGATTGGCTGAGCAGGACTGCCAACCCACCTGTCTTCTGTCCAGAATGTGCAAAGTATCTTTTGGAGAATCTTTGGTATTTGACTCGTTGCTCGTCCGGGGCCAAAAGATGTGTTTCTTGTAGGCAGATCACATCCGCCTCAAGTTGGGACAGACGGTGCTCCACAGACTTACGTTTCCTAGGGGAGTTCAGACCCTGGACATGCCAGGAGACCATGATCAAATTCTTTGTGGGTGCCCCCATCTCAGTGTATTGGGGTGGCAAGTAATTGGTGCTGTTTTACTCCACTTTCCTCCCTCTTGTATGGGTAGCTGTCGGATATGCTGAGCCCTGTGTTGATAGTTTGTGCCCCTTTCCGGTGTTCTCCCCTCTTCCCCCCTTAAAAAGCAAAACTTGGTCATTTGGACCAGCCTTCGACCAACGGGGCCTCCAGCAGGCCCAACGCATCCTTCTAAAGATGAGACGCTTTTGGTCTCGGCATCAAGGTGGTGAGAGCTCAGTGAGTGAATGGTGTGTCGACTTGCTTCAGGGGTCCCGCTGCGTAGTCGACGGCTGTGGCAGGCGTCTAGTCCTCTCGGTGGTGCCTGTCGGTTCTGATGACCCAGTGGTTCCGTGCCGCCCTGCCTTAGCCATTGTTGTTGGGGTGTTTGCCTATGAGTGCAGGCCCCCTGAATTTTCGCTGTCGACTCGAAACCAGGATCTATGGGAGTCCTGCGGTTACTCTTGTTCCGGTGGTGCGCCCTCATCGTCGGGTTCTCTCCCCGGCGTCTGGGTTCAGCAGCCTCTCCGCCTCGTGCACCTTCCGTATATGGTGGACACTCCCGTGTCATGTGAATACCAGAGAAGTGGGGAAGCCCCAGTGGTATGTGACGCCTTTCTCCCTCAGCCATTCCGTGACTGTGTAGCGGAGGCGAGATCCTGGTACAAGGAGATGGAGGCATCCCTGAACAATATTTGGGGGGAGCTTCTAGCTTCCAACATGATTTCTGAAGTAGTGTAGCCTCGCAAGGACGTCCGGCGGTGTTGAGGAGTTGGGTTTGGCTCAGGTTCTGTGGACCCTGTCGAGCACCAGGGGAGAGTCGTCCGGTAGGGTCAGGATGAAGCGGAAGAGGTCGCTCACGTAACGCTCCAGGTCCGTCTCTGGGACAGAGGTGGGGATCCCTCTCAGACGTATGTTATTGCGGCGGGAGCGATTTTCTGAGGCCTCACATCAGGCCTCCAACGCGGCCACCCTGTCCCCCCCCCCCTTCTCGATCTCATAGCTGTGCTCGCAAAGGGTGGTTTCTGCCTCCGTCATCCTTGTTTCTAGTTCCCCCACTCTCGCATCCAGCACTGTGATTGTACTTTTCACCTCTTCGGTGCCCCTCTGGAACTCTTTAGTCAGTGCTGATAAAAGGTCCTGGAGGTCCGAATTCGTGACCGCATGAGACGGGGGCAGGTGTGTCTGGCTGCCTATAGTTGAGCAACCCCCAGTTAGGTGGCATTGGCCAGGGGGTGCAGAGTGCTGTAGTTGTAGGTTGTGAGATTCTCCTGGCAGCTTTGGGGTCAGGGGACCCTCTATTGTTAGCTCTCCAGTCAGATACCCCCTGACAGGGATGTGGGGAGAGAGCGCTGGGTCACGCCTCAAGTGCTGCCTTACCTCTGACAGTCTGATCCTGCGAGGGATGTGAGCTGAAGGCAGTTGCAGTGCAGAAGGAGGAAGGAGGGTGGCTTCACCAGACCTCTGGTCAGTGGATGTGGGAGCGGCTCAGAGGTTCAGTATGACCGGGGGTCTGGGAATGTAGGAGGGCCTCCAAGCTGCATGAGGGGGGCAGGGGTTGCAGGAGTTGAGGCTGTGATGATTCTCGCAGAGACAGGCGGTGATGCTCCTGCGGTTCGCGGCTCCAATGGGTTTGCAGCGGCGCACCGGAGCCTGGGATCAGGTTGCCACGAGTACAAATTGTCACTGCCTTTGGGTTGCTTCATGTCCGGGCTGTGGTGGGGGTGGGCACCCTGAGAAAAGCTCCCCCCTGCGAATCTGCGAATCTCGTGGGGTCCCAGGCGGGGGCCCCAGGGTGGTTAGGCTGCCCCTCAGGGTCCCTGGGGAGTTGTGTATCACTGGGCACTGCGGCGTGGAGGTTGCGCTGGTTTGGGGGCCTCCACTCACGCGGCACCCTTGCCAAGAGATCTGCCCCCCTGGGCGCAACATAGGAGCCTGTTCTCCTGAAGCAATGTCGGTAATGGGGGCTGGCTACTGGTGTTTCGGTGGCATTCTGCCTGCTTGGCTCAGATCAACTCCTCCAGGAGCTGTGATTCCTGACGCGCTCCACCGGCGCAGATCAGCCCCCCCGAGGATGAAGGAACGTGGTAAGGAGTTATCTGCTTGCTGGGAACCTCCTCGTGCCTTGCCAGTGACTCGTGGGGTCCAGGGCGCTCTTGGGTCACTTTCAGTGCACCCGGCCTCTTAGGTGCTGTGTCGGAGCCTGCGCTGCAGTGGCTTGGGTGGCCCCGGTGGCTCTTTGCGTGCTGTAGCTGCTGCCCGCGGCATAGGGCAGGTGTCTGGGGCCAGTGCTGCTGTCTTTATGCACCCCTCTTCAGGGGAGAGAGAGCCATTCAGCAGGGGCTCCGGTATGAGCTGCAGAGTGCCGACTCGCTCAGTGGGCCCCCCTGGATGCCTGGTGCCGCGGGGGATTTAGCTCCTTGTCGCGGCCGCCATGCTGTCAGAGGTTGCAGCGGCTGTGCGCTGCGCCAACTCTCTGCTGATCCGGCGCTGGTCACCCCCCCGATCAGCTGGGGACCTCCTTGTGCCGTACCAGTGTCTCGTGGTGTCCAGGGCACACTAGCTGCTGCCTGCGGTGAAGGGAAGATGTCTGGAGCCAGTATCACTGTCCTTATGTGCCCCTCATCGGGGGAGTCCTGACTTGCTCCGCGGGGCCCCCTGGATGCCTGGTGCCTCGGGGGAGTTCAGCTCCGTACCACGGCCGCCATGATGTTGAAGGCTGCAGCGGCTGTGCGTGGCGCCAACTCTCTGCTCCATCGTACACCCAGCTCCGGTATCAGGGAGGCTGAAAGTCTCCCAGGAACCGCTACAAGTCACGGGCGACCGCCTACATCGAGTTAGGGGTTCAGATTGATCGCATCACCAGTGTATTTTTGATGGATGCCAGCCCAACCATCATGGCTCCAAGTCACTCCCCCATGGTGATCCTTTCTTGTATGAAATGTATAGCATGTTATAGTGATATTGTAACCATATTTTTCATAGTGTACTTAGGAACAATGCTATGTGATGCCACTTCCTGTTTTGTCAAGGGGTAAAATGTTGTGTTCCATCACTTCCCGTGATGTCACTTCGGCATCGGGTCAAATGGCATCACTTCCTGTGATGACATCAGAGGTCAAGGGTCATGTGATGTCACTTCCGCTACCTCTGGTATTTTGGTGAAATGAAATCCCTGCCTTCAGGATGTGTACTTTCATGTGCCTATCCATCACAAGCACAGGAAATACCTGAGGTTCGTCGTTGGCGGTTCTCATTATCAGTTTCAAGTTCTGCCATTCCAGCTGACGTCCGCCCGAAGGGTTTCTACCAAATTGATTAACTCTCCCCCTTTATATGGAGCATGGATTGACTTGTCAAAGGCTTTTGACCAAGTTGAAAGAGTTCTATTATGGCAAAAGTTGCAAAGCTGGGGCATACCAGAAACGCTGCTATCCATATTGGTGGAACTGCATAGAAATACAAATCTCAGAGTTCGGTTAGATGAAATAGGTCACTTGTCTGAACTCATAGATGTAAGCAGAGGAGTAAGACAAGGTTGTCTGGGAGCAGCGCTCTTTTTCAATCTTTTCCTGTCAGACATAGGACCCTTTATAGAATCATCGGCATTGGCCAGCCCCGTTTTGAACGGGAGGAAAATCTGTTGGTTGGCATATGCTAATGATATTGTACTCTTAGACAGAACACCAATAGGACTCCAGCGATTATTAAC
This sequence comes from Ambystoma mexicanum, assembly GCF_040938575.1. Classification (NCBI taxonomy): domain Eukaryota; kingdom Metazoa; phylum Chordata; class Amphibia; order Caudata; family Ambystomatidae; genus Ambystoma; species Ambystoma mexicanum. Next base: position 241,641,455 of record NC_090926.1, on the reverse strand, counting down.
AAGAATGAATGAGTATGCTAAGATCAATGGACTTTCAATCAACCCAGCTAAAACGAACATTCTCATCTTTAAACATCCGCACAGAAAAGTAAAACCTTTTAGTTGGAAACTGGGTGGAGAGCAAGTTAAAGTGGTAGAAAGGGTAAAATATTTGGGCTATAGTGTACATGCTAATCCTGCCATATGCAAGGTAGAGAGTGAAGTAATGGCTAAGGTAACTCAAGCAGCATCAGAAATGATTAAATTAAATCATAAGCTTTGCACATTTTCCATCATACCATTAGTGAGGTAATATCTAGCTAAAGTAGTACCAATAATATTATATGGTCTAGAAGCAAAGCCAAGTTTGTGGTCTGCAAAGTGCGACCTCTTTGAGGGGTGCCTATGGAAAAGAGCTTTAGGTCTTCCAAACTGTACACCTACCAACAGCTTGAGATTTGAATTAGCATTCAAATCCTTACGATGTATGGTAAATTGGAAACTAATGACCCTTTATAGAGAGATAATGACAGGTAAATAAATCAGTTTGTACAGTGATATGAGAAAACATATGATAAGCTCCAAATCAGATATCCTCTCGACCCTAAGGGGAAATGTAATTAAAGCACTTGCCAAAACTGAACTCAATATAGAAACTTTGGTCTCGAATCCACTCAAAGTCAAAAAAGAACTGGAAACTTTAGATTGGATAGAGACCATAGAAAAAGTAAGAAATGTTCCAGTAGCAAATCCATTCTTAAGGGGAGAAAAGAAACTTGGAAGTCTCTCAAAATATTTGATGAAGTCTCCAGATAGGAGACTTCGTTCAAATATTCTTAGATTGAGACTTAATCTAGTCTGTTGTGGGGAAGTGCTGGAGAAACGAAATCAGGGTCATATGGCCAAAAGATTGTGTTCGATCTGTGCAAATCCGGCCAAACAGACGCTAGAACATTTGATAATGAACTGTGAAGGTTCATGGAAATACTGACTCTTATTCTTCAGAAATTTCATCCGAAAAGAAAATGATATTATCTCTGAGTTTCTTTGGGACAGAATCACCTCAGGCTCAAACATCATGCTCACCGCTGCTGCAATCCAGGTATTAATAAACTGTGAAATGGACATTTAGAGTGATTGCATGGTGAATAGGAAATTGGGATTAATCCGACCAGAGATCACTCAATATTAGTCAAAGGACAGGGGATCAAAATGGAACTAGAACTTCAGCCCTTCCCAATGAGTAATATCACTGGTTGGTACAACTGAATGATTAATCTGAGCTGGATTTATTTTATATTTAAATGTATACAAACTGTTTTCTTGATTGTTATGGTATGTTTTGTAAAGAATCATCGAGTCATAAACAAATAAAAAAATAAAATAAAAAAAATTGATGGCGATGGTGGCAGCGAGTCTCAAAAGGGGGGGAGATTCCTGTCTACCCCAACCTGAACGATTGGCTGATCAGGACCCGTTCTCCCGAACAGGTCCTGGAACATCTCAGCATTACCTGCCACTCTCTCCAGAGATTGGGCTTCTCCTTCAATTTTATGCAGTAGCACATTATACCATCCCAAAAGCTCCATTTAATCGGGGCAGTCCTTGATGCTTCCTCTGGGAAAGCATCGCCACACGAGGTGAGGGCATTACACATTCAGTAGATGGTCACCAAATTCCACAATGCTCAGCGTCTTCCGGTCTTTGATTTTCTAATCGGCCTCATGGCATCCTGCATTTTTCTAGTGCCAGAGGCTCGTCTGAGAATTAGATCCCTCCAGTGTACCCTTAGGTCCTAATGGTCACAGTTTTCAGTCAAGATGTCAGATCTACATCAGGTTCCGAGCAGAGTCGCACAGGATCTCCTGTGGTGGGCATGCAAGGACAACATTCTGAAGGGGGAACCTTTTTGACAACCATGGCCAGAGATAACGACAGTTAAGGACACCTCACTTATTGGGTGGGGAGCCCATGCCAACAATCTGACAGTCAGCGGTCGTTGTTCTCCTTTGGAGTCCAAACTAAACAACAACCTTTTGGAGCTGAGGGCAAGCAAATAGCGCTGAAGGCTTTCCTGCCCGCTGTATGTGGAAAGAGTGTCCTGATAATGACAGACAATACAGTTGCCATGTACTACCTCAACAAGAGAAGAGGTGTAGGGTCACAACCACACTGCAGAGACGCAATGCAGCTCTAGTTCTGGGCAACTCAAGAAGGAATCTCTCTATCGGCAGTTCACCTAGCCGGTGAGGAGAACACAGCGGCAGACGCTCTGAGAAGTCAGTGCACAGTCTCCCACGAGTGGGAACTAGCTCAGGAAGTCCTTCAGAAGATTTTCACCCTTTGGGGAACCCCTCAGGTAGAATATGTTCATGTCCAGTATCAACCGGAAGTGCGAACTGTTCGCCTCCAGGGAATATCCTCTAATAGGAGCTATAGGGGATGTGTTCGTAGTAGACATGGAGTTCAAACTCCTGTACGCATTACTTCCAGTCCCAGTCATTCCTCAAGTCATCAGGAGGTTGAGAAAGTTCGGGAAATCCATGATCCTAATTGCTCTGGATTGGGCCAGGAGGACGTGGTACCCGGACCTTCTGGATTTGTCGATCTGCCCTCCAATTTGTCTTCCACAAAGAGAGGACCTTCTCTCACAAGACTAGGGTTGGGTTTTCCATCCAGCGGTCAAGACGCTCAAACTTCACGCGTATTTTCTGAGTGGTTGATGGGGATTTTGCTTTTAGACAGAAGGCCAGTAACAAAGTCTCTGTATCGCTGCCATTGGAGAAGGTTCTGCAGCGGGTGCAGGGAGAAGAAAATTGATACTTTTCAATGCGCCACACCTATGGCATTGTCATTCCTACTGCATCCGGCTAATCTCGGGCCCCAGATTGGCACTATCAAAGATATTTTGGTGGCACTTTCGATTTTTAAGCGCACGCCTGAAGAAAGTTTTACTTTAAGATGCCGCTGATTATTCAATTTTTAAACAGACTCATAAATGTGTTCCCTCAAGTCCCATTTATGGTACCTGTTTGGGATTTAAATGTAGTATTACATTTCCTCATGTGTGCTCCTTTTGAGCCTCTTTATTCTTGCCCGTTGAGGTTACTTACACTAAAAACAATTCTGTTAGCGGCTTTAACACCCCCCACTCCCACAGGGTGAGTGAATTACAAGCCTCCTTTCACAGCCTTTTACAAAGACAAAGTTGTCTTGAGAGTTAGACCTACCTTTTCTACTGAAAGTGATTTCAGATTTTCCTGGGGTACTCTCTTTCCTCAAAAAGTCAACTCACTAACCACAAAAGGAAAATGGAGGGCACAGTGCTACAGTGTATCTCAATGTGGAGGTCTTAAAAAGGAAAATGTGTGCCTATTCTTTGATTCCCCCCATTGAACTTTCCAAGCTAAAAATTACAGCCATGATGCTATATGGATGTGAATTTATAACATTCAAGAATACAAAATTCCTTGATGTTTTAGAAGGTGAAATCTGGAAGGCTGTTCTGGGCCTGCCCAGATCAACCCCTATTAGTGCCATTCGGTTGGAATTGGGGATCGCATCTTGGTGGGCCCAGCTTGCAAAGCGTAGCCTGTTTCTGTTATACAAACTAAAGCTGGCTGAAAAACCTAGAGTAGGGTTTCATTTGTATGGGTGTCTAGGGAACAAGTCCAATACTATACCCTTCCTAGAAAGCTTCCACAAGTGCTGTTTGGTTCTTGAAGAATCAATAGAGATTATAGACACTAACTCAGATTTTGTGAAGAAAAAGAAGCTTACGAGGTGAGATAAGTATATGGACATTGCAAAATTGTTTTAAAGATAAACAGGCGTACTACGCACCAAAGGAAAAAGTAAGAGAGTATCTAGTCAAAGTTTCCTCGCAAAAATTTAGGGACTATTATCTCAAATTCCGCCTAAATACGTTTCCAACTTTGGAGGTCAAAGGGCCAAAATGTAATATCCCAAAGGAATTACTAGGATGTTGTGTTTGTGGATTGGCACCTCTGGAAAAAGTGCAACATCTGGTCCTGGAATTCCCTAATTTTAGGACTGATAGAATCAGATTGCTAGGGTGCACTCCATCTTCTCAGTCATTAACTCTGCCCTGTGGGAGAGACTTATGACAACAACCAATTAGGGTCTAATACTAGCATTGGCAACATTATTAGGGATAATCCTCACAAAATTGGAAATTGGAAAAGTTGCTCCATTAAGGGCTGCGTTCACCGGAACCTCCTTAATGCGTCTCTATGTGCAGTGTAATATTCTAGGAAGCCAGGTCATGTCTACATGGGAATGCTTCTCTAACAGCGCGGCCATAATGCTTTCCATTTGATAGATTGTGTGGGCTTTTTTTCAGCCATTCCCATTTTGTTGGTAGTGTGTTGCTTTTCTCCAGCATTGGATCTTTCATAGATTCACTTGCTTGAATATTCCCAGTCGTCACATTTAAAATAATTATTAATAATTCAATATATAGATTATTTCCATAGAAAAATTGAATGGGTATAGCCCATTCTGCCCAATGAGGCATTCACTTGTGTAATCCCTCCACCTCACTTTGGTCGTTTATGACCCTAACCAATGAGGTGGCAGGGTTTAAGCTCTGCCCCAAGCAGCCATCTTCAGATTTTTCACTGCAGTCTGACAGAGGGAATCCTCCAGCTCTTTGAGCTTTTCGTCTTTTTCTAACCTTAGCTGTTTCAAGCTATTTTTCAAAATATATCCTATTTTGATCTCCAGGTCAAGGACTACTAGTTGTATGTTTCTGGGACCAGAAAACACTACATTTCAATCCAATTTCGTCGAGTGAAGGACCATTTCACACCATGGCTGAGGAGATACCAACCGCCAAAAAGCCTTCCCTGTTTAGGGACTGCACCAGATGCAAGAAGAAACTTGTTTATATGAGGGACCCTCATGAGGAGTGTATCTACTGCTTATACCCTCATGACATCCACAAGTGTGAGATTTGCAAGACCTTCACTAACACAACTTTGCAGGACAGGCACAGGAGACTTTTACTACATCTAGAGTCTAGGTGCCATTCATCTGATGAGGAATCTGTCAAGACAGCTCCTGTTCTATCTCAAAAACCATATGAGAGACAAACTTCTAAGAGAAGGGCCTCTTCAGTGGAAAGGAGCACTTCACCCTCTCATAAAAGCAAAAGAAAGGTGGGAGAAGACTTCCCTCACACATTCCTTGAGCTCTGGGGAACCAGAAAAAACGCAATTCTGAGGTAAAAACGACCTCTAAAGGTAAGGGGGTGTTTTCAAAAAACATGTCGGGGGCAATCATCCCCGAAACCTCTGCCTACGAGAGGTACTAGTGATAAGGGTTCGTCGATGACCAGACTGTCAACGAAACTGAAGTTGCCTACGACTACTCTTCAAACCTCATCATCGACGAGTAAATCCTCGTCGTCGAAATCGAAGCCCACGAAGCAATCGTCGACGAAGGAGACTCACCATTCGTCCAGGAAGCTCTCATCAACTGAGCCAAGGTCTCATCACTTGTCGACAAAGTCATCGTTGACGAAGCACCAATCAGCATCATCGACGAAACTAGCAACTCCCACGTCGACAGATAAAGACAAGCTTGAGACGCAGTCCACAGACATCCCAGTTACGCCATCCAATGAGGGTCACAGATCAACCAATAGGCACATCCCCAAACACTCCAGATGTCCAGGAGGAGCCAATAATAATGCAGTTGTCACCTTTAAGAGAAATGGCAGAACTGGCAGATATCATTTTACAGGAAGATTTTTCTGACAACGAATTCATACGTGAATAACCTATTCTCACCCCTAAGGAGAATGGAGGAGCCCACAGATCCATATGACCCAGTGCTCATGGAGTCAACTCAACAGACGCCAGAGATTCCAACCATTGATGCCAACAGGCACCAGGCAGAGGAATTTGTGTTCTACCCCGAGGAACGCACGATCCCCTCAGAGAGACAAGTCACCTCATCATAGCACGCCCAGAAGCTCTCCTCCCATGAGCAGACCTCAAAAAAGGCTGCGTTCACCGGAACCTCCTCACAGATGTAGGAGCACGACACGCAGCGCTTCACCGACAAGAGTCTCGCCACTGCGATCTTCGCCTAGACCGAGACCACGCTCACCTACAAGGGACCCTACACTAGTGCCATCTACTGCTTCGGTCTCAGACTGGTGGAGGACCCTTTCAGAGACTTCTCAGATCTTAAAGAAGGGGAGATTACTCACGACTGGGATATGTAAAGTGAATGGGACGATTACGTAATACAGAAGCCCAGGAACAAGGATTCTTCAGGGGAGACTTTGCCACCCGACGACTTGGTGTCGTTCCATACAATTATTGGCAAGGCGGTAGATCTTTTCAAGCTGCAAGTAATGTCTGAAGAAAAGAAGTCAGTCCTATATGAACATAGGGATACACGTAGAAGAACAGTCACCACAATGCCTCTTTTAGATCCATATGGGACTCCAGAGTAAACATACCATGTACACCTCTGTCCGTCCACACCTGCTCTCGTCTCGAGGCCATAAAAGAAATACAAAGCCCCATACACGGCACCACTATGCCTAAGAGGGCATACAAAGCCAGATTCCGTAATCACAGTGGTAGCCAGAAAGAAACTGGCGAACCGATCATCCCCTTTGTCAGCTCCACCTGACAAGGAAGGACAAAAATTAGAAGCAATGGGCAGGAAAGTATCTTCATCAGCTTCCTAGACGTGGACTCCCTGCTCACTGTGCTCAGAGAGGCACAGCTTCACCTCACTGATGAGGCCCAACAAGGCTGAAACACGTGTATGGGGTTGCTGTTGGTACTCTTGTTCAGAGAGGAATTGCCATAGCATGTTGGAGCTGGACTGCCCATGTGGGTGGGACAAAGACTGATATGCAAATGGATAATTCCCATCTGTGAAAGGTACAGTGAGCAAAAGGCGTGTGCTGCAAACTCTCATCTCAGAACAGGTTATCATGCCGTGTTCTTTATGGAGAGGAGCGCCTGCTACCTTTTTTGAAATATTTGCAAGGAACTTGGGTTTGGTCACCCTGAGTTACCTGGGGGCAACCAGATGTGGACTGCCTGCTCACTGTACTCAGAGAGGCATAGCTTCACCTCACTAATGAGGCCCAATAAGGCTGAAACACGTGTATGGGGTTGCTGTTGGTACTCTTGTTCAGAGAGGAATTGCCATAGCATTTCGGTGCTGGACTGCCCATGTGGGTGGGACAAAGACTGATATGCAAATGGATATTTCCCATCTGTGAAAGGTACAGTGAGCAAAAAGCGTGTGCTGCAAACTCTCCCCTCAGATCAGGTTATCATGCCGCGTTCTTTCTGGAGAGGAGCGCCTGCTACCTTTTTTGAAATATTTGCAAGGAACTTGGGTTTGGTCACCCTGAGTTACCTGGGGGCAACCAGACGTGGACTCCCTGCTCAATGTACTCAGAGAGGCACAGCTTCACCTCACTGATGAGGCCCAATATGGCTGAAACACGTGTATGGGGTTGCTGTTGGTACTCTTTTTCAGAGAGGAATTGCCATAGCATTTCGGTGCTGGACTGCCCATGTGGGCGAGACAAAGACTGATATGCAAATGGATATTTCCAGGGCCATCGCTAGGGAGGGCTAGAGGGGCTATATCCCCGGATCCTTTGCTTGTAGCCCTGGATGAAGATCACGGGGCTACAAACAAAGGCTAGCCCCGGGTCGAACATCGATCCAAGCATTTGCAGTGCGGCACTGTGTGCACACAGGTAGACGGTGATGCAGCAGCAGGCAGCAGGGCCCAGGAGGTAGCGCAGCAATGTTCGAATCGTTCGTGATTTGAATAAACAAAAGATACGATTCGAACAGGTCTGCTGCCTGCCTCCTGGACCTGGGCTGCTGCCTCATGATGACCGTCTGTCTGCGCTTGCGCAGGCAGCAGGTAGCCGACTCACGAGCCACCGCCCAGGCACATGCCCTCCTGTATCTTTCCCTGCATGCGCAGCCGCAGATCAATCCTCTAGGGTGATGCGCTGGATGGCCGACATGAGTGAGTATAATATTAAAGTGGAGTATTTACCTGGCACTAAAAATATGGTTGCAGATTGTCTCTCTCGTTTTCCCCGCCACGATATAAGTGTGGAAGACTCAACACAGGCTGTGACGGGTGATGAATATGTGTTGGTGGCCAAGGTGTTTCCGGCCGTCACTGAGCAGGAGTGGGGTAGAGAGTGTGCAATGGATCCAGTGTTAAACAGCATCAAGGCAGCTCTCGCTACCGGTGCTGGCATGGATGAATTGGATAAATCGTTCGGTCAAGTATGGTCTGAACTGTCTGTGGGTCCGTGGGGCATTGCCAGGGGTACCAGGTTAATACCACCTGAATCTCTTAAGGCCAAGTTGGTGGAGTTGGCTCATGAGGGGCACATCAGTAGATCTATGACGAAAAGAAGGCTTAGAGAAGGGTATTGGTGGCCCAAGATGGATGAGGAAGTTGAGAAAGTAGTTAAGGATTGTGTGGCTTGTTCCATCAGTGATAAGAGTAGGACAAAGTCGCCCCAACCCGTTCAACCTGTGGAAGTGCCCCAAGACGTGTGGTCTAAGGTGGCCGTAGACATTATGGGTCCCATGGACACTTTGGGTGGAGGTTTCAAATATTTTGTAGTGTTGGTTGACTACACCTCTAGGTGGGTGGAGGCCACGGCCTTGTCCTCGATCACCACTGAGAAGGTGATTGACTTCTTGTCGGCGGTGTTTGACAGGGAGGGAGTTCCTGCTGGAGTAGTCACCGATAATGGTCCCCAATTTGTGTCGGTTGCCATGCAAGAGTTCTTCTTCAAACTAGGGATTCGTCACCATAGGGTGGCTTTGTACAATCCAGAGGCCAATGGATTAGTAGAGCGGATGAACCGGTTCGTGAAAGGGGCGGTTCAGTTGGCCTTCGCCAATGGTTTGCCGTGGTGCAGTGTAGTGACTGAGGCAATAAAGGCTTATAGGGTTACCCCTTCATCGTTTACTGGTGTGTCTCCGTTTGAATTAATGAGGGGTAGGAAACCAGGCTCTAAACTCAGGGTAGCCGCTCTTGGGGGTGGTGTGCAAAGTTGCATCAATATGCAGGAAGTTCTTGACAAGGTACGCATTAAACAATCCCGCTTTTGGGAATCTCAGCTTGCCAAGAGGAAACCCCTGCGTGTGCAAGTTGGTGATCTTGTGGTGGTGAAAAATCCAAGATTTGTAGCTAAGGGTTTGTCCAAATTTATGAAGCCATGTGTCGTGACCAAAGTAGGTCATGGTTACGTTAAACTGCAAGATGGTACCAGATGGAGTTTGAGGCGGGTGGTCCCTGTTAAAGGAAAGCTGGCGGATACTAAGGACCAATGTTGTGAGGTTGGTGGTGCTACAGTGGTAGATGGTCCCGAGTGTGCGTCTGAGTGTGTGGTTCCTATACATACCGATAAGGGTTCCAGTAGTGGTGTGGCAGTTCCTGGGCAAGCTACTCGGGTGGGGCATGAAAGTGTGGAGGTGCCTGCCTCGGGGAGTGATGGTGTTGCGCCATTTGATGGAGCACCTTTTGCAAGGGAGGCGAATGAGTCTTCTGAGTGTGATTCTGATAATTTTGCTCTTGGCCCGACTGAGGTGGGGACAAGGGTTGCAGAGGAGTCTTCAGTGTTTGTGTCGGATAATTCGGTTTGTGTTCCAGATGGAAGGGAACTATGTGAGGACTCTGCTTTAGCGGAAGCTTCCAACAAGGTGAATAATCGCCCGACCAGAATGAAGAAGATTCCAGCAAAGTACAAGGATTTTGTTTTAGAATTTGCAGATGATTAATTCTTGGACTCCATATATTTAAATAATCTTCTATCTTATGTCCTTCTGCATGTTACTTTGTTCCTTTCCTATTTTCCCATTTTTTCCTTCATTGATGTTCATGTGTGAATCTATTCTCATTTGTTTTGAGGTTTACAGGGGGAGATGTGTTGTAGTTGCTCGCGCTTCCGCGAGTCTTTGTCATAGGTTCCAGGCGCGTGGGATGTCTCTGAGTTCCACGCTCGTAGGGCGGTTGGGTTTTGAAAGGAAGGAGCTGGGAGGGGATGGATGTTCACGGTGTACGGGTTGGAGAATAAAGCTTACATCCACTTACCTGATTCCTACGTTATTACACAGGTAACACCCAGCCCCGTGCCAGCACACACTAAACGGGAGCTGCCACGAGCAAGGAGTCCGACGATGACGCCAGTCGCTCGCCACTTACAGTGCACCATCTACTGTGTAACGTGACCCCCAAGACCGAGCCCATTTGGTGGCGGCATGAGGCCGGCATGGCGTTGTCACCTAACTGCTAACTAAGGTAGGTGTGTGTGTGTGTGTGTCTGTCGTGTGGTATCCCCTTCCCTCACACCTTAACTCTCCTCCATTTGGCCAGCCCTCCCTCTCCTAGACTAGCCCCACCACTTTACAGAGGTGGTGCAAATCTAGGGAGCGTAGCTCAGGGGCAACACACTCGCCTTGGAAACAAGGCGAAAAAAAACGGGTTCGATCCCCGGGTTCGCGCTTATAAAACTCTGAGCATTAAGCACGTTATAAATAACCAATTGCAATTACACTTGCTCTCGCAGACCAGTCACCTCAACCCACTCCATCTATGTACCCTCTCCATTTCTCACCTAGGCCAGCTCTCAACCCCCTATATGCTTTCTCTCAGATCAGCCAGCCTGCCTCTCTTGTGTACCAGCTCTCACACGCCTCGTTTCTTTGTCCTTTATCACTCGTGCCGTGGTACTTTTACTCCCGCCATTTCTCTCTATCCCACACTAGCTGTCCCCACTCTCAGCTCTTGGTCTCCCTATTTCTCGCGGTCATAGCCTTCAGCACACAATATGAATGATCCGGGACCAGTCCGGTGCTGTGTTGTTGCTTCGCCTGGGAATTGTTCGCTATCATGTCACACATAACTGTGAATGGAGTCCCCATGCTGAGCCGTGAACTGATCCCTTGGCCAGGCACAAGGCACTAACATTTTCCAGGGGGGAACAAGAGGCTGGCCCAGTCATTCCCCGTCTCCTCCACTCCTTCGATCCAGCCACTGCTCCTTTCAAACTTATTCATGAGGTGATCTCTGGGAGGGGGGAAACGTTATTAGCATGATAGCATTACATTTAAAAGCCATAAATTATGGGCTGCTATAAATATTGCTACTCGCTAAATGTCGCTGCTCATAAAATCTTATAAAAAACACACCATTTTATGCACTCCTTTGGTTTTCTCTACGAGATAATGCCTCCGCGCTAAATCACCACAGATCTGAAAGTTAACAGCAAAATCACGGCTCTTTTTGCTATGTTGCTTGTGCCATAAATTGCTTTGTTCTCCATATAAATACGTAGATGCTAAAATGAGTTTGGGCGAATTGCAGAGGTATTTACTTTGGCGGAAAACTGGCTGACTACTGAAAGAATACCCAATAAATAGACTATTTCACAGGCTGTTCATGGTAATGTAAAGTAGTCTTATAGTGCTCCACTGGTGGCGTGTGGTGCTAGGTTCTGTGCCGCGCGTGTTGTTGTGGGCAGATGGCGATATTTGTGTCAGCCTGAGGCTTATCCTTTTAAGTGCGATCACTTCTGACCAAGTGGCATTGAAGGAAATACCTGAGGCATTTAGCTTGGCAACCTGACCACGCTCTGCAAGTGCTGTAGCTCGCGATGGAGTCCTACTGGGGCAGTGGGGCTTAAAAGTGCATCGGACACCAATGAAAATGTGTCCCCCAATTGCAAATGGCAATTCATTCCTTTTGTGACAGACTGTTTGAGTTAAGAATAATTTAGAATTGCACCCACTGTCAGCAGTACGCACCTTGATGCTTTTAAGCACTAATGCCCGCAATTATCTCATCTCCAGGGGTCAGCTTGGAGCGCAGAGCTGTGCACGTTGCCAGCCCACACTAGGAATGTGTGTTCATTTTGCAGCTGTTCAGATTTGCTTCCCCAGAACTTGGAGGATTCATCCAGGTTCTCAGATCTCCACATAAGGCTGTAGATCATTATGTTGTGTTCTGTTATTATCTGGCCCCTCCTACTTCTCTGTTTGAACTGTAAAGAGGTGTTTGAGGCTTCTGACATGTGTGATGCACACATCTCTCTGGATGTTTGCGAGACATCTTGTTTTGGTTTCATTGGTCTTTGGAACCTGCTTCCGATTCCGAGTGTGCGTGATTTCATGCCATTTGCCCGAAGCTTTAGTTTTGAGGGTAAGCGTGTTATGCATTGTGCACAGTTTGAAATGTTGATGTATTCGGTCCTTGTTTGCTGTCCTGGCCTTTGGGTTCAGTGTGGCATCTGAAGGCTTATTAATCTGCTGGTCAAACTGACACTGCCAGGCCCCAGGGCCTTGCTCGGCAGGTACATATACCTAGCAGCATTTCGAAGATGTTTGCCATAAAAAAATATCCTGTTCTTTCTAGTATTAGAGGCTGAAACTTCCCAATTGAAGATGTCAGGTGCGACTTCTTTATGTAATATGGTCCTGGCCCATTCCTTTGTATCATAGGGACTTCAACTATGAATGACAACTGGATATCACTCAACAAAATCACCACATACACAACAGCTGATAGTAAACAAATTCCAGACAATTCTATCAAGCCTCACTGAAAATGTCTCCTACCAATGTTAAGGACTAAACGTTATTACAAATTTCAAAGTGGGAATAAAGGCAACATGTTAAATAGTATATTCATTGGGTTTTCCCTAAAATCCCATCAACAGGGAAAAAAATGACAAGTGTTTTAGCCCAAAAACGTCTATAACAAATTATTTTGAATCACTAAAACTGAATGCGTTTCATGGCTCATTAGACAGTTTGACGTCACTTAGGAATGTGACAGTCTTTGTGGTTTATGTTTGCATTTCTCTTAAGAACTACCCCGAGCCGACCAGTGGTGAAAGCCTCTGGGATGTTGGGAAATAAGGTGTGTCTCCTGAGCCACATTAGTGTATTTAAATACGTGAGGTGGTGAGCAGAGGGGCAGCCCACCCTTGCCGGCACGGTTGCATTTTTTGTGCAGGTGATCGGTGTGTCAGTGCTGGGAGAGGTGGGTAACCCTCTGTCAGTGTACGGGGGCAGCCTTGCAGCCTGCCACTGCTTGGCTCTCTGCGTCAGTGTCTCAGTGATGCACCAGGAGGGGCAGTCCTAGTGTCACTCTGAGCTGAGGTGTAGACCCGCTTCCGTGGCAATAAAATGTGCCTGCAGCACTGTGTGGAGTGGAGGGGGCCTGGCCCCCCCCTTCCATGGCACCTATTTGTTTCTCAGGAGTGAAAAGCTACACCGTACAGCCACAAATAGCTCTCAACTCACACGCTTTTGGCGGGTGACACCCACCAAGCCTCCTGCACGGCCATTCATTTAAATGGGCTCTCACCCGCCAAAAACAAAATCGGGTGTTTTCACCCACCATTGCGACACAAATGGTTGAGAGCTATGGGCCCGCGACACAAATGGTTGAGAGCTATGGGCCCACCCCCCCACCTTCCCACCACCCCTGCCCCTGCTGCCATGGGATTGCACCTGGAAGGGAAGAGGCATGGGATTATATAGACATGAGATGATCGCAGCAGTAACAGTGACTGAGGTTAGGAACATTCGCCTGCACATTTATAGTCAGCCATAGACTAGTTATTACTCCACCTGACCGCGTCAGCATCTGCCTGTGGTAGGTTTGCTTTGGGGTTGTGGTTGCATGCTTTGGGGCAGGAGCTGTGTGCACTGTTGAGGTGTGCATCACTGCATCACGCGCTGTGTGCTGCATGGATACATGGGTGGAACTTCAAGGAAAGTATAGGGGACCTTTAAGTGGGCTCAGACGTCCGCAGGTGGCATTTTAATGTTTCTCAGCTGGTTACAGGTTAAGGCCTATGTTCCAGGGGCCCGTTAGTTCCTAATGATTTTCTTTTTTTGGCTATAACAGCATGCAGAAACTTAGTATTCTTCTGGATTCCAGTCACGGACAGCCAGTTACCACTGCTTGGTGTGGAACGAAACAAATATGCACTAGCACTACCCAAAGACACTTACGCCAACCTGCACCTAGAAAGTAACTCAAACGCTCGAACAACAGATTAAAGTCCCTTCAGCAGCCTACAGCAGGTGAGTTATATAGCACGATAGAACGACTGCAGGTGAGGCAAACACCTGTCCCCCCCAATTGAATCAAGGCTATCAGATGGACGTCTGCTGCCACACCCAACAGGCCATGATCTCCGACCTATCCCCACTCCATCATAGAATGAGGGCCACACGCACACCTCACCTGCCTCAGTCTCCCCTCATTAAACGGGGGCTTCATCTGCTACCCGCAGCTCCAGGCCCCAGTCATGCTACCAGAGGAGTCATAAAGTGCGCACAGTGACAGCGAGACATGGGTAAAAACACTGCCAATGTTTCTCAGAAGCAGTGTAACATAACAAGCAACTTTACCTACTGTATTTTGAAAGGACTCCCGAATTTTCGGCCCCAAATGTTGATATTGTCCAACAAGTTTTAACTTTCTCCCGCACTCCGATGAAAGTGAATGCAAAAAACTCTCCCTTGGAAAAAACCAACCTATAGCTCCAAAATGTTCCAGTCCAGAACTCAAAAGCTCTTCTCCATGCACCACTGCCAATGCGGCACTGCTTCTGATAACCCTACCAAAGGCTGGTGTATCACATCCCACATGATGCATGTGGCAAATGTAGTCTGAGTCTTCTAAAGGAAACCTGAAATTGTTGGTGAAGCCGTGCTTTCTGGAGAGGGGGTTGGAAGGGGCATAAACTTTGGGGAAGGGAGCATGGAGGGGGGGACTCCCTTCAGAGATTTTGTGTGGGTGGGGCAAATTTACTTGTATGCTGCCACATTCTTGTCCCAAAGAAATGTTTGTAGGGAGTACTTGAGCAGTATAGTTTGCAATATTAACGCTTGAAATCGCAACATGACGCGTACGTTCAGATCATGTAGTTATGTCAAGTCCAAACTTGCAATGGGCTCTAGCCCCGGATCTTTTACAAACCTAGCAACGCCCCTGGATATTTCCATCAGTGAAAGGTACAGTGAGCAAAAGGCGTGTGCTGCAAACTCTCATCCCAGAACAGGTTATCATGCCGTGTTCTTTATGGAGAGGAGCGACTGCTACCTTTTTTGAAATATTTGCAAGGAACTTCGTTTTGGTCACCCTGAGTTACCTGGGGGCAACCAGACGTGGACTCCCTGCTCACTGTGGTCAGAGAGGCACAGCTTCACCTTACTGATGAGGCCCAACAAGGCTGAAACACGTGTATGGGGTTGCTGTTGGTAATCTTGTTCACAGAGGAATTGCCATAGCATTTCGGTGCTGGACTGCCAAAGACTGATATGCAAATGGATATTTCCCATCTGTGAAAGGTACAGTGAGCAAAAACAAATAGCGTGTGCTGCAAACTCTCATCTCAGAACAGGTTATCATGCCATGTTCTTTCTGTAGTGGAGCGCCTGCTACCTTTTTTGAAACGCTTAATGATAAGGACAGGGAGCACAGCTCTTTTTGACCCTTTCAAGGATCATCCTCCAAGTACAGAGGTTTTAACCATTCATACTACAGTCAAAAGACACAGGGCAATACCTTCCAAGATAACAGATACCATCAGTCGACGGCCAGGTACAACCAAAGGGGGAGACGTTGCTCCAACCAGGCCAAAACACAAACCAAACAAAACTGACACATCTTATCTTCCTCACCCACAGCACTCCCCGGTCGGAGGAAGAATAAGCCGCCATTACCAACACTAGCGGAAGATAACATCAGACAAGTGGGTGTTGCAAGTGATTCGGAATGGTAACACTATCGAATTTCTGGATCAGCCCCCCTCCCTTGCTCCCACTCCACGCAAGGTACACCTCATGAAACATATGACAATGGAAATCCACAAGTTGCTTCAGAAAGCAGCCATAGAACCGGTTCCAGGGAAGCAAAGAGGAAGAGAAAAAAGAACAGTCAGTGGAGACCAATATTGGATTTAAGGGCGCTAAACAAATTAATCAAGCACATCAAATTCAAGATGACATTGTTACAAAATGTCCTCCCTTGGTTAAACAAACACGACTTCCTAGCCACCCTGGACTTGGAAGATGCCTCCTTTCATATTCCCATTCACCCCGCTCACAGAAGGTTCCTCAGATTTGCAATAGGGGAGTCAAATTTTCAATTCTGTGTTCTCCGATTCGGCCTAAGGTCAGCACCATGAGTCTTCACCAAGTGCCTGGCACCGGTGGCAGCAAAACTCAGACGAACAGGAACGTGGGTTTTTCCTTGTCTGGACGACTGGTTAATGAGGTCAAGTTCATTCAGATTCGCAAACTCGGCGGTCACGAAAACTGAACCTTCTGATGGGTCTAGGTTTCTCCATAAACAAAGCCAAATCCTGTCCGATACCCGCCAAGACAGTGCTCTACCTGGGAGAAGAGCTCAACACCTGCATACCCAAGGTACTGCCCTCAGCGGACAGAATATCAGCAATACTTCAACTGACGTCATGGTTCTGCAACAACTTAACATCCACAGTACACTCTTTCAAATCACTCCTGGGCATGATGTCCTCATGTATATTTCTCATTCCAAATTCCAGACTTCTGGCCAATACAGGTGACCCTTGACCGCCACTGGAGACAAACACTTGGGTCATGGGCAGATATCATCCAGCTTCTAAACAAGCTTCCACAAGGTACTCCATTGGTGGAGCACATCACACAATCTGTCACAGGGAATGCCTTACTAAGCTCTGACATCAACGCTTCTCCTCAGAACAGATGCATCACTATCATCACTATCAGGCTGGGGGCGCACCTGGCAGAGCTGCAAACAAAGGGTATGTGGTCAGACCAGGAGTCCCAACTACATATCAATGTTCTGGAACGCAAAGCAATACGCTGGGCACTGAAAGCCTTCCTACCTGTGCTAGCAGGGCAGGTAGTAACGATCCAGACGGACATCACAACACAACCTCCATTCGTTGTACCAACAAGCAAGGAGGCACAAGATCAGAGATGTTGTCCAAGGAAGCATTACAGCACAAAGTTCAGATCAAAGCAGAACATCTGCCAGGAGTGGACAATGTCTTAGCAGATAAGATGAGCAGCAGGGCCGGTCTTACAACAGATTGAGCCCCAGGCGGGAAGCATCGTTGGCGACCTCCCCCCGCCGACCTGTGATCTCATGCATGTGTCATGGGCTGAGCAGCGGGAGTGGGGACTATGAGTTAACAAAATTGTCAATGCTGGCATCTGCTGAATTTCATGAACCTCCGAAAACAGCAATAAGAGGGTCAAACCCGAACAGGCCTGGTTATGTTAGTCTGCTTTTGCTCTTCATTTTTAGTAACAATGACCAGTTTGCTGCTGTGGCTCAGGTCAGAGAATCGACAATTTCAGATCTACACTAATGTCATTCGTATGACCTCAAACATTTAGCCACTCTTAAAAGGTGATGAACTGGACTTGAACAGTGTTACTCAAACCTCCAAGAACAAGCACCAGCAACATACCCACCGATGGCTGTGCAAGCCTGTCTATCTCAGCATTAAAATACATGCATTTATGCAATATGTATTGCATCAAATATTTCACGGGAAGTTAAATATATTTAGGAGGGACACACGTAAACAATATCACAACTCCATTTGAGTGGTAAAGTCTACTTTAAACATATGCAGAGAGTTAACATGCATGTACAATTCAACATAGCTCCCAATGTTAATGTTGGAGAGGTGGTGTTCTAAAATTATGACATTACAATGTGGACTTTACATTGAAACACACTGCAGTGCATTACCGCGGCAGAAAAATGGCAGTTCGAGTATTGGGGTTTGTTTCGCTCATGCTTGTGAACTCTCGAAATTCTTAAATGTTTCCTTCGTGATCACTCATTTTAGCTCCCGACAGCACCACAAAACTGTAAGATCACAAAGAAAAACGATGTCTACCATCCCAACATAAAAACTAAAACAATCAAATTCTTAAAGGGTCGAAGATTACCTTTTCTTGGGACTCGTTAAGTTTACTTTTTGTAAATTACTAGTCGCGGGCTGCTTGAATAACAGCGGCCCTTGCACATTGTGCTGACAAATTTCATTTCAAGGGATTTGGAGTACTGCGGGTATCAGGGGAAGCATCTCCAGTGCACCCCAAGCATAGTGCGCTTTGCCCTCCACCCTCACCCCCCCAGCCTTGCAGCCCTGCGCTTTTTCACATTCTTCATTATGGTAAAGAACATTGTCCCGAGCTTTGGAGAGAAATGGACTATGCAGAAGGAGCTGCCTCCCCAGGGTGTTTTTAGCTGCTGGTGTATCAAATGCAGAAATGGGTGACATCAAGAGCCCCACGTTCTGAAACATCTTTTGTGCACTGGTTGGTCACACGACAGAAAGTGTGAGCTGGTGATTCCCCAACACTTGAACCATTCTTTAGAGACCTGGCTTTGATTAATGTGGCGTTTGCTAGTCATGGCCATTTCCCAGCATTTGTGTTAAAGGAGATCGGAAGCTGCACCGTGCAGGGTATTTTAAATGCCATGAATTGATGCTACAGCATTTCGTCCCCAATGGAACAAAGAAAGTGAAGAATGCCTCCTGCAAGTCTGGGTATTTGCATTATATCGAAGACCGGTCAACCGTCCACAGAGACGGTTTCTACTGTAGGTGCTGAGTCGCTTTCCCAAGCCAGCTGCTGTGCAGACTTCGCTCAGCTTTTAGTCCAGCGCCTGCATCCTTCCTTCACACCATCATTCACAAGGCACGTTCGTGTAGGTGTTTGTTTATCTCGTTATACTAGTGTGATTGCTATTCCAAACAAAAGAAGCACAATGACAAAGAAGAGTATAAGACAAGTCTGAGCGAACAGTGAAATGTATGAAACTCTTGCACTAGAATAAAGTCAGCAGTGCATGCCCAGGAAAGAGAGAACGACGAACAATATGCTCGGGAGCGGGAACTAGGGGGGGGGCGTAGTAACGCCCAAACCTGTCCCAAGCGTGGTACCGGCCCCCAGGGCCTTGCCCTCGAAGTGATTTTGGCCCAGCCAATGGACCGACCAATCCAACCCCGCTGGAATGTGCAACTGTCTAAGATCTGATGACGGTGACACTCTGCCCAGGTCTTCCGAGAACCGGCCTTTTGATCTCCTGAGGAGAGTCCACCACCAGTGCTCGCTTCCTTTTTCATGACTACTTGAGCCTTGACAAAAGTGTCTAGCTTTGTGGCCTCCACATGCTGTTCTTGGATGGGCCCGTCATCTCCGCAATACCATTTTAAAATAAATAAAATGCCTATGCAGCAATAGGCCTCACCTGTGAGGACGGGAGCAAGAGGAAAGAAGTGTGCTTGCCTCGACAGGCTGTAGTTCCTGCCGGGTTTCCTGAAACAAGGACAATCAGCGAGGGCAGGATGCAGCAACTGTTTGTATTTGCTGATTCTTCTGCTGCTTGGCAGTGTGTGCTTGTGATGGGAACAACTTCAGGATTTAGTGACCCACTTGCTCCTCTTTTCTGTAATGGCCGGGGCCGACAGCACCAGCCAGCCCCAAACCATCCACACTTCAGTGTCAGTGCGCGCCCATAGCCTGGAGGAGGGAACACCGCACGTGCGCCCATGGGCCTGGCTGGCGCCAACAGTGCCGGCGCCACCCGGGGCCCGGGGAAGGTAATAAAGCAACAAATGTTGCGTGAGGGCTGAGGCCAGGCCCGTTTCTTGGCCCGGACGAGACAGGCAACTGCCCGGGGCCCAATAGCCCCACGGGCGCAATTGCCCCGGTCCCTGGAGCCTCTGGAGGGGATGGAATTCCCCAGTTTGTGGGGTGGCGCATTGACGTGGGGAAAGTTCTGCAGGTCAGTTGCTGGCGCTGCCCCTTCTGACTGTAATGTCACACAGTACAAAAGTACTACGTGACATTACACAAGTCAGAGACTCCCTCTGACCACTTTCACGCCACTTGGGGTGGGGGGCATAAGCATACCAATAAAAGCACACCAATAAAAGCACTTTAGGTCCCCCTGCAGCTAAGACCAGCCCCTTCCATCACAATGCCGGCAGGAAACTGCTAATGGTGGCCCATTAGTCACTAAATGGTTTTGTGCTGGCATTGAGATGGGAGGGGAGGTGCAGTAGGCTGTGGGAAGTGGGCGTGCATTGCAGGGATGCACCGTGAGCCCCGACATGGTACAAACGGAGACCCGTTTGGGCCCATGGTGCATCCCTGCAAGCCCAGAAAATGGCCAAAATAATAGTTTAAAGCAGCGCTATTTCTTTCATGCCGCTTCTTTTCCAAGCTATATATCAATTACACTTTAAACCACTTCCTTGGCACTGGTGATGAGTTAGTTCACTATGCAGATAATAGTTTTGACCAGTGTTGCTGAGTAAATATTCTTTAAGCTACGAACCGGTTTATTTATTTATTTTTGCAATGTTTGTCGGGTACATGGAGACGGATAATTTGTTTATTTATGCAATGTTTGTCGGATACCTGTATCCGACACACATTGCATAAATAAATAAATATGCAGGTACCCGACAAACATTGCATGAATAAATAAATAATCCTGGTCCATGTATCCTTACAACAGTCAAGACTTTACTGTATCAAAGCTTAACCCTTGATTCCCATTCAAAGAATTTTAAAGTGATTGTTTATTGGGTTCAGGTGTCTCCTTGTCATTGCCCTTTTGACTTAGGTTGCCTCCAAGCCCCCTTCAGCATCTTGTGTTCTTTTTTGGTTGTATATACTGCATCCTGTGCCATATTCATGGTCTCTTGGTTGGTGTGCCCAGTCCTCATTATCTGCAGCCTAAGTTGGACTGGGGCATAAAATTGTCTTGGGCACCAGTGAAAAAGTGGCCCACCGTAGCAAATGGCAATTCATTCCTTGTGTGACGGACTGTTTGACTTTGGGTAGGAGTTCCTTACGGTGTAGGTTGGGAATGGTGCGCAGGGTGCAGTGGGAGTGGTGCGCGGGATGCGGTGGGAGTGGTGCGTGGGGTGCGGTAGGAGTGGTGCATGGGGTGCGGTGGGAGTGGCGCATGGGATGGGATTCGGAGGGGGGCATTTCTAGTGTTTCGCCCTGGGCACCAAATGGACTAGAAACTGCCCTGGCCACAGCCTGCAGCAGTGCCATTGGTAGAATACACATGTAACACGTTTGTTTCCTAACATTATAAAAATGAATAGGCACATTAATTTTTATAATGTTAGGAAACGGACGTGTTACACGTGTATTCTAGCACTGTGGACTGCTGGTGCAGTGCCCCCTAGAGGCTGACTGGCGTCAGGCAGCCGCCTGGGCTGCCTGACGCAAAGACCGGCCCTGCTGAGCAGAGACTACTCAACCTCTCACGAATGGTAGCTGGAAGAAGCAGAAGTTCAATGGATATTCCATGAGTGGGGACATCCGTAGATCAACCTCTTTGCCACCAAAGGCAACAAGAAATGTCACCTATTCGCCTCCAGATATCCAGAGGATCTGTCCCTAGGGAATGCCTTCCCAGTAAACTGGACAAGCAAGTTTCTGTATGCCTTCCCGCCGATTCCATGGACTTGTTTCCCCAAATGGTGTGAGACTTCACTGGTGAACCCACTCACTATGTCAGTGGAGCAAGTGCTCCAATACCTATTACACTTGGCTAGAGCAGGACTTTCCCTGGCTTCCATTAAGGTACATTTATCTGCTACATCTGCTTACACGACAAATCTAAATCAACCATCTTTACTCACCAACCCGGCTATTAAAATATTTCTTAAAGGATTGTTGCAAACCTTTCCGCTGACACCAGCGCTGGTTCCTTCTTGGAGCCTGAACACGGTCCTGGCAGCACTCATGGAATCACCATACGAGCCCATCCATAGGTGTGACATGAAATGTCTATCCTGGAAAGCTGCCTTCCTAGTAGCCATCACGTCAGCTAGGAGGATCAGCAAACTACAAACCCTTTCCTCAGAACCACCATTCACCATGTTCCAAAGGGGCCGCGTCATCCTTAAAACGCATCCGAAATTCCTACCCAAGGTTCTATCGGACATGTCACTCTCGGAGCGTATCGTGCTTCTGACTTCTTTCATGAACCACACTTCAAATGCAGATAGAGCACTGCAATCGCTAGATGTAGCGTGAGTCCTCAAATTTTACATTCATAGGCAGACCTTCCAGGATTTTGCGCATGAAATGGCAAATATTGTGGCATGAAATGGCAAATTTTGCCGCACAAACCTTTATTTATTGCGGCATTTTTGCGGGACATTTTGTGTTAACTGGAGGGTGTAAGATTGCCACATTGCAGGAACTAGGCAGAGTGCAAGGCTACAAGAGAGCCAGGGCATCATTATTATGTATCTTTTGTATTAATTTAATAGGAAGAGTCCCAGATGTCTCTGGCTTGGCAGAACAGTGTTTGATTTGGCCACATTTCTGGTTTAAGGTTCATGCCTATTTAATAGTATTAACTAAATTGATCATTATCAATTTTAATGCTGAAAATATTCCCCTTCTATGTTCTCCAATCCCCCAAACACCTACACACCTCTCTCACCAACACACATCTCACCAACTCTCCATCACAACTTACATTCCTTAAGCTCTCACTCTGTCATACAAATATTCGCGTGCTATGTCACACTGCCAAGTCACAAGTTGCACTGCCCAGCCCCTGCCACGCTCCAAATCATACTCCCAACTCACACCATACACTCTACAATTCCTCCCACAATATACAGTCCTTCATTCTTGTGTGATGCTTCTGCATCTTGCATCCTTTCTCCCATTCTATTGCACTCTTTCCTCATCCTTTTTCCCAATCTGCAGCTCACTGCCTATTTCTGGCCAACCGCTTCCTCTCTGCTTTCTGGCTCACTGACCACACGCTCCCTCTACTTTCTGTACCTCTGCTCGCTCTCAGATTTCTGGCCCACCGCATCACTGCTTCCTCTGCTCTCTTGTGCAAATGGACTAGAAACTGCCCTGGCCGTGGCCTTCCTCTGCTCTCTTGTGCAGCGCTTCCTCCTCTGACCCACTGCTCTCCCTCTGCTTTCTTGCCTATCACTTCACACCTCACCCATCACTCTCCCTCTCTCTCATAGTGTAACCATTTTTTTATTTTATTTAAATGTAGATTTTGACCCAGTTCCTCAAATAATGGGGCATTTAAAAAAAGAACGGAGGATATGTTATTTTTAGACAACCAATTTTTGGAAATGAGCAGGTCACTTTATTCTCAAAGGTGACCGGTGCATTTCCACAGGCTTGAGCTGTAGCGCAAATTGTGCGCTGGCCAGCTGCCTTGAATGGTGTTCTGGGTTGTTTGACCGAAGTGTAATAATTTACGGCGGAATTGACTGTAGTCAATTTCGCTGCAAATTGATTTGCACTTCAGCCAAACAACCTACAATGTACCTTTCACCACCACCCCACCCCCTCCCCTACTTAACTGCTTGGTCGCTGCCGCTTCCGCTGCAACCCTGCAGTGCCAGATCCGTCCCTCTAACGCGGGGTGGATCTGACTCCGCAGGGTCCCTTTTTTGTTATTTTCTGTCCCCGCCTTCAATTTTGAGGAAAAAGGGGAAAACACTTCTGCAACCACCCTAGACCAAATATACTGAACATGGGGAGCCCCCCGCAACACATGTACAGTATTTATAAAAATCGATCAAATAGTACTGGACGAAATAGGTCAAATTGTAACATTCGATAGATTTTTGTCGTCAAAATGGCCAGTACTTTGAATAGAATCGCTCTCCTGATAGTGTTCTGCAAGCTCCCAGCGCCTTTCACAGGGACAGGCCCTCCAGGTGCCTGCTGCTTATAAAATGCGACCCAAAAAATGTATTTTTATCCTGTTTGAGGAACAGAAATGCAAGCGACACAGCAGCGGTTCATACCTTAAAAGAAATGCATGACAGAGTCAGGAAAGACCCTGTCATGCAGTGGCAGCCCCACATCACATGCGCGTAGGGTTGCCTACAATTTCTGCACATTTAAAAGTGTATCTTGCTTGGAAATGATGGATGCGCTTTTAAATTGACAGAAACGCCAATTTTTTTTTTTTTTGATCAAGCAGGTGAAAAAGGCCATCTGAATGGGCGCGCATATAAAATGTGCCCATTCATGTGTCCCTTGTAGATTGGGCTGCACTTTTCTGGGGCGCAAGTGATGAGATGTGTTAGCGCATTTCCTTTCTTGTGTAAAAAAAAAATTGAGAACCTGGCACCCTGAGTATTATTTTTTTTTGTTGCACAAAACGGCCGTTTTTGCAGCATTTTGCGCAAAAAGGCCGTTTTTGCAGCATTTTGCGGGATCGCAAAATCGCTGTAAGCTGGAGGGTCTGCATAGGACCAAGGAGTTCCGCTCCTCTACAAGGATTTTCATAGCATTTTCTGGTCACACAAAAGGAAAACATATCCCTAAACAGAGTCTTGCATGCTGGGTGACTCAATGCATTAGTCACTGCCATCAGTCTAAAGGCGACCCACTCGCCAGACCTCCTTCAGCTCACTCTCCAGGGGAAGGTCAGCTTTGGTCGCGTTTCACGCAGGAGTGCCAATAAAGGTCAGCTGCAGAGCTGTGACCTGGAGCACACTGCACACATTTGCCAAGCACTTCTGCTTGGCTGAAGATGCCAACAAGGAATCAGCGGTTGGACAGGCGGTCCTCTGCCACCTCTTCGTGTAAGGTAGGAGCAGCCGTTCTCACCTTTCCCTAGTAAATGTGACCTATTTGAGTTGCTGTATACGAGGTATACTGAAAAATAACCTTCAGGATGTAAAGTAAGGTGGGCATCCTTAACTGCTTGTATTCTAGTATTCTATTCAAGAATGTGAATCTATGAAAGATCCAATGCTGGAGAAGTCTTATTTACTTACCTGTAACTGTATTTCTCCAGCATTGTAATCTTTCATAGATTCACATGCGTCCACCCGCCTCCCCAGAGAGGCTGCTACAAGGCCCGGCAGTCATCACACATGTAGTCTACTCACGGCTCAAAATCTGAAGATGGCTGCCTGGCGCGGAGCTTAAACCTTGCCACCTCATTGGTTAGGGTAATAAAGGACCAAAGTGAGGTGGAGGGACTACACAAGTGAATGCCTCATTGAGCAGAATAGGCTATCCCCATTCAATTTTTCTATGGAAATAATGTATATATTTAATTATTAATAATTATTTTAAATCACAGAGGATTCCCGGTCTGATGACAGGGAATATTCAAGCATGTGAATCTATGAAAGATACCAATGCTGGAGAAATACAGTTACAGGTAAGTAACTAAGACTTCCTTCTGACTGTCAGACACACACTAGCCGCTAGTAGCAGGTTCCTGGGCATGTGTGAGAGCACTGTGCTTGTTCCCTCTGTATCTGTTTCCACTCCAAACAATATTAATAATGGGGATGCGCTCCTGTGGATACCATCTATGGCCTGTATCCAGCCTAGGTTCTCTTTCCAATACGTCTGTACTCTTGCACAACCCCACCACTGAAGCCTCTTGCACAACCCCACCACTGAAGCCAATAATTGGTAACTTCAGAGCAACCTCTTCAACAGTACAGCGTGACCCCGGGGTACATTTTCGCTAACCTTTGCAGAGTCAGGTGCCATCTCATTAGTAGCCTCCCATTGTGCCTTTTATATTGCGTGGATATTGATGTAGTCCATACTGCCCTGTGTACAGCTTCCCAGGTGTTTGGGAAATCTTGCAACCCTAACTCTGTCTCCCATTTGGTCTGTGTGCTCGGTTGTGGCAGATGGCCTCTAGTAATCAGTGGGATATACAATTGAGCTATTAACCCTGTAGAGTCGCAGCGTTCACTCAAAGTGCGCTCAAAGATTGTAATCGACCTTCGGAGGGAATTGCCCCAACGCGAATACAGCAGTACACTTCTTAGCTGCAAGTAGCGTAACAGCGATATGGTGACGCCCTGCTGTGCTTCCTCCAATTCTGATTTTGATATATAGGTACCATCTTTCCACATCTGCCCCACTCTAACCATGGCCCACCCTCATACCGTGGCTGATAGCAGTTTGGGTCAACCAACAGGATTCTGATGGGGGGCCCATATGCAACTAAGCGGGTATGGCCAGAACGTCATTCCCTTCATCGTTTGTATGGGGCACCAAAGAGACCACAATACTGCCAAGACTGGGTGCTCACAGATTCTACGCAGCATGGATCTGTAGGGGACACACAGCCACTCGCTCAGGGTTACCGGCGCAAACCGTCAATTTCTGAGGCCAACCCACTGCATTTCAGTACTTTCCCACAAGTGGTCTGCAAATATACAAAGTTGCGATGCTCTATAATATTCAAAAAGATCTAGGAAACCCATACCCCCCTTTTCCTTAGGTGTTATCAATGTTGTATATGATACTCGTGGTTTCAGGCCAGCCCACAAATATGTAAGTAGGGTGCGCTTTACTTCTGCGTAAAATGCTTCTGGGATAACCACTGGGAGTGATTGAAAGAGAAATAATAACCTGGGGAGAATGTTCATCTTAATTGATGTGAATCTAGCTGTCCAGGAAAGTGTTATTTTGGACCACCTCTCTAGATCTGATTTAATTGGAGTTCCACAAGGGCGTGTAGTTTGCGTGCAACAAGCTTCTTAAATCTTTTGTGATCTCCACACCTAAATACTTGATTCCCTCTGCTTGCAGTTGGAACCCCCAATCTGCTACCAAGTGGTTCGGGAGGGCTGAAGATTGCTTCAGTGTTAGTGCAACCGTTTTATTTAAATTTGCAAGAACACCTGATATGGCGCCAAGGTGGCAAAAAGGGCAGAAATTGACTCCAGGGGCTGAGTGATTTATGCCAAGATATCATCGGCAAATTGTGCTAATTTATATTCACGCTCTGCCCTTACTAATCCTCGTATTCGGACGTTTGTTCGGATTGCTTGTGCCACTGGCTCTAAAACCAGGACAAACAAAAAGGGGGACAGCGGACAGCCTTGTCGTGTGCGTCATGACAAGTTAAAGGACTCTGGTGCGATACCACTTACAAGGACTTTAGCTGTGACATTTCGATATAGTGCTAAAGCTCCAGACACCCATTGTCAGCCCAGGCCTGCCCACCGCATTACTGTGTGCAGAAAAGGCCACCCGACCCTGTCAAATACCTTTTCCGCTTCGATTGACATTAAGGTGGAACAGTCGTCGCACTCATCAATGGAAGCAATCAGATCTAGGGTTTTACGGACGTTGTCCGCACCCTGCCTTCCCCTTACATATCCACCCTGGTCTGGATGTACTAGTTGTGGCAATATCTGAGAGAGACGGCCAGCGAGGAAACTTGCATAAATCTTAGCGTCAACGTTTATAAGAGATATTGGGCCTCATTATGGAGGTAAGTTAAGGCCCTTACCGGCATGGATCAAATACCGTGTCCGTGTTGCTACAAGGCCGCTATTAGAGGGCGATTACGAGTACGCAGTCACGAGCTTTGCGCCATGCCGGTAACGGCCTTACCGCCCTGCCGTAAAAGGGCAAAAAATCGCCCTTACCGGCATTGCACGAAGCGCAGATAGCTTCACCGCCATCCAAGCCATCGGTCACCGCAATTAGCTGTCACCGCTAATAAGCGGAACCGGAAGTAGCGTCATCGCACAGGAACGGGAAAGAGCACGGTGGCCATCTTTAAAAACACAGTCCATTGCCATCCTCTGCAACTAGGACCCATAACACCACCACACCTCTACCACACCTCTACCTCTACCTGCAGCATATCACAATGCCCAAGGCACTCAAAAAAAGTGCAGAGCGCTTGCGCAAGGAGCGCTTCTCACAAGAGGAGTTGAACATGCTGGCCGAGACGCTGCAAGAAAATACGGATGTCGTCTTCTCCACCAACATGTCTCGACCTGCAGTGCAGTGGAAAAAAGTGATATGGGCAGAGGTGGCGCAGAAAGTGAGTGCTGTTGGCACCACCTCCCGCACTCCTAAAGATGTCCGGAAGCGCTGGGACGACCCGCGCTTACGCGTGCAGAACATCATCAGTGCCTACCGTAACCTGGGGATGGCAACAGGTGGTGTTGCGGCCTCCCCCATAAAGATGCAACCCTGGGAGGAGATCTGTGCAAGCACCATTGGGATGGAGGCAATCGAAGGAGTGGGGGATATGGAGCGTAGAGCCCCGTCATCGGCTGACGCAGGTAGGTGTCCCAAATTAAACACTGTAAAGAACTACACAATGATGCCCCACGGAAGTCACAGTGCAATGATGTGAAGCAGGGAGCACCAGACAAATTTCTTCAAGACTGCGTACAGGCAGTGCACAGTACCATCTTGTGCCCATGCATGATGCACCCCATATATGTCTCATCCCAGACGCATCCATACATAACCCATCCAAAAGGCAAGCAACCCGTATGTCACTACCCCAATGCCAATCACCTGCCATTCCATAGAAATGCACCTACACAATGCATGCCTGATGCATGTAGACCCATCACTAATGGACTCCCTCTCTTGGTGCCCCACAGGCACAAATTCTGAGAGTGAAGAGCAGGACCCCAGGGAAGGCGATGCAACACCAGCCAAGAGGTCTAGGGGCATGGTGCCAGCAAACCGTCCCTCAACATCCAGGGGAAGAGGACAACCTGCAGTACTGGGCAAGCCCAACACAACGCGGGATCCGAAAGCACAACTCTCCATCACTGACACCACCACAGCACCCTCACCAGCCACATCCACACTGGAGACAGTGGCTGAAGGCACAGTTTCAACTGCAAGCAGTACCGTTGGTGAGACAGCTGCCACGGCAGCTGTGTCTGATGACGAACTATACACACCGACACCCAGAACACCTACTGGTACAGGCCCCCAGCAGTCACCCCAACACTCCCCACCCAGCAATCAGGATGCCAGCAGCCATGAGCTGTCCGCAGTGGAGTCCTGGCCAGGGAGCTTCAGTCCCATGGGGAGCATGCATGAGGGCCAAAACATTCTGCATGCACCAACAACATCCGCCAGTGTCCGGGACAGGCCTGAGGGCATCAGGGCGATACAACAGTGCCAGGAGGAACTGACAGGGCTGCTGACGCAGCACATAATGGAATGTGGCCAGGCAAGGGAGGAAATGAGGGCATGCACAGCATCCCTCAAATCTGCCATAGAGTCTACAGGCAAAGACATATGTAGTGAAATGGCGGCTGTGAGACAGGTCCTCACCCAAATGGTGTCAGCCTTGGAGGCCCTGCGTCCCACACAGGTGGTTCAACAACCAGAGACCTCCTCAAATAGCAGCTCAGGAAAGACCAGCCCCCTGCTTCGGTCTGTCCAGAATCTGCGCAAGTCAGTCAGGGGTCCACCCGATGCTGCCAGTGGTAAAGTGGTGTAAGTGCAGCCTGGCAATCCAAACTCCTGAAGAACAATGGTGCATGCAAGTGCACACCATGTGTGGGGAAGTTCAGGGGGGAGGCGGAGGGGGAGCGGGTGTGTGGGTAGTTGGGAGTGGAGGGGGAGAGGGTGTGTGGGGTAGTTGAGGTGGGAGGGGGAGAGGGTGTGTTGGGTAGTTGAGGGGGGATCAGAAGGGGGAGATGGTGTGTTGGGTTGTTGCGGGGGGAGGGGGTTGGGGGTAGAGGGTGTGTGGGGTGGTGGGCTTCTGCACTTAACATGTTACATTTTTCAATACACCTGTTGTGAAATCAGAATTAGAATGAGCGGACATTGTTTATTGTGTACGTGTGCTTTATTGGTGAACAGTCTACAGTGTCCATGTCCCTGACGCACCCATTGCCCTGAGTACCACCTCCATGTCACACTCCCCATCCATGTGTGCTAGAAACATTGGTTTATCAAAGTCTGACGCATGGCACGTCCCTCCTGTGCATCGCTGCCTCCCTGAAGTGCAGCCCCATCTCCACCCTCCTCATCCTCATAGTCAGGTGGTTGCAGTTCAGCATCAGGGGGCAGAGGCACATTCCATCTGATGCACATATTGTGTAGCATGACACATGCCATGACGATCTTGCCCACCTTCTCATGCCCATACAGGAGTGCCCCACCAGACCTGCTGAGGCAGCGAAACCGTGCCTTCAAAAGGCCAAATGTCTGCTCAATCACCACACAGGTACGTGCATGCACACGATTGTAGTCCTCTTCATGCCTGTTCTGCGGGTTCCGGACTGGAGTAAGGAGCCACCTCTTCAAGGGATAGCCTGCATCACCTGCATGTGTGCAAGAATGGTCATGTGTAAGTGATCACATCATATGGTACTTGTATCAATAACAACATAGCATGCATTTATTTCCTGTTGGCACCCACATATCCATGCATGAATACAGCCTCATGACGTTGCTGCAATATGAGTATTCATCTGATCGACAGGTGTGTGTGGCATCATCTAGTGGGCACAGGCGTGTCCTATTCCTGCACTGTGGTAGTCCATGCCGGTTGTTCCGATGATCTGGGTGCTGTGTAGTCAATTTTATGCTTTCATCCTGTCACGGTTGAAGGCAGACTCATGATGATCTCACTATGCACAACAGATGTTGACATGCTGTTTTGATGGACCTCTGTGTTGGTGTAGGGGTGTGTTCATGTATTTTGCCCTCATGTGATTCCTTTGTACGCAGTAATGGAGAACTGTCCTTTTTGATGATGGTATTTGGTGCTGTGCATTGGCCATACTAATTGCTTGTCAGTGCATTGTGTTGCGGGGGCTACGGTCTGATTATGTGCAGTGTACATGTTAATGGCTATGGAATGGTTGTAGCACTGCATCATTTTCATGGTAGGGCAGCTTACGTCTTGCATTTTGGGGTCAGGTGTCGGGTGAAGTCTGGCCTGCTTTGGGGTATGAGCATGGTCCATCCTCTCATGTACTCTCAGCCAAGTGAAGTATGCATCTATCCCTCCCCATCTCAGCCAGGTGAAGTATGCATCTCTCCCCCCATCTCAGCCAGGTAAAGTATGCATCTCTCCCCCCCATCTCAGCCAGGTGAAGTATGCATCTCTCCACCTCCCCACTCTCAGCCAGGTGAAGCATGCATCTCCCCCCCACATCTCAGCCAGGTGAAGTATGCATCTCTCCCCCCATCTCAGCCAGGTGAAGTATGCATCTCTCCCCCCCATCTCAGCCAGTTGAAATATGAATCTCTCCCCCCCATCTCAGCCAGGTGAAGTATGCATCTCTCCCCCCGCCATCTCAGCCAGGTGAAGTATGCATCTCACCCCCCAATCGCCTACCCACATCGCGTTGCCATGAGCCTGACATGCAATTCACCGAGTAGCCAGGATCTGTGCCCTGCGTGTCGCTCCATGTAGCGTGGTATCGTGGAGTTCCACATGACCATTGAATCATGGGTTGATCCGGGAAATCGGATGATCTTCTTTGAGTCACATACCATTTGCACGTTGATGTAGTGGTATAACTTACGGTTGCGGTACACTGCCTCCATGGCATTTGGGATCACTAATTCAACATGGGTGCAGTCGATGGTGCCAATGGAACCAGGGATGCCGGCCAGTGAATGGAAACCAACTTTGCTGTTGGAGATCTCCTGGGCTGTCCGTGGTAGGATAATGTGGTTGCCTGTGTGCTTCAAGAGGGCATTGAGCACTTGGTTGAGCGTGCGTGAGAATATTGGTTGTGAAATGCCATACATGTGCCCCATGGTGTGCTGGTAGGTGCCTGTCGCCAGGAAGTGGAGCACATACACTACCTTCAGTAGAGGTGGGATGGCGGTGCGTATTTCAATCAGGCTGACAATGTCGTCATGTATCATGTCCACAATGGTGGTGATGGTGTCCCGGTCCAGACGGTAAAGGGTGTGGATCTGCTCAGGGGTTAGTTTGAATGGACTGGCTCTGATGCGAGGTATTGGGGGCTGCCTGCGTGGTACCACTGGCTGCAATGGTGGGGCATGCTGGGCCTGCCTCACCCTCCTTCTCCTCCAGCGTCTCCTCTGTGCTGCCTGTTGTTGTTGCTGGCATTCCACTTCAGTCATGTCTTCCAGCCCCAGCATTGCTAGTAGTATTGGAATCATTTTGGTTTGTGACTGGGTGTGGGAAGGGGTGGGGTGTGCTCCTTTTGTGCTGGCCCACTCTATATTGCCTCCACATGTGCTGATTGTGTGCACCTGTGGCAGTTGGGAACACTGCACATGGCCGTTTACGGGTGGTCCGCGATGTCGGTATTTACTCCATGCCGGTAAGGTACTTTTCGGGCTTCACGAGGCCGTTATTTGCATGTCTGCATTACTTGGGATCAGCTCCGGTTTACGGCATGCCGCTAATATCGGCATGGTGTGTCGTGCGCGCGACACTAGACCGCTATTTACGGCATCGTACTTTACAGTGCCACAAATAGCGGTCTGGTTGGTCAGAATAGCCGGTAGCGGTAATCGATGCCGATAATCCTTTACCAGCATTGTTTTTCCCTTACCTCCAACCTCGTAATGACCCCTATTGAGTGGTATGAAGCACATTCCGTGATGTCCTTGCCTTACGTATGTAAGACTATCATTCTTGACTCAGTAAATGGGGCTGGGGACTGGCTCGTTTCTTGGATTTTATTAAAGAGTTTTACTAAAAAGGGTCCTAAGGAGTTACTGTAAGCTTTATAAAAGGCTTGTGTAAACCCATCTTGCCCTCGTGCCGAGTCTGCTTTTAAATTGGAAATGGCATTCTGAACTTCCTCGATTGTTATTGGGTCGTTCAGCATTGCCTTGCTATCATGCGGTACTGGAGCGCAGGAAATCTTAATAAATATTGCGCAATATCATCCTCTGTGCCTCCCTCCTCTGCAGTATATAGGGTAGCATAAAATCGGGAAAAGCGCTTTGTCATCTCACTTGGATTCAACAAGTCTTTCCCTTTTTCATCTTTGATTTTGGGTATTGCCCTATCTGCCCTCTGTTTTCGCAGGTGAACGGCCGACATAGTTTGGGCTTTGTCACCTTTCTCATAGAATTTCTTCTTAAAATATTGCAGTTGTGACAAGGCCTTGTTTTCCCAAATGTCATTCAATTCTTTTCGGAGCATTCTAGTATGCGCCAGGATTTCCTTGCTGCTATTGGTGGGTTTGGAGGGACAGTTCTTTCTGTTTAATTTCATTTTTTAGCTCCCTTTCTCTTATTACTCTGGTTTTGTTTCTAAATGCCCCTTCTGCTATCAGAACGCCCCGGATTGTCGCCTTGGCCGCTTCCCAAACAGTATGTAATGTCAGTTCCCCTGTGTCGTTGGTGATTAAATAAATCTTTATTTCCTCAAAAGGGTTTCTCTAAACAGTGGGTCTTTGTAGAGGGTG
Organism: Ambystoma mexicanum; assembly: GCF_040938575.1. Taxonomy (NCBI): domain Eukaryota; kingdom Metazoa; phylum Chordata; class Amphibia; order Caudata; family Ambystomatidae; genus Ambystoma; species Ambystoma mexicanum. The sequence goes on along the minus strand of NC_090926.1, from coordinate 241,608,196 downwards.
TCATTGCAGATCCATCTGCGCTCTGTTTGTGGAGGCAGGCCGAAATCTAGTTCCAATGAGCACAGTTCATGGTCTGTCCATGCTACAATCTCGATAGCTGCGGTCAGTATGGTGTATTTATATGAAACTTCAACAGTATGTCATCTATTTGTGAATAAGTGAGGGAGGTGTGGGTGGGAATAAAAGGTGAAAGCTTTCTCTTGCAGATGTACCTTGCACCACGTGTCAAGGAGGTGATTAGCCCTTAAAAGACTGGGGAATCCCTCTCTCGATGGGTAGGATGGGGGAGGGTGCGCCCTGCCTCATTAAATCCCAATCCAGTACGGGGTATGATATGATATTAAAATCTCCCCCACATATTAACAGTCCCTCTTTACAACTTTCCAGCAAGTCCAAGAGAGTCCTGCTAAAGTGTAGCTGATTTTGGGTGTTTCGGCTGAGCAGAGAGTAACAACACGTGCTGTCACTCTCCCTTTCAGTACAATATACCTCCCCTCCTCATCTCTGTGTAATTGCGTATTTGGAGACCTATGGATTTCCCATATATAATGCTGTCTCCCCCCTTTTTGTGTTGACCTGAGGCCCATAGTGTTCCTCCTATCTCCTTACTTGCAACCTTGAATTCCTTTCCCTGTGCAAATTTTGTTTTTTGCACTAACATCACATCCAATTTGGAAAGTTTAAATTCTCTCGCTAACATGGATCGCTTTTGTATCGAATTTAGGCCTTTAACAGTGAGGGACACAAACTTTATCACATCAGGTAATACTATGGTAATTTTTCCATTGCTTCATACTAGCCCTTGCTGGTTGATCTTTATAGCAAGTAGCTGTACTAGATGATATGCTGTGTCCATAGCTAGTATATGTGTTCCGCTGTTTCTAATTGCGAGAGTGCTGACATGAGCTATGTTGCCCCCTAGATGTGTGTCCCTTCCTCCCCAACCCCCCTGGTGAAAAGTGCTGCCATTGACACTCCTCTCTAACTGAGACCCCTAAAGTAAGGAGGGCCACGTTTCAGGGACCCCTCACCAAGCAAAATACAAATAAAACATTTTTGTCTACCTAATGGCTTGACCGCCCCACAACCATGTTCTAACACGTCACAAACCAGTCCCAACAAAGCTTAATGAACATTCTGGACCCACCACAACTTGTCAACGAAAAAAACATGTTTCTATTCTACTCGGTATAGTGCCGCTTATAAATGGGGTGATAACAATGAGATACTTGTATAAAATGAAGACACATCTTCGGCTTCCAACGGTTCAGCCTTCATGGCGTATTGCACCGTTTGCACTTCCTGGTGCCTTGAGCTTGGCATCTCCATGACGAGGATGCCGTGACTTTTTGCATTGGGCACCTGGGCATTCAAGCCTTGTCTCGGTCTGTCCCTAGTGCGCCAGATTGGAGGCTCTCCAAGACCCCTCAGGCCTCCTCTTCTGAAGTGACACAGTATCCTTCGTGCTCGAAGCTCAGCGAAAACGGGAATCCCCATTGGTAGCAAACTTCCTGCTCCCCTAGCCAGGTCATTAATGGGCAGAGCCTTTCTGCTTAATGAGTGTAGTCGCTGACAGAACTTGAAATATTCTGATGCTGGATCCTTCAAAGTCAATAGGCTCCTTCTCCCTTGCCTTCTGCAGGATGTCTTGTTTCTGTCTAAAGTAATGACATTTGGCGAGGACTAATCTCGGTCTATTCGCTGGACCTCTGGCTCTGTGTATCCTATCGAACTCAAAGTTAACTAACTCTGTGGGGTCAAACAGTGACGTGATCAGAGCCTCCACCCGACCATCCAGTGAGGATGGGGTTTCTCCTGGCTTCTCACTGAGGCCCATTATTTGTATATTTGATCTCCGTTCTCAGTTCTCCTGGTCGTCCAGCTTCAGTACGGCATCCTTTTCTCTTTGTTCTAAATCCAGGAACCGAGCTTAGCTGTTCATTGCCATGAGGTCACCTGACAGTTGATTGTTCTTCAGAGCCTCTAAACGGTCCTCCACTTTAACCATTCTGGTTTGCAGGTCAGTGACTTTCTCAGTCAAACTGGATTTAATCGATCAAATTTCTCCCAGGAGGAGGCGGATGTCAGCCTTGGTTGAGCTTGCACGATCATCCTCTGGAATCTCTGGTAAATTCGGGCCCTGCTCCAGCTCCATGGTCGGGGGATTGCAGTGTAAACGGCGCAACTTGAGCGCAGTGCGTGGGTCCAGGGCGAGAGAAGATGTGTACATTTGCCTTTCCCTGCTTGGTTGGTAGCAATTATGGTTCTCACACTGACCACAATCTACCCAGTCTGCTCACTCTGCCTCTGTCACCAAGCAAGGGTTTCTGTGGTCAGTGCTCACCTTTCGTTCACTCTCCAACTCCACTCGCCCCCGGGGGGTTTAGCTGGTCCGGTTGCCTTGTTATGAATATGCAGTTTACTTTTTAAGTTCATGGCTGCAGGTACCCCACTGTTACTGGTGCTCCATGTAATGTGGAAGGACTTTTTACGTTAAGCTTATTTAATATGTGAGCTTCGGATAACCTAGTTGCATTAAGAAGTGTCAGTTTACTGTGTCTACCAGTTGGGCGAAGCCGTGTCTCTGCTCTTCATGGTCACTCTGTGAATAGTCGGCTGCATGCACTCTCCACTTTTCTCGTGTGGACGGGAGGCTTATCTACACTGACGGCGGCTGGGGCTGGTGCGTGCCTTTCTTACCGGCTTTCATGCAAGTCTTGCTGGGTGCTGCAGCCGTCCAGTAAGCTGCGAGATTTTGTCCCTCATTTCTTCCCTCATACCGGCAAACCGGGACTCTGTTGTGTGCTCATAGGACAAACACAATTCTCTCATAATGCCAGCAGTCGGTCTCAGGAGGACGTCCTTAAATCCTGCAAGGCGCCAGCGGTGCATAGCTCACCAACAGGTTCGGCTGCGTCCGCCATGTTTTCTTTCCGATTGCAGCAGAACTTCGATTCGGGTTGCGTTCGGATCGAATAAGGGCTCGATTTCACCCACCATTCGACCTATGTGCACTGTGGAGGGTCGGGTCCGATTTATGTGTTTGGACTGTGTCAAGCTTTATTATTTATGGTACGCTTCGCCATCGCTCTCTGTTTGGTGAGGGGGACGACGGCTCAGGCAGCCAGAACATCTGCACCCCCTGGCAGTTTCCTGCTGAATTTATTTTCTGACGCAGCTTATGCAGGAAGGAGATATCTAAAGATGAGGAATATGTTGGATAGAACATCCAGAGTAGTGTTAGGCCGCTTTTCTTCATCTAATCTCCCACTTGATTGTGGGGTGCCTCAGGGCTCTAACATGGCCCCACTGTTCTTTAATATCTTTATTGTATGTATTTATTTTTTATTGTTGTTTAAGAAAACTCAACCTTTAATAATACATAATGAACAAAATACATTTCCTTAAAAATAATTTCATTGACAAGATGACAAAGCTAATTTACATGTTTACATACAAAATTACATTCCTCATCAAGTATAAACGGAATAAATACATTACAAATCATAAATACATTCAGTCAACCTAAAAACTCTGCTAAATTCAGTGCTCTAATAAAACATGTGACTCCTATAACTGTCGAGGTAGGCGTCCCCGTCAAGCAAGTGTGCCAGATCGCATCAATATCCCAGCTAGTGGACAAATGAAATAACCTTCCTAGATATACCCTGTGAAAATTGCTCAAAGCAACACAGTCTATTACCCAATGTTTGGTGGTCTCCAACACACCTGTTATTTTACAGAATCTGCAAGAACTGAAGTTCGTTGGAATCTTATTGTATCTCAATATAATTTCTTTAGAACACACTAAGTTCCAGCGAAACCGGATAGAAAATGCATGGGTCAATTTATCTGGGTATATCCAGTGGCCCATTCTCTGCCCTGTGAACTGTTGCTGATTAGAGCACATGTTAATGTAAACATGACCATCCATCTTTTATTGGTATATAGCTAGCCATGTTGATTTTGCAATTAACTATGCTCTGCTGGTGGCCAATCTGAGTCTGACACACCCTAATATGATGGTGTTGGGTGATTTTAATTTACATCATAATTATCCTTCTGATAGCTATGCGAATAACTTAGTGACCTCTTTATCATATCTCTCTTTGGGCTTGTGCAATCATCTTTCCACCCACGAGAGTGGTAACACGCTTGATCTTATTTTTTTCAGAGGCTGGAATGGTCTCTAGCTGTACCCCGGTTCCAGTTGCCTGGTCGGACCCTTTTCTGATTCCTTTTTTTGTCCAGATCCCGCTTTGCCCCCCGAAGGCATCTCATTGTCTGCAACTTCGTAGACGGTGGCATAATGTTGACTTGACTGGCATGACGAAGCCTTCTGAGGCTTGGTATACTCCTGAACATAGATCTCAGAAGCAGCTGTGTCAGCCTCTTGAGAGAAATTGGCGGCTGAAATACAATACAGACACCCGCAACCTTTATAAGCAAGCTGTGGTTTGTTATCACCAGATAATCCAATCTGAAAAAGCTAAATACTATGCCACCCGGATAACTGAAGCTCCTGCGCTTCTACATAACTATTCTTAGTAGCCAAGGAGCTATTAGTGTGCCCCGCGGGTAATGCCGCTAAACCTCCAGATGCCCAGTTAAGATGCGAATAAATCCGTACATTTTTCTATGAAAAAGTTCTTGATATTCGCAAGGGCATTAAAGATTGCCAAAACTGTTGAGGTGATCCCGCAGGCTCAGTGTAGCAATGGCTTCTCTTCTTCAATTCTGGCAAACTATTTTACACTTGATCCAATAAATGATTAAACTACCTGGAAAGCTCTTATGGGCCTTAAATCAGCCTCCCCCTAGATGCGGTCCCTCTTCACATTCTGAAAGCTCTTCCTCAAAGGGCTATGGGCATGCTGACTGACGCACTGCAGTATTCTTTTTAAATGGGCATTGTAGCACCTACCCTTAAGCATGCAGTAGTCCTGCCCATCTTGAAAAAAAACAATTTGGATCCTCAATGCCTGCAAATTATAGGCCTATTTCCTTGCTTCCAGTAATGATTAAGCTGAGACGGCGATCACCCCTCAGATTTCAAAATTTCCGAAAATGACTGCCTGCACCCTTTTCAATTGGACTTTCGTCCCAAGATGGGGACTGAGTCTGTAATGATATCTTTGTTAGATGATCTTGCGTTGCTTCAGGACCGCTGAGAGACAAGAGTACTTATTCTCCTCGATCTCTCCGCAGCTTTTGACACGGTAGATCACCAAATTGTATTGACTGGGTTGGAGCAAGCAGGTGTTACTGGTTCCTTCCTTGTATGGTTTAGATCTTTTTTGGAGCGCCGCTCTCAAACAGTCTCCTTTCAAGCGTGTCTCTCTCCTCTTGTGAAGTTATTTGTGGAGTCCCGCAGGGGTCGGCCTTCTCCCCTCTTCTTTTTAATTTGTATGTTCGAATGTTGGCTAACCTCATTATAGAATGCAGACTACTCTTCTATTCTTATGCTGATGACACGCAGCTAATATTCCGGCTGGTCTCTTCTAAAGCTGCGTCTCCCAAGAAACTGCGTGACTCGAGAAAGTTAATAGTTGGATGTCGGCCAATTGGCTGCAACTAAATGGAAATAAAACAGAGGTACTGGTGGTCACACCACATGGAAGGGACCACCACTGGAATTGACAATACTGGCCTCAGTCACTTGGTCCATGTCCGGCCCTCTGTGCCTTAGTAAAAAGTCTTCGAGTAAAACTTCTCCCAAACGGATCATAGGAAGCCCTGATTTCGGCCATCTGTAGTGTGGGTTTTAGAAGATGGAAAGCCTTGAGTCAAATTCTTCCCCTACTTCCTCCTGAAAACCGCATTACACTGGTGACATCTACTATAGTGGGCTCCCTAGATTACTGTAATGGTATCTACTTGGCACAGCTGAAGTACCAGATTCGGCGGCTGCAAGTCCGTCAGAACTCAGCAGCGTAATTGGCACTTAAGGTACCCCTCAGACTCCTTCTCTCGCTCTTTTACATCGTTTGCCGGTGGCTGTACGGATTGAGTTTAAGATTCTTTGTATTGTCCAGTGAGCCATGCACAATGATGGTCCTCACTATCTCAAAAAGAAACTGAAAAGGTACTGCCCAGTAAGAAATATGCGTTCTGAATCCCATTTGCTGCTCAAGATTCGTAAATATCATTGAAGCGTCTAGATGGTTGATGTTTTTCGATCCTGGCCCCCAGCTTGTGGAGTGCTCTTCCGCTATACTTGAGAGCAGTGGTTGATTAATTTCCCTTCAGGAGAGCACTGAAGACTTACAGTTGTGGGAATATATGCCATTAGCCAGATTGGAGGGATGGTTAGGAAGGAAGGGACTCTCACCTTTCAAATACTTGCCGTTAAAGGGAGTCCTGACGAAATCCATATGGGGAAGCAATCTATCCAGGGACCTGACCCCCTTTGAAAAAGCACTGTTGCATGAAACCAATACCTGAGGAAGGATATCCAGGTTGTACAGGGAACTGAGGAGGGGGCGGGGGACATGTAGAGGGGGTGCCAGTGAGAGCAAAATGGGAGAAAGATCTAGGGGTTGAATTAACCAACAAGCTATGGGGTAAAATGTGCAGAGGGCTGAAAAAGGTCACGCTATCCCTGCGGTATAGAATGCATGCATTCAGGCTACTGCACCAATGGCGCTATCCACCTTCAACCCTAGCAAAAATGTACTCTGGGATAGATACTTGTTGCTGGTGCTGTGGTGGGGCGGAGGCTGACTATTACCACATGTGGTGGAAATGCTCCCTGATACAGACATTTTGGAAAGTGGTGCTGGGATGGCTACAGGGTGTGGACAGAATAGATAGAAATGGGGCACCCAGCCTGTTGTTATTTGGGGTGACTCGGGGTGGGAGGGAGGCCAGGGTGGAGGAGAGTCACATGATCCATACTCTGTTTGTAGCTGCGAGATGCTGTATAGCCCAACAATGGAAGAGGGGAACGGTCCCCATGGAGAAGGAATGGGTCCTAAATTTGAGGTCCATTTATGACACGGAATACCCGACACACATCCTAGATGAGATGAAGACAGACATAGAGGTGATTTGGTTGCCCTTCTTCAATAAGTATCGTCGATAGCTGACACATGGAAGTTATTTTAAAAAGAAATTGTGAGCATGTAGGAGTCTCGCAGTAAGGTGGTAAGGTACAGGAAGAATATAGTTGAACTGCATTCGGGGTGTGGGCTGTAAGGGGGAGAAATGTAATTCTAACATGTTGAATTAGTTTGTGTTATTGTTGATGGACTGAAACTGCAAAAATGTGAATAAAATTTGATTTAAAGCAAAAAGAAAAACAAAATAAGGAAAATGCAGACCAAACGCAGCGTGCTTTAGGTATTTTAGGTATTTAGTGATTCAGTCATACAACTCTCACAGACATATATGACAGATATAAAGCTCTTAAGTCATTCATATCTTCCCAAAATCCTCTTTAATATGCAAAACAGCCAAAACCTCATTGGTTTTATTGGTGCCACTTCACATTATCTTTGGAGTTCTTTCTAATCAATACACACATACACTGTGTTAAGCAATCACTTTCATATTCAAATTCACGATGCATTTTTTGAATTGTTGCAAAAATTAGGATTTTCCATTCAGAAAATTAAAGGTTAAAAATGATGCATCATTTTACAACATAAAACGCATGCCTATTGTTAAGTCGAGCTAAGAGTCCCCACAGATGACACTAAAATGATGTTCAGAAGCAAGCACTCATTTTCCTCCCTGGTCCCACATTTCAGAAGTCTGTGGGCGCCCAAAGGTGCAAGCATGAAATAGATCATAGAGAAGTTAAAATGGCGAAGATGAAATCTGAATGTGCAAGTGCATCAAGAAACCAATGAAATGAACCCCAAAGCCATAGAATTATGAGAATAACAACTGTGTGCCAAATGTACACACTTTTTCACATCTGTAAAGGTGTCGGGTGTGAGAAACCAGAACGTGTCTTACCCGTAAGTGCCCGGGAATCTCTCTCAGGTGGCCAGGGCACGGCCATCGCCTTTGGATCCAGACCCTGGCGGTGGACCAATGTGGGAGGATCACCTCGGTGAGGGGTCTTGGGGAGTGGGACACCGGATTGTGAGCTGCGGTATCCCTCCACCTGTAATACCTTTACCCCATCCTACCAGGTAGGATACCTCTTACCCCCCTTCTCTTCATGAACACTTTCAAACAGATAGTCCGCTCTGGGAGAAAACAGACTCACACCCGAGCATTGTACCTGACATGTCCCAATACTATGGTCAGGCAAGGTCAGGCAATTACTGGTAACAACTCACACCTGACTTCCATTAAGCTTCCCCACACGGATAAAAGTCGGAGCACGAGAGCACAGTCTGAGCAAGGCAAAGCACACGAAGGAACAGCGTTTTCCAGACAGCAGCTGAACGAGCGGAGAAAGACGGCAAACCAAGAAGGGAGCACAAAGAGGGAGATACTCTTGACCTTTTCGATGAGAAACCGTTACTTTCCAGAAACCTATAGAATAGAAAGCTTAAGGCCAGGAAACTAGACTGAAGAATCCTGAATTGTGTGTCGGAGATACCCGGGGCCCACCCCGGGTGAATAGTGAACCACCCAAGAACTTGTGAATGTGAAAATCCTGATAAGAAAGGAACTTTGGTACTTGTTTGTTATGTCAGGCCCTCTGCCATAACAGACTTTTATTGGGAAAGAGACTTTGGCTCAGAAGGCCCTGAGACTTATGTTTTGAACTGCATCCTCATGTCAGAGAAGCCAGAGTGTGTGCGAAGCTCGAGTGTGCCACCTTGTCCCGTACTGAAAACGTGGGAAAGGGAAGCCAACTGCTCAACTATCCTGACATTTAATTTCTTGAACACTTTTCTTTTGCATACCTTGTTGTCCCACACCCTTTGATTTAGAAGTAAGGATTGGCAATAGGTTTATTAGCATGGGCCCTTTTATTTTGACAGAGACTCCACTAGAACTGCGTTATTATTATTTGATGGTCATAGCTTGCTCCCATCCTTAGATTTAGTCTTAGATAGGTGTTCTACCAACCCATTGAAAGTTCAATAAACATCCTTGAACTGTGATCACTTGTGTCTGTCTTCACTGTTTGATACCATGCCTTCCTTACACTGGTAAAGATTTCCATTCAGTCATCTTTACAGAAGCTGCTCGGTGCTAAGCTGGCAAATTGCATCTGTGCTGGGTTCATCATGTGTCTTTGATGGCATTATGCTGCACACACAGTACTACCAGGAGAACCAACTACAAAGTATGTCACACAGTGCATAACTGTGATGTTTATACATAATATTTACATTAATTATAATTTAAATACAATGTAGAACTTTAACTGTGAAGCAGTACGTCAAACGACGCAGGACATCTATATCTATACCCACAAATCTCAATATGTTCCTATGTATTGTACAGTCCAGCTCTATGGAGTTAACAAACATTTTAATTTACCTTAAACTCAAGCTGGCAAGACCCATTGCCTTAACCACACCCACAAAGGAAATATTCTTCCAGAACACCTGATAGATTGCTCAGTTTTGCTCTTGGAGTGTTGGGTATTTTGAACAATTACACATAGCAATGATGTAAACAGTATGTACCACTTCATTTGTTATAAAAGGTGCCTGCATTGTACAGCTACAAGGAAGGCTGTTGCTTCCACACATGAATGTTCAGGGTTGCCCTATCTATTGCTCCACTGTGAGAATGCACAGCCAAAGATTCCAAAAACCTTCTCCAACGGTCTTTAATCTACTGCGGTGTTTATGCCCAGGCAGAGATTACAACACTTCACTTGTGATTTTGCCATATTGTAATGTGTTAAGGATTTCGATCAGGTGACTCACACCTTAGTCTCGGCCCAGTATGCAGCGCACGACTGAAATGCTTATGTTTTTATATGAGATTCAATATTGAGATGGTACACCACTCATATCACACACCCTTTTCAAATACCCTGGGGCACAAAGGACCATGAACCAGGCTGGTTGAGCAAATTTAACATGTATTTATTTATTTTAAAATTAAAAAGAAATTATACAATTTTTAATGTGCGGCAGCAATCACCAATGGGGTGATAATAACAATAGGAATGGAAGCAATACACTTAGTTTAACCTTCTATTGACACATCTACAAAACACCAGGGAATAAGAGCACTTTTTGATTTTAGGTAAGATAGCACTTGAGTTAAAATTTCCCCCTGATATGTTCCCTAAACCCACAAATAATCGATTCTGAGTGGATAAACAGAAGCATCAGATAATCAGGAATGACAAAGAGGAAACTGAATTGAAATCTGACCTTCCCTCCCCAAACAAGAGAGAACAACTGATTTTAAACCCAGGCAATGCTAAAAATGACACTCGGAAATGGATGAATAAAATAATGAATGTGTCCAAAAACCTTGAAACAAATACAGTTCTTCACTAAAGCAACAATGTCAAGGTACTAACAATCTCAAGCAATGGAGTAGCAAGAGCATACAGTTCGAAAAGTGAGTGGAAGATTTAAAACAGATTGCAGCAAATGACACGTTACAAACTGTACAGTTCCCGCCTGAAATTACCCAAAGTCTTTTAATAATAATGGGTGCAATATTGTGTTGGGGTGTAGCTATAGATCATAGGTACAATAAGGAAGTGAAATTAAGTCTCTAGCTGGTAAATTGGATGAGTTATGCACGATCTAGGAAAGTGCATTTTGAGTAAAATGGAGCGGTGAAAAGGAAAGGAAATAAGTTTTGACAAGAACAGTTTTACTCTATACTAGAGCATTCAGGCTAGGCCACTAAAGAGGGACACAGTAAGCTCCAGAGTTGATTCTCAAATTCAACCCCAGCGCCCACCCTGGCGGAACCAGTCCAATCACTCGAAATAGGATTAATGGTTTAGGATTTCACAAGACAAAATTACTAAAAAAGCTGGCGCTAGCACTAGAAATCAATGGCAGGGTGGCAAGAATTATTGTGACAGTTTGAACAAGGTATCAGGATAAGGATAGGGTGACTTAGAGTGGGAGGAGGACAAAGCCAAGATAGGCTATGGGTTTAGTTGGGGTGGCAATTGATACTCACAGTCCACTTTTTAGATTTTGGATTTTGGACAGTCAGCGTTCTGGTCACCACACGGATCTGTTCTAACAAAGAACAGCCGGACAAAATCAGCGGGGCAGGATCACCTGGGCAGTTCTGGTTACCGGGTAGCACTTCTGGACTGGCAATTCTGGTCACTGGATAATATAGGTTATCAGGGTAGCAGGATGGCAGCAGCATGCAGTGAGTGGCAGCAAGCCAGCTGGATCAGGATGCCAAAGGTACCACAGTTTCCCCTTGTTAATGGGAAATGTAGTGTTTTTGTTATATTGTAGGCCTTGCTGGGAATGGGATCAGCACTGCTTGGGTGCTGCAGTGGGCGCTAGAGCAGGAACAGCAATGCTTGGCCTTGTAGTTGGAGTCTGGATCTGGAAGATGATGGGTACAGGAACGCAGCACAGGAAATCAGGAAGAGTGTGTGTCCCTAGAGACTTGTTAAGTACAATTATTTATAGGGCAAAATGACATCATAAAAGTATAGGTTGGGCAGGGTTTATTAAGCAGGCCCCGAAACTACTTGGATTGGACAGGGGTGCTAATTTCCGCCATGCTCTCAACTAGTTGGATTTCCAAGGGAATGATGTCAGGTTTATGAGGCGAGTTTTACAATGTCCAAAAACTCCCACATTTACTTTACTGAAAATCTGATTTTGCCAAAAACATACATTTCCACTATTGCAATCTCTTGGCAAATTATACATACAGTTTTGTTTTTTTTTTTAACAATTTTTATTCTTTTAAACAAACAACACTCCAAACATTACAACCATTTCAGACGTACATGATCAATGTTAAGTCATTACATTATTTAATGCTCTCTTCCGTCCTCCCCCCTCCCTCCCCAAAACCTTGAGCCGTTGTTTCCGTGCCATCTACCTGAGCATCTTCAGATAATTATCATTATCTCATCCTGGTCTTCCATATCATGATTGACCTGGTGGGGGTTCGCCATCGAGGTCACCAGTTGCCTCCAGGCTATCAGGGGGCCTACCTCCTCCTCCCCTCCTCTAGTGACTGCTTCATACCAGACCGCTGTTTCTGCTTCTGCCCATTTTAGGAGGTCTGCCCACCACATCTCCACTCTAGGCCTGTGGGCCGCTTTCCAACACATTGCTATTCTGCCCTTGGCCAAGATATAGGCCAGGTCTTTCATTTTGCTAATATGTTTTAGGGTATGTAGCCTAGGGAAGCTCCCAAGCATACATGCCCAAGCTGACCCCACGTCCAGCACCACCCCCGGCTGGCCATTCTCGTCTTCAGTTCTACCCAGAATCTTTTCACATCTGGGCAAGCCCAGAACATATGCAACAGCCCAGCCTCCTCCTCTCCGCACCTGAGGCATTTCTGTATAGCCAAGCCGCCAAACCTGGCTATTCTACCGGGGGTCAAGTACGCTCTGTGGGTGATATATAGCTGGATCTGCTGGAGTCTCGCATTCCGGGACACCTTCTTATGGTACCTTTGGGCACTATCCCATTGTCCCTCTGTCATGGGTTCACCCACCTCCCACTCCCAGTCAAACCTCAATTGGAGCAACTCCCTCCCCGCCTTCGTACTCAAGAGCTCATATATCCAAGATATTTCATACCTGCCCTCCGAGACATCATACATCATTTCTAGGGTGGCATCGGGTTCTTCTGCAAGTACTGTTTCAGGCCACCTTTCTCTCACCCGTTTCATAATCCTGGTGTAAGTGATATATTGGCCCCTATTCACCCCTGTCTCCTCCAACAACCTCTGGAATTCCACTGCCTCCCCCTCCTGCCCTATGTCTCCAAGGGTGGCCAGGCCCACCGGTTCCCAGTATCTGCAGACCCTTTGATCAGTTGGGAGTCTTCCCCACATAGCGCCACCATTTGGACCTGCTGAGAGGGAGGGTCCGGGTCCCCCACAGTTCTCCATGCCCTATGCCAGACCTCCCAGCCCAACCTCAACAGTCTCCCCATCTTCGCCACTTTTGTCTTATGCAGCCACACTGTCTCTTTTAGAAAGTATGGGGAAGAGTCGCCCCGCAAGAGCCTGGCTTCCGCTGAGTCCTCTGCGGACAACCATCTGGATACATATAATAGCTGTCCCGCCAAGTAATATAATTCGAAATTCGGCAGGTTTATGCCTCCCTTATCACACGAGTCTTGTAGTTTACACAGGGCCACCCTGTTCCTAGAATTATGCCAAATGAAGCCCCTACACTGGCTATGAAGTCTAGCAAAGAAGCCTCTGGGGAGCAAGAACGGGACATTTACAAAAAAATGCAGCAGCCTGGGTAAAACCACCATTTTGAGCAGCGCTGCTCTTCCCATCATGGCAAAGGGTAGTCTGGACCAGCACACCATGCTATTTTTTATGCCTTCAACAGCTTTCTCTGTGTTGTGTTTGTGCTCTGCCTCTATCTGGTGGCATATGTTTATGCCTAAATATCTAAACGTCTCGGTCTGCCAGGGTATCTGCAAAATGGGCAGTTTTTCCAGTGGAACACCTTTGTTCCTCCCTAAGGGCAATACGCTTGATTTCGCAGGGTTTACCGAAATGCCAGAGAGGACGGCATAGCGGTCCATCACTTCCAGCACATATTGCATATTCACTTCTGGGAAGCGCAGATAGAGGAGTATGTCATCTGCGTAGAGTGATATCAAGTGCGTATTTCCTGTCGTTTGTACCCCCACCACTCCGTATTGTTGCCTTAGGCAAACTGCCAATGGCTCCAACGCAAGAATTTACAACATGGGCGACCAGGGGCATGCCTGCCTAGTCCCCCTGCTGAGTTGCCACTTGTCTGAAATTGTAGTACCCGGTTTGACCCTTGCAATCGGGGAGCTGTATAACATTTTGACCCATCTAATATACCCCGGTCCAATCCCGTACCCTTTCAGGGTCACCATCAACCATGGCCACCTCACTGAGTCGAAAGCTTTGATCGCGTCCAACGACACAATGGCCAGTTCGCCCAGGTCTTTTTCAGTATGATCGATAATATGGTGAAGCCTCCTATGGTTATCTGTAATATTTCTACCGGGGACGTATCCCACTTGGTCCGGGTGTATCAATTTGCCAATTACTCGCTTAAGCCTATTGGCAAGCACCGGCGTGAGTATTTTGCTATCTTGATTAAGCATCATTAAGGGCCTATAGGACCCACAGTCCACATTCGGCTTGCCCGGTTTCAGGAGCGGGATGATCACTCCTTCACGGAGGGATTCCGGCAGCTTCCCTTGTTCGTAGGCCTCATTAAACATGGCCAGCAGTGGCTGGAGTAGCTCCTGCTTATATGCTTTATAGAATTCGCTGGGCAACCCATCCGACCCAGGCACTTTACACGTGGGCAGGTGTTGGATCACCGCTTCCAGTTCGTCTGAGGTGATTGGGGCCTCCAGATCTGTTCGCTCTAAGTTGTCTAAGGTGGGAAGCTCTATATCTTCTATCGTATCCTGAATTTCTTGACCCACATCTCTGCCTGCGTCCTCATACAAGCGTTTATAATATTTTAGGAACTCTTCATTGACTCCGTCCTGGGTGTTACGGATCTGGCCTTCCGCATTCCTGACTTCTCTGATCACCGGTCCGGGTGTCTAATTTTTGCATAACCAGGCCAGTAGTCTGCCTGGCATGTCTCCCCCCGCATGTTGCCTCTCTGTGTATTTCTTATAATTTAGTTTACATAGTCTGTCCCAAAGTTCGCTGCTAGCACTTTGTAAATCTCTTATCTTAGCGCTGTTCTCTCGGGAGGTCTCCCCCCTTCGCATCAAGTCCTCTAACTCTCTCAGTTTCCTGCAAATCTCGCTCTATGCCCCCCTGGAGCCCCTTAGATTTTGATATGGCCACCCCGCGCACCACCACCTTAAATGCTTCTCATACTGTTCCCATGGATCGTACACTGCCAGTATTAATGTCAAAATATTCCTCAATGGCCTCCCTAAGGTCCCCTCGGAATCCCGGGTCCTGTACGGCCTCAACTCTGAGCCTCCATGTGGTGATTCGTGCCCTATGGGGACGGTATCGCCACTCCACAACCAAGGGCGAGTGATCCAAAAGCACTCTGCCTTTGTATTCTGCGCTCACCATTTCTTCCGCTATCTCGGCAGCAGCGAACACATAATCTAGCCTGGTATGCAGGTCATGTGGCGCTGCGTAATGGGAGTATTGCCTGCCCGTTGGGTGCAACCGTCTCCACACGTCCTCCAGTTTGAGGTCTGTCAACAGTGTCCCCAACACTCTAGCTGCTGGCGCAGGCTTTGTTAGCTTGCTATCCGACCTGTTTATTTCAGGGTTCTGGGTGCAATTGAAATCTCCTCCCCATAGCATCGCGCCACCCAACAGGGGACTAATTTTACCATACAATGACCTAAAATAGGTTGCGGATTTCGTAGTTAGGGGCATATAAGTTTATGATGTTCACTTCTTTGTTTTCCAGGAGTCCCACCACCACCACCATTCTACCTTCCGGGTCTATCGTCGATCTGAGCAACTGGAACGGCACATGTGGTGCCACCCATGTGACCACCCCTCTTGCATATGCCGAATATGTGGCCCCCTTGACGCTACCCTTCCATTTTGTCCTGACCACCTCTTATTTCTCCTTGGTGAGTTGGGTTTCCTGTAGCAGGGCTGTATCAATCCTCATCCTATTTAGGTACATCATTATTTTATTCCTTTTTACGTAACTATTTAGGCCCTGCACATTCCATGTTATGATTCTGAGGTTACCCGATTCCATTGGCTTGATGTTCTCCTACTCCCCACCACTTCCTATGTCTTCTCCCATGGCTTTCTTTTCTGGCTCAATTCCCCTCCAACTTCCCCAACTTCCCCCTCCCGCCTTCCTCCCCTACACCCCACTGCACACACCCCTTCCCCTCCACCCTCCCTACCCTACCCCAACAAATGCCCAGCTCCATCCCTGGATCTCAGGCCCACCCACGTCTGGTCCTATCCCGTTGTACCGAGGGCTAGGACCCCGCGGGGCATCACCAAACTTATAGTGACCTAACTAAGCGTAATGCTATGGGGTTTCAAGGGTTGACCCCCGGGAGCTCCCTCTTGTATAATTAGAATTGTTCAGTTCAAACGGATCCTGCAAACCAGCACATACCCAACAGCACAATCCTTGAGAGCCTTATTCTAGTCCCAGTGTCTCGCGCTATGTCACCATGGGTGCCACAACCGCATGTTACTTATCTTCACCGGCTCCTGTCTGGATCCCCGATTCTTGGGGGTGGCTCTGCATATCCAGCCATCCCATAGCGTCCTCTAGCGTATCAAAAAACAAAGTTTTGTTCTTGTGGAACACCTTCAGTTTGGCTGGATATAGCAACATATATCTATGACCTGCTTCTCTCAATCTTCTTTTAACTGCCCCAAAGTTCATTCTGCTATGTTGTACCTGCAAGGTATAGTCAGGATATGCAGTTATTTTCGCGGGCCCCCTTTCGATCGTTCCCCCTTTCCGGAAGAATTCAAGTATTCTTTCCCAATCTCGGTAGTTTAGAATCTTTGCGATCAATGGCCTGGGGGGGGTCATGGGGGGGCCTCCTCATCAAAGCCCTGTGCGCCCTTTCAACAGCAAACCCCTGGGTCAGTTCCCCTCCAGTTATTTCCTGTAGCAACATGGTTTCCACGTATTCCGTTGGGTTAGACCCTTCCATTCCTTCTGGCAATCCAACGATGCGGATGTTGTTGCATCTAGCGCGTCCTTCCGCTTCTTCTGCTCTGTTTTCCAGGTTGCCTACTCGCTGCACAAGGGCATGGAGTTCCGATCTGTGGGCGGCGCATTCCGCTGTGTTTGGGGCCATCTCTTTTTCCAGGTTTCCGGTGCGCTCCGCTCTCACATCCTGTCTTAGTAAGTTCACATCTTCCTGGACCGCTCTAACATTAAGGTCAAGTGCCACTTTCAGTTCATTCATGGCCAGGCCCAATTTAGTCTCCCAGGCCACATTCAGGTCCGCAATTGCTGCCAGCACCTCCTGGATTGTGCCCGGAGCCTCCTCCGTTCTAGTGGTAGTTTTGTCGTTGCTCCTGGCTCCCTCCGTCCCTGGGGGTGTCTTGGTGTAGGCCTCCAGTGTGGGCTGTTTGTTCTTCGGTTTTATGACTTTGTTGGACATTGTGCTGTGCTAGCAAGATGTGGGCCAGCCCAGCCACGTCTCGCATGAGGGTCTGTGTGGTGTCGGGCTATTCCTGATATTTTGGGTCCCATTTCCACCGTGTTGGTGGTGCACACCCACTACCTACTGCGCTCCTGGGGTGGGCTGTGTCTTTTACCCACTCAGTCTTATTCCGCCGTTCTCCGCTACATTTTCTGGCGTGTGGGGCATACCTCGGCCACTCCGGGGTTGTGTGCCGACTGCCCTCTGCACTCTCGGAATGGACTGTGACCTCCCACGTACCAGGTCCAGCTACGTGATTTTTCACGAGCCTACACTGTGGTTCCCCAGCTACCGGTGGTCTGGTACATTCACCGGTCTCACACACTTCTGCACCAGGACCTGACAGGGCCGCACGGTAGTTTGACTCACAACAGTGTCTTTCTCCCCTGCTCAGGATCCAGTACTGTGACAAGCTACCCTCTGTGTACCACTTTGAGTACTACACTTGACCCGGAGTGGGCTGCGATGTTCAGCCTCTCAGCATAGGTTGCAGTGACTTCCAGTGTCGGGACCCTGTCCAAGCGGCCCATTGGTTCCTTTCTTTCACCTGGTTAGTGAGATGGGGACCCCTCTCCCTGTAACGGACACCGGCCCCAGTATCCTCTCCTCCTGTATCCAGGCTCAAGCTCCTCGGTTTCCTTTTTGCACCCACCTATGTTGCCAGTTGCAGCTACTCTGCTGCCGTGGACGTCTTGTTGTGTGGGGGGCTTTTGTTTCAGGGCCGGATGTGTTTTCGCTTGTTACTGTTGTGTACTGCTGAGGGACTCAACTGGGCCCAACTCTTTATGCTCTCCGGCTATCTGCTCCAGTCTCCGCAGACTGCCCCATATGTCCTTCTGGTGGGCCACCTCGCCTCACAGCCAGCTGGGGCACCTCTCGGGATCTGCCGCGCACAGGCCTCTCAGCGGCTGTCCCTCGCCGGCCCTGACACTGACCACCCGGCAGACCGGGTCCCACTCTCCTGGCCGATTGTTCAAGTGTCCCTTGTCCCACTGTGGCACTCTTTACAGCACCGCGATGTGTATGACACTCTATGAAGGGGCTCGCGCTCACATCCGTGCCATTGGCCAGATGTCTTTGTGTGTTCCCAGCTAGGCTGTCGCAGGGCCCCGCCAGGCACCTTGGGGCCTCAAGCGCTCGGGCGCAACAGGTCCCGGGTACCCCTGGTCCAGGCACGGCCCTCCGCTGCCTCGATTGGGCTCCGGTGCGGTAGCTTCCGTCGCGGTGATGCAGCTCGCCCCGTCCACTCCCCCGCCTCTCTCTGGCACGGGGGCTGCAGGAGCCACTGCTCTTCCCAGGGCCACCAGATCTTGCGTCGCCGTGATGGGTTCCAGGCGATCGCACCTCGGATGTGTCTTCGCAGCGGTCCGACACACTTTCGGGCCGAAATCCGTCAGCTCTCCCATCTGTGTCACTGGCCGCTGCTTCACTCCCTGGTCCGGCGGGGTCTTCCTTCTCACAAGTTCCCCCGGCTGCTCCTAAGCAGGATGCCTCACTCGTTGGGCCACTGTTATTGGCGTGATGTGCGCCGCGCTGGCCGGCTTGATCCTCCACAGCCTCGCGGTCCCTTTATGGCCCTTTGTCCACTATCGGCCATCTTGGATTGTACTCCGTCGCAGACCGTTCGTTTCTTGTTTCAGCTTCGGTTTCTCCAGCTTGCTATCACACGGGCTGTATGTGTGCTCATTACGTGCTCCCAGTCTTCATGCTCCTCCAGGTGTGCTGTGGATGTGCATGTCCACCAAAAACCCATTGTTTTTCTCAGGATCAATACCGGATCTGCGGGAGATCCCTAGAGGCACGTCCTTTCACACAGCCATCAAGCTACGCGCCATTATACAAACAGGTTACATATTATGTGCAGCACATATCAGTCCAATCCTCAAGTCTGTGGGACCTTGTTTCGCCTTTCTGATACATTTTGATAATTTTACACATGAAAGATTTGTCCTAAAATTCTACAATTTTATACACAGATGTGAATTATCCCAGGGGTTGTATGTACAAAATGTTATGTTTTCAACATTAATACTTTTCAATTTATCCTCACTACTTTGCCCTTGCTGTCCCCAAGGTGTCAATGAATTATACCAAGCCTTAAAAGAAAGCCCATAAAATGATATTTAAAACTGCAAACATTTACATTTTTACTAATTCTTGCTGCAGAGATAAAAGTCTTTAAAGTTTATTTATAAAATAGTCTTTGTGAACAAATGGCAGTTCCTTTTTTGGGTTATTTTATTTTTTCTTTAACTTCAACTGCAACCAACTGTCATTTCCTTCAAGGCAAGGTAGAGGTTTCTCATCTTAATTGAAGGTTTTATTGACCCTTACACTTGACAGGTTAGTGTCCCAGGAATTCTATTGTCCCAGCCTCGAGCACAGACGAATGTCTGACGAGCGTGTGAACTTTCTTTGTCCTGGCCCATTCAAAGTTTTTCAAGCTGGCAATTACCACTTTCGTGTCCTGGAAGTTTATGGTGGGCCTCCCTTCCTTGGGGAAGTTTCATGGTTTAGGTCCCAGCAGAGACAAAAGTCTGTTCAACCCCGTAATTATCAGGAGGTTGTCAGTATCTGCTGAGAGTTTTTATGATAGTGCCCTTCCCTTGGGGGAAGTTTCAGCCTGCCATCTGGAATAACCTTTTTCTTTTTAGCTTGCAAATTCACCACATTTGGTTCAAAATCTTCATTTCCTAACTTTTGGGTCCTGAATTAAACAAGCCTGTGAAAGAAAATAACCCATGTATGTATTTCCACCACCATCAAAGCTCCTTTACATTGCTAAGTAAGCAGGCTTTCATTCAACAATTGATTTTTAAACAGGCAATTTCTTTTCTTCAGTCAGCTAAGCTCATTTTTACACATGTTGAAAACTGGTAGCATTTCTTTCTTTAAATTTGGTTTGGCATCTCCCTCAGCTGCCCACACTGTCTTTGCAGCTATAGTCATTTCCTTGAATGCAGGAGTTTTATCTAAAGCAAGGTTGTCCAACATACGCCCCGTGGGCCACAATGCGGCCCTCCAAGCCATTTCATTTGGCCCGTGAGGCTGTACAGGCACATTTAACAAATAAAGAAATAAACCGGGCCATCCATACTGCGTCTCTTCTCTCCGGCCTAGGGGGCCGGAGCACCTGCATACTCTGCACCCCTGAAACCGGGCCGTGGTCTGTAACTGCCTCTGGTCAATGTTTGTTGGGACCCAACATTGCAGAAATAAATACATTAATCGGGTCCACGGACCCGGCAAACATTGAACAAATAAATAAATAAACCAGGCCGCGGTGGAGGACTGTTACAGCCTCTGCCTCTGCCACGGCCCAGTTTATTTATTTATTTGTTCAATGTTTGTCGGGTCCATGGACCAGATTAATTTATTTATTTCTGCATTAATCTGGTCCACGGACCCGACAAACATTGAACAAATAAATAAATAAACTGGGCCGTGGTCTGTAACTGCCTCTGGTGTCCCCAGCACAAGAGGCAGTTACAGGCCACGGCCCGGTTTCAGGGGCGCAGAGTATGCGGGTGCTCCAGCCCCCCAGGCCGGAGAGAAGAGACACAGTATGGATGGCCTTTTGTTCCATCCATACTGTGTCTTTCTCTGGTGGCCCGGGTAAAAGCCGGGTAAAAACAATGTTTAAAAATTGTGGGACGGATGCAAAGCAAGATGCTCTTGTTTTGCATCTGTCCCTCAATTTCTAAAAATCGTTTTGGTTCAGGTATACTTCTACATCTGTGTGCACGGATGTAGACGTACACCCAACCCAAAACGATTTTTAGAAATGGAGGCACAGATGCAAAGCAAGTCTGTCCCTCAATTTCTAAAAATCGTTTTGGGTTGGATGTATTTGTACCTCTGTGCACCCCGCTTGGCAAGAGGGGTGCACGGATGTAGAAGTACACCCAACCCAAAACGATTTTTAGAAAAATGGAGGCACAGATGCAAAGCAAGTCTGTCCCCCAATTTCTAAAAAATCGTTTTGGGTTGGGTGTATTTGTACATCTGTGCACCCCTCTTGTTAAGAGGGGTGCACGGATGTAGAGGTACACCCAACACAAAACGATTTTTAGAAATGGAGGCACAGATGCAAAGCAAATCTATCTCTCAATTTCTAAAAATCGTTTTGGGTTGGATGTATTTGTACATCTGTGCACCCCGGTTGGCAAGAGGGGTGCACAGATGTAGAGGTAAACCCAACCCAAAACGATTTTTAGAAATGGAGGCACAGATGCAAAGCAAGTCTGTCCCTCAATTTCTAAAAATCGTTTTGGGTTGGGTGTATTTGTACATCTGTGCACCCCTCTGTGCACCCCTCTTGGCAAGAGGGGTGCACAGATGTAGAGGTATAATGTACTCAGAGGGATCG
Organism: Ambystoma mexicanum; assembly: GCF_040938575.1. Taxonomy (NCBI): domain Eukaryota; kingdom Metazoa; phylum Chordata; class Amphibia; order Caudata; family Ambystomatidae; genus Ambystoma; species Ambystoma mexicanum. The sequence continues at coordinate 241,586,599 of NC_090926.1, read as the reverse complement.
AACCTGTGTTGCTCCTTGTCGTCTTGCTTCCAAGGCGAGCACGTTGCCCCTGAGCTATCCTCCCGAGACTCTGAATATCTGAAGTACATAATTTGGCATTTATATAGCGCTACGAACCCTCAGGTATCTGAGCGCTGCTTATTATTACCCACGGTGTGTGGTACATTTAATGATACAGAACCAGAACTATTGAGCAAGTCTAACATCATCTTCATCATCATCAGAATAAATCACTGTTGTGGTTATACAAGAGCTAATATATTTAAAGGGATGGAATTACTCCGAATGTAGCAGCAATATTCAATAACCCAGAGTGCTTAAGCATAGTTAATGTGAAAATATGGTACTTCTCACCATTGGGACAGTACTGCCTTGGACAGTTTCACAGTGAAGAAGTGAGCATGTGATCTGGGGTCTGCAGCCCACACACACGCATGGCATTCCCATGCACCCACTTGTGCGATTTGCACCAAATTAGTGAGATTGTGCTCCAAGGCACACGCACAGCTCTGAGGTTTGACACACTCACAGGATGGGATGGCATTTCGTTCTCCTATCCTAGTTGCGTTGTTCTGCCTTTTGAGGTCTACTACAACCTGGATGATTATAGAGGGGTGGAGTAGGGGCAGTATTGGCCTACTGGAATGCAACTGGAAGGCTTAAACCTCCTTCTTACTTGCCTTTAGTATATGCAATACATGCTAGCCAATGTTTCCACTGTTCTGCACCCCCCGTCCCCCTCGCACCAAGTTAGCGACTATGTGCAAATGCGGTCATATAAGTGCTGGTTATGTCACTTCCTATATTTGGGCACCCCCCGGGAAATTCATAAGTCGGCTTCCCTGCCCGATTTATTTATTTGTTCAATGTTTGTCGGTTCCGTGGACACAATGAATTAATTTATTTCTGCAATGTTGGGTCGGACCAATAAACCGGGCCGTGGCGGAGGACTTTTACTGTCTCAGGTGCCCCCTGGAATTGGATTATGCTTCTTTCATTACCACAGAAGTAATGAATGTCTATTACAGAGATAAACTGGCATATGTATTGGGCACACTGCACATGCTCAGGCAGCATCAATCATGCTTTGTAGAGTACAATGCTGGCCTAAATTGGGAACAGCCAGCATAGACATGTTGCTAGAGAGGCATATTTTGGGCACAACCAGCATGTCAATGTGTTACATCAGTGACAGTGCTGTCTTACACTGTGGACACATTGATCATTAAAATGTGTTGTGTTTTACAACGTTCTTGTCTGCTGTTAGTGACATGGAATGTACATGTTCCCCTTTAGAACTGATTGTAAACTTATGGCTTTTTGGTCACTTTTCCTGCTGTAAAATGCCCCCCCAAATCCTCCCTAGTTTGTTATAGCTCCCCACTATTTCCAAGAAATATCAACACATACACACTGGAAGAAATCACAAGAAACTAACCTTTGATCACTACTCCCACACCAAAAGCTATCTTGGGGACTGCCTGGCTATGCCTGTGATGCTATTGTGTCAAAGGTCACACACCATCGCTTTTGAATATACTGCTTTGGGTCAGGGTGTTCACTTTTCGCTTGCCGGCCCTCTGGGTGACAAAAAGTGAATGCTTTGGCCCCACATTCAAAAAGGTTGGACAAGCCTGATCTAAAGCATAGATACATTGACACTGACCTGGCTCAGAGAGTTAAAGCCTCTTTGAACTGCTGAGCCTGGATACCTTTTGGAAAGAAATAAACGTATGTTCCCGTGCAAGTGAAAGTGAAGTTGCTTATTGATTTCTCTCCGAGTTGGTTAGCTGGGCCTGTCACTCAGGAATTATGCCTGGTTTTAGTGAAGCACAGTGAAATATCCTGGGCATGACAGGGCCTTTTTAATCACAGTGGTTCCAGAATGAACAGATGGAATCAGCGTCAAAGCAGCATTTTTAAAGGCTGAAAATGTTTCATTTTGATGGATATTTTGGCTTTTGCAGCAAAGCAACGCTGCTTTTTCTACTTTCTTCCTTTTATCTGTCTCAGAACACACTGGTATACTTTTTCAGTGTGTCCCCTTGTTCCATCTTGCCTGAAGTGTGCTAGGCAGGATGGTGCAGAAATCTTTTTGTTGCTGCCAAAATGCAGTTTTGAGGTCCTGGTGCGCACAGGAGCCAGCGCAGCCAGGTTGCTGTTTCTTGCGCAAATGCAGTTTGGTGATGTGGGGAAATGCGGTTGAGTGGGTCAATATATCCCACACATGGCATTCTAGCCGATGGGATTGAAATTACATCGGCTGTTTGCCTTATTTCCATTTTTCCCCTGCTAACACTAGAGCTGTAACCATGTGAAGTGGGTTGAGTTCTTTTTAGTCAACATTTTTATAAGATGTGCCTGTACCTCATGCATATATTTCCCATATAAACTCTACGTTTTGACAAGACCGAATGTAGACATTTAGTTATGTTGCAATGACATTACAGACGAGTCTAGGTGTTTTTCATAGAGTGACAGCAGGCAATTTTTCGAGAGAAACCAGATATCAACTTTGAAACCAAAATTCCTCATTCCAACCTTCTCTCACTTGTGTCCATTTGGCAGACAGCCTATGTTCCTAACGCTTCCTCTAAAAGATTTTCAGACTTGACCAAAAGTAGACAATTGGCGGTAACAATTGCCTCTAGTGCACTCAACTGTAGAACACACTACCTTCTACAAATCTTGGACAGGAGCGATCTGAAAACCTCTTTCAACTAACATAGAAGATGAAAGGCTTGAATTAATAGAGAGGAAGCAATGCATTCCTAATCCCTGCAACCTTAAAAACGTCCTTATAATGTTAAGGAGCCAAAATGGGTGTGAAAGGGGTGTAGTTTGGACAATGCAAACAGAGTTTGCTGAAGGGTCAGAATCTGGTGAAGGTGCAGAGTCTGGAAGAGGTGGAGTTAAGTTGCGGGGTGCATGCACCTATTTGGGCCTAGGACAGCTGACAGCTTCTAAATACAATACTGCTTCTGCCAAAGCATTTCTACAGACTCCACGTTTCAAATTACCGCGCTTTCAAACCCACCCCTTTGATGTGATAGCTCCCCACTGAACTCAGGCTGATTCCTGAGTTACAAACTAAAGAAGGGACTCAAGACATTTCTCTTCTGATGAGTGTTTTTTCTTTTCTTTTAGCCTGACCTTGGCCTGGTTGTTGCCTGACTGCTTGGATTTGATTTAGCCTATTTCTCTCTATCTATTTTGTCTTTATTAGCTATTATGCACTTTGATGCCTTTCAAGGTTTTAGCGCATTATAAATACATATTAATAATGTGTCTGCAAAGTGATTTCTCAAGTCTGACACTGCCCATTCTCATCAAATCCCCCGAGTGCCCTGTTACCCTGTTCTTGGGTACTCAGGTAGATTGTTAGCACCTTTCTAATGTGGGGAAGTTGGGAGTTTTGAGGAGCATACTTACAATCTAGTCAAGACCAACACAACGGATATCTACATGGCCCTGGGTTTTATGCCAGGATCTATCAAGATTTGAGAATGAGTTTCTGGAACTTTGCTGAAATCCTAGGTATGAAAGAAATTATTTTAGGGATAACCATTTACATACACACAAAAAGGTTATGGAATTTTTGCCTTCAGTTTAATATTGTTGTTTAGTAAAGTGTTGAGAAGGTATATCCTGGGAACTAAATTCATAAATATGTCATATAGAGTGCAGTGAAATAATTTTGATTTACAGGCTATCTTTTAATAGTGATTGTTAGGTGGCAAAATAATGCTGTAAAGTAATCTTTTATGGCAATCAATTCTGGATGCTATTTGAATTCATTGTCTTTTAATATTTGTGTATAAGGTTTTAACTAACCACAAAAAAAAACCATATATATATATATATATATATATATATTCAGTGAAAAAAACTTTGTTAAAGGGACATTATGGTTAAGTTGCGCTACTAAAAACCTATGAAATTCAGTGAAAAAACTTTGTTAAAGGGACGTTATGGTTCCAAGTAAAACCGAAAAACCCTTGAAATTCGCCAGTTATGGTAAGCTAAGCAACCATAACTCACGCCACCACCGTGCACTGCTAAGACTAACACCCAGGACATCAAAGATGACATCACAAATGTCATTGATGACATCACTGATGACATCACTGATGACATCACATGTGTATGTACTTCTCATGAAATATGTGTAGAAGGGATTCTTATTATGTTGTGAAAAAAGTGTCAAGAATCATTGCAAGAAATATACCCTAATAAGTGCATTGAACGATGCATTGATATAAATAGCATCCTATTATGGGGTTCTATCTAGTATACTAAGCTACTCATACAGAAACACAACATTGTATGCAGCGTACAAGATGAAGGTATGATATTCGTAATGTTAATATGTTGAATAATGAAAAGATAATTGTTTTCTTAATAGATTTTTGTGTACTGTGAAATATGTAATAAGTAGCTAATAAAACCCATGTATTACATAATTGCATTACTATAGACAAAACACAAAGACACAAGAACACATACCAATATGGGTATATACAGGGAAAGTGAAGTTAGCAAAAAAGCACAAGTAGTAGCAGAAACAATTCATAACTTAACTGATTAGATTCATGCAAATAAATGATTGCTCTGTTTCGAAGCTGCTATTTACCCTATGTATATGTATCACTTGATGTGATTGGACCCTAAGGAAAGTAGTGTGAGTACAATGTATACAAATATGACCATATACAGGGAAAGTACAGCCATAAAAAAAACAGAACTATCAGAAAGTGCTCATAAGTCTAGTGATTATCTTTATGCACAAAAAGGATTGCTGTCTTTCAAGCTTGTGTTTTCCCATATGTATATGTTTCATATGATGTGACTGTACTCTAAGGGAATTACTGTAAGAACCTACTAGAAGGATATGTCTACAAATAAAATAAAATTCCTAGTTTCTGACTGTTACTGAAGAAAACCATGTGGCCTAGTGAGCCAGACATGTGATGTCATCAGTGATGTCATCAATGACATTTGTGATGTCATCTTTGATGTCCTGGGTGTTAGTCTTAGCAGTGCACGGTGGTGGCGCGAGTTGTGGCTGCTTAGCTTACCATAACTGGCGAATTTGAAGGGTTTTTCGGTTTTACTTGGAACCATAACGTCCCTTTAACAAAGTTTTTTCACTGAATTTCATAGGTTTTTAGTAGCGCAACTTAACCATAACGTGCCTTTAACAAAGTTTTTTTCACTGAATTTCATAGGTTTTTAGTAGCGCAACTTAACCATAACGTCCCTTTAACAAAGGCTTTTCACTGAATTTCATAGTTTTTTAGTAGCACAACTTAACAATAATGACTTTGACTTTATATACATGTCATATGGAACTGACTAGATCTCTTCTTATGAACTTGATGTCCGCGAACTTATTTAATGTTCGCGGACATGTTCGGAGAACAGTACCACTACCTAAAAACTGTGGGGGGGGAGGGGTGGTGGGGTATCTTTGATTGTTATATCATAATATAGGAACATTTAACAAATTCAAAAAGCAGCAAACAAACACATTATATATAGTAATACATAAGAAATGTAACCCATATATGTAACACACTAACCATTCATTTAAATACAATATGTTCTGAAATGGAATATACCACATGAAGATAAATTGGCTTCCAACATAATTACCTCACAGACGCAACAGAACTGAGAACAAGACCAGACCCACTGAATACATAGGACTTATTTTACCAGAAATAGTAAGTGTACTTCATTTTACTCATATATTTATAAACTTTCTGTATTAGATTAAAAAATATATTATCTTTTTTTTTTCTCACAGAAATGTCTAGTACTCTGGAATGGCTAGAGGACAATTTCCCACATGAAAAAATGTCACAAGATAGTGAAACTAATGGTAAACACTTTATAATATAAACAATTTATTTATTATTTTTTTATATACATTTAACATATATATTATTTTTTTGTACAGAGCATACCAAAATAGAAAAAAACCTCAGAAAACCCTGTTATGGATAACAGTCTTCACAATATAGAAGAAAAAATGGATGTATTGTTGGCTAATTTTAATAATTTAAAAACTTTTGTAGAAAATCATTTCAAACCAAAAACCTCGTACCATTGCCCCACATGTACTTGGTCCCTCCTCACCATATCCCAGTCAATTATCCCCAAACCCTCTCCATAATCCAAAACGTTTTGATGGGACTTCCATCCCTTCTTCACCCAATACAAATCATGTTGAAACCCCAAATTCTCCTGTTTTTGTTTCTGCCTCACCATTATTAATATATGTTAAATAAAGTTTAATTTTTATATTGTATTGTGAATAGTTTCTGTTTTTTTTTTTAATCAATAAAAGTGTCCGCGAACAGTGCGAGTGTTCTGAAATGTTCGTACATAAACGAAAATGGAGGTGTCCTGAAGAACACCACACCTGTTCGTACTGTTCGCTAACAAGTTGAAACTGTTCTAAGAACACACGTGGTGTCCTGAAATGTTCGTAAAGAAACAAAAATTAAAGTGTTCTAAAGAACACTATATCTGTCCGTAATGTTCGCTATCAACTTAAAACTGTCCTAAGAACACAATTGGTGTCCTGAAATGTTCGTAAATAAACGAAAATGATGTGTCCTGAACAACAGTACAACTGTTCGTAGTGTTCGCTAGCAACATGAAACTGTACTAAGAACACACGCAGTGTCCTGAATTGTTTGTAAACAAACAAAAATTAAAGTGTCCTAAAGAACACTATACCTGTCTGGTACTGTTCGCCAGCAAGTTCAAACTGTTCTAAGAACGCTATTGGTGTCCTGAAATGTTCGTACATAAACGAAAATGGAGGTGTCCTGAAGAACACTATACCTGTTCGTAGTGTTCGCTACCCAATTGAAACTGTTCTAAGAACACAATTGGTGTGCTGAAATGTTCGTACATAAACGAAATTACACGTGTCCTGAAGAACACTATATCTGTCCTTACTGTTCGCTACCAAGTTTAAACTGTTCTAAGAACACACGCGGTGTCATGAAATGTTCGTTTCACGTCTGACGCACTTTTAATTACTTCAGAACCCGAACAGTGTCCGTAGGACATCAATGCGCATGCGCTAACCAATCTCCGTGCACTTAGTGTCCTGCGGACATGCGCTTCCTTCGCGGACTAGTTCACGAACGGATCATATGACCGCGCCCACGCTCATTGTGTGTCCTGAAATGCGGACACTGTTCATGTCCCCGAACAATTTAAAAGTACATTTTCAGTTAATCCATAATATTTTTCAATAAAATCTCACCATGGCACAAGTCCCACATAGCAATCTTGAGTTTCTATATACCTTTTGAAACTTTCCGATCCTTTTTTTGTGTTCGATCTGTCCGCGGACAGTGCGCATGTCCGCGAACCGCGCACAAGCACCCCTATAAAAGACCACGCCCAAGAGCTTATCCCCATTGTGTTTCTGGCTGTTCTTCAGAACACAGTGATTTTTGCTGCCACCTGCAGACTACACCATCATCGAGATGGCATCCTTGGCTGCTGAACTGCCACTTGGTGCTGCACCTGCTTCAGCAACACCCCCTCCCCCTCCACCACCACCACCTCCCCAAGGGCCTGAAGAGGGGAACAGGAGTGAGGATGCGGAGGAGGAAGAAGAGGATGATGAGAATGAGCTAGAGGAAAACCCTACTACCCGCACTAGGCGTGAGTCTTGGGTGTGGCGGTTATTTACCATTCATGGTAATGTTCCTAAGGCTCGTGCGAACCGTGTTACCTGTAATGAGTGCAAAATGATACTCAGTCGCGGGAAGCACGGTAAGTACAGCTTTGGGACCACTACTATGAAGCGACACCTGAGGTCATTTCACTCTGGGGCTATCCGCAGGGTTGTACCTTGCGAAGAACGTAGCAGGTTGATTTCCTCTACTTCATCCTCTGTTTCTGATCCTGTCACCACAAGGACCACCTCTGTGGGACAGCGTCTTCCTCAACCTGCCCCACAGGCCATACAGAATGCTGATGACCCTTACCTTTCGAGGGTCACAGTTGTATGTATGTACTGTGACACAGTACTCTGCAGGGGGGAGCGACTTCGGAGTGCTTTTGAGACTATCGTCTCAGAGCACGAGAAGACCTGCTCACTACCCAAATAAAACCCACTCTACATCTTCCTCTCTCAGCTCGCCCTTTCTTATCCCTGTGGTTGGTGTCCCCCCCTTTACCCTCCTTTACCCTCCTCTCCTAGTGTGTCGTGTCTGAAAAACCCAAAAAAATACAAAATTACAAAAATCAAAAAAAAATAAGGCTCTTTTCAGAGCCGCCTTTCCCAGTTAAAAAATAGAAGTGGAAATAAATGAAGCAGGGCTCTTTGTATTTTTTAGAAGTCTGCGGACAGTTCGCGAACATTAAAAAAATTGGGTTGCTACTCCATCACAAACATTGTAATTTTCTCTGGAAAGAAGTGGTGGCTCTGAAAAGAGCCTTTGGGTGGTGTTTGTAAGTCAAAAATTGTAAATGCTTAACATCTACTTCAAAATCGTTGTTATAATTCCAAAAAAGGTCGCAATGCATTTTGTACATTTCTCAGAAAAATTTGATTGCCAGCATAAGTAAGATGGACTCCATCTCTGCGAAAAATGTATGTACTACAAAACATAATATTTTCATTGTGAAAAGAAGACATGCCAAAATCTCTTAGAAAGGCACAAACAGCCTTATTAACATTGCGCCTTGCTTTTTCCATTTGTGGACCAAATGAAGAAGAACAAAGCCACATTTGTCTCTGTGCAATCCGTGAAAATATCACTTGAGAATTAGGAAACATGTCCATAACCTTCCTAAGTCCTTCTTTCATAGCAAATTGCAAAACAATTCCAGTCACATGTCCTAAACTGTTCCCTCCACAATGAATTACAATTATGTCTGGATGTTGCTCTGTCTCCAAAGTAGCACAGAGAGGTAGCAAGTCCAATCACTTCATTCCACGTACTCCATGCCAGTGTACTTCCACATGTGGGAATCCAAGATCTACAGCTACTCCACAGCTTTCTGCATGCACCTTCAACCAATGTATCCACGAATCTCCTAAAATCCAAACAATCTGTTTTCTGAAACACACAGCCATAGCTATCTTTTGTTCTCTCAGCAAAATGAGTATCTGAGAAAATCTCTCCTGGCACAACACACCCACCAAACTTTCCTGACCAATCCCTTTCAGTGCCTATTCTCATTTGCATGACTTCTGAACCCAAAAATCCCCGGATGTAACTCCCGATGTCCGCGAACTACCGCCATGTCCGCGGACATATCATAACATGAACAGCCCTTCTACCATTTCCACTACACTCTCTCTGCCATTCCCTCATTGGATGTAACTCAAAAATCACATGACCATGCACCAATCACATTCAAGACCTCTACATCTAACTGCATCATCATAGATCAGCACTGCAAATGTACTCTGAATCTCTCTGAGTACAAGTGTCATATCATTGGCAAGCAGCATCTACCAGAAATACTGTACAAGTCTTCAAGATTTCTACTTGCAGCTCCATGCATATCCATATGCATGAACACAAACTTCAGGTATGCATATTTTCTGTATAGTAGATGAACACATTTTCAAACAGACTTTTACCTTGTAAAATCTGTAAAATGAATTTACTGTACTTTTTTCAATTTCCTAAAATCAACTATCACTTACAAACCTTTATACTATTTACTTTCTTTATACACACACACTCAAATCATGTTAAACTAACATTTTTTAAATGAAATATATAGACTACATATATTCAAACAAAATTGTATGCAAACACAATTCATGTTTAAACCTTTATAAAAATACTTATACAATTTCATATTTTTTGTTTTAATTTATTTACTTAATTACTTTAAATTAGACATGACATTGAGGCGCTATTACCTAGAACAGTTTACTTACAGAAATAGTGGTATTCACTAATATATTATAAATTTCACAAGACATAGTAAAGATATTTTTTTTTGCTACAGTTAGTCATTCAATACAATTTGTTCATTAAGAACATATCATATGTACTGAACTGATGCAATGTATCTTATGTAAATAAATTAGTTTAATAGTTTTACAGAAGGAACTGAGGATTTCAATTAAAAAAATCAATATCTAAATTAAAAACAGTGCTATATACAAACAAAGTTACTAATTTGAAGCTTTTACAATTGCAGTGAAGACCAGTTTCCTGAAAAGAAGCAGCCGAATTCGAAGAAGAAAGAAAAACTAAGAAGTTACCTGTTAATTTAAAAAAAAGTAAGTAAAATATCACCATAATATTTGTATTATTAATCAAATATACTATAACGTTAATACGAGCTATTTTGGTTTCTAAAAATAGAGATTTTGTACCATTTTGTCCAAAAATTTCCATGTCTTAAACAGCGATTTACAGCCAGAATGGCCCACCAATTTCTATTTTTGGACACACAAATAACCCAACTGAACCACTACAATGTTCATATTATAGAACAAACAACTGTTTTAATTGTATACATTAGATTTACTATTTGTACTTTTCCACACCACTAGCTTACTTTTTTTTGTCATCTGAACCCCAGTTTAGTAACACATAAATTCAAGAATGCCAATCCCTACTAGTTTTAGTTCCCAATGCACAATCACACACCATTACATACATCTTTATCATCTTACTCAAACACTCATGCACACAGCACACATACATTCCAGAACACCCCAACCCATATCTTCTTTATTTTTTTCAACAGACCCTAAAGAATGCCTACCAAAAGTCAAGTCCGTAGAAAGCAACGCAAAAGTAGAGCAAATGAAAATAAAGGTGTCCAACATAAGCATCCATCTCTAGCAGAATTTGTAAAAAAAGTTGAAACAAAACAGCTAATACAATCATTTAGTGAAACACAAGAAGTTTCAAGTACAACAACTTCGCTTCCTCTATCAAAATGTAAAACAAACCAAAAAACAATTAACAGAAAATCAGCTATCAGTACAGATAAAACTACTTCTTCAAATTTTAATATAGTGCAAAGTAAGCATACTGTAACGCTCACCTGATTCCCGTAGAGGCGCCGGTCTTAACTGGGCGTATACCGTATCTTCAAAGGTGATGTGTAACACACGGCTGTCTCTTTGGACTGGGCCTCTGTGCACTGTATGTCTGACTCGAAGGGTAAGATGTCTGCAGATAGAAAATATGGGATTAAGGAACTGGGTTATTGAATGTCTCTCTCTTCTTCCCTTTCTCTTCTCCTGTAGAACCCCAAAGGTTAACGCTCTCACCTTAGGTAAGTGAACGCCGTGCTCTCCATCTGCCTCGGGGCAGGGTGCTGTAACCAGTTTCTTCACTGGATAAGGGGAGCAGGCCTCTTGACTTCAGAGGACTGCTGTCCGTCGTTTACTGCACGAACGGTAAGTTTCGAGTAATTCTAATGTCTTTAAAGTCTTTAGTAATGATGTTTCTTGTTTTGCAGGGTTCCGGCGATGGCGGATGACGGGCTGAAGTGAGTTGAAGATGGAGCCCGTGTGATGAATAGAAGCGCCTGGAAGCACGTAAGTAAGCGCTTGTTGCCTGCTTCACGATGCGCTCTAACTGTCTTTTTATTTTGCAGGTACAAGTTCGGAGCGGCTGCAGGGTGCCGGAATACCCACTGGGTTAGATGTGGAAAGGAGTAATGGCACGTGAGTATTAAAGTTCCCCAATGTCTTTAAACGCACCTTGTTTTGTCTTTCAGATGCAGGATGCAGCGCCGAAGGCCTCCAGAGCGTGCAAAGAGTTGGTAAGCTTTTGTCTTTCAGATGCCGGAATGCAGTGTGAAGACCTCCGGAGCGCACGAAGAGTAGGTAAGCCTTTGTCTTTCAGATGCCGGAATGCAGCGCGAGGCGTTGGTGACAGCCGATGGACCAGGTAAGTGAAGAGCTGTCACTGAAGACCGTAATGCTAACCTGTTCTTTCTTGTCTTTATAGGTGTTGCTGAAGACTGGATTCAGGATGGTAAGCCTTTTTCCTTAGGCCCAGGATCAGATGCAGAAGACACGATGAGCGTTCTGCTGCAGAGGATGCAGAATAACGCAAAGCAAGATTCATCCATCGGGTGCGGTTTAAATAGCCTCCTGTAGTGCTTAGGTGTCTCCTTCCACAGCCACGCCTAGGTAAGAAAAGAGTTCCTGCTTTCCAGAAGAGTTCCAGTGTTCTGAATCTAGGGAGTGGCTCCTGCCCCACCCAACAGGAAAAGTAGTTCCAAACAGAGGAGGATCAGAGACTCAACTGGCAGGCAAGTAAGCAGCATGGTCTGCTGCAGGTAAGTCCACCCAAGCATTATGAGCCCGGCGCTTCCAGCGCTGGGACTGGGCATATTTATGAGCCTGGTGCCACTGGCGCCAGGACTGGGTCCAAAAGGTCCCAATTGGGACTGGTTGGCACTCGGAACCTGGGTTATGGATCTGCTTCCAAGGGAGTTGGGAAAACCCTGACCTTTTGGAAGCAGAGATCATGACAGTACCCCCCCTCAAGGCCCCTCCCAAACCGGGCTTCTCCGGGGGTTTTGGCTTGTCAGGAAATGTTCGGTGAAATCTTTTGATTAGGCGAGGAGCGTGGACATATTCAGCAGGTTCCCAGGATCTGTCTTGGGGGCCGTAGCCTTTCCAGTCAATTAGGTAAAATAGTTTAGATTTGGAGATCTTGGAGTCCAGAATGCTTTTGACTTCAAACTTGAGTTCTCCATCAACTAGGATAGGTTTTGGAGATTTAGTTAGTCGGGTTTGAGGTTGCACGGGTTTTAATAGAGAGACGTGGAAGACCGGATGTATCTTCATGTGCGGGGGCAAGTCCAACTTGACCGCTACTGGGTTTACTATGGTAGTGATGGAATAGGGACCAAGGTATCTTGGGTTGAATGTGCGTGGCCCTTTTAGAGGTAGATATTTGGTGGATAACCAGACTTGATCCCCTACTTGATATTGAGGGGCTTCCTTCCGATGTTGATCTGCTCCTTTCTTGTATTGTTCTTTAGCCCTTTGAAGGTGAGAAACAGCTTCCTTAAAGGCTTGGGTGATTGTAGAATGCAGGTAGTCTACTGCTGGTGTTTCAAGATCTTGGAGGGGATCCAACTCCGAGGTTCGAGGGTGACTGCCGTACAAAAGAAAAAACGGGGTTTTCCCAGTTCCCGAATGGACAGAGTTATTGTAGGCATATTCGGCTATCCAAAGAATGTCTTTCCAAGTTTTTTCAGTTTGTTGCAGCATGCAGCGTAAATACTGTTCCAGAGTTTGTTTGGTCCTCTCGGTTTGTCCGTCGGTCTGAGGGTGGTGACTGGTCGATAGTCTCACATCAATTTGAGCCGACCGACAGCAACTTCGCCAAAAATGAGAAATAAATTGACTACCTTGATCCGAAATTAGAACCGAAGGAAAACCGTGCAGTCGGACGATGTTTTCGAGAAATTCTCGGGCCATAGTTGCTGCTGTTGGCAAGCCTTTGAGCGGAATGAAATGCGCCATCTTGGAGAATAAGTCCACGATTACTAGAATCGTATTGTATCCGGAGCATGGAGGTAGATCGGTGATGAAGTCCATAGAAAGCGTATGCCAAGGGCGAGGAGGGATGTCAATAGGGCGTAAGAGGCCTGCTGGTCTTTCCTTTTGACTCTTGTTTTGGGCGCATACTCCACAGGACATTATAAAGTCTCTGATATCTTTTTTCCAAGACGGCCACCAGAAGTAGCGCTTGATCTTTTCTGAGGTCTTGGCCATACCGGGATGTCCTTCCATTAAAGAATCGTGATAACAAGAGATTACTTTTTTCTGTAAATCTGTGCTGGGTAGGTATAATCGTTCTTGGAAATACAATAAGTTGTCCTTTACTGCAAAGTCCTTTCCCTGCAGATGCCAATTCTGTATGTCTGCTGGAGTTACAAGTTGCCTGGCTTTATCCTTAACTTCCTCTATGGATTCTGTGGCGATTACACCCAGAATTCTTTGTTCGGGAATGATTGGTACAGGTTTAGGGTTGATCAAGTGTTCTTCCACTCCCATCCGAGAAAGGGCATCAGCTTTACCGTTCTTTGTACCAGGTCGATAGGTAATTATGAAGTCAAACTCGGCAAAGAATAATGCCCAACGGAGTTGTCTAGAGGATTGGGTTTTTGCGGTTTTCAAATATTGCAGGTTTCGGTGATCCGTAATCACAGTAACGGTGTGTCGGGCCCCCAGCAGATAATGCCGCCAAGCCTTAAAGGCAGACTTGATAGCCAGAAGTTCCTTGTCAGTAATCGTGTAATTGATTTCAGGAGGCGAGAATTTGCGGGACCAAAATGCCACGGGATGCAACTGATTGGTTACCAGGTCCTTTTGTGATAGAACTGCCCCCATGGCAAGGCTTGAAGCATCAGTTTCCACGATGTAGGGGAGTTCGGGGCGAGGGTGTTTTAAGATTGGTGCAGAGATAAATTTAGTCTTCAAATCCTGGAAAGCTTGTTCCGCCTCGGTAGACCATTCAAAACGTTTGTTTTTCTTTAACAAGGCAGTGATGGGCTGGACTATTCGAGAGAATTCGGGGATAAACCTGCGGTAAAAGTTAGCGAAGCCTAACATGCTTTGCACACCTTTTACGGAGGATGGTGATGGCCATTTGAGAACTGCATCGACCTTCTTTGAATCCATACGCACTCCGCCAGGTGATAATATGAATCCCAAGAATTCAACTTCAGTCACGTTGAAAACACATTTTTCCAACTTAGCGAAAAGTTTGTGTTGACGCAATCTTTCGAGGACCATTTTCACGTGTTTCCGATGTTCAGATTCCGATGAAGAATAAACGAGGATGTCGTCAATGTAAACAACAACACACACATCTATGAGCTCTCTGAGGACATCGTTCATAAAATATTGAAAGGCGGCCGGGGCATTGCAAAGTCCGAAGGGCATGACCTGATATTCAAATAGCCCATACTTGGTGCGGAAGGCCGTCTTCCATTCATCGCCCTCTTTTACTCGTACCAAGTGGTAAGCTCCTCTAAGATCCAGCTTTGTATATATGCATGCTTTTCTGACTTGGTCCAGGAGTTCAGGGATCAAAGGTAACAGATATCTATTCTTAACGGTGATCTGGTTCAGGGAGCGATAATCTATACAAGTTCTAAGGTCTCCTTCCTTTTTTGGAACGAAGAACAAAGCTGAAGAAGCAGGGGACTTGGAAGGACGAATAAACCCATTTGCCAGGTATTGATCCAGGTATTGTCGAAGGTGAAGGTTCTCAGGCTCGGTGAGGGCATAAATTCTACTACAAGGAGGAGTAGATCCAGGTATCAGGTCTATCTGGCAGTCATAAGACCTATGAGGAGGTAGAGAGTTAGCCTGATCCTTCCGGAAAACATCTTGGTATTCTAGGTATTCGGGAGGTAACTGGGGAGTCTCTGAAGAAATTGCTGCCAGTGCAACACCAGGTGGAGGGTGACAAGTAGAGACACATTCTGGAAACTGGACCGTTCTTGCTCGCCAATCGATCAGAGGATTGTGTTTCTCTAACCAAGGTATTCCTAGAATAATCTGAAACTGAGGGGCCTTGATCACATCGAACACGATCTTCTCATGGTGTCCATCTTGACTTACTAGCATCACCTCTTGAGTGGTATGCGTTACTGGCCCGGAGGCTATCTCCGTACCATCCACCGTAGTAATGACGTCCTTTACAGCCTTGGGACAAAGAGTTAGATTCATCCTCAAAACCATTTCATGATCCACATAATTGCCGATGGCACCGCTGTCGACGTAAGCTTCAATTGCATGTAATCGATCCGGATTACCAGGGCTAATGAGGACCATAGGTATCACGAAATGCGAGGTCACAGAACTGGTTTTCACGCTCGGCAAGAGGACCTCTATTCTTGTCGGGCGAGGTCGTTTCCCTGCTCAGAGTTTGTAACTTTGGTAACTGCAGCTCCTACTGCCTTCTTGGCAGGTTTCACCGGACAGTCTCGAAGAAAGTGCCCTGAGTTTCCGCAATAGAGGCATAATTGCAACTGTTTTCTCCTTTCCCGCTCCTTTTGTGTTAGAGGACCTTTCAGACCCCCTATTTGCATGGGTTCCCCGGAGTCTACTCCTTTGGAAGGAGTTGGCGGTTTGGAAAATACTCGAGCATCAAACTTGGAACGATCGGCCTTCCTGTTCTGCAGTCTGTGATCTATTTGAACGACTAAGTCTATATAGTCCGAACAATCTTGTGGGGGATTCACTACTTGGGCTAACACATCTTTGAGCTCTCCATGTAGACCTCTATAAAACAGCGTAATCCTTTTGTCCTCAGGCCATTGAGTTTCCACTATCAGTCTGTTGAAAGACGCAATATAAGCCAAAAGGTCTTGATTACCTTGTCGCAACGAAAGAAGCTCATTGTCCAAGGTCTGCCCCTGTGAATGTCTTGCGAACAGTTTTTCCATACTGAGCTGAAAAGCTTGAAAATCATGGAGGACTGGATCATCTTGATTTACTAGAGGGATCGACCAGTCTGCCGCATTGCCACTGAGGTACGAAAGCACGAAAGCTACTTTAGCTTGATCAGTTGGAAAGGCTGCTGGCCGGCATAAGAAATGCAACCGGCACTGATTGATAAATACTGCAAACCTCTTTGGGTCACCAGAAAATCGTTCGGGCGGAGCCAGAGGTACATTCCCAGGTAGGTTGATCTGCACTGGATTCATAGAGGATGTAGAAGGAAGATTTCCCCCAGATGCGGGTAACGGGGTCTGTCCGGCTTGTGACTGTAGCAATTGTCTAGCGAGATCATCTGTTCGCTCCTTGGAAATAATCAGTTCCCTTCTTAGAGTGTTCGTTTCCTGACGGGCTGCATGCACTTCTGCCCTTAGTTCCCCAAGTAACTGGGCTAGCTGGTCGGTATCCGAGATTTCCATAGCGCCTGGACGGGAGTTTTGTGGTAGGCTTTGCGTTCTGTAACGCTCACCTGATTCCCGTAGAGGCGCCGGTCTTGACTGGGCGTATACCGTATCTTCAAAGGTGATGTGTAACACACGGCTGGCTCTTTGGGCTGGACCTCTGTGCACTGTATGTCTGACTCGAAGGGTAAGATGTCTGCAGATAGAAAATATGGGATTAAGGAACTCGGTTATTGAATGTCTCTCTCTTCTTCCCTTTCTCTTCTCCTGTAGAACCCCAAAGGTTAACGCTCTCACCTTAGGTAAGTGAACGCCGTGCTCTCCATCTGCCTCGGGGCAGGGTGCTGTAACCAGTTTCTTCACTGGATAAGGGGAGCAGGCCTCTTGACTTCAGAGGACTGCTGTCCGTCGTTTACTGCACGAACGGTAAGTTTCGAGTAATTCTAATGTCTTTAAAGTCTTTAGTAATGATGTTTCTTGTTTTGCAGGGTTCCGGCGATGGCGGATGACGGGCTGAAGTGAGTTGAAGATGGAGCCCGTGTGATGAATAGAAGCGCCTGGAAGCACGTAAGTAAGCGCTTGTTGCCTGCTTCACGATGCGCTCTAACTGTCTTTTTATTTTGCAGGTACAAGTTCGGAGCGGCTGCAGGGTGCCGGAATACCCACTGGGTTAGATGTGGAAAGGAGTAATGGCACGTGAGTATTAAAGTTCCCCAATGTCTTTAAACGCACCTTGTTTTGTCTTTCAGATGCGGGATGCAGCGCCGAAGGCCTCCGGAGCGTGCAAAGAGTTGGTAAGCTTTTGTCTTTCAGATGCCGGAATGCAGTGTGAAGACCTCCGGAGCGCACGAAGAGTAGGTAAGCCTTTGTCTTTCAGATGCCGGAATGCAGCGCGAGGCGTTGGTGACAGCCGATGGACCAGGTAAGTGAAGAGCTGTCACTGAAGACCGTAATGCTAACCTGTTCTTTCTTGTCTTTATAGGTGTTGCTGAAGACTGGATTCAGGATGGTAAGCCTTTTTCCTTAGGCCCAGGATCAGATGCAGAAGACACGATGAGCGTTTTGCTGCAGAGGATGCAGAATAACGCAAAGCAAGATTCATCCATCGGGTGTGGTTTAAATAGCCTCCTGTAGTGCTTAGGTGTCTCCTTCCACAGCCACGCCTAGGTAAGAAAAGAGTTCCTGCTTTCCAGAAGAGTTCCAGTGTTCTGAATCTAGGGAGTGGCTCCTGCCCCACCCAACAGGAAAAGTAGTTCCAAACAGAAGAGGATCAGAGACTCAACTGGCAGGCAAGTAAGCAGCATGGTCTGCTGCAGGTAAGTCCACCCAAGCATTATGAGCCCGGCGCTTCCAGCGCTGGGACTGGGCATATTTATGAGCCTGGTGCCACTAGCGCCAGGACTGGGTCCAAAAGGTCCCAATTGGGACTGGTTGGCACTCGGAACCTGGGTTATGGATCTGCTTCCAAGGGAGTTGGGAAAACCCTGACCTTTTGGAAGCAGAGATCATGACACATACCAAGAAAAGTATTTTAGCCAAAATATAACGTCACAGAGTCCTTCAAAATCTTATACAAACAGGAGAGAAATCAGGTTCAAAGCTTAAAACCTATCGTAGGAAATTAATCTTAGAAGCATTGATGGACAGTGCAATTCTTCTCAAAAGAAATGTATTTATTTTACTGTTAAACAAAATGAAACCACTAACAAAACTAATAACTAAATTACAAAAAAGACTTCTCAATAAGCGAAATATCAACAGAAAGAACTTCTTAAGTATCAGCGGAGGTGAATGGAATCACACTACAAGCACAGAACCATATTTTAATGAAGAAGCGTACAAACAAAAGCAAACAAATACAATTGCCATACATAGCAGTGGTCGAGGTTATGGAACAAGAAGTACTTCTTACAAAAATATGCCCTGAAAACTTAGAATTACCCCTCCATTCAACTGAATCAGAACGTCTAGTGTACAAATGGCCATGCACGTCAATGTGTAACATTCCCAAACAATGTTTCAAATCTTTACGCCAATTCCCCAATAAATATGTAAAAAGCAAAGACAAAATCAAAATTAAATTACTGCAAAATATAGATACCTGTCCAGTGCGCAAGTACACAGGACTACAAGGACCTTCATTGGCCTGCATTACAGGACCTACTTGTAAAACCAATTTCCATGATATCAAAAGGATATCAACACATCATTCAACTATAAGAAATCTAGTCTATAAACTGTACTATGCTAAAAGTCCTGCTTTAGCACTAGCAAAGTTAAATAACATCCTTCTACATGGTACAGCAAAAGACCTACTTGAAGAAATTCACTATATCCAGAAAAAATATTTTGGAAGTGAAAGCCATTTACAGAATGAAATAGCTTTAAACCAATTAAGCAACAATTCTACACATGGCAACCTTTTGCTAAACACATACAAAAAGGAAACACTAAAATTTAAAAGTACATCAGCTGAAGTACCAAACCATGTATGTGTATGTTGCCGTAGAATTTTTTATAAAAGTAACACAAAAACTGTGGACCTATCATACAAAATAGAAGACAATGAAGATTCTAAATGGTTTGAATTAGCTCTCTACCTTGTAGCAGAAAACAAATATGAAATAACTGAGCCCTTAATACTTTGCAGTTATTGCACTACAAAACGTGACAACAACCAAACTCCTTCACGTTCTATCACAAATAATTTGGAATTATACCCAGTACCAAAACCTCTACAACAACTTAATTTATATGAGAGCATCATAATTCAAACAGTACACCCATTTCAAGCAATAATACGCCTTCAACCAAAAACAGCAAAATTACCTCCTTCTGAATTGGTAAAAGGCATTCGTGGAAAAGTAGTTTATTTACCATTAAATCTAAAAGAAAATGTGCATACTCTGGGAGTGCAACGTCCAATGCAGCAATCTTTAATTATATTAGTAAATGGAGTACCTACAAAAGACAAAAAAATATGGCAACAGCTGGTAGATTTATATAAAGTTAGACAAGCCTTCCAATATCTTAAAGAGAATAATGAATATTACAAAGAAATTAATATTGAAGAAAACTTGAAAGATACAACTGAAATAATTCAAGAAACACAAGAAGCTGGTCAATTTGAGCTACTAGATCCTGCTACAATATCAAATACTTTAGACCATTATACAATTCATCCTTTGCACTGTAATGACACCGTACAAGATGTACTGGAAACTTACCAAATGCGTCAAACAAAAGGATCGCCAATCAGTATATGGGAAAAAAGTATAGAAGCACGTGCTTTTCCTCTACTCTTTCCTACTGGCAAAGGAGGAAGGTATGATGATAGACCTATTCAAATATCAGCTTCAGAATACCGCTCATTACGGATGTATTCTGAAGATCCCAGATTTAGACAAAATGTGGAATACATATTCCACCTACTCTTTGAAAGTGAACTAGCAACTTTATGTTACAGAGTTGCACACATATTAAAATCAGGATCACACTTTCAAAATATGACAGCTACACAATTATTAGAGAAAGTGCAACAAAAGGATGAGATTTTACAATCAAATATTACAAATCTATTAGCAAATATGCGTGGTACTAAAGAGTACTGGTTTCAACGTCATGGAGATGTACGTTGTATGATCAGAAACCTTGGCCCACCCACTTGGTTTGTTACATTAAGTTGTGCAGAATATGCATGGGAAGATTTACATGATTTCCTACGCATATCAAATAAAAACAAAACAAACAGAGATATTCTAACACCTGGAGAACTTTGTTCTTTGGATCCTGTTAATGTTTCAAGATATTTTCACCATCGCTTCATTGCTATGCTACATTTTATTTGTAATAAAACTGTTCCTCCCCTTGGAGAAGTGCAACACTTCTTTTGGAGAAAAGAATACCAAGCCAGAGGAGCACCACATATCCACATGCTTTTATGGATTAAAGATGCTCCTAAATATGGTCAAGACAGTGATGCCACTGTTTTACAGTTTATTGAAAAATATGTCACTTGTGAAATTCCATCAGAAGCCACAAATAGTAATCTTCATGCACAAATTTTACAATTTCAAAGACACAAATGTGGAAAATATTGTCGTCGCAAATACAAAAACAAAGGCAAATACTACACCAAATGCCGATTTGGTTACCCTAGACCAGTTACAAATACAGGTCAAGTAAACAACCTCATGTCTTCAGTTAGACATAGTGTTAAAGGTAAGTCACCTAAAAATACATATTACATAAAAAGAAAAGAAGAAGAAAAATATATCAATGATTATAATGCAATCATTGCCCACTTATGGAATGCAAACATAGATGTGCAGTACATTGCAGACAATTCTACTGCAGTTGCACGATATGTCACAGCATACTTTACTAAAGCAGAAAAGACAGAGCTCCAAGACCTCTGGAATGACCTGTCATCAGATAAAACAGTATCTCAGAAATTATACAGCTTGGGCATAAAAATGCTCACCCATAGAGAATGTGGATCTTATGAAGCAGCTGATCGTTTAACGGGTACTTCATTGTATGGTAAATCTGAAAATATAGTATGGCTAAGTCTTGGTCCAGCTAAATCTAGAAAAAGAGTTCTAAAATCATATGAAGATATAGAAACAATAGCCAAACATGATCCCAACAGCCAAGACATTTTAAAAAACAATTTATTGGACACATACTACCCAAACAGAAGTAATACTTTGGAAAACATGTGTCTACACCAAATAGCCCAAAACTACACATACAAAAATAATATGAAACCTGATGAAATAAAAGGTAAATATAGAGTGACAGACTGTGAAGGCAGCTTAGTTAAACTCACTAAAGCAAATTTAATTAATCATATCAAATTGTCATTGAAGACTCCTCAACATAAAGAAGTATATTACATGTCCCTGCTACAACTCTTCAAACCATGGAGAAAAGAAGAACAATTACTAGATAACTAAGACTCATATGAGGATGCTTTCAAAGCAAATGAAAGCACTATAACTGATGTAAACTTTACACAGTACAAAACAATGATGCACAATGAACAGCAACATGAAGAAGAACTCCAAGCCCAACTAGATAAGGATACTCCTGACAGTAGTCAACCTTCTGTAGCAGGAAGCCAAGAACCACTGGGAGAACCACTAATAACAAATGAGGCAGAATTAGCTATGATAGAAGTAGAAAACACCATGTGTCAGTATGAAGATAAGGAAGACTTAACTATACTACAATCAAAACTAAACAATGAGCAAAGTAGCATTTTTCAAGAAGTAACAAAACAAATTGCACATGGTGTAAAACATGAAAATAAAGAATGTTCCTGCCATAATTATAAACCTATACTACTGTACGTCATTGGTGAAGCTGGTTCTGGCAAAACATTCCTAATCAAAATCATTAGTAAGTTCCTTCAACACTTGACAAACAACAAACTGTCAGCTGTTGTCACTGCCCCCACAGGTTTAGCTGCCGACAACATAGGTGGTGTTACATTACACCGATTGCTACTATTACCAGTAGAACACCAGAACAAATTAGACTATTACAAACTTTCTGCAGAAGCTGCAATGGAATTACGCAGAGTATTGAAGCAAATGAAAATGCTACTAATAGATGAAGTGAGCATGGTCTCCAACCTGATGTTAGCTTTGATTCACATCAGATTACAAGAAGTACTCAAAACAGACTATGAAGAGCTCTTTGCAGGAAAACACATTATTGTTTTTGGAGATCTGCTTCAATTAACACCAGTAAAAGGTGAACCTATTTTTAAAACAATAGGGCACAAACTCTGCCGTAAAACTGTTGGCAGCATTGGAAATGTCAACCTTTGGCAACATTTCCAATACAGAGAATTAACAGAAAACATGCGCCAATCTGCAGATCTAACTTATGCCAACATTTTAAAAAGTTTGAGAGTTGGTATACTTTCTAAAGAAGCAGAAGCAACATTGAAAACCCGGCACATGAATGCACTTCATGGCGATAATGCATGTGCTACAGATGTTATGGAACAATTAGCCCACAAAAATGTCAATTGTATGGCCTTAATGCCAACTCTTGCAAGCTGTCTCAAATTCAATGAAATAATGTTAAGTAGAGAAAGGCAACCAATAATGTAAATTAGCGCCACAGACAAACTAGATGTACATGGTATGACACTACCCATGTGTGACCAAGCCACAACAAGACTAAATAATTTAGAAAAATCAATCTCAAACACAGCAGGCTTAGAAACGATGTTAAAATTATCCTTAAATTGCAGAGTAATGCTTAAACGTAACCTTGACGTGGACCAAGGACTAGTTAATGGAGCACTGGGTACAGTTGTTGGCTTTCAAACATACCCACGTGACAACAAAATTCAGTTTGTCAATATACTCTTTGACAAACTTTCAGAAGTAAAACGGATAGGACGCTCAACAGCTAGATTCCTTCTCTTCAAAGATATGTATGTACGCAGAGAACAATTTTCTCTAACTCTTGCATACGCAGTCACGATTCATAAATCACAAGGTCTTACCCTAGACAAAGCAATGATAGATATTGGTAACACAGTCTTTAAAGAAGGCATGAGCTACGTAGCACTATCACGCTTACGTACAGTTGACGGTCTATTTCTAATCAACTTTGATGCAAGTAAAGTAAACGCTGATATTCCTTGCATTTTAGAATATAATAGACTTCGCTCACTATACACTCCCCATCTAAACACATATTCTGTTCCACAAAAACTAAAACGTTGTAAAAGAAAACTAAATCAAACAGAAATGCAACAGGACGTCACTGCAAATCCTCCAAAGAGAGTAAAAGAAACTAATACTTCATCAAGTACCACAAACAAAAAAGAATCAATTAGAGAAAGTAAACCAGGTACTTCTTTAAAGGAGGAAGACAAACTCCAAAAAAAGCAGTTAGATACAGAACTACCTGGACCATTTAAATTCTCAAATATAGTTGGTGTAAATTGCTATGCAAATGTAGCAATGAATATTCTATTTCAATTACCACCAATTGTTGACAACATTTACTTACACAGTACAGACCCTTTGTGTTTGCAAATGTTAGTACTTCACAGAAATGCAGCAAACAATCCTGACAACACATATAGTGTTTTTGGAATAAGACGACAATTGGACTACTGTGCTGGAATGGTGAAATTCACTATAAACTCACAGGAAGATCCACAAGAATTTCTAATGTACTTACTATTAGTACTGGAAAACAAAAACATACCTATAAATGAAATCTTCCAGATTTCATACATGTGGAAACATACATGCACTCTGTGCAACAATGTGACACAAGAAGAAATTCCCAATGAACGCTTCATATATATATCAATACCAAATTGTGAATCCATTCCATTTTAGCAACTTGTACAAAATGCAAACCATGGTAGATTATGCTCTACCTGCAATTCAGATAATCGCTCCACGTTAGTAATACAAACACATAGTAAATACGTAATACTAATGCTTCTACGTTACAATGCAGATGGTACCAAAAGCAACTGCAAGCTGACTGGATTCACACATAGTCAAATATCACTTGGTAAGAAAACCTTCACAACAATAGGTATAATCTACCACGCAGGAGGCACAACCAATTCAGGGCACTACACGGCATATATAAAAAAGAAATGTGGATGGTTTGAATGTAATGATAGTACCATTACTCTAAAGCAGAGATTACCAGCAAATCTTACAAACGCTTATTTGATGTTCTTAAAACCAAAATTTGATAAATAAACTGTATTTAAACCTTTAAGTAAATTTGTGTTAAAAAATATAAACTGTTAGAATACTCCAAAAGCTATCTAACTGCTCAAAGATTCTACAACTAATCAGATAAATGAATACCACTAAATTAGACCAAAAAATACACAGTTAAAATACGCCAATTGGTATCTAACTGTCCCAAAATTATACATTTGTGTTAAAATAATATAAACTGTTAGAATACTCCAAAAGCTATCTAACAGCTCAAAGATTCTACAACAACTAATCAGATAAATGAATACCACTAAATTAGGCCAAAAAATACACAGTTAGAATACGGCAATTGGTATCTAACTGTCCCAAAATTTAACAATATCCAAATAGATAAATCAAAACCACTAAAATATATTAAAAAAATAGACAGTTAGAATACGCCAATTGGTATCTAACTGCTCCAAAATTTTATAATATCAAAACAAATGAAGAATCTGTTACTGCTCCAAAAAAAATACAACAAAGCAAAGTATAAAGCATTAGCCAGAAACAACAAGTGAACACTGAAAACAAACAAACAAATAAACTGTAGCATAACAGAAAAAGGGTTTTTTTTTAATCCAACATGGATTTTTTTTTCTCCCACAGACCCAATGATTTTAGCAACAAATACAGAAACTGAGCAAATTGCCCAGTACTCTGATTTGTACTCTACTAAATATGAGGGTCGAAAAAAAATAAAAGTATATTGCTTATACAATGTTATGTCATTACAAAATACTAATACTAACATGCTATTTTCTTTTATCACAGAAATGAAGAAGAAAAACATGGACTCCCATTACTAGACCAAACAGTAAGTATACAATAATTAGGACAACCATAGCAGCATATCACATCCATAGTATCTAATACCTTTGTTCCTTATACATTTGTTTTTCACCCAAGGTTATAAGCAAATATGAATGTGATATGCTGCGGTGGTTGTTGCCAGGACATAGAGTCTTGGGTGCATGGGCCATGCACCCAAGACTCTATGCCCTGGCAACAACCACCGCAGCATATCACATCCATAGAGTCAAACATTTCAACTATGATCTATGGGAAACTTTTAATGTCCGCGGACAATGTGAGTGTTCTTAGAACACTTTGAACTTGCCAGCGAACAATACGGACACCGTTTTCAGGACACCCCCTACGAACATTTCAGAACAACGCGATAGTTCTTAGAACACTTTCAACTTAACAACGAACAATACGGACAGCGTCCTAAGGACACCCCCTACGAACATTCCAGGACACCGGGAGTGTTCTCAAAAACGTCTTCAGAACACCCCCATTTTGTTTATTTGCGAACATTTCAGGACACCGCGGGTGTTCTTAGAACACATTCAACTTGACAGAGAACAATACGGACAGCGTCCTCAGGACACCCCCTACGAACACTCCCCGGACACCGCGAGTGTTCTTAGAAGCGTCTTCAGAACACCACCATCTTGTTTATTTGCGAACATTTCAGGACACCGCGAGTGTTCTTAGGACACATTCAACTTGACAGAGAACAATACGGACAGTGTCCTCAGGACACCCCCTACGAACATTCCAGGACACCGGAAGTGTTCTTAGAAGCTTCTTCAGAACACCACCATCTTGTTTATTTGCGAACATTTCAGGACACCGCGAGTGTTCTTAGGACACATTCAACTTGACAGAGAACAATACGGACAGCGTCCTCAGGACACCCCCTACGAACATTCCAGGACACCAGGAGTGTTCTTAGAAGCGTCTTCAGAACACCCCATCTTGTTTATTTGCGAACATTTCAGGACACCGCGAGTGTTCTTAGGACACATTCAACTTGACAGAGAACAATACGGACAGCGTCCTCAGGACACCCCGTACGAACACTTCCCGGACACCGCGAGTGTTCTTAGTAGCGTCTTCAGAACACCCCCATTTTGTTTATTTGCGAACATTTCAGGACACCGCGGGTGTTCTTAGAACACATTCAACTTGACAGAGAACAATACGGACAGCGTCCTCAGGGCACCCCCTACGAACATTTCAGGACACCGGGAGTGTTCTCAAAAACGTCTTCAGAACACCCCCATTTTGTTTATTTGCGAACATTTCAGGACACCGCGGGTGTTCTTAGAACACATTCAACTTGACAGAGAACAATACGGACAGCGTCCTCAGGACACCCCCTACGAACACTCCCCGGACACCACAAGTGTTCTTAGAACAGTTTCACTTTGCTTGCGAACAAAACGGACACATATTGAGTCCTTAGACTCGCATACACTCCCACCCTCCCCAAACACTCCTACACACCAACACACTCTACAAAATACACATTTTGAAAAAAATTTCACTGCGCTGTCCGCGGACGTCCGCGAATCCAAGATGGCGGCCGCTACCGAAAAATCTGACGCGCTTCACGCTCCACGCCATCCAATCAGCGAACACGTTGCATGTCTGCGAACATCACGCAAGACGATTGGCCAATCAGGACACTGTCCGCGGAGCGAACAGGGAAGTGTGTCCGCGAACCGAACACAGATATCACTCATTTTTTTTTACCTACTTTTTGGTCATTTTAAAAAAAACTAATGGACGGATTTTCACCAAATTTGCAAAAGCACGCTTTCGGGACCAAGCCGCTGCTCCTGGTCCAAATTTGGTGGAAATCCGTCCAGCGGTTTGGGCTGTAGGCGCAAGCAAAATTTGTTTCCCATTCAGTCTATGGGAAAAAAAAAGTTTTGGGACCCCCCCTATAACTATGCCCACCCTGAACGAATCCTCACCAAACTTTGAAAAAAAATTCAGAGTGAGCCAAATACTTTTTTTGCAAAGTTTGGTGAGGATCCGTCCAGGGAGAGCGAAGTTATAAGCCGCCCAAAAAGTGCTCTTCCTATGGAAACAGCAACTTAACCATAACTACATTATATATATAATGCGTATTAGGCTTTCGAATGGATTGGTTCCTCCCACGTATTCCTCATCTTAAGACAATTATCCATCCAGCTTCTGCTTCGGAAGTCTTTTCGACAGGGAGCTCTGTGTGCCGTCTCGTCGAATCAATGTCCCTCAAGGGCCTCCGTTCGACTTTCGACATCATCATCAGTATAAGTAGCGCATGCAGTAACTGTTGGCTTCAGTTCCGTTTTTCCGAGCGAACGCTTCCAAGAATTACGACACACTTCGGTTCTTCAGTGACCTTCTTTAGATATTTTTGATAATTGAAAATGTCTTCCCCATCGACTCCATCAACACCTAAGATGGCCTTCAAAAAGTGCTAAGACTGTGGATCGAAGATGTCGATCACCGACCCCCACCGCATATGTCTGTGGTGCCTTTGTACCGGTTACCATACCTCCGACTGTTACTCCTGTCAGGCGGCGACCGAAAAGGCCCTAAGGGAGCTTAAAGGAAAATTGGCAGTGGGGAGGTTGCCTTCGAAGTCTCCTTCGAAGAGCTCAAAGAGAAAGACTGATAAGTCGAGGGATTCTCCTCAACGGATAAAATCTAAAAGGCCTCGATCGAGAAGTCGATTACACCATTCTTTGTCTTCTTCTTCGAAGAAGGCCAAGAAACGGCGTCACAGGTCACCTTTGAGCTCTAGTGATTCATGGGATGAGATAATCAAATGTCCAACTAAATCGGACACCCCAGCAAAATGGGATGTGTTTCGTAATGAAATGCTTAAAATTTTTGATTTGAGACTGCCGCCCGACTCACTCGTAGGACAAGCAGAATGTCCATGCCCCTGTCGATCTGCATAAAGACGACAAAATGAAGTCGAAGACGAAATCTTCGAAAGCGAGCCATAACCCAGCACAGCATCTAGATAAAGATCCGACGATAAATCATTGAGGGTTTCGACAAGTCAGGAATTTAGTCCATTGAGGGTTCTTTCGAAACAGCATAAGAAGTCGACAACGCTGACGCCTTCGCGTTTGCGCCGTCGACAAAGATTACTTGGAAGTTGTCGAAGCCTACTGTAATCCAGGAAAAGTTTTTCAAATCCTTGCCAAAGAAAGACTTTAAGTCTTTAACCTCTATCTTTAATGAACCTTCAGATGATAACACACCACCATTTGGGTTACAATATGGCACCCCTAATGTGCCAGATTACTTCATCTCAGAAGAGTCTAGATTAAAATACTTGTATGATAACCTTCGGTCAGCTAGTGGTTTAGATACTTCTCCTGAACTGGAATTTGGCAAACCAGATCCTACTGACCACGCTGATTCCTCATATAGGAAGCTAATGAGCAAGGTGGTAGAGTTCTTAGGTTGGAGCAGGCCTACTCCTTCTTTTGAGCAGGATGACCTGACAGATATTTTGGACCAGGATCCCCAAAAAGATCAAATTTTGCAATTTCACACTGCACTACAGAAATGGGTCTCAGCAAATTGGGAGATACCAGAAACTGCGGCTGCAGTGAATACACACTTTGGTAGAAAATATAGACCATCCAGCAGCGACCCAGAGTATTTGACAAAACATCCAATATCAGAATGCTTGGTGGTTCAGGCTGCTACATCGACCACGCAATCAGCATACCTGTCTATGCCTCCTGGTAGGGATGATAAGAGAGTGGATGCCTGGGCGAGAAAAACATTCTCTGCTGGCAGTATGACATTAAAGTCAACTAACGCAACTTGTACCTTGTCAAGGTTTACGTTTACGCTGTGGGACTGCATAGCTATGGCGGCTGACCACATCACGGAAGGTGAAGAAAGAGACGGCTTCCTGGCAATCATCAAGAATGGTAAGGAGGCAATGGGTGAATGTCTCTAGTCAGGTCTGGATACTGCAGACAGCATCAGCAGATCCATGGCAACTAGCGCAGTGTTACGCAGATTTGTGTGGTTGAGGAAGTCTGGATTTGCACCAGATGTGCAGTCTAGACTTCTCAACATGCCCTTTGATGGCCCGAGGCTGTTTGGTAACAAGGCTGATGAGAGTTTGGAAAAGCTGCAGACCTCAAAAGTGGTGGCTAAATCCCTTAGCGCCACCATTAGACAGCCTCAACACCCTTACTCCGGTTCATCTTCTTGGAGGGGTAAGTCATTTCGATTCTGCTAAATTGGAAGAGGAAGAGAATAAGCCGGTCAGAGAGGTCAGAGAAGATTCCCTCATGGTGGACGAGGGAGAGGTGCTAAGCCAACCCAAGCAGCAGCAGTTTTACCCATAGCAACTGCTTCAGCTGCCTCAAAACCACTCTGATGTCTTGACTCACAAGACCCCGGTGGGAGGCAGACTTACCCAGCATTTGAAAGAATAGTGGGGCATTACGTCAGATGCTTGGGTACTGGAAACTGTAGCCCAAGGTTACTGCCTTCAATTTCAAAGAAGGCCTTTGGATCATCCACCGGGGAACAACTCTTTCACAGTGCCGGATCCGCTCCTTGTGCAGGAAATTTTGACCCTGCTAGGGAAAGGTGCTATGGAACAAGTACCAGTTGCTGAAAGGGCACTCCCCATACTTTCTAATTCCCAAAAAGGACAGAGGATTGACACCCATCTTGGACTTAAGAAACTTGAACAAGTTCATCAGGAAGGACAAGTTCAAGATGGTTACCCTTTTCCCAAATCCTTCAGGCTCTCCAACTCCAAGACTGGATGGTGTCATTGGACCCTGAGGATGCTTATTTTCATGTGCCTATCCATCACAAGCACAGAAAGTACCTGGGGTTGGCAGTTCTCATTATCAGTTTCAAGTTCTGCCATTCGGTCTGACCTTCGCCCGAGGGTTTTCACCAAGTTGATGGTGGTGGTGGCAGCGAGTCTCAGGAGATGGGGGATTCACGTCTACCCCTACCTGGATGATTGGCGGATCATGGCACGTTCACCTTAACATGTCCGGGAACATCTCAGCGTAACCTGCAACTCTCGTCACAGACTAGGCTTCTCCCTCAATTACACACATGTTACCATCTCAAAGACTCCAATTTATTGGAGCAGTCCTGGATGCTTCCTCTGGGAAAGCCTCGCCACCCGAGTTGAGAGCACAACATATTCTGTAGATGGTCACCAAATTCCAGAGTGCCCAGCACCTTATGTCCTTTGATTTTTTGAGGTTGCTCGGTCTCATGGCATCCTGCATTTTACTGGTGCCAGAGGCTTGCCTCAGAATGAGATCCCTCCAATGGGCTCTCAGGACTCAATGGTCCCAATTCTGATCTAATTCTCTGTAATTCATGGCATTTAACTGAACAGCAGTCCTGCTTTTCCTGGTGGGCCCAGCCAAAGGCATAAGGTCAAGGTTTCAGTTCAGTGGGGAAAACAAACTACATGTGCAATTCTAATAGGATAGCATTTTAAATTGAAAAAATGTGTTCAACATGACATTTTTGTATCACATCTAGTCCTGCTGTTTATATAACTATAATACAATATTTAAACAGATATAGGTTCACTCTTGGTATTCTTCACACATAGGCCACAGTTACATAGAAATAAAATAAACAAACAAACAAACAAACATATAAAGTATTGCTCACTCATCCAACAAGTAGGCCTTTACTTTTAAATGTCAGTTTATTTGTGGAAAGTAAGTGTCTTTCCCTGAAATATGTCACTTGGCTTCACTTTTTAAATGTAAGGCACAATTCCTCCTTTCATTTTTTTAAAGTATAGCATTTCAATATATCTTTTCTCAGGTGTACTGCTACAGTTGTTAATCTGTCAAAAAGTGATTTTTCACAGTTTACACAAAGTCAGCATCTGCAGCATCACCTGTCTTTTCAGGAATCCATTGGACACAGTTTGCACTATTACAGTTCTGAGACACACTCCCCCTCAGATGCCTTTCCATTTTGACAAAGTTGGTGGAGGCCCATTTTTATTCCTTCTGTAGGCCTTATGTCGGAAGTCAAAGTTTGGAACTGGCCTGCATTTTCCAATGGATTCCAACATCAGCCAGCTTCTCTCTCACAATAGTGGCCTAGCATGGTCTCTCAATCTCTGTCACTTTGGGGCTGTATTTTCACCCCACAATTTCTGTAAAAAGTCCTTTCATTTATATATAATTTTTAAGTGCATACTTAGCTGCCCAGAAACAGCTTTGGGTAGCATACTCCTTGGCAAAGGAAGCACCTGATCCTAAACTTAGCAAACAAAAGTAAGGGATTCATACTATATATGTAGATGTACTTTCTGGAAAATCAGTGCTGGCACTTTCTGTTAAAATACATTTCCAAAGAAAACATCTTAGAAGCATAAAGAGCTCAGGGAGGTAAGGGCAGGTAAGTGAGATGCACAGCAAAGAATGGGTGCTAATTCAGTAGGAGGGCTAGGGTAGAAGTAAATGTGAGGAAACGAGGTGGAGGAGAAGTGGTGAAAAGAAAGAGGGTAGTGGAGAGAGAGGAGGGCTGTGAGAGTGTCAAGGATTGTAGATGATAAGTAATGAGCAAAGCCATTAGTCAAAAGAGAGGCGGCAATGGTTATTGGCTCGGGAGGCAAAGCTTGGAGGATAGATGAAAGTTTGTAGAAGTGATTGTAAAGGGAGGAGATTAGGTTTGTGAAGTAACAGGAGTTGGCAAAGCCCAATACAGAGGGGAGGGATCCGTGATTTGCACCAGCATCGTACAGCATGGCTCATGTTTGTGATGGTCTGAATCTCAATCTCAGAGGTGATACAGGCCTGAGGATAGAGACATATTGTGTTGGTCAGTGGAAGTCATAAGTGCATAGTGAAAGTGAGAAAAAAGCATTGTCAATGAAAACTGCATGAATAGCAGGTACAGACAGTAGAGGGGTCCTGCCATCATCAAGGTAAGGGGAAAGAGAGTTCTGCTTGAATTCCCTCCTAGTCATTGAAGAGGGGAGAGAAGTAGAGGGTTTAAGGTCCGGGATTTTAAACTGAACAATGGAGTGATCCGAGAGAGAGGGGCCGATGAGGAGATCATAGGAGTAGAGTGAATTTGAGAGAACAACAAGGTTAAATGTTTTCCCTTCAGAGTGGGTAGGCTGGTTGTAGAGGCAGTGGTCAGATAAGAGTGGCTGCAGAGGGCTTGGAACCTATAAAGTCCCCAGCATGCCAATAAGGATGTTGATAGGCAGTGACTAAAGGAGAAGGTTGGGAAGAAGGAGTTGAGGACCAAGGAACTGATAAAGAGCCAGAACAGTGATAGGAATAGGAGGGAGAAGTTGAATAATGGCATAGTGAAGAGGTGATGTCAAACAAGGTTAGGGGGCAGCGTTTAGAGCCTTATTGATAAGGAACCCTTCACACCTGCATGCCTTAACGTTGCTTCTCATTTTCATTAAATTGTATTGTGGAGAGAAGGGGCGTAACACACCTTGCGTTTCCGCTGGTCCCTTCCTCTCTGCCATACAAAGCCTCCAGCATGTGCGCCTGCATGCATGTTCATGCGGGCGCAAATGCTGGGAATCTCTATAGGGTCCGCCTGCTTTATGCGCCAGAAAAAGGAGGCAGACCCCATAGGGATCCATTGTAAACCCTACCTACCATGCGTACATGGAAGGCAACATTTGCTTCATTTGCATGACGGAGTGCAAAAGGTGAGGGCAAGATATGCCCCCTTTTGCCCTATGCCATGCAAATGATTAAAGTTTGGTGATGGGGAGCCGTTTACGTTGATGTGTTTATGTAACAGGCCCCCCCCCCCCATCGAATTACACATGTCAAAAAAATGAGCTCCATTGTGACCTTTGTAACCTTGGTGGATTCTATATGGGAGCATCTGTTTACATATGTGCATCTGTACCTGATCCCATGTGTGTCCACTCACTTTACCAGCATTTGCACAGTATATGCATGATTTGTTGCCACATTAATGTGAGATCCTGTGGGCATGTATATTTGATGGTCACCCTGTATATGAAATATCTCTATACAGCAATCTGTCATAGAGATAGAATTGAGGCAATTGGGTCTTTTCGTGAGATGTGCTCAGAGGTATTGTTCTAGAGAGGATGTAGAATTGTCTCACTGATAACCATGTTCTCTTTGAGGAATCGGTCTTTAGACAGAAAAGGGGCACAACTATTGGCAGTTCTTCTGCTCTATTGTTTGTGACCCTTATGGATGGAAGGTGAGAGCAGTTCTTGGTCAAAGGTGGCCATAATGTTGGGGACACATGGCACATAATAGTATGGCTCCTGTACATGGGGGGCGTGGCCAGCACGCATGCCGTAAAGACAGACCTCCACGGAGCTCCGTCCGTGATCCTGAAACTAATGCTTTACTTTCGCTGAATTAAGGTCTACGACTCGACCTGAGGCCAGAATATCGTGGGGGAACCGATTGCCAACACCCGGCAACAATATTGGGCGGAATCGGAGTGCGGACGACGGAAAACGGGAAGCTCGAAGCCGAGCCCCCTGGGACTCCAAGATGGCGGCGCCCGCCGCGGAGTAGGACGAAGCCAGCCTCGGCCCCCTGGGCCATCCTGTGGACCGCTGCAGCTGAGGTGGCCGCTGCGGAAGAGCCTGTTCCCTGCCCCGCCGGTGGATACTCGACAGGGGGAGACCGGCACCGGTGACTGCCGCGGAAGTCGGAGGAACCGCTGCATGGGCGCGGTCAGGAGGAGGTCGTGTCCGCCGCGGACGCTGGAACAGGGAGCACTTAGGTGAGACTGTCCACGCTCACAGCCTGCACTTGAGCGAGTTACGGGGAACAGAACAGAAGGCGGCGGGCCCCTCACTAACGCAAAAAGCCGGGCCGGGTCCCCCCTCACGACGCTCCCTAACGGGACCACCTGAAAACGCCTCATACGGTCTCCCAGCAGCCTGAGGGAGCAAAGCTCGGTCGGCCCTGGGGCCCATCACTGGCTCCTGCGAGGAGGACTGGCCTGGACCTGTGGGGCTGCGGTCGCCCTAGAGGCTGCCTGATACGCGAGAAGACTCGTGGGAGGCAGTCCCCAGCGGAAGGAACCCACTCACGGCACTAAGGCCCGAGAGGGAGAAGGGCGACTACTACAGTGACTGGGAGCCCCTGGGAGCCCGACCCACAGGTGGTGGGACGACATCAGCCTGCCGGCAGCTCATCGGAGGCGCAGCCCGGGACCTGTTGGCACCACAGCGACTCCCAGAACAAGGCTCCCCATACAACCTGAGCCCACAGCCACTGGTCCATGGGCCCATAGCTCCCTCGTAGCCCACACAAAACTCTTGATACAGGGGTCGTCGACAGATCTGCACTCTGCAGGGGGTTCCACTTATAGACCTCAAACCAGGAGATGTCTCCCCCCAGGACCAAGCCGAAACTAGTCACGATGGACTCCTTTACGACAGTCAGACCCCAACGGCAGTCATCACAACAAGATCGAGAATTCCCTGACGACCCGCCTCAACAAGAGGAGGACCTCAAACACATGCAAGTCCTCCAAGCAATAGCTGCCCTCCGCACATCACTCGAGGGACAGCTTGAAGAGGTGAAGTCAGATATGCAGCTCATGCGGCAGGACGCCCGCAACCTAACGGAAAGAGTTACAGAGACTGAGGTTGCCCTGCAGGAAAATGTTGAGAACACCCGAGATCTACAGACGACGGTCAGAGATCTGGAGCAAAAGGTAGCAAGGCTAGAGGCCCGCTCTGAGGACACAGAAGGTCGGGCGCGCCGCAATAACATTCGCATACTGGGGGTGCCCGAAGATCTAGAAGGCCCAGACCCGACGACCTTCATTGAAACGCTCCTACAGCAAGAAATAGGGGTGGCAAACCTCTCCCAGGGATTCTCCGTCGAAAGGGCCCACAGGTCTCTCCAGAAACGTCCCCCACCTGGATCTCATCCACGTCCAATCATAGCAAAGATTTTAAATTTTAGAGACCGCGAAACCATACTGCGGTTCTCTAGAGAAGGCGGGGAGATAAAAAGAAACGGCTCCATAATAGTTATATACCCGGACTACACCCCTGCAGTACAACGAGCCAGAAACTCTTACATTCCAATAAAAGCCCGGTTGAGGAAGCTCAACTTGAAATATATGCTCTTATACCCATCACGTCTCAAGATTCTATATAAAGGGAAAGCGACGTTCCTAGAGACCCCAGCCGCAGCTAACATGTGGCTTGAGCATAACAATCTGGCGGACGACAAGGAAGAACCATTGAACTCAGACCGGGGATGACCACCCACCCCCGGTGAACGCAAGCAATGGGCAATCCCCACAGAAAACAAAAGGAAATGAACACGAACCGTAGACGAACGAACCATTATGAAGGTCCTACTACAAGTCTCGCAACATCGGACGCGAGATCGGAGGAGCATACAAGCGGCGGACAAACAACCCACCCCACCAGAAAAGGTGTAAGCAGTTTGCTCACACACAACCTGATCCGGAAGGCCAGGAGTGGCCTGGAAGGCTCAGGAGCCCCTGAGCGCTGCAAGTTAAAAGCAGCTGCTAGGGTCAGTTTGGAAAGTTTTGTTTAGTTTTTCCCCATTCAACACAATGGGATCTACACAAGTTCGAAAATCTCCAACCAACGAAAGATCTGGGCCCGGAACGAGAGGACAGGTGGGGAGAAGAACAAGACAGGACAGAAGGACAAACGAGGCCAACAGGGGTTGGACAACTGTGAGTGTTACTCAATTACCATATCATGGCGGCTAAAACAAATATAAAGATATTGACCTGGAATGTGAGGGGTCTGGGTTCATACCTACGCCGGAATAGAGTCAAGTCCTATTTGAACAGAAAGAGAGTACAGATAGCGTTATTGCAAGAGACACACTGCACGGCTGAATCCCTAGAGAGGCTAAGTGAACACTGGGGAGGCCAGGGGGTCGGAACTTCGTACTCTAGGTATGCAAGAGGGGTATACACTTGGATTCACCCACAACTCCCTTTCCAGATAACTAAGACCGAGTCAGACCCAGAGGGAAGGTTTGTAATACTATGGGGCAGACTAGAACAAACAGATATTTGCATAGGGAACTCCTACCTCCCCAATACCAACATCCCATCGTACCTAAACTCCATGTACGCTAAGATTGCGCCATATCGGCATGAAATCCTTTTTTGGGGGGGAGACTTCAACTGTGTCCACGACCCGATACTCGATAGGTCCCTCCCGCACCCAAAAGGGCCCTCAGCGGCTACAACGGCTCTCTCCCTATTAGTCGATAGGTTACACTTGGCAGTACCTGGAGAGAGTGTCACCCTGACGCTCGAGGGTACTCATATTTCTCCGCTCCGCACGGTCTCCACACCAGATTGGACTACGTTTTCATAAGCAACGAACATATGCCACAAATAGAAGAAGCCCATTATCTGGGCAGAACCATTTCCGACCACTCGCCACTCCTGGTGGGCTGGAATCACACTGGCCCCAGACCTCCTATTCCAATGTGGAGAATGCCGATAGATGCCCTGGGAGACCCAACATTTAGGGAAGACCTGCACGAATTCATAGAATCCTTCATAGAAAGAAACACCGGAAGCGTAGACCGCTTAAGCACGATGTGGGATGCCCTAAAAGTAGTGACGAGGGGGGAAATAATAGCAAAGGCAGGGGGCATTAAGAGACAACTCAGGGGCGAGCTGACCCATTGGGAGCAACAAATAGAACAATTGGAAGCAGCCCCGGTTGCCACAGAACAAAGGGAAGACAACCTCAAAGTACTTAGAACTAACTCTACCTTAGCTTGGAATAGGCTCGCCAAATTTGATTATGCCACCAAAACTAATAGAATACACACGGAGGCGGACAAACCAGGCAGAATGCTAGCCTGGCTCTGCAAGAAAGAGCACCCCAGGCACACTATCACCGGGGTACAAACCAAGGAAGGGGGGCTAGCACAGACACAGCAAGCCATAAACGATACCTTTAAGGGCTTCTATGAACGCCTTTACTCTCATAGCGACCAGATCCCCCTAGAAAAAATCATGGACACCCTTGAAGAGATAGGACTCCCCAGGATGCCCCCAGAGCAATCGGAGGCCCTAGATGCAGACATCACAACTGAGGATATCACAGAAGCCATTAGATCGTTAGCGACTTGCAAGACGCCTGGGAGCGATGGTCTGCCCACGGAGTTTTATAAGGCGTATGAGCCCACTCTAACGCCCCTGCTACACGAGGTTTCTCAAGAAGCACACGAGACAGGGATATTACCTGATAGCATGAGAGAGACCCTCCTGATCCCGATTATTAAGCCTAATAAACCCCCTGACAGGTGTGACTCGTACCGTCCGATAGCAATGCTTAACTACGACGCGAAAATCCTGACAACGGTGTTAGCAAATAGACTGGCTAGAGTTATAGGGGAAGTAGTACACGAAGACCAATGCGGCTTTATACCAGCCCGAAACACAACCATGAACTTGCGCAGAGTGCAGCATGTCATCGCTCAAACTGAAGCTTGCACAGAAGCATATGCACTACTGTCCCTGGACGCCATTAAGGCGTTCGATTCGATCTTTTGGGAGTGGCTATTGGCGGTTCTGGAGGGGTTCGGCTTCGGCCCGAGGTTCATTAGGTGGATCAAGATATTATACACGAAACCTAGAGCCAGAGTAAAAACTGGGAGGCACGTATCGGAGGTCTGGAACATATGCAGAGGAACCAGACAGGGTTGTCCCCTCTCTCCCATGCTCTATGTACTAGGCCTGGAACCCATTGCTATCTACTTTCGAAAGCAATTTTTTGATGCTGGGATCCGGCTGGGAGACACTGACCACATTATCTCTCTCTATGCGGATGATGTTCTATTATTTGTCAAGGACCCATACTACAATGTGCCTACGTTGCTGGATGTCCTAGACAATTTCGCGAAGGTTTCCGGAATAAAATTCAGCAGAGCCAAATCCTGTCTCTTCCCACTGGCAAACCTTAAGGGAAAGGAAACATCGGAGCTTCCTTCGGTGGGAATACGGTGGGAACACACCTCGTTCAAATACTTAGGCATACACATAATGCATTCCCCCGAACAAATGCATGAGCGCAACACTAAGGCTGCTCTCCCGACCTTGAGGAAATCTATGGCTTTCTGGGCGAAACTCCCCCTATCCATGATGGGCAGGGCCTCCATAACTAAAATGATTGTCCTTCCTAGATTCTTGTATGGATTTCAGAACATACACTTTTACATCAAAGCGCCCTTCTTTCGCCTACTGGAAAGTATGCTTAGAGACTTCTTGTGGGGGAAGGGAAGACGTAAGATAGCGCTTACCACGTTGTCGTTACCGTATACTCAGGAGGGAATCCAACTCCCAAACTTTGAAAAATACTATCTGGCCACGCAGCTTAGCTTTGTCACCAAATGGTTAACGGACGATGCCACATCGGAGACACCTCTCCTGCAGCCACTGGTCTCCCCGTTGTACATGAAAGAACTTCCCTGGGCCCCCACCCACCTGATAAGAAATGCCCCCCTAATGGTCACCCTTGGACGCAAAATCTGGCGTAGGACCGAATCCCTCGCCCATGTCAAACACCAATACTCCCCGAACATCCCGCTTATCTCGGACTTATGCAAATCCCCCGCGGACCTACTACAACTCAGACTCTGGGAACAGAAAGGGATATACTCATGGGGGGACTTATACACGGAAGGGGAGTTCAAAGAATTTGAAACGTTTCAAGAACAAAATGAGGTCCACACAGGCCAGTTTCTGTGGTATCAAAAATTAAGATCCACGACACGTGCCAGATGGTCGACATGGCCAGAGGAACCAGACACAAACCCCCTGATCACGCTACTGTACGAACTGGGAGAGGGAGGGAGACCAGTGTCTCAGATCTATAGCCACCTAAATGGCACTCTCAACCCACGCAGTGCTGGACTCAAATCCAGATGGGAAGCTGACATAGGCCAAGAATTAACAGACGGGGAATGGGAAAGGGCTCTGACATTTCCTAAAACAGTATCTAGAAACCATAGGTTTAGACAAATACAATTGAACCTTCTGCATCGGACATACCTAACCCCATCCAGGCTGGCCAGACTCCATAAAACTCAGAGCTCCAAATGCACCTGGTGCGAAATGGACAATGCGGACCTGCTCCACGCATTCTGGCGCTGTGCCAGGACACAATCCCTGTGGTCTTCAATACAGCAGACAAGTGAAAATCTGGGGCTGACCAGATACGAATGGACTCCTGCGGAGTTCCTACTCGGCACATACCCCAGACCAGCAAAGCTAAAGCATCTAGTTAGACTAATGTACATTATGTGTATTCTGGCTAAGAGGACAATTGCAATGTCCTGGAAGAAACCATCGGGACCACAACAGAAAATCTGGCACAGAGAACTGAAACGATGGGTGCAGGCAGAAACGAGAGCCTGGGAGGAGAGCGTGGCTAGATCCACAGATGCCTCGAGTATGACTTTAGACGCCTGGAAGGGACTCACAGACCCCTTGTTCTACCCCTCCGACGATAAGCCCCCATGAACCACCACAGACCCACAGTAGGAAGTCCCATGGATAGAACTGGAGTCCTCGAGGCAGCCCAATCACAACCTCATGCGAACCCTGCCAAGGGAAGTTTCCCCCCCCCTGAAGGTCCTAATCCCCCCCTGTGCCCCCACTCGGCACCGGCCTCTCAAGAAACAAACGTTTGGAGATAGTTAAAGTTTCATGTTAAGTTGTAAACGTTAATAATATGAGACGCTACGTGATTTATTGTTTGATGGCAGTAATGGTCATTTTCCTATGTTTGTAACAAATAACAAATGCCAATAAATAGATTTGAAAATTAAAATGGCTCCTGTACATTGATGAGCTTCTGTGGGGTGTTGCGCAGTCAGTAGGGCATACCTAGACCTTAACATCAAGGGTTGCATTGTGAATTGTTACTTCAGCCTGTAACGTGCCACTTTCGGGAAGGCATCCTCATGTAAAATCAACAAAATTGATAATTCCCTCTAGTCAATTATTCCGGGTATGCTTTAACAGCAGTATAGACCAGGAATGTGAGAAGACAGCAATTGATCTGTAAGTGCTTTAGATATCAGTGATATCCCCATTGTTACCTGAAAAAAGCACTACAGAAAGTAAAGATGATTGAAAGTAATAGTTTGCTGCAATCAAAGACCAGGACAGAAGGGACCAATTATTAATTTATTACAGAATTTAGTAGACTCAGAAGAGAGTGAGATTAAAAAAATAGTACACAAGCATTGAACAGTTCTGCAACAAGATCTGATTATGAAATGAGTAGTGAGGAAAGCGTTTACAGTCTAGATGCCACGGAAGTCCAATGCACAAAGGTTCAAGCACAAAAGCGCAACATGATGTGCGTTGAGGTTTCCCTGGGTTGCGGTATTCAGAGACCAGGAAGGAGACAACAGCAGCTAAGTGTAGGAGGGCTTTGGAGTAGGAGGGCTGGGACAGAGGGTGCAGTGCAGCGGTGGGAAATGTGAGAAGGAGGTGGACCCAAAGGGACCAAGAGAGGGCTGTTTACATAAGGCCAAACCTGCAGAATACGGCCTTTTGATCTGGAAACCGCAGGTTCAGCCTTTTGTAAATGGCATTCGGACATAGATCCAGGGAAAACGCCCTTATTTGCTTTCAGTATTTGCTTCCAGAAGACTGACCACCTTCAAAGATAGTCTTATTCATAAGTCCTTTGAAGGTACTATAAGGGCTCCTGGCTATAAAACAAAGTGGGGTTTTCATGTGTAATAATGATGTTGCGTGTATGTTTGGGCTCAACAAATCGAAGGAGTAAAGGGATGAGAGTAATAAGGTGGTGTTGGATGTTGAGCAATTTAAATTGTGCTAGCTATTTTGTAGTAAACATTTCTATAGGCCTGTGGCACAAGCTATGTGTGGGAAGGTAGCATGTTTCGTTTCCTTAAGGTACGCTATTAAGAGAGTAGAACAAATACATCCTCTTGCATTTTACACTATGCAGAATAACATCTCAATGATCTTTGCGCACCTACCTTTGTGTTAGCCCACAGAGCGGTACTGAATAAGAGGTGGGAGTAGGGAGTGTTTACTGATGCAAATGAAGGCGAGTATGAATATCTGCCTGTTTCCACTGCAGCAGAACAGCCACAACATTAGTATGGGCCTCCATCTAGTCTTGAATAGTAAGCAGTAATCTTGGGGTTCTTGATCTTATGCTCTCCTCTTGACCTCGTGCTCTCGCCTGTGGTTTAAGTGCAGAATTCTGCATGAAGATTTAGACTTTGTTGAACTATCATGAAACTCGCTTCAAGCAAGAGAAGGATGAATGTATCTCGGATAAAGTCGTATGTTGTGTGATACACAGTCAGGGAAGATGTAGTCACTTGTTTTTAGGATGAATACATGGGAAACGTCAGACCAATGGGATGTGTCCCTTTATGGTTATTTTTGCATATCTGGAATGATTATTTGAATTATATGAATCTGATTCATCCCTCCTCAGGTGTTTTTGCTTGGCTGATTGGATCTCACCTTTTGTCTGATGGAGTAATGTGGTTCATTGAAATGGAGGCTTTGTCTTCCTTTGGTTGATATGCTGTGCAGGCATTTTTCTGAAAAGAATGATGTTTGAGACTAATTAAATGATTGGATTTTGCCAATTATTTTGAAGGTGTTGTTGACATGTGTAATATTGGGAAACCCTGTTTGAACTTTAATGCTTTTGAGATTTATTTTACTATGCATGTAGGAGATGTGCAAACAATGGCATCCAATACTGTGCTTATTTACGCTAGGCCAATGTGGCCACCATATGAGTGTCTCCAGGATGTGTGATTTTGAACTTAACTTTTTTTAAATGGTATATTACCTACATGATACGCAGTAAATAAACCATGACAAAACCATTCCTGGTGTAATGTGTCAGGAGCACTCCCCCGCTGGTATACATCACGTGTGCTTTGATGTATTTAAAGATTTTTTTACAGAGAAACATATTTCTAAACTCACTTTTCCCCGTAGTGCCTGCTGTACATGTTTTGTTTGAAACCGGAGCATATCACATTTGCCTGACAAATGATGGTATTTCCTGGGTGCTTGTATGTTGGCAAAAGCTGAAACTTTTGCACATGATTCCAATGCATAGAAAATGCCCCGATATCATTGGCTTTGCCAATGTTTATTATGTGTGGTTACTGTCAGGGCAGCCAGTATGCATATTATGTTGCCGGAGGCATCTATTGAACATGTGCGTTTAAACTAGTTAAGAAAAGACACAACTTCTAAATGTGTTTGATGCTTTTTTATTTGTGATTTATTGCGAACAAAGTCAAAACAATTGAGCTGCAGCTAAAAAGTAAACAGTCAAGCGTGAAGATGTGGTGACAAATTGAAAAGCAGACATATAATTCTAGGATCCCTAATCACAGGCGACTCTTGGCCAATTGGAGAAAACATGGTGAAACGAAAGGGAAAAATTATAATTGTGAAACATTTTTTTTGTTCGTTTTTCTCTTCTGCAATGAAAAGTATTGCAAAACAACCCTAGGAATTACAATAATTTTGTTACTGTAAGACTCTTTTATCAAACTCTGATAGCAGGCACATTTTAATAGAGATATGCAAGATATTCGAAAGAGCTTTAACTTTACTGATGCATAGGGACCACGCGCATTTTAAATTTTTAGCGCATTCAGGTACCATCCTAACCAAATCCATGTCCCATGTACTTTATTTTTCAAAGAAAACATGTCTAACTTGCTCTTAGTGGGTATATTATAAACATGCTACAATCACAGAAATAAATGAAAGATTTGTAATGTTCCAGCATCTTCGGGTTTCCCGCTGATATCATCACCCGCCAGAAGAATGGCAACTGCAAGACTGACAGTATTTTTACTGGCTGTCACAATGTTGAACCTCTAAGAAAAAGCCCTGGCTTTCGTTAATACAATAATGGTAATTCCTTGGAAAATGCCG
Organism: Ambystoma mexicanum; assembly: GCF_040938575.1. Lineage (NCBI taxonomy): Eukaryota > Metazoa > Chordata > Amphibia > Caudata > Ambystomatidae > Ambystoma > Ambystoma mexicanum. The sequence goes on along the minus strand of NC_090926.1, from coordinate 241,543,178 downwards.
AACTTCTTTTGGCCTAAATGAGCTTTTCTTCTGCCTGAATCAATCCGTATAAGTGCTGCTTTAGTTAGTAAAACTTATTTCTGAGGTATTAACTTGCACAGGTACAATAGAGAATTTTACTCGTATGTGGTGTTTTTGTTGCTCTGCAGTTAAAAGATGGCTGTTGTAAAGAATCATCGCATTGGTTTGTTGTATTTATTACTTTCTGGACTAGACCTAGGAAACCTATGTGTAGTAACATGTTGAAGTGACTTTAATTTTTTACTGGAAGTTGAAACCAGTGTTTTTTTGTATAGTTTAGTAAATGGGCAAATGAGGAGCCACTCTGGGTTGCTGTCAGTAGAGAAGGGTAATGCTCTCAGCTAGAAAAAACATGTTCTATAATCTGCCTTTTAATGCTTTCTTGAGCTTGAAGTGGTTGTAACGGTCCTAACACTGGAAATATTGCTACCCCCACTTCCAGCACCATACCCATCCCCTGAAGTGTATCTGCTCCCAGATGCAGTTCCTCCAGCAGAACTTCCTCTGCTTCCAACCCCGCTAGAGGAATATCCACCGGTTGTGCTAAATCTGCTTCCGCCGCCGACTCCACCTCCGCTGCCACCGCTAAATCCACCAGCATGATGCAGTCCGCTCCCACTGCTGTATCCGCCTGTGCTGCCGTATCCTCCTCCTGAGCTGAATACACCTCCAGTGCTAGAGCTCACAACAGCTGTAAAATATAACACACATTCTCAGACTTCACTGTGAAACAAACTGAACGTGTATCTGTAGTACTCATGTGGACAGAAAGCTACTTACAGATACTCACAGAACCTGCTCCCTCGCCAGATAATCTGATGAAAGAGAAAAAAACAATGTTTTGTGAATCTTCAAATAATGTGCCCATGTGACACACATATCTACTGAGAGCGAACTGAGGGACACATGACCGACATTTAATAACATTGGGAGAGGTTGGTGACTATTCCAGTGAAATGAGTTTAACATGAACTGTGGTTTAGGCATTGAGCACTGTACTGATGTGGACAATTTATACATAATCCATTATCCAGCTCCTTCAAATTCCCAATTTATTGATACTTTACACTTGAAGGCACAAAGACGAGAGACACACTTGCATGTGCACCACCTTGTGCTCTGACCCTTTTTTGTATTGTCTAGAAAGGAGTGAACTTTGGTCGATAGTCTGAGCTGCTCCTGAAGCCTTTCTCACCAGCATGTTTTGTTTCTGCATAAGTGTAATTTTTCGTCCCTGTCTTTCAAACTCTTTGTGTTGTCCTCTGTGATGTTGTGGTCAGGATAATACTACGTGTGGCTAATTCATGGAAAGCATAATGTTTGAAGAGTCCTTTGCTGAATCTCTCTGAGTCTGCCCCCATTGCGTATGGATGTTTGTGGCCACTCCAGGCACAGCTGGATTTTCCCTTTATTGATCTGTGAAGTTGCAAGACCAAGGTTCCATTTCTCTGGCAACTGCTTGGTTCACAAGCATGTGTTATGTTCACAGGTACCAGTGGTATTCAGTTTTGGACCATCTATCTACTATTTATTCTGCATTGGCAATATAGGTCTTGAGGGTTGGTATACCCCTGGGGATGTAATTGAATGTTTGGTGGTCTTTTTCAGGTCATACAGATTTACAAAACCTGCTGTACTGAGAAGTCATCTGACCTTAAGGCTGATCACTCTTGCCTAATCCCTCAGCCTGTTCTAGTTGTTTCACACCTTCCACCTCAGTAGCACATGCACAAGGGGTGCATCTGACTTCTTTTGCCACTCCGTCTGGCCTTCAATCACCATCTAATGATATGCAATGAGCACAGCCAAATGATCAACATTCAGGCATATACCTTAAGGATAAATAGGACACGCATAATGTGCATAATGCATAGCACAGAATCTTAGTCTAAGCCCCCTATGCTAATTCATTTGCTTGTTGATTTGGGTTCCTTGTTATGGTCGAATTCCTTTGCTGTTTTTCTAGAGTTCAAATCTCCAACAGATTGATTAGTTCTGTATCCTATTATCTCATGTTAACAGTTCACAATTGCAAATTCCACTACGCAATCTTCCATTTCTTGATCAAAAAGAGAATAAATATCATCATTATAATTTTCTATATTTCTCTACAGTGCAGGGATTTCCGTTTTAAAAGAGGCTGACACAGGCCACCTCAGAGAAATTCCAGTAAACAATTCAAGCGAGCATATTGCAAGGTTTGTTTTGGGAATTTAAATTGAGGATATCTTTGAGAGTATGTGCAAAAATTCAAGTGTATATTTCCAGAGTACTGCTGAACGTAGAAAACATGTCCATTTAATAAAAACATACGCAGGTGACAACGTGTAGCCTTTGTGCTTATTTTTAAGTTGTTTTTCTTACCATCTAAAGCGTGCCCTCCACTCTTGACTGAAGGAATTACATTTCTTCGCACTTACATGATGTGCATTTAGAATTCGGTCCATACATTGTTGTAAAATGAAAAACGCAGGACTGTGTCACCTTCTTTGGTAGCATAGTGTCAACTGTAAATTGTGCGCTGCATAACCGAGCGTTGAAAATAAACATAGTTTTCCTTCCAGTGACCTTGGGGGAAAACACTCTAAAATCATTAAATTCACCTACTCAGGCAGTTCTGCATGAAATGTTATTTCTGTTGCAAGTCTACAGCAACAAAAGACTTTCTAGAGATCATAGTTCGCGTTACGACTCACTCAGAATATTAGATTCTGGTCTCATAAAGACAAGGCTCTGCATATCCCCTTTTATTTCATTAAGCTTTTACCAGTGAGGCCCTGAATTATTGGTAACTGATTCTCTGGGGATTGTCATTGTAGGCAACCAACTGGCTACATGAAAAAACAAGGAGGATGCACCGTTGGTCTTTCTGGTAACTAGCAACTGATGTATAGGCATTTCTGACTACGACTTCCATTATTACATTATGGCCAAATGTTAAGAATGTCATGCAGGCTTCAATCCGAGTGAGAATTGATTAAGTAGTATCCCGAAAGCAACGACTACTCCAAACATTTGTGTATGCCTCTTGCATGGCTCCTCATGGACACCTTTCTACTCAGTTTAAGGAAGAGGCTGTTGAAATGTCTTCTTTGTGCAGTGATCCACATAATAACTCAGAAGTAATTCACAGCAAAGACTGATCCTTGATTCTTCGGCCCTCATATTCTGCTTCTTCAAACTCATTTTCCAAGCTAGAGTCAGAATCCTCAGCATTATTTCTGAGACGAATCTCCTATTGTAGAAATGATTGTCCACCTTGCTTTCACCCTTCCCTCCATTTCTGAACATAAAGGCATGGTTTTTGTAGAATGTCTAATGACATTTGAATAATCTAGTGAGTTACAAGAATGTATCCAGTCAGCTGTGTAAGAATTTGTATTTATATGGCTCTGGAAAGGTCATTTTGATTTAACATTCAGTAGAAATAGCCAGCCGGTTGGATAGCTGGAAGCATAAACCTTTATTGTTTATTACAGCTGTAAAACACACTAAGTTTGCCTTACTGTGTGTTACCTCTACTCCGAATGTGAGTTTCACACACAAAGCGATCTGACAATTGTTTTAACTGCATGGGCAGAGGCCCTCTTTGAACCCGTATGTTGCTACAACATCACATTTTTGACAAACTCGGCAACACAAATTGTACTTGAAAAACGTCCCCCCAAATGCATTTGCTTTGAATCACAGTCCGTTCTCTGATTGTCCAAGCGGTGGCATGATGAACATTCTTTAAAAGGTAATTGTGCTACTTAGATATTCAACCGCTCAAAAATGTTGACAGATGACACTCATTTTTTCGTTCACTCCTCTCACAAAGCTATCTTTGCCCTTCACATCTTACATAAGGAAAAACACTTTACACATCTATAAATAATCATTTTGATTAGATCCCAAATTGCCACGGGTGAGTAAAAACATGGAGTGACAATCTGCGTTATTTCTCCTCCTTGCCATTTTGGATCAGAATCCCTGGATGTAGTGGGGCACGGAGTGGGGAAACCACTCTGCGCGTTTTGTTTCCTGCAGGGAATCGTCATGCATCACATCTTGATGCAGGTTCCAAGAGCACGAGTCCCTGCATATTCTTCCCTCCTTTTGCACAGTGAAACATAATAATGGACGCTTCCATGTGTTTGGTACAAATGCCAATACTGACCGCCCCCGTGCATGCATGGCAATGATTCAGACACATTTTATCTTCATGCAGTGGATAATGGCAAAAGTCTGGATTCCTGTTCCATTATTCCTAAGATCTGTGTATAATGAAGTTGTATTTGTTTTATATATAGCGCAAACCTAGCTAGGAAGCAACAGAGCAGTGGTTGTGCTGTTGAGGTCCATAAGCCATTAGCCTATTGCACAGAACCCATTTTTCTGTATGAAATAAAACTCTTATGAACTCACCTGCACTCCTCTCCCTCTAGGAGCTTCCGGTAGGTGGCAATCTCAATGTCCAGACCCAGCTTCACATTCATTAGGTCCTGGTAGTCGTGCAGCTGCCGGTTCATATCCTGCTTGGTCTTCTGCAGAGCCTCTTCCAGCTCTGCCAATTTGTTCTTGGCATCCTTTATAGCACGTTCCCCTCGATCCTCGGCTTCACTTACCGATGCTTCAAGTTTGGCACACTGACATTTTAAAAAAGAGATGGGGTACAGTATTACTCTCTGCCTTTTTCCTTTTTTCCTGTTTCTCTTGTTGGCACTTAGCTCTATGCTAGTGCCTATTGTAAACAGGCTTTGTAGCAAGTGACATGAACTGCAGAATGTCCTTTTCTGACAGTTTACTTCCACACCCCTTTTAACACCTGAGCATTTCTGTGTAATCCCACACGTGGAAAGTCTGACACCACAGTGCACTTAACTCTGATTCGAAGTCTCGCTTTCATTCTCATGTCTATAAAACTGATGTGCAGGCCGCAGAGAGGGCACGCCAAAGGCAAACTTGTCTATAATCTCGATGCAGTGGCATCCTTCCACCCCCAAACTTTGCACTTTTGAGATCTTGTGAAACCTAATTTTCCTATTTGCAAAAGCACTTTCACATGATTGAAAGACCTAAAAAAATCGCACCAGTCTACCTTCAAAATCAGAGGTAAGAGATTTTTGGAGCGAAACCTGTTCACTCCTTTGCATTAATAAACATCCACTTGACTGTTAAACATTTCTTTGGGATTGGTGCAAAGCTCATGATGAAATAAAAGAACCTAGCTATTTTAGGATCTAATCTCCACACAGATTCTTCTGATTCTTTACCTTACAGAACCCTTATTATTGCTCTAAAACAGGCTTCGAAATGTGCACTTGTCGCTGTGTTTTAGCACGTAAGAAATGATGTGCTCATCGGATGTGGAGGACTTCGAGGACACGTGACATTTTATGGCTGGCTGGCAGCTCTTTAAGTTTTTGCCCCGGGTCTATAGGATATCTTTTTTAATTATTATTATTATTATTATTATTATTATTATTATGGTATTAATTGAGAGCGGACCTAGTTTCGGGAAGTAACTGAGCGCTTTACAATCATAGGGTGAAGAATAAGGTTAGGGAGCAGAGAAACAAGGGAATGTGGATCTAACAATAGGGGAGGGAGAGCAATTGTCAGCATTGGGGTTTACAAGCAACCTGGGGAGGAAACAGTAGGGATCAGATCACCCAGTCTCCGGCATGGTGGGGAGTGGATGGTGTATGCACCTAGGAGTTAGGGAGGAGCCATTCCTTGAAGAGGAAGGTCTTGAGCCCCTTCAAAAACTGTAGAAGCGAGGGGTCGAGCAGATGTTGATGGACAGGCGATCCCAGAGTCTTGGGGCGTAATAAGAGATGTCTTTCTTTTCTGTTTTTTCCCTTCCTGCACTGGCGGAGTCCAAGTCTGCACATGCCCTTACTTCTGGTGACTTGTAGGCCTCCAGATATGCTGAGTGAGGTGGCTTGGGGACTTCAGGGTGACTGCCTTGTAGATGATGCAGCAGGATTTGAAGATGATGATACAGGCATGCAGTAGGAGCCAGTCTATTTTGAGGAGGGTCGGGGTGATGTGGTTTTGCGGATGGTGAATGGTGAATTTGCGGAGTCCTTTGACTCGTGCTGCAGCTTGCGGGACACCTCATGGGAGCTATGGTTGTCACCGGAAGGTCTTGCAAGAGGACATTGCCGCCCTCTCCACCATCCAGGTGGGAGAAGACCAAGGCTTGGACAGCAGATCTGAAGTTGTTTTCTGGGATGAAGGGCTTGATTTTCCACAGCAGAGAAAGTTGGTACCACAACAAATCAGTAAAATTACTCATAAGGATAGTCACATTCTAGATTTAACATTCATATCCAAGGATGGCTTTTCTTTCAAAACCCCCATTCCACTAGTTTGGTTCGACCACTTGGCCAATAAATATGATTTCTCTCCCCACTGGATCTCAATTCAGTCTTTCAACCACACCTTAAGGCGGCGTAGCCGCTAGTGGAACCAATTTCTATTTAGATCTTTGCTCCATCTCCCATTTATATTTATTCCATGTGCCTGTATCTCATATTCCTCATATGAGACATTGATAAGGAATAGCATTATCTCACTTAGAAACTTAAAACAAAAATGGATTTTATTATTCCAGAGAAAAATGTGGGTGCCAGCAGGAGAGGAAATAAGAATCCCAGAGTCACCCAGAAGATATAAACCTTGAAGAAAGATAAAGAAAGATTTGCAAAAGTGTGGAGGACCAGTCAGACCCTTTTGTTAAAGCAAATGCTTTTACAAAAGAAAAAATACAAAAGACCCATTTCACAAGCCACACATACTATGGCAATCACTTATAGGTTTCTGGTAGCTCTCAAGAGGAATTTTATTATTTTCTTAACTAGTTCTGCTCTCCTACTCAAATCTAAAATGTCATGCCTACTCAAGATTTTTGTGATGACCTAGCACAGGGGTAAACATTTCAAGTTGCAAGCTCTGAGCCATAAAAAGTCATTCACCACCTCAATTCTATAAATAAACATTGCTCACCATTTTTATCTCGCCAAGAGTCAAACTGATATTTACTTATCTGAAATCCAAAAACAGCAATCTTTTTCAATGGTCTACCGAAGTAACTCATGAATATTGTACCTTTTAATAAAGATTCTCAGTTTTCAGAATTTCAACACCTGGATCAGAAGCTGTTCATCACAGTGGCTAAAACTAGCAAACTACCTTTCCATTAGATCCTTGTTCTCCAAAAATGTTAAAGAAGCTAACCCTTCATTCTAACTTGGGCTATTCTATCAGAAAAAATATGAATCCCTCATTATGTTTGTTGAATTGCCAAACTCTTTAAAATCAGCCACAGTGACCTTTTTGCTTAAAAGCCTTCAGCGTTGAGATTCTGCCCTATTTCATATTTATATAGACATTTTTTAGGGCAACCAATTGTCTTACGCGCTGAGGTGTAGGTGTGATAGACAATTACTAGAGTTGGCTGCTGCGTATTGTGGTGTTCAAGAGGAAATGCCCTAATCTCTAAAAAGAAATTCTGTAAGGTTAGTGTGAAAACCAATCATACTGCACTGAGCCCAATGTTCCTTTTTAGAATTTAAAACTGTAAACCTTACACTATTTCGTATTTAACCTACATCCTTAAGCATATTAACATGGTGATAATATTCTGTACCGATACTGGCTTGCTTCAGACTGTGCACAAGTGGATGTCTATGGATGCATCCAACATGGATGGCCTTTGTTGACTGGCATTTTGGGTGGCACCCAATGCACTGGTGCTCCCGAGATTGTCTCTTAGCATTGAATAGTGTCAAATGGTCGTCTTTTGGCAAGACTGTGTGACATTGGCTGTAAACGGGAAGCCCTTGAATGGCTAATTAGAACTATAATTGTATAGCCTACTCCAAAGTATGGGCCCACCCTGTCTCACATGAGCTACAATACATTCTAGCATGATACGACATGGAACAAACTTTTAATAATACCATGAAAGTGCCACGCTTTTTTCAATCTTACCATGCTAGTTTGAGCACTTAATTCCCTTATTCTGTTACCAACAACATTCTCCTTTGTACAGAGTCTATTCTTGCGTACTTCACTCTGTGCTCAGGCTTAGCAGCCCAGCATTAACATTCCAGAATTTGACCTCAGGCAAAACGTTTGCCGATGCCCAGGCATATAAGCCACCAACATTTCAGGATTGCCCAATCACCCAGTGAAGCCCCTCATGCATGCAAAATTACACTGTTTACTAACGGACAATTCCACCAATCTCACTTGGAAACGCAACCCCATTTTAGCAAACTTTTAGGGAATATCTGCTATCCTTCTTTTGCAGCTCTATAGGTAGCTAAAATAGCTTACAGGACTGGCATAGACACACACTGCTAGCGAAAAACATCCCCCCTGCTGAATCCCACTCCCCCTGTGTTTGTAGTGCCCATTTCCTGCTTTCCCTTCCTCTACTCTTCTTCTTGATCATTTTGTCTCCTCCAGCAGACTAACGTCTGGATACTCTTGGTGAGGGCACAGCACACCACTCCACAGACCCGACTTGGCGCTCGGAAACTATTTTGGTGGTGATTTGGGGCAATGGAAAAGTATATCAACATAACATGCCCCTCTCTGGAGACATAAGTCAGCTGCATGTTATAGAAAGGTTTTTTTGTGTTAACCATCTGTAATCCATTTTTGCCAATTTGGTCTACCAAGCCTCACCAGTGACTTGGATATTGGCTAAATAACACCACTGTGCATTGAATTTTCGTCAGTTTGCATCCACTTCATCAGTTTTATCTGTAATAAATATGTCTGTTCATGTAGCAGTAGCAACACTAAATGTAGCTCTCAATTGTCGCATAGTTCACGTTTGTTCTGTTGTTTTGAAAGACTTTGCTCTATCGTGGTAACAAGCATGCCCTTAATTTTTTTACATTGTTCTAACCAAAACAGTTTGTGATAAAATCACACCTTCATGAGAACATATGCTTTGTTGTTTGCGTTACTTGAATTATTGAATTCTGCTGTCTTACCTGTGCTTTCACGTTATCAATTTCTCCCTTCAGTCTTTGAATCATTCGATTGTGCTCTGTGATTTCATTTCTAGTGATACGCAGATCATCTCCATGTCGTCCAGCCGTAGTACGTAATTCCTCATACTAAGAAAGAAATGCAAACATGTAACGTGGAAAAGAACAGAATTTGAATGCACCCAAGAAACAAGGGTACTTGTGCACTGTTTCTACGACTTTCTTCTCTGATTTACCTAGGCTAATACATTGCATTTCGTTGTCTTTTAATTCTTTATCTTTCGCTGTCTTTCGTTTTGGGCACTCGGTACAGCACTGAGTGTCCGGGAGGACCAGAGGAGTTTGTGAATGGAGCAAAGACATTTTACCAAAATGTTTTTCAATGGGAAAAACCCACTGAAATACTCTTCGTAAATCAGGCCTGGATCAATTTACAAAACCTTTCCCCAATAGATTTGGAGGACCTACTTGGACTTTCCAATAAATATTATGATTGTACTTGAATATTTTGATTCATTTTGTGTTTGCGGTATGGAAAAGTGTTGGTTCCTTTCAAAAACATCACGATTTTACCTTTTGTCCATTAAGCCACTAAGGGCTAGTATAATTAACATGGTTAGTGATTATGGGTTACTTTACTGTCTGCTTTTAACCCACTTATGTTATATGTGACCTGATGTATGGTTAGAGTATACACACCTTAGTTTGGTACCAAGATTCTGCTTCAGCTCGGCTCTTGTTGGCCATGTCCTCATATTGAGCTTTAACCTCGGCGATGATGCTGTCCAGATCCAGATCCCGGTTGTTGTCCATGGATACAATGACGGAGGTGTCTGAGATCTGTGCCTGCAGCTGGCATATTTCCTATAAATTGCCAAAGACTATGTCATTGCTTTATTCGGCACTCAATCCATTTCCACCTGCCCTTTATGGTGAACTGTCTTTATTTGACATTACATTTAAGGTTAGCTGCCCATCCTTTTTAGAAAACAGAAACCAAAAGCACATAAAAATTGTTGACTTAAAGTGACTGCTGGTTTTAACTCAATTTAAAAAATGAAAGCCAATGGCAAAAAGCCATCAACCCATTTCATTATTAAGTAAAAGACTACAACCACTCCATTTTGTATAAGCATTCCCTCATAAATGTTGTTTTAAGTGAGATTTCCTTACCGCCTCAAACAGTATTCTAAGGAAGTTGATCTCCTCCACCAAAGAGTCCACCTTTGCTTGTAACTCTGCCTTATTCAAAAAGGCAGCATCAACATCCTGTATAGGAGCAGATTAAATTAGACCTATTTTTCTTCATTAGCAGATCATTGCTGACATGCATTCTGCTTTTCTCACTTTAATTGGCCTAGTTTTCTAATAATGTTTCTTCCTAGTAGCATCATGCATATTTTACTTCGCATGTCATGAAACCATTTTGAAATTATACAGTCATTCATTAAGACGTGTATATATTTTCTAGGAATGACAAGTTCCCAATGATGTGGTTTTGATAATATTAGGGTAAATTATGGTAAAATATTCTAGATCTCACCTTCTTGAGGACCACAAATTCGTTCTCAGCTGCTGTGCGCTTATTTATTTCATCTTCATATCTGATGGATTAATGAAAAGATGTGATGATACAAAGCACACTTTAATTTTCATATTTATTGCAGCATTGCTTTTTTTAACCAGGGGTTGAGAATATTCACAATTTTCAAAGATATTGTCACATGCACATGATGGGTAGTTGGACTTTATATCCTCCCTTCCATTTCTTGTGTGAAAAGTAGTTATTTTTCATGCTTTAAAAAACATGGGAGCAGAGGTTAGTTTGGAAATAAAGTTATAACATACATGTTAACACTAGGACCTATGGACTCTCCTACCACTGATATATTAAATGACTCCTTAATTCTGATATGGGAAAAATCATCTTATGTTTACAAGTGGCATATCACAAAGGTTGATTAGAATACATGACTCAGAGCAACTTACTTTCGCTTGAATTCCTCCACAAGATCCTCCATGTTCTTCCTGTCTGATTCTAAACGGACTCTGTCCCCACCCATACCTTCCAGTTGCCGCCTTAGGTTTGAGATATAGCTCTCAAAAAGAGGCACCATATTACTTTTTGCTGTCTTTTGGTCTTGCAGAAGATTCCATTTAGTCTCCAGCATCTTATTCTGTTGTTCTAGGAACCGCACCTGAAAGCCAGCAGGTAGGACATTATTTTAACGTTTTTATCATGTTTATGAAAGTTGCTACTTGGCTGTGCAACTACTTCTGGTAAATGAACTAAAGAGTAGAAGGAAATGATGTTGGGTCTTAAACCCATACTTAAAAAAAGTAGAGGGAGAAGTAGGGTTCCAAAATAAGTGAAAGGCTGGTCAATGTGTTAGTAACACTTGTATAAAAAGTGCCCATAGGAATGTCTTGGTATTTCTAAGAATACATTTAGTTACAACAGCTCATGGTTACATATGCATGACATTTATTAATTAGAAATATGCAGTTTGGAAATGAGGTGCTTGTGCCTACTCCCCTTTAAACAATTTACGTGTTGGACTTGCAAATACCTTGATACTGAAATCTTACCTTGTCAATGAATGAGGCAAACTTGTTGTTGAGGGTCTTGATCTGCTCCTTTTCATCCTTTCTCACTTGCTGGATGTGTGGGTCTATCTCCAGATTTAGAGGAGTCAGCAGGCTTTGGTTGACAGTAACGTTTGTAATCCCTCCTGGGGGACATGTTGGAAATCCTCCTCCAAACCCAAAACCAAGGCCAGCTCCAGCACCACCTGATACTCCTCCAAGAATGTATGCACTGCTAGCTCCTCCACCAAACCCATATCCTCCACCAGGGGCACCAAAACCATATCCACTTCTTAAAGTGCGGGTGCCACCAACTGAAATTCTGCTTGGACCAGAACTGGCATTGTAGAGACTTCTGCTGCCAAAACCAGCAGTCCCTCCAATACCCGAACTGCCAACGATTCTTCTTGTGGAAGTAACAGCGCTGTACTGGCTCCCGCTCCTGGGCAGAAAGGCTGAAGAAGAGCTGAACCCCTGCAGTCCCCCCTTAGAGCTAGTGCGAATGGATTGCTGAGACATTGCGTCTCCTTAAAGATCGAATGAAAAGAAATGGAAAATGCGCTGGAGCAGACAACTGAGTGGCACAGAGTGCATCCGTCTGAAATGCTGGCTGAGCTTGAACCTACTTTTATCTGTCAGCAAAACTGGGATTGGTCCCATAAACGCTGAACAAGGACCCTACCTTTGAATTTATGAGCTTGGAAGCTTTGCAGGCACTCGCCCTGTTCATCCTGACTAATGGGCGACTAATAAACACACACCTCTGAAATAAAAACGATGCTGCTCATGTTCTGCTGGCATTATTATCTCCATAAAAGGGTATATTCAAAGAATTACAATGTGGATTCCAAATTATAATTAACGACCAAGATCCTTAGAAGTTTCCATCACATCAGCATCTTTTTATATGACTTTTGGGTTGGTTGAATGTGCTGAGAGTTGCCTCCCTTTGGCTCTGGTCTTCTAGCTTCCCAGAACTTCAATAGACAGCATAATTTCTTTGCAAAATTGATTTTATGGTTGATGCAGCTTTTAGAATGTGGTTCCTCCCTCTTGGCTGAGAAGGAAAGCATGCTTCACAATGCATTTTTGGTAATGATGCGGTCCTTGAAGGTGACAGTCTCATTCTTTTTTGTAATGTTTATGTGCATTTCTATCATGATGTGGGTGTGGCATGTTTAGTGGGGTTTTCCGTATTTGCTTTAGATAATATGTGGTGCAAGTAGGAGAACACATGCCTTTCCTTTCCTGAACCGACCCGAGTACTGCATTATGAGAAACGTCATAAATGTGCCTCTCTACCTTACTTGTGGGAATTCGGCTAAGCAGGATAACCCAGCATGCATCGCAACCTCTACTGAGTAACGCTGACAGCTTCGTGAACCTGGAGGGCAAAGGAAATGTTTAAGATTTGAACTATGTACATCTTTAGTTAGATCTTATCAAAGAGAAAAGGAGATATACACATGGAAATGTGTGCATAAAACGTTCCATGCGCGAGCTAGGATTATATTTTAGGATGGCTGACTAAAAAGGCTTCTCGTGCGAAACTTCAAGAAAATAAATGTCAGCCCGTTTGGTGGAACCCCCACGCCCTGTGCGATTTTGTTCATACGTGTTGAATGGCATGCCCGGGAAGGTCTGCACAGGCACAACCATGTACCTCGCTCCCACATGCGCCTCGCCTGCCCTGCTGGTCCCTCTCTGCTTTCAGACGGGTGGCACCGTGAGCAAGTGACAGAGCATTTTCTTTTGTCATACTTTCTAAGTTTGCTATTTAAAAATGTCACCTTTAAGGACATCTTTATTGGATTTGTAAATACTATGGAATTGATTTACAAAAGCGTTTAACAATGGCGCAATCCCACTTCTAAACACAATTTATTTAATCAATATAAATAAAACACTGATATTAATAATACTATATTTCATATTTAGAAGACAGCAATGCAATTTGGTCTATCTGGCTTTTGTTTTCCAGTTTTCTCTAAGTAGAATACATTTGTGGGCCCAAATTAATTATTCCTACATAAGAAGCCCCACACAGAGGAATACCGAAGGAGAGAGCTGGGCAGCTTTACATGTGAAGAGGAAAGTAACACTGCTGCTGAATGGCAAACAGCAGTTCCTGACTCCTATCAGTTGATGCCAAGTCTTTTTTGTATCCTTCGAGGAGGAACTTGGGACCCTTTCTCTGCTCTTTGAAGGATTTAACGCTTGTTTGTTATCACAATTAGAGCACAATTCTTAGCTCCGCTCAATGTCCCCTGCAAGGACCTTTTAAGTGAAGGAAGGTAGGTATTTTTCCGGGTTTTCTACACCGCCTTCATTGTCTTGAGCCAAAATTTTGTCACTTTTTAATCAGTGTGCCTCCTGTGGTGGCACCATGTCAAAAAAGATGACCATGCTCTCTGCATTGGTTGTCTACAGTATAACCACTAAGTTAAATAGTATCCCGTTTGTCTAAAAATATTTTACCCGCAGGCTCAAGGACAGGGAAGGGATTAAGCTGAGGGCACAATTTGAGAGGACAAGGCATCATTTTGGGCCTCATTACGACCCAGGCGGTAAGGGGTTAACGGCAGCGTTAACAGCGCCGACCCTTACCGCCTGAGTACGAGGTCCCTTAGCGCCATGGCGCTTTTAACACCTGCTTTTAGCAGGTGTTAAAATCCATGGCGCTAAGGGACCATGGAGTTAATTACGCCACCGTAATTTACGGTGGCGTAATTAACGCCTTCCCCACTCCCATTATACCCTATGGGGCAAAAATGGGAATGGGGAAGGGTAAATGGGGATTGGGGACTTACTGCCCCGCCAAGGTCGGAATGGGGCGGTAAGTCCGCCAACCACCATGGCGTAAACATAGTTCACGCCATGGTGGTAAAGTCACGGCCCAGGCGGTAACTTACCGCCTGGGTCGTAATGAGGCCCTTTGAGTCTGCTTACAAGGCACAGCAGCAACTATGTAAAGAGGGAACATTTTCAGGAAGCTAGTCTTACAGCAAATCTTCCTGCACCTTCAGATGAAGGCCGGATGTGCTGAGTCTGTTTACGAGACTTATTTCCACATCCTTGTGACAAAGAATACAGGACGATTTTGAGCTTGTGGTACAGAACCACCATTATCGGTGGAAAGTCCAACCTTTCTGCCACAAATCTATCCCAAAGGTAATTGCATGGCAGTGGTTGTGGCCCATCTGAGGGAGTTGGACAAATGTTTTGCACATGCTTATCTGAGTGACTGCCTCATCAAGCCAGATTCTCCAGAGAAGCCCAGCTAAAGCTTCAACATAGCAGTCAATGCTCTGGCTTGTCAGGGCCTGAGAAAGTTGACAACCATGTGTGGCGGCTTGCGCTGCCCAGAACTATTCCAGCTTCAAGTAGAAGTCCCAGGGTGTTTGTTGGAATTCTTACAGAGAACTGGTTCAGGGATTCTTAGAATCTTTAAGGCCATTTATTTATTTATTACATTTATAATACGCCCAGACCAGAGGTATCACGGCATAGTTGAAAACAATGGGTAAATACAATCTTAATATTATAAAGCATGAATACAGTAAAAACAATGGTAATGTTACATACAGTGTATATACAGCAGACGGTGGAGGTCTAGTCAGGTGAGTTGGGGTCTTCGTTCAATTTAATATTGATTGAATAGCCAAGTTTTCAGTGATTTTTTGAATTGTAGGTAGGATGTTTCATTCATGATACTGGTAGGTAGGGCATTCCAGTATCTTGGAGCAAGGACTTTGAAGCTGCTACCCCCGATTTCTCTCTTTTGTATCTAGGGATTTCGAGTTGTGGGTTGTTATTGGATCCAAGGAGTCCGGTCTGAGATTTCATCAGGACTCTGTTAATGAGGTATTTGGGGGCTTTATTAGCAATGCATTTGTGTGTGATGCTTAGAGTTTTGAATAGTATCCTAGCTTGAATGGGGAGCCAGTGGTTGTCTCTCCTGACGTTGGAGATGTGTTTGGATTTTGTTATGCCTAGGGCAGCTCGGAGAGCTTTGATCTGCATAAGTTGAAGTTTGGCTATGTTGGTTTTGGACATGCCAAGGAAGAGGATGTTACAATAGTGAAGCTTGGAGAGTAAGATTGATCTTGCTAATGTGACGCACTTATCAGGTGAGAGGAGTGTACGACTAAGGGAGATGAGTTTGGAGGTGTAGGCAGTAGAGGAGGCTAGTGTGTTTACTTGTTTGGACATAGTTAATGTGGCATCTAAGTAGACACCAAGTGTCTTAACTTGTTTAAGTACAGGGATTGAGGTGCCATTAATGATGAATGATTTGTAGGCCGGCTGAAGTGTGTCGATTTTTGAGGATGAACCTGCTATGAGGAGCTCTGTTTTGTCATCATTGAGGCAGAGGCTATTATTAGCCATCCAGTTTTGGATAATTGAGTAATTTGTTTAATGAGCAGTGAGTCTTGCTCAAGGTTGCCTGTAAGTGGGATGAGGATCTGGGTGTCATCTGCAAAGTTGGTGTAGATGACACCCATGGCATCCAGGCAGAGATGAGCAGCTTAGTATGAGCGTTGTACAGTGTGGGGGATAGGCAGGGACCTTGCGGGACGCCTTTGGGAACTGGTATGGGGTCAGCTGATTGTTTACCAATGGACACTCTTGATGACCTGTCTGCTAAGAATGATTTAATCCAGTCAGTGGCATCCTTAGACAGGTTGAAGTTATTTGCTAGTGTGCCACAGAGTTTGTCGTGGTCCACCAAATCGAATGCCGCCGAGAGATCCAGTAGTATTAGTAGGCAGAGTTTGCCTGCATCTCTGGTGGCATCCATTTGGATCTTCAGATCGAGAAGGGCTGTCTCTGTGCTATGATTAGGGTGGAATCCTGACTGTCAGTCTCCTAGTAGTTGGTGCTGTTCTAGGTGGTTTTGTATTTGGGAGTAAGCCATTTTGTCGATTATTTTTAGGATAAACGGTAGCATTGTAATAGGTCAGTAGTTAGTGGGGATTGAGGGGTCTGAAATGGGTTTTTTTTTAGGAGGGGGGTTACCCATGTTTTTGTTAATACTGGTGGGGACTGAGTTGGTATAGAAGGAGGCATTAACACATTCAGTAATGATGGGTGTGAGGGTAAGGGCGCAAAGTTTAACTAGGTGGGATGGGAGTTGGTCTTCTTTGCAGTTGGAGGCTTTAAGTTTGGCTATGGTGTCTAACACTTCTTAGTGAGAGACTGGTGTGAAGTGAAATGGCTTGCCCAGAGTGGAGTAAGATAGTTTATCTGTGATGGTGTTGGAGTTTTTTCTGCTGACAGGGTTTTTTTGCTTTCAATCTTTTTTTGCAGTAGTAGGATTTTGGCTGCAAGAGCGTCTTGTATTGTGGTGCACCAGGCTTTGCTGGCGTTAGTGGGTGCCATAACTTGTCATGGATTTTCTAACTCTCTGAGGATAGAGAATAGTTCTTTGCTGTCTGAGGAGGAATTAGTGATGCAATAGTTAAAGGCATCTGCTTTTTGTGTGATTACGGCTGATTTGTATCTTTTGTTGGCTTCATCAAAGGCTTTCACTGATTCTATGGTGTTAGTTTTCCTGTGTAGGTGCTCAAGCAATCTTTTTGTGTGTCTCAGGGAGACTAATTCCACATTGAACCAGGTGCGTGATCGTTTGTCTGTTTTTCGAGTTTTTGTGGTGATGGAACCAAGTAAGTCAATAGTATGGGTGTGGCACTGTTCTGCTAGGTAGGCAGGGTTGTTGGTGTCTGGAGAAGTGTTGGCTAATGCTGCATTAAGGACGGGGGAGAGGTTGTCTGCTGAGAGCTTCTTAATATTTCTGGCTTCAAAAGTGTCGGGTTTATTGGAGGTAATGTGGTCTATGAGATTGTTGTTCAGAGTGAAGTTGATAATGAAGTGATCTGACCACGCTACAGGGAGGAGGGAATCAATATTGACTTGTGCATTCATCGTGAAGTGCCAGTTCAGTGTTCTTCCTTTAGAGTGGGTGGGTTCATTTATCAGCTGTGAAGTTCATGTCTAACATTGCAGTGTGGAAGGCTGATGCGTCAGGATCAAGGTGATCACTATATCATAAGTTGATGTCTCAGAGAATGATACATTTAGTGTTGGGCTTGATGATGAGTGTTAGTAGTAGGGGGATGTCCAAGTTAAGGTGAGTATTTTTATTCAGTGATCTGAACACTACCAAAAATTTGGTAGTGGTTTTAGGGTTGGATGTATATTTTACCAATAGTAGTTTGTAGCCCTGTATTTGTTCTATTGGACAATCTCTGATTTGCAGGTTGGTTCTGGCTATTAAGGCGATTCCGCCTCCTTGGGTGTTGGTCCTGTCTGTTCTGTGGATGCTAAAACTTGGGGGATAGCAAGAGCTAAGAGTGGGCCTGCGGCATGGTGTAGCCATGTTTCAGTGACCACCAGGATATTGAGTTGTTGGTCCACTATGAGGTCATGGATTTCTATGGCATGAGCTCTGAGGGATCGCTCATTGATGAGTGCTCCTTTGAGATTGGATGTGGGGGCATGATATGGTGTGTTTCCAGGAGTATTACCTAGGTTGGGGCTAGTGGGGCTAGGGGGAAAATGACTCTAGGGCTATCCCTCTCTATCTCAACTTTGCCAGCCTCTTGCCACATCCCTAACCCAATCGCCCCCAAGTCATGGTTCGTATTAGTGAACGGTGACCCCTGTCTGTCTGCTCGTCTGACAATTTCTAGATGCCGTGCCCCTAATTGATGTCTGCCTAACTCCATAGGGGCTTTCTAACTGTCCCTCGTCTGGCTCCGCTTAGTGTTCTAAGGGAGTTAGGTGCCTCCTTCCACACAGTTCCAACTGCTCGGCACACAACCATAATCTCACCTGGCCCTCTTCTACTCTGATGACTCATGATATTCTCCTCCCCACCACTCTACGTCCCTTTGATGTTACACTCGGCCTTCTGTGATTTATCCAATGGTTTCATCACTCCTTTCCCCGCAGCGACCTCTCAGCATGTGGCCAGGGGATGGCAGCAGCTACCTGATCCTGACACACGGAGCGGCTATATGAGGGAGCATCACATGGGGGGGGAGCCTCCAGGAGAGTAGCAGGGCACCATCGGACAAGGCATGGTATTCCCCTTCCTCTCTTGAGGATACCTCATCCATAACCAGTGCATTAATGGCATATTATTACACTTCCCCTCATCCACCTAGTAGGGCTACTGAAGATCTTCTTGATGGCAAGGGCCTCTAATTCCAGCAAAGTATACATTTTTTCACGTGGTAAAGATTTGCAACTCGTAAACAAGATGGAATGTTCTAATCCATCACAGATTTGTGATATGACTGCTCCTAACCCTGTAAGGGGTGCGTCTGTTTGCAGCACAAATTCCTTTGAGATATCTACTACCTTTAGGATTGGGTTCTGGCACAGGGTTTCTTTTAAATTGTTATAACATATATCAAACTTGTCAGTCCAATGGAGTTTCTGGGGTTCTGGGGTTTGGTGTTCTTATGTTTGCCTGTCAGCCTGGCTGTTCTGTCCAAACAAAGTTTGGGATAAACGTACGGTACAACCCAATTAACCCTAGGATGGCTCTGAGATCTCTTTTAGTTTTAGGGTTAGGGGTATATAAGACGGCTTTCACTTTTTCATTCCCTACAAAGAATCTGAGGTATTTCACGGCTGTCTGGGCCAGTCTTCATTTGGATGGATTGGCAGTTAGACCAGCCTCTCTGAGGGCTCTCATAATAGTAAAAAGATGGAAAAGGTGGTCCTCCTAGGTTTTACTATAAATGATGATATTTTCAATTTAAGCTGCACAGAAAGCAGAGTAGGGCTGTAATATGCTGTCCATGAGTCGTTGGAAAGTGGCTGGAGCGCCATGTAATCCAAAAGGGAGTAATTTGAACGGAAATAGTCTTAGGGGCATACACTGGGACCTGCCAGTACCCTTTTGCTAAGTCTAGGCTGAATAGAAAAGTGGCATTTCTGAGTTTATCAATTAGGTCATCAATGCGTGGCATGGGGTAGGGACTGAAGTCTGAAATGGCATTAACTTGACAGAAATCTATGCAAAACCTCCAGGAATGGTCAGGTTTGGTAACCAATACGATAGGGGAGGACCAGGGGCTGGATGAAGGCTTGATAATATTTGCTCTTAACATCTTATTCACTTCCTCAACCACTATCTGTTTACGGGCTTCCGGGAGTCTAGACAGTTTTAGATGAACCACTTTTCCCTTAGTGTTCTATTATAGTGATAGGTATAGTGATAGGTGCCTTTTACTCTTCCTGGTTTTTCTGAGAATACATCGAGAAACGATGCGACTACATCTTTTAGATCTTCTTGTTGTTAATTAGATAGCACTGGAGGAATCAATTCAAAGTTGTCTATTTCTTCTGGAACCAAACAGGATAGTATTGTGGCATGGGTGGCTGACGGGTTCTCCTTCCACTCTTTTAAGGGATTTACATGATATAGATGGACTTTCTGTTTCCTGTCCGGTTGGGCAACCTTAAACAGGTCCCCGTTTGTTCCACTATTTCATATGGCCCGTGCCAATTAGAGACAAGCTTGTTTTCCCAGGTGGATAAGAGGACTAGTACATTTTGTCGTATGGAAAACGATCTTAAGCTCACTTTCTTGTCATAAGTGGATTTTTGTTGCATCTGGGCTTTTTCTATAGGAGTACAGACTAGATCTCGAACAATTCTCAAATGATTCCGCAATGTGGTAGTGGTTTGCGAGAGGGGAATGCGTGCCTCTTCTCGTTCTTCCCGTGTCTCCTGGTGCATGTCCAGGACATATCCAGGTTCTCTGCCATGAAGTAGTTCAAAAGTAGAGAATCCAGTAGAGGCCTAAAGTGTTTTCCTTACCGCAAATATTGGCCAGGGGATCATTCGGTCCCAGGCAGTGTTCTCCATTCCGGGACCTGAAGGGAAGCAGGCGTGTGACGGTTGAGCCACGAAGGAAGCCAGAAGGCCATCTACAGATAGTTGGTTAAAGCAACACGCCGCAGAAGCGCAAACCGGACCGGAGACACTGGAGAAAACCGGTGAGTCTGCCCGAAGCCAGTGGGGACCCGGGGCATTCCGGGGGCCGTGCCAACAGCAATTTGAATGTGAAACCATTATTAAAACCAAATGAAGATTGTTTGAATGCAGAAAAAGGCAAAGTACAATCCCCAATGAGCTATGAATGCATGAAATGAAAATGTGGGCAAATCTTGAACAAACCTTACCGCAAACATATATACCAAGCCAAGAGCAATACATACAGTATTGGTGAGGCAGAGAAACTGTGAAATATATGAGAAGACACCAGGCAATTGAAACACATGAGAAGTCCTGGCAAGACAAGACACCAGGCAATCGAAATGCCTAAGAAGTCCTAGCAGGGGAGTATACCAGGCAAGTGAAAACCACAAGTGAAGTCCTGGCAGGATAATACACAAGGCAGCTGGAATTGCATAAAGAGTCCTGGCAGCTCCAGAGATGTTAAAGAAAGACAGTGCTTTCCAAACCAAGGAGAAACCTGTGTTAAAGAAAGACTGTTAGAGAACTTGTTTTATAAACAGCAACCTTGTGAATCAAGATGAGACACAAAGGAACTGTTGATATAAGAGATGATTGCCATCCTCTGTATCCAAGGGCTTCCAACTTTCCACCTTGGAGAACATTTTTGTTGGAGCTATCCTTACTTTCAGTTGAAGAGGGCTGGTCGAATCCTACATCTGCTCTCCCTCC
Organism: Ambystoma mexicanum; assembly: GCF_040938575.1. Lineage (NCBI taxonomy): Eukaryota > Metazoa > Chordata > Amphibia > Caudata > Ambystomatidae > Ambystoma > Ambystoma mexicanum. The sequence goes on along the minus strand of NC_090926.1, from coordinate 241,521,873 downwards.
CACAAGATACATGGCCCAGAAGAAGAACCGCAAATACTGCGATTGCCTATACCACTTCGGACCGATTCCTAGTGCGCCAATGCCAGATAGGTATGGCAAGAAGTACCTGCTTCACCAACCCTACAGCCCAGGAGCAGTGCAAACGCTTCACAGAGTGGATGACGAGCCTCAAGGCGACACTAAGGAGACTCCAATTGACAATGTTGTCTAAAGCGCCAAGAAGCCATGATACTGATGTGTTTAGAGACACCATGACATAGTAGCGTTAGTCACGAAGCATACGTGCCATCCGCACATTGGGACACAATCACAAACACAAATACACGAAGAACACAAGCGCACAGTTCTATAAGTCAGCGGACAGACACACACACACATACTGCCTTTCTTTATTATTTTTGTCATTAGACTCACCGCAGCAACGCAGAAACCGCAAGAAGAAAGAGATCCTGAACAAATGCTTGCAGATGTGCCATTAACCCTAATGGAACTGAACGAGCAACACAGAGCCGAACAAATTCATGCTGCACAGAGGAGCAGACGTGTGGGACACGGCCGGCTGCCAATGCCACCAAGATACAAGTGCCATTCCATACCCTGAACTACAGTAACTCCAGCTTTAGTAAAAGTGAATAATTCTTCATAAATTCAGAAGAATTTGCAGGTGCAGAGCCCAAAATTACAGTTTCTGAGCACGTGACCCATCCGACCTGATGATGAACTGAAACCAGCAGCTGGGAACTAGGAAAAATCTCACACAGCCAGACAAAGGCTTGTAACAAAGAAGTTACATCGAGAGACAAGTGTTGCATGATGAGAACGAGCACTCTCATAGTCTTTGGTGGTGCACACATGTTACAATGCAGACACATCGTTTTTATTTATTACCTTGAGAAGGTACACCACAAGCTGAGAACCTTTTAAATCCCAGGCTTGGGGAACGTCTGCTCTAGCAAATCACAGTTCAGGACCCTAGGGGTGCGTAGCAATGGGCAAGAACCAATGGTAAGACCCTCACACTCCAACATTGTAGAGTATTAGGTAATTGGGGAGGGGCTAGGCCAGACACCTGACATGGTAGAGCCAGTAAACTAATAAGTATAAGATCTGCTATAGGGAGACTACCACTCAGCACCCAATCCCCAATGACGATAGGTTTTCTGGAGAAGGGCCCAGGTTGTAGCGTCACTCTGATGTCATTTGGGTACAAAACTGGCCTGCGAGCCAGGAGATGTTGAGTTGGTCCTCGATTCTTGTCTATCCATGTACTGATCCCTGTTGGTTTTGGCTGTAATAAACCGCAGTTTGTACTTGCTGTCTGTCTGGGCCTCCGTTCCTTTTGGGGAAGGAATGTGTTGGGCCTTCCATGAGTTCTGAGTCTGCAAACTTCTAGTAGCCCTCGATCCTAACTGGGAGTTACATCCAACAACGTGGTAGGCAGAGGATGGTTCCTGGCACCAGCCTGGCACTAACCTGACTCCTTCGCCGCCGAACCTGATAGGTTGTGGGACCCTTGCATGTAATTCGAGTAGAACGGGAAATGTGTACCCATTTTTAAAGGCCGTCGAGAGCCATTTGGAAATCATTCTGCAAGAAATATGCGAGTTGTACAGGCAGACCAGGACAGGGAGGCGAGCACCTTGGCTGGGAGCTGGCAACCGAGCAGTGTCAGCGAACACGGAATGTAAGTATTGGTCCATGCTAACAGCAATTTTGAGTGTGAGGGACGGTGTGGAGTACTGGGGGAAGGGTAATGAGGAGGTATTGTTAGATGTTGATATAGTGTGGTCTAGTAGTGTCATAGTATTGTCTAGTAATATTGTAGTGAGTAGGGACTTACACTTTCTCTGGAGTAGGGACTTTCTCTGTTTAGGGCACATTCGGTCTTCGAGGCAAAAGGTTCTGATGAGCCATATGGACTACATAAATGAGAGAATTGGGATGACAGAAGTTGTAAATAAAGTATTCCTGTGAGTTGGGCGTTTTAGCTCAGGTCATAGATGATGGTTAGCTGGAGCTATCCTAGACTGCAGAAGGTGAGTCGACTTGCTAAGTCTCCTGGAGAGAGGGCGTTTCACACGTTAGGTGATGCAATGGGTGCAGTTGGATCACAAGAGAATATTGGTATACTCTGCTCTGCAGAAGCAGGAAGATAACTGTTGGATTTGTGTGGGGTTGGAGTAATGGGTCATTGTTGTGTGTGCCCAATCGTCCATCTACCTGTATTGTGATTTAGCTTGGTGACGTCACCCTTAGGTTGGTGCATAGGATGGCAAGTTTGACGGTGAGGAGCTAGTGTTGACAACTTGGGTTTGGCAGACGAGGTGAACCAATGGCGGTGCACGGAAGGCACATCCTCAGGATTGTGGTTGTGTGCCTGAGGAGGCAGCGATTGTAAAGGTGGGGCAGTGCACGGTGCACACCTGAGAAGGTGCAGAGCCGGAAAAAAGTGTTGTCATTGTGTCCTAACCATTACTCCTGAACAGCGGATTATTGAAACCCTCAACTTGAGGTCAGGTAAATGGTATTACGATGTATCAGGGCATTAGCGGAGGAATTACCCCCTTCAGGATTTGTGTTAACCGTTACCCTCCTTACAAGGAAAAGCTTTGTAATTATGGCATAGAATGGTCCAAAGGTACTGAAGGTAAACTGAAAAAGCCATGGCCACCATGTGGGAGTTTCTCCAAGGACGTGCAGCAATCGCTATTGAGACACGTTCACAGTGCTTATAAGGGGAAGAAATTGTCAAAACGCATGGCTATATTCGAGTTGTGGTGCATGTTTCAGGAGGGAGAGGGGGAAGCAGCAAAGTGTCACCGGATGCTAAGCCAGCAGGCAGTGAAGGAAGAGAGGTCTCACCCTTTTGCACCTCCCCCTGACCCTCCAAGCATAATATCTGATGACACAGATGATGAGCAGGGGATGTACCCAATTAGGGAATTGAGGGCAGCAGAGGAGTATTCAAATCCAACATATAAGCCAACACCATACACTAAGGAGTACAAACAGAAGGGTACAGGAAATCCACCGAGCAACAAAGGGGTGAGCAGCAAGGCAGAGCAGAGAGCGAAGGAGGAGTTTCGGAACTTAATTACGAGGGAGTGGATAGCAGCGCAGGTGCTTCTGAAGCTTTAGGGTAAGACGGATGGGGAGGCAGAAGGGGTGACGGAGGCCATTCAGAAACTGGAGAGGGACAGCAGGTCTACCGACTGGACAGAACTAATGGAGGAGAGAGCAGAAAAGGACAGGGAGGTGAGGTTGGAATGAGACGAGAGGGAGCAGAAGAGGGAAGAAAAGCTGGAGCACGAAGACAGGGAGCGGAGAAAGGAAGAGGAACAGGAGCATTTGGAGAGGGAATGTAAAGAAAGAATAGAGAGGGATCTAAAGGAAAGGAAGAGAGAGGAAATGGAGATGAGGGAGAAACAGGAGAGAGAGATAGAGAAGGCAGAAAGACAAAGGGAGATAGCAGCACAAGAGAAACACAAGTTGGCAGGGAGCGAACAGAGGAAGTTGCAGCTGGACAGGCTGGCGAGAGAGTGAGCACGCAGAGAGGAAGAAGAAAAGGCAAGGAGGGCAAGGGTCCAGGCAGCGCTGGACAGGGATAGAGGAGAGCAGACAGCATGAGCCAGACAGCACATGTTCTCGAGGCAGGAGCGCGGTAGCGGGAAGCAGGGCGAGCCTAAGAAGCTGCACAGGAGGCAGAAGGTATAACCTGCAAGCAAATGGAGTGTGTGAACGCTTGAATGGACTCCTGAAGGAGTGCATTGCCAAATCACATAAAACTGGCTTCATTGTTTTCCTTTGGCACTCTTTGAACTGTGCAACCAGCCAGGGTCCGACCACCACTTAACGCCCCACAACGTGGTGCAAGGACAGCACATGAATCTCCCCTTGGATCCTACCACTTGAGCACTGAAGGATTGTGAGAGTAGTGCAGATGTGTTAGGGCAGGAAATGTTTGAACAAATAACTTCCCTGGTTTCTAGTGCTTCTTTTATCTCTCGCCAGATACAGCTGATCCAGGGTGTGCCTGAAGACAACAAAGGTAGCAGCTGCAATAATTCTGACTCTAAAAACAACCTCCAACACTCAGTAAAGGTGGGGGACCTGGTCCTCCTAATAAATTTCCTTTGGCGATGGAACTCGCCTAGATTCATGGGACCTCATATTGTGGAGGCCGTGACCTACCGAGCAGTAAGGCTCGAAGGGAAAACTGTCTGGAACCACATTCAGGACATCAAGCCCTACAAAGCGATAGCTGCACCTGGCAACGGAATTGCAGGGATAAACAGGGCCAACGTTTAATATCCCAATGAGCAACAAGCATCAACGGATCCCAGAGAGTTAGAGAGGGCAGGATACCTAATGACACCCAAGTAGCAGAAGTTGCAACTGGCATACTCGTCCAACTAGACAGCTAAAAACACTGTCTGGTTGCTATTTTCCTTTCTGCACACAAAGGTCCACATGAAAGTAATAAAACCCAGTCTGTTTGTTATTTTCCTTTCCGTACATGCAGGTTGATGCGAATGTTGTTGGGGTTGTATAGGGACTGCACTGATGATACCTCCTGTTGACCACCCTGAAACATTCTTCAACTGGTTTGTGCACTACATAAGGAGACCATGGAGATTCTGAGATCGATCCCCTACAGTATATTTCCAGGTGTTTATAGAGTACCTGGCCCAACCGTACCCACAGCCTAAATACAGTGCATATCCTGTTCTGCCCACACTGAGACACCTCTCAGTAAGAAAAGTCTGGGAGGAGGTTTTTGCTTTTACCGTCAGTGACTAACTAGTTTGCGGAGCTTGAAGGTACTGATCAATACTAGCAAACTAACACATTTCTGTGCGATTTTCAGGCGGACAACTCTATCATCTCATCAGCTACAAGGACCCAGCAGCGTAAGTGGTCATGAAAGGACTAATAAAATAAATTATTACTCTGGTGTGTTTACTGATTCCCAGTGGTGTATTAGCCATCGTGTTCTGGTCAATTTATCATGCTATGAGCATTACCGATGTGTCCCCTACTAACATTACCCCAACCCTAGCATGAAGGACGACCATGTCAGCTGGAAGAGAAGACACTGCTGATAAGGTAAGGAGAGGTAAGTGCAGTGTTGACACAGACATGAAGGGAGTTGACATGCATCTCACAGAGACAGCACGAGTAACAAACAACATGTGGTATAAGCACATGTATAAAGTAGGTAGGGATACCATTGGCAGAGCTGTTGCATTTGTATTTATTGTATTTATTGTTTTTATATAACGCTTTAATCCAAAGTGCTTTACAGTTTAACAACAAAAATACATCAAACATGGAACAGTAGAAGCAATAACAGTATACTTGAATCAAACCAGAAAAACAGCATGTAGAACAATTTGCATATGAGAAGGAAGAGGAGAGGAGAGGGTCGGGAAGGAAAGAAGAGGGTGAGAGAGTAGGGAGTAAAGTGAGTAGTAGGGAGAAAGGAGATCTTAGGAGAGAAGGGGAAAGATAAAAAGAACAAAGAAGAGGGTACTAGAAGGAGAGAGAGAAAGGTGAGGAGGGAAAGTGTGTCAGGGAGGGGAATGAAGAAGGAGTGATTTCAAGGAGGAGCGGAAGGAGGAATAGGTGGGGATGGAGCAGATAGAAAAAGGTAGGGAGTTCCAGTGTAAGGGGGCAAGGAGCTGAAAGGAGCGGAAACGAGAAGAGGCACAAGGGGGTGGGAGAACTAAAGTAAGAAGAGATCAGCAGAACGAGAGGGGGTGAAGAATGAGAGAAGAGAGGAGAGGTTAGGGGGGTCAAGGTCATGAAGATATTTAAAGACAATGCAAAGAAAGTGAAATTTTAGTTGGGAGTGGAAAGGAAGCCAGCCTAGGTAAGAAAGTGAGTTGGAGATGGAGTCGCAGGGAGAGAGAAGACAGAGGGTACGGATGGCTGAGTGGTAGAGGGATTTGAGGGGGACAAGATGAGAAGCAGGGAGACTGAAGAAGAGAGAAGAACAATAGAAGAGGCGAGAAAAGATGAGGGCGGAGATTAAATGCTTGGTAGTATAGAAGGTGAGAGAGGGACGGACTTTACGGATATTAAAGAGATATCCTGTAATGTCTGCTCTGATATGTCATGTCTGCTCTTTAATCCCCTACGCAATGACTGCTTATGTTATGTCTGCTCTTTAATCTCCTACGCAATGTGTGTTTCTCGAAAATTTGTTGCAACTGATACCTGCAGCAAGAGCACATTGTGTGATATATCTTGCGATGGTGCAGACTTTATGAAGATTCCCAGGGAAGACAGCAACATTGAGATGGATGTCCAAGGCAACGTTCCCATATGAAGATAATTACATAAAGACACTAGACATGATGAACAACTATTGGCAGCTAGAAGAAGGATTGCAGTACATCACTGAAGGACCGGAGAAAGGGGAGACAAAGACTATCACATTGAAGGAGTTGCCATGCCCATGGACAAGAGTACAGGAAACAGGAGGAGAGCCTGAATGCTGGGAAAGGCCACAGATAGTAATCTATGGACTAGTATATACCAATGACGGATGGGAAGATGGAGTGGTAGGAAGAAAAGCACTGTGGATGGAGAACGAAGCCGGACCAATGACAATAATCCCCCTGAAGATGACGGCCCTTTGCTATCAGAACAATGGTGACGTATAAGTTGGCGAAAAGACAGGGTGTAAGACAGTGGAACAACATCCAGCAATGAGAGCTGGCACGGCAGTGCTGACGGACCACTAGTGAGTGTGCGGATCAAAAGCCTATGAGAAACTGCGACATGAATGGGCAGGAGTATGCTCTTTGGTGCACATCCACATGCCCTTGTTGGTGGTGCCCAAGGAGGATGTGAAGCTCAATGAGTTCCCTAAGATGGACAACGATAGATGGAAGAAGTGATCGATCGAGGTAACACCAACAGCCCAGACACAGAAAATTGAGAAACAGAGCGAAGTGAGAAGAGTGAAAAGAGGGGGAGGGGGGACTATTTCTCAGGTAAATCAAAAGCGGCCCTGGATAAAATCCCACCAGAAAACAGATGTTATTTGCATCACTAACACCAGGAGTACAGATGTATACAAATGCCAAGTGGTTACAGATCACTCGTTGGGAGCTGATGGTAACAATTAACTCAACAGTGAATTTGGTTCAATGCCATAAAGGAAGAGCTCTGAGCAATCAGGTTGGTGGCACTCCTGAACAGGTACGTTCTGGAACTCCTCACAGCAATGGAAGGAGCACTTTGCACAACAACCTATACCCAATACCACAGTTATGATAGAGACTGATCCTTAGTTTTGGTTTTAGGTAGGGAATTTCCTTTTTAGAATAGGGCCAGAGAGGAATTTTCACAATCCATTATTGTTCAATAAATATCTTTGAATAAAAATATGACAACTTTGTGTCTGGCATTCATTTCTGACCCCTCACAGACCCTGGTGGACCCCCTCGACTGAAGCAGAAGAAGCTTCAGGGTTGTGAGAGGCTTGAGAGCAGTAGTGAGGAGCCAGGGACCTTGTGCAACAGCGGTAAGCAGGCAAGCCACCACGGGCTAGGGGAGAGCCTGGCCAAGAGCGAGGGACGTTGAGCGGTGAATAGCTCAGCCTGGCAGCACTTAGATCCAGTGTGAGGTCCGGACACAGCGGCGGGACTGCAGTGTGCGACCTGGTAAAGTGCACAGCAACGCAGAGCGAAGAGGTGCCGTGTCAAAGAAGGGCCTGAGCGGTAGCTGCTCCCCTCCTCCATGGAGGAGCCAGCCTCGAGTGCCCTGCAAAAACTGTGTGGCTGACGCAGCCCAGGGGGCCCACATTTGATGCAACAGTAACTGGTTTGGAGTTTTGGGTCCCCATCGAAAGGAGTATCGGCGGAAAAGCTGCGCAGAGGAGGTAAGAACCCCTCACTTTGGAAGAGCTTGGCAGGGACAGGGAGAATACGGCAGATACGCCAAGAAGGTGTTTTGCAGATTGGAAATGCAGGGTCATATGGCAATGCCTAGGGGGAACAATGAGGCCGTGCTGTGAGGCCTGAAGGTGAGCGCTACATCAAGGCGATAAACAGCACCAACCAGCTTGGGAGGAGGGGTGACAGGGCCTGCCTTCCTGGGGGGCAAAGTAAACTACAGAAGTTGAGAGGATGCAGCAGAGCAACACAGGGCACAATATGGCACCCATCCCCACAGTTTGAACCTAGGGGTGTGACAGACGAAGGTGCAGACCCTGAGTAACAGGGAGGAGTGGGCATAGTGAATAGCCGGACTGTAATGGGGAGCCTGACCAGGGAGTGCCTGGACGTGGGCTGCACCCCAGGGTTGGTGTTCAGGGGGAGAACTCCTGCTGCACAGATTGCTTCCCCTACTAGTGGATGGGACCCAAAGATGGTGGGTCTTAAAGTGCATATCCAATCCATCACAGCAGAATAAAGGCAATGAGGTTCGAAGTCCAACTCTCAACGGCAGCAACAAAGACAAGGATGGGTAAAATTGAGGACAGGGTGAAATCCCTGGAGCACAACCAGCTCCCAGTGGATATCTTAGAAGCAAGGCTGGAAGCGAAAGTCAAGCGGCTGGATCAGTTGGGCAAAGGCACTCACCCACATCAATATCACGTAAGTGAGGAACGCTATGCTTTACGGCGACCATCTGAGCCTTTTCCCAGACAGATACAGGAAGAAATGGACCTGATGTAACTAAAGATGGCAAGAATAAGCAACCTTACTTTTAATTGAAACACATGCATACAATAGACAGGAAGTAGATATGCACTCACCGTGAAGAAACACAGACACTAGGTCAAACTTGCATTGATACACAAAAAATATCGCTTGCAACCATAAAGACATGAAGAACATAACATAAGCAATGTATATGCTGAAATGCAACACGAACGAGACACGTATGTAGTTTACTAACATAGATCTGTAACAGTCAAAGGCAGCCATCGTTGTTAAAATGGAAGTTGCAGCACGCATTGAAATGTCTTGAGGCTTCCTAAACCTAAAACTGCTGAATTCACTGAAATACAGATCTGGGCAGGGTGCAGGCAGTAGATGTGTAGCCCCTTCCAAGGTTACTGGAAGATTCGGGAGGGTTTTGACGGCTCAGGAAGGAAAATGAGATAACAATTCCCAAGGTTTCAAAAACAAAACCTTTACAAAAACAGTCAATTAGTCAAATACAAAAGAAACAGAAAAATCTACACAAAAAGAATAATCCAGTTTAGTAAACGTGCACAAAATACAGTACAATTACCTACATTCCAACAGAATTATGTAACAAACAAGAAAAACAAGAAAAACAAACAAGGTATAAAATCCAGGTTAATATACATGCTACAATAATACAGTTATTTCAGTCCTTCCAAAAACTTACTTTAAAATATCAACTCGCAAACATTCGACAGAAATCATACAATTGAGATTTTTAAGGGAATTGAATTGCCAGGAAGCATATTCCACCAAATTACATCTGGGAAGTATCTCTCAGTTGGTGATGCAAACTTTCCAAAATAGGTTTCACGCTCCTTGTTAATGATTTCACATTCTAACAATAGATGTCGTAGAGTTTCTTTTATGATTGGATTCTTACAAAAGCGACAAGGAACGTGACCTTTCCCAAGTTTATCTCTAATTTCTAGTATTTGCCCAGTGGCTAGTACATTAAAACGAAATCGCATAAAATGACACCTCCATTTTTTCCCCGGAAATTTAACTAAGTATGGTTCCAAAGCTCCCACCGACTTCCAATCTGAAACCCTTTTGGAGTATAGAGATGAACTTTTTACTTTCGCCATAGTTTCTGCCCAGTCTGCCAATCTGATTCTATTTTTCACATGAATGGGGTTAGTTATCAGATGTTCCAAATCTGTGCTGATTTTAGCTAGCAGCATTCTTGACAATTCATACAGTGATAATAAAAACTTTGATTTAGTTGTCCCCAATCTCAGCTGAAGGCCCAGAAATGTGTATAGATTATTTCCTGATCCCACTAATAGTTTTCTTAGTAATGCCAATTTTTTTCAATTCAATTTGGCTTTTCGGCGATTGAAGTCCCAATTCATATCTAATGGCAGATATAGGAATAGATTTCGGAAGGTAATAAAGTATACTTCTCCAGTAATTAGTCTCGATCTTTGAGCATATTTGTTCTAAGCATTGAGGAAAAAATTCAAGGCCGTAGCTGAGCTTAGGGACAGCTTTCAAATTATAAAAACGTAAAAAAGGCAAAAAAGAAAATTTACAATGCATCCTGTCTATTCTCTTAGTCTGGATGATCGAATTAGTCACTCGTTCCTCCAGCACATTAAAATATGCATTTTTTGTTATATGAGCAAATATGGGATAACCTAAATACACAAATGATCGCCTAGTCTCAAGCTTATAGTACTTTAAATACCAGCAATGTCTTATTGCTTTCTTATTTGGGCCCAAAATTTGAATTATAGATTTCTTTTCATTTATCTTTAGACTGTTAACATCTATGTATTCCTTGAATTTATTTATCAAATGCTGAAGTCCCACTTGGGCTCGATCTAACAACAAAAAATCATCAGCGTAAGAACACCAATTTAACTTTGTCCCTTCAATTTTGGGCATAATAAATGCAGCCGTGTCCAGTGTAGTTGCGACGTCAGATATAAAAAGGTTGAACAAGGTAGGGCCAAAGATACAGCCCTGCCTGAGGCCATTCCACGTAGGTATAGGGATTGAAAGTTTACCTTCCTGGTTCATTCTGACTTTAATAACAGAACCCTCATGCAGATGGATTAGGAGAGATAGAATATTCTTAGGCATTCCTATAAATGCCATTTTGGACCACAGCAGGGACCTATTCACTCTATCAAACGCTTGTGATAAATCTATACTTGCCACAAATATCGGCGTGGCCACTCTCGTACTTTGATAGTCCTGTAGGAGTGAAAATATGAGGCCACCGAATTCTGTTCCCATTCGCTTTCTGAAGCCGAACTGGTTGCAATGTAATATTGAGTCTTTTTCTATCCACTCTTCAATCGATTGGAGAACCAAGCCAGCAAAAATCTTGGAGTCGGCACCCAGTAAAGATATGGGCCGATAGTTTTGTGGGTCACCCCTATCCCCCTTTTTGTATATGGGAATGACGTATGAAATTCTCCAGGTTGATGGAATACACTTCGAAGTTGCAATGTTCCCAAAAAGGATGAAGAGAGAATTTGTCCATAAGAATGGGTCACACTTAAATATGATGTCTGATAGGCCATTGGGTCCTGCCGCTTTGGATGGGTTAGATTTTGTAATTTGGGTCGTTATCTCAAGTTCAGAGAAAAAACACTCCCAATCATGTTCATGTATTCCTGGCCTCATTATACCTGGGATTTCATCCGCTGTATAATGTGCCCCAAAATGTCCTACCCAGGCCTCCTCTCACATGCTATTCACCTGAGACGATAATAAAGGGGATCCCAGTGCGTGAATTAGTTTCCAAAAATTCCTAGAGGAACCATTTTTTAACGCTCTTAGCATAGCCTCACTGTCTTTTTGTAACATCGTAGCCTTGTGTAATTTCAACCAATTTTTCAATTTTTGTTTTTCTTTACGGATTAACAGTAGTTTCCCTTCCTGATCGAGAGAGAGAGTTCTAATTTTCCGTAAATTTTTATTACACAATTTTTTGTGTTCTTTGACTAGGTGATCAAAAACGTGAGGATGTTTGGGACAAGCTGTGCTGATCTTTGAGTTGTTTAATCGGTTGATTATTTTCCCGATGTGAGTACTAAATTCCTCACCCGAGAATAACTTCCATCGTTCAGCCAATTGTAGTCTATAGTTGTCATTATTGATAGCCATGTTAATTTTTGACACGTTGCCCGGGTGCCACAATATTCTATTTTTTGCTGGTTTCACTTCTACAAGTGACCTATACCAATTCCTCTGGTTTTGCTGAAGATTTAAATACAGTTCTATTTTGGGAAATCTATGATCACTAAAATCATTATTAATCAGTTTAAACGATGCACATGCTCTGTGCAAATTGCCAGACAGGAATATGTGGTCAATTGTAGAAGTTAATAGGCCATTCGACCAGGTATAGGTGTCAACCAAACTGTCATTCAATTGGTTTGCACGATAAAGGCCCCAATTTGAAAAGAATGGGTTCCAGATGTGACCTTGTAATTTTTTCCAGGGGCAGCCAAGCGGGCCTCCCTCAATTATTTGACCCTCCTTTCCGAAACCAAACGACAATATACCTAAGTTATGATCTATTATCTCACCCATGTTATCTACTATTGGGATTTCAGCGTTCAGATCGCCTGTGATAATCACATGGAGACCTTTGTATTTGATATTCATTTCCACCAAAAGGGCGTCAATCTACTTGATTTTCATCCCTAGATGATAAACGGGGTTAAAATATATATTTATCACCAGAACAAAGATTGTGCCCAAAGTATAAGACATTTCTAAAACCACTACCAGGACTCCAAGAACTGAGGAAATAGTTTCAAGGATTTTCATTCCCACATCGATCTTTACAGCAATAATAAGTCCCCTAGAAGGGCGACCCCTGCTGGCTTTAGTTGCCAGTTGGAACCTCTAGTCAAAACCGTCAATGTGAAATTTTGATACCAACCATGATTCCTGTATACATATAATGCTGTTAGTAACAATATCTATACATAGCTCCTTAGAGGAAGTTAAATGTGAGTAACTCCTCAAATTCCAGATAATATGGAGATCTTATTCTAAAGTCCCACTCTTAGATATTTCAGTTCTGCTACGGATTCCTTCAAAGTTTCGGCCAGTAGCATCCATGAATTCACATCATCACTTTTAGGAGGGAGCCAGTTACTTCCATTGACATTTCTCTCTTTTCTGTCCTCTCTAACTTCCTCCACCGGTATTCAAAGTCCCACCCCAAAATTCCTGTTGAACCATTCTATTTTTTCTCTAGTTCATTCCCTTTTGTTTCTGCTAGGTAGTTGTTCCTGGGGTTGAATATTGACACTCAGATTAAAATCTTTTATGTCATATCCCAATCTATTCAGTTCCATAGTCATTTTTAGGAGCAAATCATGTACGGTACATGAATGGAATACCTATCGTACAAAGTCAAAGCGATCCGGATGGATGTAATCGATTTGTTTTAAGTCTGCAGATGTTAACAGTCTCAAATTAGGAATTTCCCTAAACAGCGACAAAACATAGCTTCTATTCAGGCTCAGCAGGCCTCCATAGTCAAATAGAAAGAATAAAAACATACTCGGATAGTCAGTCATTATGGGTCGCCGCCAACATATTTTCCCAAAGTCCTCATTCTGTGATGGTTTTGGCAAAAAGTCCTCCGTAGCTATGTTAAATTCGGTCGCCTCTCCATAGAATTCGTTTCCACGATTTCCTTCAGCCTCCATAGCTACCCTTTGTGCGTGTAACTCTTTCTTAGGAATATCCCAGGGGACTACCTCATAGCTGGCGGTTGCGGTAACCGTCGGATTTGAATTATTTTCCTGAACTGAATTAGGATAGTGAGGCAAACTTTGTTCTATCATGCTTTTGATGAAAGAGACCAAAGATGCATTATCCATAGTGTTACACTCTTCAGTCTTAGCATTAGCCGTAAGATCCTTATTTTTCACTCCTACGCTTGAATACGTTTTATGGTCTATGTCAGCTGGAGAAGCCTCCATTTCAGCTGGTTCAATTTTTTCTGTAGGTTCCTTATTTTTCACTCCTATACTTGGGTCCGTTTTATGGACAGTGTAATCTGTAGATACATCAGATTTAAGTGATTTTGTTTGTTCGATATATACCTCCAAGAAAGTGTTGGGACCCATCATTTGGTCCTTGTCCATATTTTGGGGAAGATTTAGATCAATGGACTTCTTCTTTACCTCAGTTGAAACAGGTCCACTTTCCTGAATTTTGTTAATAGGTCCCGAATTACGGAATTTTGATCCATGCACATACAAAACTTGTGAGGGATCTTGCGCTCACAATTTTTGGGAAAACAAGTGATATGTTTCTTTGCTTTCGGTCTCTTTAGCACCTTTAGTGCCCTTATGCCTCATTTCGTCTGTTAAGGTATTTGAGGCTATACACACTTTCATTTCCTTGGTGCATGTTGGCAACTCAGTTTCCCGCAAATTGCCCGTAGAGTCTTTGTTCTCACTCGCCTCGTTTGACCTGGCTGGTCTTGATTTACAGCCCCCTTTATTATCCGTTTTGCCCAAACCCAAAACGTTTTCCTTTTTTATTGTTGGGAGGACATCCTCCTGCTTTGGGGGATGAAAGGAATTTGCTGTTTGCATTACGCCCATCAAGGACTTGGATTCATCATCCAACTGTTGCAATCCTTCAGAACATCATTGCAGGACTTATTCTTCTGTTTTCTTTCGAGTGTATTCCGACTTTTTTTAGAATTTTTATTTTGTCTAGCATTCCATTTCTCTAATCTAAGCAAAGAGCGTCCTTCTTTACGGGTAAGTACCAATGTTGGGGTGCCATCAGTATTGGTCGCCCCCTCTACTTCTTCATAGTTAGTGCAGGGACCGCTCTTCTCAACTTCAGTTTTTAAATCAATCAAGTTGGTCAAATCCGACGGACTGTCATGGTTAACATTTTCCTCCTGAAAGGAGGATGTGGAAGAGTCTTGCATATATTGCATAAGTTGCAGAGTTTTAATTGTGTCTGTCAAGGTGGTTACCAAAGATATCACTTCACTGATCTTCACAGAATTAGATGCTATTTCTTTCATTAAATGCCTGTCCTGTTCTACATCCCTTATACCCTTGGGCGATTTAATTGGTTCAGGGGCCCTGTCTGGGGCATTTAACATATTTGTGAATCCTCCCATCTCTTTTTTAACATTAGTACCTACTAAAAGGGTCTGCGTATATTGATTGCTAGAAGGAAGGGGCATGCATTTAGGACATGTGGATTTTTTTTTTTTGGTCCATTACCATTGAAGCTATTACATTACAAGTAAACATGGCACCATCCATCTTGTTTAATTTCAACATAATTTCCACAAGTGCATTTTTCATGGACCTTATTTCCCAATGGGTTTGTTCATGGCCTTTATCTAGTAAATTCAAAAAAATGTGCGGTATTACTGCGAAAGTGTATTCTTCATCCAGAAATGGTTCTGTTTCAGCAAATAAACCCTTGGGTGCATTTTGATTATGAATTTCCTTCATCGGTGCGTTACTCTGACTTTCATTCGGATATTGGAGATTAGCTTCTTGGCCTGTCTCTTTAGTCCCAGGATTCGAATTTGGCTCAAGGGCAGGGGAACTAGACTTCATGTTAACTATACCTCTAATGGGTTGATGCCCCGATGTTGCACCTACAGTTCCCACCTGAGAGTTCTTAAGCATAAAGACGTTTTCAATTCCTATGGGCCGGAGCTGAACGGCTGTAGATGGACCTAGGGAGAGGCGAATCCGTCTACCCAGTTCCTCCTCAATGGCAGGGGCGATTAATGAGCAGTCAGAGATTTTGTTTCGGAACTGATTGTGCATTAGACCATCCATAGAAGAGTCCCAATTACCCATACTTCCCTCTCCCTGGTCATTTTGTTCACCCATAGCGTGATGCCTATCCCTCAATTCGTTTAGTGTGTAAATTGGAAGAGAGGTATCACTAGTGGCATTCGTTAATACATCCTGTTGTACAATTTCTTTTTTTTCCATATTTCCGACATTGATTTCCGGACTGCCTTGGAGTTACGCAAGAACATCATTACCAACACATTCTGTACCTTCTGTGGATTTTTCTTGGATACAACTATTTCTTGTTCATCCACGTTTCCATGTGGCAGAGAGCCCATAAGCTTTCTACCACTCCTAAGACCATTAACCATATTCTCTCAGAGTTTCCGTGTTAAATGGAAACTGAGTAACTCTCAAGATTGTATAACTGTAAGAGTTCGATGCTCACAAGACCAATGTCTATTTGCTATAAAAGCGAATAAACGAAACTGTCGTAAGAATGTCAGAAGCCAATTAGCCTACAATGATTTTGCATATAACACTCATACGGCGGACAATATTAACAACTCGGAACGCTTCCGTAATTCAATTTCTTTTTACCGTCTAAGTAATTTTCGCAAACAGTGATTTATTTACATCAATGCTACTACTTTAAACAGTTACAAGCAGCTGTTTACTATATTGCATATAACATTTCCGAAGGAGGTAGACATAGGGCCTCATTCCGACCCAGGCGGTAAGTTACCGCCTGGGTCGTACCTTTACCACCATGGCGTAAACTATGTTTACGCCATGGTGGTTGGCGGACTTACCGCCCCATTCCGAGGTTGGCGGGGCGGTAAGTCCCCAATCCCCATTTACCCTTCCCCATTCCCATTTTTGCCCCATAGGGCATAATGGGAGTGGGGAAGGCGTTAATTACGCCACCGTAAATTACGGTGGCGTAATTAACATCAAGGTCCCTTAGCGCCATGGATTTTAACACCTGCTAAAAGCAGGTGTTAAAACCTCCATGGCGCTAAGGGACCTCGGAATCAGGCGGTAAGGGTCGGCGCTGTTTACGCTGCCGTAAACCCCTTACCGCCTGGGTCGGAATGAGGCCCATAGTCTCTAAGCTCAGCATTTCCGGCAGAATACACTTCCCGGATGAACTGACCACTCTACTTTCGGTCGTCCCTCTAAATCGTGAGATTAAGGAAAGAAATGTATTACTCACAAAAGAAAACAGACGTCATCAGTATAAAGTATAAAGGTCTACCTTGGTCAATGATTCATAAATACTGGCCCCCTCACCGCCCTACCCCGAGCAGTGAATAGCCAACAGTCGCTACTTAGTAGCTACTTCGGAGCGCGCGCGCAGGAGCGTGCGGCCTCTGTGTAATGTAGTTTTTTCAGCGGCAGAGGAGGGGCCAACTCAATTAATGCCTACAAATAAATAAAATAGGATATTTAAACACTTATAAAGTGTATAAAGTATATAACGTTGTAGTTTAACATCCTATAATGCAGGTCAAAGCAGTTTATAAGCATACCAATTATACAAAATAGTAAAGTCCAATTAGTGTCCAGAGACTTTTCACAACCAACAGTCGATACTTAGGAGCTACATCGGAGCGCACGCGCAGGAGCGTGCAGCCTCTGGGTAATGTAGTTTTCTCAGCGGCAGATGAGGGGCCAGCACATTTAATGCCAACAATGATGGGGATGAAGAAAACAAGTCCAAGAATCTTGTTCACATGATGAAATTGGACACTCTGAGTATAAGCAAAGGTTGAGTTTGATCTTGTGCCTTCCCTCGGTACTCTGGAAATTGCTCTGAAAAGCATGTATTTTTCTAATGCTGCCATTTCGTAAAGAGTAGTGTCTAGTTCCGACCTGAGACACAAGACATATTTCTCTTAGATTAATTGAGGAACAACCAGCCTTTGAATGCCAGGTGCAGACTAATTATAAGCTCAAACTACACAGGGAATGGATCGACCCTAGTGGTTAGACAGGTAATAACACTTGCGCTCATATTAGCTAAAGACCCAATAAATGCAAGGTGAACTAATTCAGAACATGGTCCTCTGACACGTGACCCATAATTGAAGAACTGTGTCTATTCATTAGGGCCAGACACAGATAAAAACCTACCTCGACTCCACGCATATTCTCAGAACCAAGGCAGCTAGCAAGGTCGAATGCAAAGAAGTTACTCTGGCTTGTGGCCTAGGGAGAAGGGATAGTGTGTTTTCATTAGAAGAAAGCCAGTCCTGGGTTTCTCTCCCCCTACTCCCATTTCTGGCTCATATGTCTATGACTTGTCAACTGCTCAAGGTTGGAAATAAGGTGCCAACCAATAGAAACTCTCAAAGTTATGCTGCCCAGTATATGTTGCATTAACTAAGGAACTAGTTTAAAGATGACATCTATTCTCTATTATCAATTTAGAGGTGGACACAGGTGAAGCCATCAGATAGAGTATGATCAATAAAAAGACTAGCCCATAAAGCTTCCATGGGCCTCATTACGACTGTGGCAGTAGCCGTGCCAGTAAAAAAGGCTCCGCTGCCGCCAGACTCGTTTATTTTCCAGCGCCTGGCAATGGGGAATTACTGGGGCATTACAGCCCCAGCAGTCCCGGTAATTCCCCATAGCCAGGCGGCAGGAATAATTACTCCCCATACCCATTCGAATCCCATAGGACTCTTTGGGAATGGGGCGGATGGATGCACCGGCACTGTGTGCAACAGTGCCGGTGCCGCCCTCAAGGTCTGCGAGCGGGTGCCTTTCCGCCCGCCAGGTCAGACCTGGCAGGTGGAAATGCACCTGCTCACAGAACTCAGAGTATGCCGGTCCGGTAACAACGGTGCTGGTAGCTTACCGGCACCGTTGTTATCGGACCTGCATACGCATAATGAGGCCCCAGATGTATATAGTTCCCTTAACCAATACCCAAACCTCATAGGTTTTGGTAACTAAGATTGTGATATGACGTCGAAAGTAACGTGTTTTCTGTTTTTAAACCAATGTCATGCCTGAGAATGCCAGAGAGCTCCAAGAGAATATTGCTTGTACGCTGTCCCTGCTTTGTCTGGATCGTTAATAAGGCGGTTTGTGCCATTTACCATGACTATTTACGTTTCTTAGTCTGGGCTTTCCCGGCCTACCATTGCCGCTTAAACTGGGGTTACTCAGGCCATTAGAGTAAAGGGGCTGGTCGCAAAGCTCGTGGCAGCGGATTACCCCGGAGATGTTCAATTCAACAGGATTACTAGGGGAGCCGGCCCCGCGTTGGGCCCGAAATAATTGGCAGCCAAGTGCCATTAATTCAAGGACAAAGTTGTGATAATGGATAAAGCCAGGGCCAGCCTCGACCTAGAATGGTAAGGCACCAAGATTAAAATATTTCAGGACCTACCAGCCGATACCCTGGAGCAGCAGAGAATGTGCAAACACCTCACCTCCTAGCTTATTGGGAATGACCAATACCTGGTGAGGAACACTGGGTGGGTACGAGATAACGACCAGGAAGCTGCCAGTTACTTTCAGGAGGGCCTTTACACAACCAAGCACACAGAAGAATGTGGCAGGCCAAGGAAATTCCACAAGATGGGTTATCCATCGCCCAAGGCGCACAGCTGAACATCTCTGGATTTAGAATGGATGACAGGCTAATGGTGACTCAGGGAGAGGGAGTGGAAGGGGGATGTATAGTGAAATCTGTAAATTCGGAGGAAGGGAGTTTAAAAAGGTTTTGGGGTCGAGAGAGTGGGGGCTTGATTGCAGCAGGCTGAGGGTTTCCTGGATGATCCTGATGATGGCCCATATACTCTGGGTGTCTCGGGGATACTTACTATTGTTGACATATATTTTTTTTCTTATAATGGCTGATGGTTATGGTGGGGGTTTTGGGAGAGCAGTATGTGGGATGGGAGTTGGGAGGGACGAACATGCAGTACACCAAATTGGGGTTGCCCAGGTCAGACAGGCAGGCAATTGAAGCTGGAAGGATACCCTGAGAACAAGAAATCAGCTGCATGTACCATGATGCCCCCTGATACTAACATTAGTTTGGGAACGATAAATGTGAAGGGTTTAAACTCACCCTACAAAAGGTCCTTGCTGGCTTGAAAAATCAGGAGGAAGGAACTGGTGGGGGCGCACTACATTCCGGGAAAACACATCAGTCCAGCACATTGGGCTTCAAATAAGGTGGTGAAAAAAGGGGGGGAGTGGGCCATATTAGGGTACGGGGGACTTTAACCTGATTCAGGACCCCACACTGACTAGAAGTCCTGTCCGGCAGGTAACCCAGATGTAGAGACCACAGCAGTATGGAATGGGGGAAATGTTTTGCGGAAGGTCAATGGTGTGATGCATGGAGACAATTACTCCCAATAGCGGGGGGTACACATTTTGCTCGGCATCACATACAACCCTCACCAGAACAGATTACTCACTGGTAGAGCGACATATCACTCACTGTATAGGGGAAGCCTCAGTGGAGGGGATTGTTTGGTCTGACCATAAAATAGTGACTATAGCCCTGGAGTGAGTTCTCCAAAACACCTGTTCACGGATATGGTGCGGCAATGATTCACTGCTGTCGGATAAACCATTCTGGGACCAGCTAAAGGAGCAAATCACACAATTCTTTGATAATAATGATAGTGCAGAGGTGGCGTTGAAATATGTATGGGAGGTGGCGAAAGCCACAGTGAAGGAGTCTTCTCATTGCAGAAGGGGCGTGAAAAAAGAGGGAGCTTGGCCTATTGGAGAATAAATGTGAGGCAGAGCGAATAGTATTCGAGGGGGATTTACAGGTTGTGGGCCCCAGGAGTATGCAAATAGCGCTAGCGATCCAGGGGAAAAAAACAGGAACATCAGAAATGGTTGGTGGGACGGATTTACCACAGCATGAAATTGACCAAGCAGAAATTCTACGAGAAGGAGGATAGATTGGAAACACTGCTGGTGCACAGGCTGGTCCAAAGGTTGGACCGCAAGGTTGAAAAGGTACAGGGGCTCATTGGGATGGTTAAGAAAGACACGAAGGACATTGCTGCAGAATTTTCAGACTATTACAGGAACCTACATATGAACCAAGATGAGAAGATGAGGCCCCATGTCATATCTGGAAGGCTGCTTAGAAAACCTGGATCTCCCAACACTAACAGCACATTAAACAGAGTGGCTAGACGCACCCATTACTAAAGAGGGCTTGGTGGTGGCAATAAAGTGCCTGAAAGTAGGCAAATCGCCAGGCTCAGATTGGTTCATAGCGGCCTTCTATAAATGCTACGCATAATTCTGGCTCCTCCACTAGCAAAAGTCTATTTAACAGTAGCAAGGGTATTCCACCCTCTTTTCTGCATTCTCTAATTGTAGTTATGCCTAAGGAAGGGAAGTGTTTGTCCTACTGCCCAATATCACTTCTGAACCTTGGTGCGAATATTTTCACCAGGGTACTGGCTTCTCGGCTGGAAACACACCTCCCCAGCTTGATCTGCTGGCACCTGGTGGGCTTTATCCATGATACGCAAGGCTCAGATAACTTAAGGAAAACATTGGACTTGATGTCCTCGCTACAGTTGAGAACAACAGAAATGGTGATGCTCTACCTCAATGCCAAAAAGGCTTTTGACTGTGTAAATTGGGCATTCATGGAAAAAGTTATGGAGAGAATGGGGTTCAGGAGGTCCTGGAGGGAGCAGGTCGGGACCATGTACCCTAGACCCATGACGAAAGTGTGGATCAATGGAAATGGGTCACAGCCTTCTGGCTTGCAGAGGGGTAGACGTCAGGGGTGTCTCCTATCTCTCTTTCTTAATGATGGAACCACTGGTGGTGAATATTTGGGCTAATGAACGGGTATGTGGGGTGGAGATAAAGGAGAGGGTCTTTAAACTGAGCCTCTTTGCAGACGACGTACTGCTCTATGTGTCTGACCCTCAGGAATGCATCCCCTATGTACTAGGAGGGCTCAGGACATATGGGAAATTATCTGGGTTCAAAATCAACCTTTCAGAGTCCATAGCTTTCCCTGTGGAAAACTTAGCAGAGGGCGATAGGGAGTATCTAGAGACTCTGACGTTTGCTATACAGATGGACAGATTGAACTATCCGGGTATAATTGTAACTAGTGTCACCTCTAAGCTGTTCGAAGCAAACTACATGTACCTATGGGTGCAGATCCAACAGGACATAGGTAAATGGGAACGATTTACACTTTCACGACTGGTGAGGTTAAGTACAATTAAGGTGAGGATTATGCCCAAATTACTATTTCTGTTTCAAATACTGCCCAACCAGCTCCCCCAAGGTTTCCTGCGGACGGCAGAAAAGGCCCTCACGAGGTTCCCATGGCAAGACTAGAAGCCGGAATTAGCATATGCGACGCTTTTCTCTTTAAGAAAATGAAAGTGTAGGATTCCCAGACCTGAATACATATTACAGGACTACACAATTGAGAGTGTTGGTAAACTACCTTGATCAACAAGACACAAAGCAGTGAGCATACATAGAAAATTCCTTAATGGACCCAGTGTCCATGGGGGAATGATTATGGGATGCACAAAATATGATCCCGAAGAGGATAGTAAATCACCTGGTCCTAGCAATGTTTTGGAAACTATGGAAGGAAGGGCGGCGGGATGTGATGGCTCACAGCATGGCCCTCCCCATTAAGCAGCGTCTGGGCTCCCCCAATTAAGGACCTTATCCAAGACCTCCAAAAGGTTCCAGGGGTAGTATGCAGCCGGGTTAGAAAAGGCAGGGCAGCTATAGGTGGAGGGGGACTGCATGGCACATGACAGGTTGGAATCACTGTTGGACATGGGCACTTTATTAGTGTTCCTTTACCTCCAGCTTAAGGGGATGTTGAAAGTTCAGAGATGGGATAGCAACCTCCAGCGAGAAATTACACCTTTTGAAAAGCTCATCCTGACCAAGAGGGGCGAGAGGTCTAATCTCATCCCTTTATGGGGAGATACTGCTGGCAGAACCAGTCAAGCCCATCCAAGTACTCAATCAATAGGGACATGATCTGGTGGTAGAGCTCCATGACAACCTATGGTCATTTATGTGCAGGAAGGCCTACAAAACCTCTGTAGCTACTCAATACAAGGCACAAGACATTAGGCTCCTCCACCGATGGCAATACACCTCCGCTAGGCTATCCAAAATGTTACCAGGGGTGAACCCGAGACACTGGAGGGGATGCAAGGTAATTAGAGAATACAAGCACATGTGGTGGAGTTGTGGACATAATCAAAGGTCCTAGAAGGAGGTCTTATATTGGAGAAAGGACCTGGATGGAATTACACACAAATGTCCCCATTATTTGTTCTCTTTGGGATCAGGGAGGGAGACGAAGAGGTGTACTTAGTGAATCATGTAACCCACTCTTTACAGTTGGCCACAAGGGTGTGTGTGGCTCAATACTGGAAAAGGCTGCATACACCCACAAGAAGGGAATGGTTACCGAAAGTTTGTGACAGTTATGACATGGAAATGTTAGACGATTCTAGGAAAAACATAGATGAGCTATGGCTGCCATTCCTCATGAAATACCAGCTAGTGGGTGAGGCAGAGTGATGAACAGATAAGCCACCTGACAAGAATAGATAAAAAGGGGATACTGCCGGGGGGAGGGTGGGAGCGGGGGGTTCGGGCGAGATTGGTGATCTTATTAATGTGCTTTTCTTTCTGTGAGCTCGTTCATATATTCTCTGAAAAATCAATAAAATTTGAATAAAAAAATTGGTTGGCATTTAAAAAAGTCTAAAGTCAGCTTTAGTATCTATTTTTTCTTTTTACCACTCTTGAATAAGTAGAGAACCTATGAAAACATCTCCAACATGCTTTTACCTATGCCCGGAAAAATCTGGAAAAAGCTGCAGTAAGTACCAAGACCTACTAGGGTCTATTGACATCTATAAAGAAGTATCAGGTAGGTTATATGGTTTATCCTCATAATTTCCAAAGAAATCAGGCCAAGGAATGAAAGTTCCTGGCCAGTTGGAAGGGATCATAGGAGATCATAGATGCAATCCCTCCCGTTGCATACAGAATCAGGATCCCAAAACGGGACCAGGCTGAGGAACGTTAGGTCCATTTGAAGTAGTTGAATGCATGCCACCCTCGAAAATGCCCTTCATCGGATGAGGAATCAGTTCCTCCTCACAAACAGATCAATTCTGGCCAAACAAAGGAATTTCTGTAAAGAGGTAAGTACGAATGATTGGGCTGAAAGGATGAATGTTTGGAAAAAAACACATTTTAAAATTAAATGTTACAATTGATATTGATATTCTATTTCTATCGCGCTCGTACACAAGTGATTCAGAGTGCAACAAAGCAAGGGAGGGGAACAGGGGAGAACAAAACAATGATCTTACTAGGCCCAGTGACACTGAGAACACACAAGTGCATGGAAGAGGGGATGGGGAACAGTGAATGGAAGGGGGAAAAGTGGAAAGTGCATGTGCAGTATTGTAGAAAGAGCAGGACAGATTAGGAAATCCTTAAAATGTAAAGATTAAATATTGCCAAGATGTTATATTAAACAAGATTTTCTACCTCCCTCTAAAAACAGAACGGAAATCTTATTTCCAGCTTCCCGGATCCCTGCAAGTGGAAAGGGGAGTCCAAGCAAAGGACGTCAAGTGTCCGCCCCGATGGAGGAAATCGAGGTGGCAGGCTGAGTGCCCCTCTCCGAAGAGGGGACGAATATCGAAGCCCCACCATGGATGTGAAGATACAGATGAGTAATCCTTTTTGAGAATCATGTTAGTTAGAAAATCCCTGAACCTCAGCCTTCATCCGAGAGAGGTTGTCAGGAGTTTTACAATAAAAATGAGGCCATAAATAAAATATAATGTTTAAGACCTTACTGGCAGAGCAAGAGAACCGATATGCAAAGATTCTGTTAGTGGATGAAGATGTATGCCTCTTGCTTGTTGTCGCAATTAAAAGACATGCCTGCCAAACTGCACAGCGCTTCCAAATGTTAGAAAATAACTTTTGAACTGCCTTTATTTTCAAAGCCAATCTTCACAATGCCAATGCACACAGATACCTGTTGTCGTTCAGTCATTGTGCAACCCGCAGAAAGTGTATCACAATTGTATTTCCTATTCAATGCCCATATATAATATGTGTTTGGAGTACACAGATTAATATTGGCAAAGCATATCTCTGTCATATGTGCATTTGCCCACTGCTTCAGCTGAGTATGAAAAATAAGTGGCAGACTTCAGTGCCAGGCAAGCTCCTCCACATATCATCCTTAAGGCTCCATCTACCTTTTGTCTGTGGAATCCTATAAGGCTTCCTCTGGGGCCATAGATGACTACCCACCACGTTAAAGGAACACAAGAGGGGGAGTCCTGTCTAAGGAGTTAAAGCTAATTGCAATTTAGTTATATGCAAAAGAAATTTGAGGAGTATCTGCTCCTATATTGTAGCATAATTTATGCATATCCACAGGATGGGTATAAGGACAAAGGAGAGGAAATACACGCACTCATGTAAGTTAAATTAAATAGAATCTGAGAATAGTTTTTTATTATCTCTTCTCAGTCATTAAACAAAAACTGGATTATGAATTCCAATAGATAAGGCAGACATTGCATTTAAATAATTATACAATTTTTCCGCATTGCCAGATGAATGCTGCATTGGAAACTTTTTCAGCACATGTATAACAGACCTGGGTGAGTGAATACATAAGAATACCGTATAATGACATTTCAAAGCGAAAGACACATATACAGGCTCCAATTTTTGCTTTTAAGTACATTACTTGTTCTTCTCTTAGTTCACCTAAAAGTAATGCCAGGTACGTTACACATTTATCTCAAACGCATAGAAACAACATGAACATTTACTGCTCTAAACACAAAACCTTGGATAGGTCTGACAAAAGCCAGGCTAGAGGGTGACCAAAGTGGATCACCCACCACGTTAGGCAGGAGGCAACATACTTTATCTATTGCCTAGGAAGCTACAGATTAGCAATGCCCACTTTTTTGCTAATTGTAACAGTACTGAAGCCACTGTTTCCTTGTTCAAGTACTTCGCCTTCTGATCCTCTTCAAGGGAAGAAACTGAATCAGAAGAGGTTTCAGAGAAAGACAAGGATGATGACTCTGAGGATGAAAATTCTGTAGATTTTGTATGTATCGTTCTTCTGACCCTTCTTCCTTAGTGTTTTTTTCTGAGATCCCAGGATCACACGTATGGCTTTTCCAAGATCTCACAGGGGAAAAGTTATTGGAGGAATCATCTTTCTCTCCATGTCATCACTTTTCAGAGTTTCTTCCTATGCTGAGGTATTTTACAGAGCATATTCTGTCCTGCACTTTCACTGGAGAAAAAGTAAGCAGGGAAGCATTTTTCTGCATATACTTAACTCTCTCTGAAAACATGCGTGGTCTTAACCAATATGGCCATGCCAATAGTTATACAATACAAATGATAACTAAAATAAAATATAATGTGAAAGGCCTTCCTGTAAGAGCAAGTGAACCGATATGCATAGATTTAGCTAGTTAATGGAAATGTCTCCCTCTTGCTTGATGTCACGATTAAATGGATGCCTGTCAAACTGCATCACATGCCCGAATGATGGAAAATAACTTTTGAACTGCCTTTATTTTTTAAGACAGACTTCACAATACCAATTTACAGATACCTATTTTCTTTCAGCCATTGCACAACCCACAGAAAGTGTATTGGAAATGTATTTCACATTTAATGCCCATCTTTAATATGTGTTTGGAGTACACTGATTAATATTGGTGCAGCATATCTCCATTGTGTGTGAATTTCTCAGGCCATAATATCAAGCACAGCATATCATACATTTTGAGTACAGAACGAAATAGTAAGCAGAGAAAAATGCATTTGTTTTGAGTAATTGCCTTTATTTTAGAGTAAAACATGAGTTTATGGATTTAGGTAAGTCATACTATTATCTAATTTGATAGACCAAGGTTATTTGGATTTAATTGTAAGTTAGAGGACCTGAAATGAAAACACAGAATCAAAATTGTACCTTAAGCTTCAGTTCTCACATGCAAGTTATGCTGAATATACCAAATGGCTCCAGTTTGGTTGGAGCCTGCTTAGAAGATTTAATGGTCAAGCCAGATGGCTTTAGGCCACTCCAAAAGGCTCAACCATTTTATCCAATGCAGGTTTTTAAAGGAAATATGCCTAATAAATTTACTTCAGGCATTCGTAAATGGACTCAAGACTTCATCTTCAAAAGAACACGGGACATGCTTAACTTCACATAAACTCATAAAGAATGCATTAACTCATGAGGTCGAGTAAGAGGTGACTGACATTCAGATGCCTGGCACACAGACATATGCCTTGATTTAGTCAATGTGAAAGGTTAACTTCACACCCAGAGGCATTTGCTTTGAATAGTATAAACATGAACAGGGAATATGTAGGTAGCGTATTGCCACTGCCACCCAGTGGAGTACAGCTGTAGTTGCACACCAAAGAAATCAATACAATTAACATGAAGAGGAATCTTGCATTAAAAGCTGTAATCTAAAATCAATTGGTGCATCGTAAACAAATCTTGATTGACCTGAAATTTGGATTTGTAGATAAGAGTAGTATCTGTCACATTATGTCAAAAGAAATGTGGGTCACCATGTTTTCAATTGCTCAAAAATGTTATAAATGTGTAAAATTATCAGATTTTATCGCACAATGTACACTGACGTCTCTAAATGTTCGCCCTAACTTGCAGAAACTAAAAATATAAAATTCTATCAAGACAGCATATATGAGTCAATTAATAAATAAAAAACTAAATTGACATTTTTGTAAGAAAAGAGGAGATTCCCTCCCACCTTTGCTAACCATATGGCTGGAAGACCACACATCTGCGGCAAGGAAGGTGTGGGGTTAGAAGGAGATATAATGGCACACACATAGAACAGAGTGAAGATTATGGAATATGAAGAGATGAAGATTAAAAGGGGAATGAATGGGAGGATGAAGAGCAGAATGACTAACTCTGCCAAGAGGGGAAACTTGTCCATAAGTAAGATTGACCCATGCAGAAAGGAAACCCAGTCTGGGCTTGCTGACTGATTTCCAAATAGGCCACCTGAACTGAGGGTTTGCTTACATAATGATGTCTGGCTGACTGGTTCTTCCAAAATCATAAATGACATCTTAAAAGGTAAATTAATAAAAAACCCTACCAATCGCCAAATTGTTCAATTTAATCTGGGTAAAATCTGGGCAAGATAAAAGGACTAGGAATGCAGGGGGGAATTTGAAAACAGGGACACAGGTGCTGATATCCCAATGTTATGTGTTCCTCATATATATCAAATACAGATATTGTTGTTAATGGCCTAATTGAATTTGTATTGAAAAACGAAATTCAAAACTGAATACATTTTGGTTCCACTAAAATGTGGAATTAGTATTGTCAAGTTAAGTATTACTTGAAATATAAGTAGTGGTTTCAACAGGTGCAGAGTCACTGTGACCCATAGTATAGTTGCAGGTACTATCTATCTCCTGGGGTGATATCAGGCATTTAATGCATCTGGGGAGTGCCATAGTTTTAAAACAGATGTGTGTGGAACAAAATGAATGTTGAAAGAATACATTATTGGATTAAGAACTGTCTGAAGTGCAAATCCTCGTCATTCCCTTGTCTTTCAATGCACAGGCAAAGCCAGGTGTAATGTGGAAAGGAAGCATGTCTTCAATTAGATATGTATTACTGGAGAATAGTGCATCTACAGTCGAGAAATATAAAGCAACTCAGAGAATTATATGCAAGCCTCTTTAAAACCGTGAATGCATCTAGATTGAAAGGAATACATTCATGTTTAGGGAAAGCTGCTCACACAATCACACATGCATGTACACAGATTCCAAGCAGTACTCTCATATTTAGTGAAAGTCACTTATACATGTTCAGAGAAAGCCTTGCCCAGGTGTACTGGGAACCTAGTATACATGTGGATTTAGAACAGGGTAAAAAATGAATGAAAAGCAATTTCAAATTCCAATTTATAGGAATTTATGTATGCAAGTCTTTATTTAATCTGTATGGCATACACATAGTCCTCGCATGTACTCTCAAACGGGAAATTATATTGTGCCTCTTATTGCACTGAATATATGTATATTGGCCTACGCCAAGCTGCCTGTAAACTACTTGCGAAG
The DNA here is from genome assembly GCF_040938575.1 of Ambystoma mexicanum. Lineage (NCBI taxonomy): Eukaryota > Metazoa > Chordata > Amphibia > Caudata > Ambystomatidae > Ambystoma > Ambystoma mexicanum. Next base: position 241,493,207 of record NC_090926.1, on the reverse strand, counting down.
AAATCCGTGTTGCAAGGTCCTAACCTTAGAATCAATGTAAGCCGCCATTTTAGGTCAATCCTCCATTTTAGGTTCTCTCTGCAAAGTCACCCTGTGAGCTAAAATGGTGGACAGTGTCATCGCGAAAATGTAACATGGCCGTCTTGACCTCTGTGTTTAAACTAATGTATAACTTGCCTGCAGGCTACATGTTGGGGTCGTAAACTGAGACCTTGTCCTTCGTTGACCTGTGTGTAAAGGATTACTCGTGCAGTGAAGCTAATCCGCGAGCATATGTTAAGAACAATGTATCTAAATACTGAACTAAGAACACTTGTTTAAACTACACTGTATTAATGTTTGAGAAGGCTCTATGAGAAATCCTAAAATACACTGTTGCCGTGTAGGCTTGTTGGCGAATGTATTAAAGGCAAACCCTAAGCATATAGATGTGTGAACTCGGCACGAACCCTAGATCAGTAACGTATTAGTAGAATATTAACCCACAGTAGGGTTGGACATCATGTTCTCAAAGGATATAAAACTGCGACTAATTCTAATGTACAGTCCCACTCACTGAGCACACCGAACCACGCTGGAGTTCGTTGTGTTGTACTGAGGGCCGATAGCTATCTGATTGTTTTGTCCTTTGAAACTGTTCAGTATAAAATAAAGATCTTTGTATGTTCCTTTGTAACCTGTGTTCGATGTATTTCCTTTTTGGGCTACTCAGCCTCGATATTTTCTCTTTGTTTTCACAGTTGGCACCCGAATGTGGACCCTCAAGATTGATGCCGCATTGTACAATGTTGACACGGGCTATCGGACCGGGATCGGACGGTGTAGGGGGCCCCTTCTGAACGAGATGCGATACCTCAGCAGCGCTGCACGACCCGATCCCTGAACGATTAGCTTGGGGTCTGAGACGGCATCTTGACGAGGGCCACTTATCGAGGCGGGCAGTTTTGCCGAAACCACCAAACACAAGGTAGTATTTGTTAGAAAAAGAATTTGAAATCCGATCGGACCTCCTTAAGATTGATAAGGTGAGTCGTGACCCGATTCTTAAATATCCTGATAATTTGTTTTGGCGCATTGTATCTGCAGACACAATTATTGACCATGTAACACCAATACTTTGATATGCCTGGGAAATTGTCTACCTGCTTCAGGGCGTTATTCCGCAGCGATAGACAATCTTTGGAATTTAGCCGTCCGGTACCACAAGAGGGGTTGCCGGCTTGTACTATGTACTGTAAGCATGGCATTGGAAGTATAGTGTTTAATGATATTTGGCACAGACAAACCAGACATGCCTCCAAACTTCAGTGGCCAATCAATGGTAGCTTTGAAATCCCTTGTATTGAGTATTTAGAGTTAATTCTATTAAAGAAAAAGGCTATACCTGCAGCATTTGATGTTTTGCAGAATTGGAAAGAAGAAGCGTTGCAGCAACTTAAGAGTAGAGAAAAACATGCACGCGGTCATAAAACGAACGCCGAAAAAGCGTTGTTGTATGACCAAGATAAACAGGCTGAGTCAGCTAGGAATATGGATAGGGCTTTCTCACTTGGCATTCAGAAAATCTATCCTTCTAAAGATCTTCATGTTTTCGATGAATTCATTGACAAATTGTTAAATGAGCGAAGGCCTGGTGCCTCTGCGCCACCTCCGTATGTTCCTCTGCCTGCTGCTTTGCCTCTTCCTGCTGTTATTCCTGCTGTTGTTCCTGTTGTTGCTGCTCCTCCTAATGTTCCTCTTCCTCCAGTTATTGTTCTTCCACCTATTCCTCCACCTCTTCCTATTGCACCAGTAACAGTACCTTCATTGAATTTACCTGCTCCGCCTCTTCCAAGTGGTCCTGTACTGCTTGTAGTCGATCAGGGTGCAGGTTCAAGGGTTGTCACTCGTAATACTGTACCTCCAGAGAAGAAACATGAATTGATTGCATGGGCTAAGCATTGTATGGAGAAGGATGATCAAGCTAATATTCTTGCCACACTTTCTAATATGGATAATTTTCCTGAGAAAAATGTTTTCATTGAAGGTTTAGGGGTTCATTTATGTGTTATGTGTAATGTGGGGCAAATTAAATAATGCAGATCTCCCACAAGGGTTAAGGGATTTGAACACTTTAACGTTTTCAAGAGACACTGTGGAGAAAGTAAATTAGCAGGTTGAGAGGATATTTGGGTATCGAAAGGAGTTGGAAAAGTTACAGAATGGGGATGACGATGAGGAAAGTATGTATGTATAGAAACGGTTCCTTCCTTGTCGTAAATCGATATCTGAGGAAGTACGAATTTGCGCTTAGATGGATCTCAGATATGTCAATAACTCCAGTTGAGGTATATGACACATATAGTCAGTATACGCCAGAAATGCAGAGGAAAGTGATACAGGTAATGATAGAGTACCTGCAGGATGAATGTATAAAGAGAAAGATTAGTTGTCCCACATAGTTATTGAGTATTTATAAGAGAGCTTTTCACTTGACACTTCTTCGACTGCTTTAGCGCTCGATTTGGCTCTGTTGCTTAGTAAGCGTTCGGAGTTGCCTACTTCTCAGTTGCCTACGAGAGAGGTTCCTCCGACATTTGTCCCAAAGGTTGAGATTCTGGCCGATCCTGCAACAAATACAGTTGCTGTGAACATTCTTGCACATTATGTATCACAGATTGTTCACGTCCCGTTCTCGAGACAGGAAGTGAATACTATTAGACAATCTATTCCTGACATTAGGAAAAATCCAACAGGATTCTATAAAGAAATAGAGTCTGTCTTGCAGCCCTCAGTATTCACCTTGGGCGATATTGATCTGTTATTCCCTGTACTCCTGCCCGTAGATTTGTGGAAACAGGTTAGGACTATAGATGATGTACCAGGGTTGGGAGATACATGGACTAACATAATCAGACTTGATGGAGAAAGGCCAGCTGGTGAGAGACCGCCCCAGGTGATACTAACCTTGCCTGATAGGATCATTGCAAAATTGAAAACCAGAGAATTATCTGGGACAAGCTTACGGCCTGTGTCCAAGGAAAGTCTGAGGGTGCTACCGAGTACTTTAATCGGTTCGAACAGGTATTCTCGGATTTCAGTGGACAAGACCTAGGCACAGAGTCTGGCAAAAGATTATTTGTTGACAGATTTGTGCGTGGATTGCTGCCTGACATCCAGTCACAAATTATGTCTTCTGAGAGCGCTTGGCAGGCGACGTCCCTATCAGAAGTACTGCACATGGCTCAGTACTACGAGAATCGTGTCAATAATGAAAAAGATAGAGTCGAGAAGAGAAAAAGACTAAAGTATTGTTACAGCAAATTGTTAGAGGCCCCAGAGGGGGTAGTTCGCAGATTAGAGGTCAGTATGTTCCGCGAGGGAATGTGCCCTTGGGTCCTGTGAACATTAACCAGTGTGCCTATTGTCGGCAAGAGGGTCATTGGCGTGTACAATGCCCCGTCCTTCGACAAAGGTCGGATAACACATTTTGAAATATGGGTAGATGATCCAGAGGTCGCCCGGGTGTAGGGGGCCCTGGTAGAGGTCAGTTTGCACAGGATCATCAGCAAACTTTTTTGCAGGATAATCAAACTCCGAGTGTGGATACTAGAAACATATTTGATCACCCTTCTGCTGCTTACCTCTCTGAAGAGCTTCCTTTTGATGATATTCTGTTTCGTTACGATTGCCCGAAGCAGGGTTTGGAACCTATGCATATTCCCGTTAATCAGAAAGGTCCCTACATTGAAATGGTAGTGGGAAATAGGAAACATCTGTTCTTGATAGATAGTGGAGCACAGAAGTGTTCCATTGATCATTCTCGGCTTCCAAACATTCCACTGTCAGGGCAAACCAATGTTTCCATAGGGTTCTCTGGCATACCAGTTGTTTGTCCAGTTTCTTCACCGGTACCTATCTCTTTGGGTCTCTTTACGGACCACTGTCCATTCCTTTTGACGTCGAATTGTGGAGAGAATTTTCTTTCATTGTTCTTCTGACGGAGTGCGTTTGACGATTTCACCACAGAAACGTTCTGTCTCTCAATTCTTAACCAGACCTTTGCCGCCAGAATTCAGTGATGTACCAGAGTGCCCATGGGAAATTGACGACAATGATGTCGGTGTTTTACAGATCGAGCCTGTTAAAATAGTCTTGAAACATGGGATAAAGCTGCCACGCATTCAACAATACAAGATTTCAGTTGAGGGCGAGCATGCTTTGAAATGCATCGTTTCCGATTTTGTGCATCGCGTGGTGATTGAGGAAATTGCAGGTAGTTTGTGCAATAGTCCGATTTTGCCCGTGTACAAAAAAGGCGATAATGCTATTCCATTCCGTTTCATAATTGATTTACGTGCCATTAATTAAGTCGTCGCTCCACAATTTCCAATTGTGCCTGATGTGACGACAATATTAACTATGATTCCGGCTTCAGCTACTTACTTTAGTGTTGTGGATCTGAAGAATGCTTTCTTTAGTATTCCTATAGACAAGGACAGTAGATACTTGTTCGCGTTCACCCTAGGGGGATGCTCGTTCACATTTACCCGTGCACCTCAAGGTTACACGGAAAGTCCTAGCATCTACAGTAGGGCTTTGAAAGAACAGCTTGATACTCTTGAATTGCCCTCTACTTGTACACTGCTTCAGTATGTTGATGACTTGCTTTGAGCTGCAGACTCCGAGAGCGCTTGTAAGGAGGGCACTGTGTTGTTGCTTATTCACCTGGCTAAACATGGTCACAAAGCTTCGCTTAAAAAGTTTCAATATTGTTCTCAGGAGGTCGCCTATTTAGGCTATCTCCTGTCAAAGGAGGGAAGAAGATTGACACCTGAACGAATAAAACACATTTCTGGCATGTCTGTCCCAAATACGCAGAAGGAAGTTAGAGACTTGATAGGGAAGGCTTCTTACTGTAGGTTGTGGATCCCAAACTTCTCACTAGTGATTAAACCGATGTTGGCTTTGACGAAGAAGGGCATTTCTTCGCCATTGCCATGGAACGCGGAACACCAGCAATCATTTGATCTGCTCAAGACTGCACTGTGCTCGGCACCGGTTTTGGGCACACCAAACTATGAAAATGCCTTTGTGTTGTTGGTGCATGAATGTGATGGATGTGGTTTGGCTGTATTAAAGCAGAAACATGGAGGGAAGGATAGGCCATGCAGTTACTTTTCTTCCGCCCTTGATCCTGTAGCATGCGCATTGCCAAGATGTTTGCGAGCTGTCGCTGCTGCTGCTGCATCTGTAAAACAGAGTGAGGGAATGGTCCTAGGCCAGGATCTAACCCTGATGGTGCCTCACTCTGTAGATGTTCTGCTGAACAGAACCCAAACGCAACACCTCACTTCCACACAGTTGACAAGATATGAATTGATCTTGTTTGCTCCTCACATACAAATTAAGAGGTGTTGTGTTCTTAATTCGGCTGAACTCATACCTTTCCTACAAGGTACTGCTTGCAGTGACGAAGAGTCACATGACTGTCTGTATACTACCGAACAAGAGACAAAGGGTAGAATTGATCTGAAAGACACTCTTTTAAATAATCCACAAGGGGAGCTGTTTTGTGATGGCTCCTGAATCAAACTTCCGGATGGTACATCCACAGCTGCTTATGCAATCACCAAATTGAGCACGGTTGTGGAAACCAAGAGAATCACGCATAACTCTGCGCAGGCCGCAGAGATTATAGCATTGACCCGAGCTTGTGAACTTTCCGAAGGGCTTACAGTAAACATATATACTGATAGTCAGTATGCCTTTGGGGTGGTTCACAACTTTGGGAGACTTTGGTCAGAGAGAGGGTTCATAACTTCGCATGGCACAAAGATTCAACATGGCTCCCTAATAGTACAACTGCTCTCAAAGCTTGCGCTCCCTACTCAGTTAGCTATCATGAAATGTGCAGCACATCGATAGATTATAGATGATATAGGAAAAGGGAATGCTTCCGCTGATCAGATAGCTAAACAGACTGCCACCGATCTCTTTACGGAGATGTATGTTTCAAGGGAGACTGTAAATGCCTATGCAATGGATGAGGGTGTTGGGTCTGTACGGGATATCCAAGCCGATGCCACATTAGAAGAATCCAAGAGGTGGGCTGAAGGCTTGTGGAAACTCGATGATGATGGGTGCTGGGTGGACATAGTTGAAGGGAAATGGCTACTTCCTGACGCTTATGTGATGATGATGGTTGTTATGGCCCATGGCCCTACACATATATGTGCCCAGAAGGTTACGAAAATGTTAGAGAAAGTTTGGGCGAATGACAACATTTTGAAAATAGCTCAGCGCTACGTCCAAGGTTGCATGATTTGCCTACAGCATAATGTGGGAAAGGGGACATCAACTCCAAGGGGAAGTTTTGGACCACCTTCTGTCCCCTTCGAAGTCATCCACTTTGATTTTATTGAAATGGAACGTTGTAATAATATGAAATTTGTATTAGTTGTCATCTGTGCTTTTAGTAAATGGGTCGAGGCTTTCCCTGTCAAAGATGCTACAGCCATGACTACTGCGAAAACCATGTTAAAGGAATATTTTCCACGGTTCGGGCTACCAAGAGTCATCTGGTCGGACAATGGTCCACATTTTGTCGCTGCTGTAATTCTGAAGATATGCGCGGCATTACAGATCGACAAACGGTTCCATTCGGCCAGACACGCTCAGAGCGCCGGACTAGTAGAAAGACACAATGGTATCATTAAGAACAAGCTCGCTAAGACGTGTGCCGGCACCAAACTAAAATGGCCGGACGCCTTACCGATCGTGTTACTAGCCATGTATACAACTCCTCAAACTAAGACTGGGCTCTCTCCATTTGAGGTGGTAATGGGGAGACCTGCCAATATCTGGAACCTACCTAAATGTAGATCCTTGAAAAATGTTGAAAATGTACTTCTTTCAGATTACTGCAACCAGTTGACTAAAAACCTGTATTTGATTTATCACCAGGTGCGAGAGGCTTTACCTGTGCGATATGAGGGCCCGGGCCACAGCATTCAGCCTGGGGACTGGGTGCTCACCAAGGCATTTGAGCACTCTTCCTGCCTTGCACCTCGTTGGCGGGGCCCATTCCAGGTCCTGCTGGTCACACGGACAGCAGTGCGTGTCTCAGGCAGAAAACATTGGATCCATGCAACGCACCTCAAAAAACTTCCTCACCCAGTGCCACACGATACAGAAGAAACAGAACCCCTCGCTAACGCTGCAACCAATGATCCCAAAGCAGTAAATAGCGTTGAGAGTGCATCAGAGAATCTCTCTGAGTCCGTGAGGGTTGGGGAACCCGTCATTTTGTCTCCACACTCTCCAAAGGTTTTGCTTCCGGAAATGGTCATTTCGGATTCTGCATCTTCATTTGCTCTTGATACGTTGCTCCCAACAGGAAGTGACGACACATTGTGTCCGCATCAATCAGTACCGGGAACAGCAAGGTACAATCTGCGTCCAAGGAAATAGACTTACGGCACAGTTTTGCTGTGCATTCGATAGACTTACAGCACGGTTCGGCTGTGCATTCAGAGAAGGAGAAGAATCATCGAGGGCTTGCTTTTTGCCCAAATAATTGTTTGAGTAAAGGGGATTCTGTTGGCTATGGTTGTGGAAGGACTAAGAAGTCGCGCGGCCGGGAGGTCGCCAGCAACGAACATTGGGGGTTTCCGTCTGAAGACTGCAATGCCTGCCACTGCTACCACTCGTATTGGACTGATAAATGATCACGTGACCAGCCGGGATAATGGACAAACCACTTGGGCTCCGAAAACGTATTGCTGTCTTTTTATATTGTTAATTGGGTTTATAATAGTCACTGTTTTAGGCATATGGTACCTCAAGGAAGTTAATCCGTTAGAGTCCTTGTTACCTACTGAAAATGTACCCACTGTTTCTACTCCCTTCGTGCATTTGCATACTCTGTCCCCTAGGGACTCTCAGCATAGACAAAGATATCATACCAATACTCTGTTACTTATCATGAATGCTACGCATGCTATTTTTAATAGGTCCAACTGTTGGGTCTTCTCGCATTTACCGCAACACAGGGATAAGGGGCTTGGTTGGTATATTCACCCTTTACCTTTAACAACTGCTTGTTATGCTTCTCTTAGAGCACTGTTCTTTGGCCATTGGAACGATAGCATCTCGGGGAACTTTGATGACACTAATTTGAATAGTTTTGAGAAACCTGTTATGACTCCCCTGGGATGCTCGCTTATCGCAGATAGGCGTAAGCTTAACTTTGCTTCTATTAGGCCCTCTGATAGACTGTCTCGTCCCTTTCATTCTTTGATTTCCTTCAAGATGGCTCTGATAGGCAAAAAGGATGCCATGCCTCCTTTGTACACTGTAAACCATAGCCCCGATTCAGTTTCTTTCTGCATACATAGGAATGGTACTCAGTCATTGGGAGATTTTAAAGGTTGTGCCAACATTGCGAATTTGACTGGGGAAGACAGACCTTTGTATGCAGGCGAAGCTGTCTACTTTGTTTGCGGTAATGTAGCATTTCCATGGTTACCCAGGGATTGGCAGGGAACTTGTTATTTAGGGATCTTGTTACCCGGTGTATTCATAGCAAGTACTATAGAGGTTTCAAAGGCTTGTCCACGACGGGACAAGAATGGGGACACACCAGCACAGGTTTTAGGAGATGTATTTGTGCCATTTTGGGGGTTGGGGGCAGATAGAAAATTCCGAAGACATCAGAAGACTAGCGAGAGTACTGGAGAGAACCATCAACCGGACCACGGACATACTCTATAATATGACATTAGAACAGAAGGCAATAAGATTAGTAGCACTCCAGAACTGGATGGCATTAGATGTCATTTTGGCTGAACGTGGTGGAGTGTGTAAATTAGTGGGGTCCGCTTGCTGTGTTTTCGTGCCAGATTCCTCCCCAACCATCTTCAAGGCAATGCAGAATCTGCACGTCCTTAGTTTAGAAGTGCATGTTCCCGAGGGAAACTGGGATTTTAGCGCTTGGTTCTGGGACTTCTTGCGATCTTGGGGTTGGAAGGTGCTTTCGGTCTTACTGATCATTTTGGGAATTCTGTTATTCCTTTGCTGTTGTATCCAGTGTTTACCTAGTATATGTTTGATGCTAGGAGAATGTTGCGCATAGGCGATAGGTACAATAGGACATAAGGTGTATGCCTCAGATAAAACCTCCAAAGAATATGTGTTAAAAGAAATTTTAGTGAATGATCTAATGGCAGTAGATATTTCCAACAGCGATTCAGGGTGTATGGACGATGATACATGGAGTTGCTTGCAAGGAGATCAGAAATAGTTTAGCACTTGGCATAGGCCAAAAGGAGGGTTTGTCAAACCTAGTATACATGTGGGTTTAGAACAGGGTAAAAAATGAATGAAAAGCAATTTCAAATTCCAATTTATAGGAACTTATGTATGCAAGCCTTTATTTAATATGCATGGCATACACATAGTCCTCGCATGTACTGTCAAACGGGAAATTATATTGTGCCTTTTATTGCAATGAATATATGTATATTGGCCTACGCCAAGCTGCTTGTAAGCTACTTGCGAAGAAATCCGTGTTGCAAGGTCCTGACCTTAGAATCAATGTAAGCCGCCATTTTAGGTCAATCCGCCATTTTAGGTTCTCTCTGTAAAGTCACCCTGTGAGCTAAAATGTTGGACAGTGTCATCGCGAAAATGTAACATGGCCGTCTTGACCTCTGTGTTTATACTAATGTATAACTTGCCTGCAGGCTACATGTTGCGGTTGTGAACTAAGAGCTTGTCCTTCGTTGACCTGTGTGTAAAGGATTACTCGTGCAGTGAAGCTAATCCGCGAGCATATGTTAAGAACAATGTATCTAAATACTGAACTAAGAACACTTGTTTAAACTACATTGTATTAATGTTTGAGAAGGCTCTATGAGAAATCCTAAAATACACTGTTGCCGTGTAGGCTTGTTGGCGAATGTATTAAAGGCAAACCCTAAGCATACAGATGTGTGAACTCGGCACGAACCCTAGATCAGTAACGTATTAGAATATTAACCCACAGTAGGGTTGGACATCATGTTCTCAAAGGATATAAAAGTGCGACTAATTCTAATGTACAGTCCCACTCACTGAGCACACCGAACCATGCTGATGTTCGTTGTGTTGTACTGAGGGCCGATAGCTATCTGATTGTTTTGTCCTTTGTAACTGTTCAGTATAAAATAAAGATCTTTGTATATTCCTTTGTAACCTGTGTTCGGTGTTTTTCATTTTTGGGGCTCTCAGCCTCGATATTTTCACTTTGTTTTCACAGTACAACTTCACACTTGTCTAGAAGAGTTCAGTAAAAAAAAGAAAGATAATCAGAATTGAAGCAGTTTTTCTCTGATACCGCACTTGTCTTAATGCTGGATAAAAATAGAATTTTGAAAAATGATCGATAAAAGTCTGTTAGGCAACTCCTTCCTGGTACCATACCTGTCTTGATACTGGAGAAAAGCAAATGCCAAGAGATTATTCAATTAGGAAAATTAATCTCCTTGTATCTTATAAAACGCTACACAAAAAGTAATTTGTGCAGCTAGGCTGATGAGAAATAACAGAAATACACAGGTTTAGTATATGTAACATCTAATGTATGAGTTATTTACAGTGTATGTTTCGAAGTGGATGCCTTTGTGGACATATAATAGTGAGATCCAAATAGGCATGTAAACCTTTGTGTTGATGAAGTATTGATGTTGGATACATGCAATGTTGTAGTCGTCTCCAGGATAAAGCTGGACCCCCAGTTAGTTTAAACTGTTTTCTTCTTTTAAATAAATATTGATTTTTGACTACTTCAATGTCTGTTCCTTGTCCAGAATTGTGGTATGAGATTGTATAAATGGGAGTACAAAATTGGCGTGCCACATCTGCGTGAACCAATATCCAAATATAAAAATACTCAACAGCCACCACGCTGACCTACGCAGCATCATGGAGATCCTCACCATGGGCTGTCTCCTACCCATTACGGAACAAGAAGCACCCAGGTTTGTACCATTCTGCCCAACTATTAGTACAGCACCGAACTGCTGTCCCAGTGCCCAGAGCTGCAGAATTCTGCTTCACTCCCTCTTTTCTGGGACCACTCTGTCTGTGGAAGAAAATACTGACAGCTTATCAGCAACGCCTTCTCTCATGAAATGGAACATCGGAAACATCCTTTCCTACCACAGGTTCCCCTGTGTCTTGCAGGCAGGGGATTTGCATGGGTTCCCCCTCCAGCCCGCAGGGTGCCCCTCCAGCCCCACAGGGTGACGATTCTGTTGCAGAATAAACAAACCGTGTCCACGGGCTGTGGAACACTCACGTCCCATGCACACTCAAGGTAATTGTCCTAGGACAAACAAAACTCAAAGGAATATCTAAATGCAGTATGATGATGAGAACACAGTGGGGTGACTCACAAATTTTGTGTATGGTCCAATGGTAAAATGTTCAAAGTAATACGTTTTCAGACTCATATTCCAAATATATATTTTTTATATCATATCAATGTGAATGGACAATATTCAACTTATATTGTATATTACAGTAACATCAAAATTCAAAGAAGCAACAGATCTTTAAATGAAAAAATAAAAGGATTTGGAAAAACAAAACATGATCAAAACTAAGCGATTTGGAAAATCGTTTCGGGATTTACTATCCCTTCTTCAGGAGCTGGATATTGTATTGATCCAATTGATACATTCTTAATGCATATTTATATACACTGTAAACAAATAACAGAAATAATGTCAGTGAGTTGAATTCTCACAATATAATTTCATAATGTGTGCTTATTAGCTAGACTTGTGCGTACCTGCCGTGAGTGTCAAAATAGAGATCCTGGCGAATTTCACTAAATTGTGCATCTTGCTAGATGCCTCTTAAGGTGTATCGAACCTAACCTTCTGGACAGGGAAAATCTGAAAAATTGACACAATCCTTTTCAATCAATATGTCATATAGGTCATGTGTAACATGAAGTAGATAGTGGGATGGGTCCACATACCTGACTGTATGCAGTCTTGTATCAAAGATTTCTACTTGTGTTGTTAGTGCCTTCTGGACGGATCCACATGAGCAGTGAACCTGCCCAAGTCCTCATATGTGTGATGTCCTGTAAGTAAAAGGTAATACATACATTCAGGAAAAAGTGTTTCTGGAACCTCAGTGCGCAGTCCCAACCCTATGAAAATATTACGTTCTGTATTTCCATAAGGAAAAAATCCTACCTGATAGTCAGGATATGATGGTTCCCCCTTTGTGAATGGATCGTGTAGGGCCAGTGTTAATCAATGTTCTTATGTCGCAGCATTCTAGCAAATTACGGTTAAGCCATTATCCGGTTGACAAGCCAAAGAAAGTAACGGTTATTAAAGCCGTTCAGTGATATAGCCAAGCGATTAAACCAAGCAATGTGCTTCTGTGGTCCTCTCATACCAGTCCGAGTGCTGAAAAACAGAACGCTATCAAAGGATAGTTGTAGGGCGATATTTGCATCTGCATGCTGAGGCGCCATCTCCTAGCAAGAGCAGCACTCTATGACGCTCGAGTATAAACAGCTTCCCTAACAACGGGTAACCAGGAAGCGATAGTGTGCGTGGTGACGGTTCATTGGAGCAGGCTCCTAAGTCCATTAGAGAAATCGTACCGAAACCCTTCGGGGCATGTTTATAATCAGTCTAAAAATAGCAGTTCGGCTAAATCTTTGTTTAATAACGAAACAACTGAGAATTGCAATGAAGGTTAAATAATAAACAACAGAAGATTGTAAGGCCGAAACAAATGACACAATTATTATATTCATAAAAAGTGCTGTGTGCTAAAGTGTGATGCTGCCCCTTTAAGGGCTGCACGCGCGCGGTGGAGTGACGTTGCACTCCGCCACGTGCAATATAAATAAAGGGGGCATTCCCGGCCGCTTAGAGTGACCGGGGAGCCCAAACGTCATGGACGTGTCTGCGTGAGGTCTGTGGCAGGAGAGGGCTCACAGACACCCGTGTGCGCAGGGCGCACCACAACATAAAGGGTAATCCACATAAAATGATGGAATACATGCTTAATGGTCATAAAAATGGGATCAAATGTGTCAGGTTGGTCATTCATTGCGCAACCTACAAAGGGGTGCAATGACGATATCAAATAACATTCTCATTTATATAGCAACATGTGTGGCCTACGGTGTCACCACTCAATAGGTCACTTGGATGACTAATGAATAACGGAGCACTCTCAGGGGAAATGTGTATAGCAAAAGCAAATGACACAATAGTTACATTCCTAATGAGTGCTGTCCTTTAAAGGGGCCTCCACGTAAATTATGGAGTACACTACTTAATGGTCATGAATGAGATGAGGAAAGACACAATATGTCAGGCTGGTCATACATTGCGCAACCTACAAAGGGGTGCAGTGATGATATTCAATAACATTCTCTTTCAATGACATGTGGCAACATGTGTAAATTACAGTGTCCCCACTCAGTAAGCCACTGAGTGGGTACATCAATGATGTCCAATGGCACTCTAGTTCACAATCTAGGTATATAAACTTGATTAACATATGAAAGTTGGTAAGTCGTTATGTATAGTGACAGATCATTTCCGTCTGGGTAACATCTTTTTGAACCTATTCAACATAAATACATAAATTTCTCTAACCCCTTAGGGCCACAATTGAGTGCTTGTACATATATATATATATAGATATATAGATATATACTACAAAAAAAACTTTGTTGAGGGGACGATATATACTACAAAAAAAACTTTGTTGAGGGGACGTTATGGTTAAGTTGCCCTAACAGAAACCTGTACACTTCACTAAAAAAAACTTTCCACCTCCCCTTTATGCTTTAAATTAAAACCGAAAACCCCCTGAAATTCGACAGTTATGGTAAACTAAGCCCCCAACCCTGTCACCACCCCTGTGCACTGCTAACACTAACACCCAGACCATGAAAGATGTCATCTCAAATGTCAATGATGACATCAATGACGACATCACTTGTTTAGCCCCTTTCTTTTCCTTCCCTGCCATACATATATATGTACAATCAGTAAAAGAATTCCACTAAAGGAATGTTATACACCACTGCACATTCCCCGATTATAGTAAGCTAAGCAACAATAACTCGCACCATCTACGTGCATTGCTAAGACTAACACCCAGGACATCAAAGAGGACATCACAAATATCATTGATGGCATCACATGTGAAAATAATATCCCTAAAAAGTCCCTACCTACAAGGGGTTCTTTCTATTATGTTGGTAGCAAGATGTCAGGGGTGAATGTGTAATGTTACATGTGTAATAACTAGCTCACAAATCTAGACTTAATACACACTTGTGCTACAACAAACAATACATATAACGACCCAATGCATATAAGTGAGCGGCACATACAGGGAAACTGAAGTAGGGTAGAAGGAACTAGCAGCATCCCACAGTTTATCTTCCTGTATACAAATTAATTGTGTGTTTAAGGCCTGCTATTGCCCCATGCATGTGCATCATGAGCTGACACCAGACCCTATGGAAAGTACTTTAAGAACACACGACAAGGGTAACGTTTTGTTATACAGCACCTTTTCAATTTGCATATTGCTCTGGCAGTGAATAAAACCACCTAGCCTACATTTTTCAATGCACCAACATAAGCGAGGCAAACATGCGATGTCATCAGTGATGTCATCAATTATATTTGTGATGTCATCTTTGATGTCCTGCATGTTAGTCTTAGCAATGTACGTAGATGGTGCGAGTTATGATTGCTTAGCTTACTATAATATAAAATGGGTGGATCAATGATCTTTCTAGCCGATATACTGCTGCCATTTGGGAAAAGTATGACTGCAAATCTTCAACATATCTAAAGCCACAAATCTAATTCAGGCAGCCTTTTTCATTTTGAGTAGAGCCTACCTTACTCCTAAACGTATTTCTAGGTTTGCTTCCAACTTGACTACCTTGTGCTGGTCTTGTAAAGAATGTACGGCTGATTTTCAACACTGTATTTATTACTGTTAATTTGTTTTTTCATTCTGGGAAAGAATATGGATAACTCTACAAAAAATGTTTCATTTTACAGCACAACTTAATCTTGACAATCTAATCACATGGTTACTCTGATTTAACAAATATTTCCTCTCCGAGGTTATTTCACCTACTTGTCTTCATTGGTTTTCATCTAATATCTTGTAAATGGAAATGTTTTGATCGCTTATGTTATGCTACTAGTTGGAATTATATATGCTACATTCACAGAATTGAAAAGGGTTGTGCCACTACTCTAATTGACGTACATAAATATAATCAAAAGTGGAGTCCACTGATCGAATATCTTAATACCCCCTCAGCAGAGTCCTTTTAATTTGTTGCTTCAGTTTGTTTTGTTTGCTCTTCCTTCTCCTCTTGCGTCTTGTATTGTCCTGTCTGTTTTGTTCTTCTTTCGTGTTCTTGTAGTCCTTTTAGATTTATATTTCTCATATATTGCTTTGATGAATTCTGATTTTAGAGTTTTGCAAGGAACTTTTAGTGAATCTCTACATTTATTGAAACCTTGTTACACTATGTTGTGCCTTTTAATTGTTAACTCAACTTAAATGTGTATCCTGTATTTATCCATTAAAAAGCCTAATAAAAATTGCTAAACAAAAAAAAAACTCTTATCTGTGCATTGGTCTGCTGCATCTTTTTACACTGCTGCAAGGCCTTTTCAAAGCAGTCTTCTGAGAGTAAGTGGAGGTAATACCATTTACCTCCACTGTTTACGCACCGCCAAACTATCAGTTTGCCAGTATTACTGGGTGGTAATTATAGCGATTTTTGTAGGTTGGCCTCATTCCAGTTCTGCCAGTGTGGGAAAAGTGACTGTAATTCTATACCCTGCACTTTTCCCACGCCAGCAAAACACACATTTTACCTTTAGCAAAGAGCTGGAGGTAAATCAGGCCCCCAACGGCCATTACATGTTGATATTACTGGCACCTGGATTACCGGTGAGCATAAGGCCCTTTGGTAGCGTGTATGCAGTGGATGGGAGGCAGAGTAACTCTTACACCAAATAATCAAACCAACTCAGGAAGATGGCAAAGGTTGATGTTTTATTAACAATTATCTAAAACAGGGAGTTAAAACAGACATCAACAGACGTTCGCTCGAGTCTCTCAACGCATTTTGTAAAAACACAGACTTTCTACTAAAAATGAGTCATAGGTGAAGTCATACTACATGGCAAATAAGAAAAACCTACGAGGGGTTGCGATAGGATCAAGGGAAACATCTAAGTATACTTTCTATAAGGGGTTGGGTTGTCATTGGAGCTCTACTGTCAGGTGGACAATTTATGCCCACCTCTAGTGCAAGTCATTTTCATCAATAGTAGGTACAGGGTATATCATTGATATGATATGATATGATAGTTTATTTATATAGCGCCTATACACAACGTGTTTCAAAGCGCTTCAAGGAGGGAGGGGAACAAAGGAAAATACAGTTACATTCAGCAAAGTCTTTGAAACAGTACAGAATGTAAAAATAACTATCATAATAGGCCTGTCGACATTTCTGATAGTGCAAGTGCATAGAACAAGTAAGGCAAGAGGTAATGGATAGGAGGAGAACAAAGCAAGCAGTAACATTACTATGTCTGATGACAATTTACGCAGTGCAGGTGGTAACAAGAGGAGGGGTGGGAGGGGGGGCAAGGGTACGGAGGGGAAAGGAGAACAAGGCACGATACTGAACAAAAATGTCGGTGACAAATTTGAAAGTAGGGGAGGGGGGAGGAAGAGAACAAGGGGGGAGGAGGGGGGACAGACAAGCTGCTATCGAGAGTCACGGAACAAAAGATAGGAGTAAGTGCTAGGAGGGGGAAGTCTGAGAGGAGGGAGAAGGAGTGGGGAGTAGGAAAGGTAGTAGAAGAGGATGGATGTGAGGAGGTGGGAAGGGAAGGAGGTGGGAAGGGATTGTCAGGCAGGAAGGGGGGTGGAACGCAGAGCAAAGAGGGTGGAGCAGGCACTCAGGGGGGGAAAGGGGGGCACACAGGCACTCAGGGGGGGACACGGGCACTCACGGAGGGGCAGGGGGGAACACAGGCAATCACGGAGGGGCAGGGGGGCACACGGGCACTCACGGAGGGGCAGGGGGGCACACGGGCACTAACAGAGGGGCAGGGGGGCCACGGGCACTCACGGAGGGGGAGGGGGGCACACGGGCACTTACAGAGGGGCAGGGGGGCACACAGGCACTCACAGAGGGGCAGGGGGGCACACAGGCACTCACGGAGGGGGAGGGGGGCACACGGGCACGCACAGAGGGGCAGGGGCACACAGGCACTCACAGAGGGGCAGGGGGCACACGGGCACTCACGGAGGGGGAGGGGAGACACACGGGCACTTACAGAGGGGCAGGGGGGCACACGGGCACTCACGGAGGGGCAGGGGGGCACACGGGCACTCACGGAGGGGCAGGGGGGCACACGGGCACTCACGGAGGGGCAAGGGGGGCACGCGGGCAATCACAGAGGGGCAGGGGGGCACACAGGCACTCACGAAGGGGCAGGGGGGCACATAGGCACTCACAGAGGGGGGGCACACAGGCAATCACGGAGGGGCAGGGGGGCACACGGGCACTCACGGAGGGGCAGGGGGGCACACAGGCACTCACGGAGGGGCAGGGGGGCACACGGGCACTCACGGGGGGGAAGGGATGGCACACAGGCACTCACGGAGGGGCAGGGGGCACACAGGCACTCACGGAGGGGCAGGGGGGCACACAGGCACTCACGGAGGGGCGGGGGGGCACACAGGCACTCACGGAGGGGGAGGGGGCACACGGGCACTCACGGAGGGGCAGGGGGGCACACGGGCACTCACAGAGGGGCAGGGGGGCACAACGGGCACTCACAGAGGGGCAGGGGGGCACACGGGCACTCACGGGGGGGAAGGGATGGCACACAGGCACTCACGGAGGGGCAGGGGGCACACAGGCACTCACGGAGGGGCAGGGGGGCACACAGGCACTCACGGAGGGGTGGGGGGGCACACAGGCACTCACGGAGGGGGAGGGGGCACACGGTCATATAGGTCATGTGTAACATGAAGTAGATAGTGGGATGGGTCCACATACCTGACTGTATGAAGTCTTGTATCAAAGATTTCTACTTGTGTTGTTAGTGCCTTCTGGACGGATCCACATGAGCAGTGAACCTGCCCAAGTCCTCATATGTGTGATGTCCTGTAAGTAAAAGGTAATACATACATTCAGGAAAAAGTGTTTCTGGAACCTCAGTGCGCAGTCCCAACCCTATGAAAATATTACGTTCTGTATTTCCATAAGGAAAAAATCCTACCTGATAGTCAGGATATGATGGTTCCCCCTTTGTGAATGGATCGTGTAGGGCCAGTGTTAATCAATGTTCTTATGTCGCAGCATTCTAGCAAATTACGGTTAAGCCATTATCCGGTTGACAAGCCAAAGAAAGTAACGGTTATTAAAGCCGTTCAGTGATATAGCCAAGCGATTAAACCAAGCAATGTGCTTCTGTGGTCCTCTCTTACCAGTCCGAGTGCTGAAAAACAGAACGCTATCAAAGGATAGTTGTAGGGCGATATTTGCATCTGCATGCTGAGGCGCCATCTCCTAGCAAGAGCAGCACTCTATGACGCTCGAGTATAAACAGCTTCCCTAACAACGGGTAACCAGGAAGCGATAGTGTGCGTGGTGACGGTTCATTGGAGCAGGCTCCTAAATCCATTAGAGAAATCGTACCGAAACCCTTCGGGGCATGTTTATAATCAGTCTAAAAATAGCAGTTCGGCTAAATCTTTGTTTAATAACGAAACAACTGAGAATTGCAATGAAGGTTAAATAATAAACAACAGAAGATTGTAAGGCCGAAACAAATGACACAATTATTATATTCATAAAAAGTGCTGTGTGCTAAAGTGTGATGCTGCCCCTTTAAGGGCTGCACGCGCGCGGTGGAGTGACGTTGCACTCCGCCACGTGCAATATAAATAAAGGGGGCATTCCCGGCCGCTTAGAGTGACCGGGGAGCCCAAACGTCATGGACGTGTCTGCGTGAGGTCTGTGGCAGGAGAGGGCTCACGGACACCCGTGTGCGCAGGGCGCACCACAACATAAAGGGTAATCCACATAAAATGATGGAATACATGCTTAATGGTCATAAAAATGGGATCAAATGTGTCAGGTTGGTCATTCATTGTGCAACCTACAAAGGGGTGCAATGACGATATCAAATAACATTCTCATTTATATAGCAACATGTGTGGCCTACGGTGTCACCACTCAATAGGTCACTTGGATGACTAATGAATAACGGAGCACTCTCAGGGGAAATGTGTATAGCAAAAGCAAATGACACAATAGTTACATTCCTAATGAGTGCTGTCCTTTAAAGGGGCCTCCACGTAAATTATGGAGTACACTACTTAATGGTCATGAATGAGATGAGGAAAGACACAATATGTCAGGCTGGTCATACATTGCGCAACCTACAAAGGGGTGCAGTGATGATATTCAATAACATTCTCTTTCAATGACATGTGGCAACATGTGTAAATTACAGTGTCCCCACTCAGTAAGCCACTGAGTGGGTACATCAATGATGTCCAATGGCACTCTAGTTCACAATCTAGGTATATAAACTTGATTAACATATGAAAGTTGGTAAGTCGTTATGTATAGTGACAGATCATTTCCATCTGGGTAACATCTTTTTGAACCTATTCAACATAAATACATAAATTTCTCTAACCCCTTAGGGCCACAATTGAGTGCTTGTACATATATATATATATATATATATATAGATATATAGATATATACTACAAAAAAAACTTTGTTGAGGGGACGATATATACTACAAAAAAAACTTTGTTGAGGGGACGTTATGGTTAAGTTGCCCTAACAGAAACCTGTACACTTCACTAAAAAAAACTTTCCACCTCCCCTTTATGCTTTAAATTAAAACCAAAAACCCCCTGAAATTCGACAGTTATGGTAAACTAAGCCCCCAACCCTGTCACCACCCCTGTGCACTGCTAACACTAACACCCAGACCATGAAAGATGTCATCTCAAATGTCAATGATGACATCAATGACGACATCACTTGTTTAGCCCCTTTCTTTTCCTTCCCTGCCATACATATATATGTACAATCAGTAAAAGAATTCCACTAAAGGAATGTTATACACCACTGCACATTCCCCGATTATAGTAAGCTAAGCAACAATAACTCGCACCATCTACGTGCATTGCTAAGACTAACACCCAGGACATCAAAGAGGACATCACAAATATCATTGATGGCATCACATGTGAAAATAATATCCCTAAAAAGTCCCTACCTACAAGGGGTTCTTTCTATTATGTTGGTAGCAAGATGTCAGGGGTGAATGTGTAATGTTACATGTGTAATAACTAGCTTACAAATCTAGACTTAATACACACTTGTGCTACAACAAACAATACATATAACGACCCAATGCATATAACTGAGCGGCACATACAGGGAAACTGAAGTAGGGTAGAAGGAACTAGCAGCATCCCACAGTTTATCTTCCTGTATACAAATTAATTGTGTGTTTAAGGCCTGCTATTGCCCCATGCATGTGCATCATGAGCTGACACCAGACCCTATGGAAAGTACTTTAAGAACACACGACAAGGGTAACGTTTTGTTATACAGCACCTTTTCAATTTGCATATTGCTCTGGCAGTGAATAAAACCACCTAGCCTACATTTTTCAATGCACCAACATAAGCGAGGCAAACATGCGATGTCATCAGTGATGTCATCAATTATATTTGTGATGTCATCTTTGATGTCCTGCATGTTAGTCTTAGCAATGTACGTAGATGGTGCGAGTTATGATTGCTTAGCTTACTATAATATAAAATGGGTGGATCAATGATCTTTCTAGCCGATATACTGCTGCCATTTGGGAAAAGTATGACTGCAAATCTTCAACATATCTAAAGCCACAAATCTAATTCAGGCAGCCTTTTTCATTTTGAGTAGAGCCTACCTTACTCCTAAACGTATTTCTAGGTTTGCTTCCAACTTGACTACCTTGTGCTGGTCTTGTAAAGAATGTACGGCTGATTTTCAACACTGTATTTATTACTGTTAATTTGTTTTTTCATTCTGGGAAAGAATATGGATAACTCTACAAAAAATGTTTCATTTTACAGCACAACTTAATCTTGACAATCTAATCACATGGTTACTCTGATTTAACAAATATTTCCTCTCCGAGGTTATTTCACCTACTTGTCTTCATTGGTTTTCATCTAATATCTTGTAAATGGAAATGTTTTGATCGCTTATGTTATGCTACTAGTTGGAATTATATATGCTACATTCACAGAATTGAAAAGGGTTGTGCCACTACTCTAATTGACGTACATAAATATAATCAAAAGTGGAGTCCACTGATCGAATATCTTAATGCCTCCTCAGCAGAGTCCTTTTAATTTGTTGCTTCAGTTTGTTTTGTTTGCTCTTCCTTCTCCTCTTGCGTCTTGTATTGTCCTGTCTGTTTTGTTCTTCTTTCGTGTTCTTGTAGTCCTTTTAGATTTATATTTCTCATATATTGCTTTGATGAATTCTGATTTTAGAGTTTTGCAAGGAACTTTTAGTGAATCTCTACATTTATTGTAACCTTGTTACACTATGTTGTGCCTTTTAATTGTTAACTCAACTTAAATGTGTATCCTGTATTTATCCATTACAAAGCCTAATAAAAATTGCTAAACAAAAAAAAAAACTCTTATCTGTGCATTGGTCTGCTGCATCTTTTTACACTGCTGCAAGGCCTTTTCAAAGCAGTCTTCTGAGAGTAAGTGGAGGTAATACCATTTACCTCCACTGTTTACGCACCGCCAAACTATCAGTTTGCCAGTATTACTGGGTGGTAATTATAGCGATTTTTGTAGGTTGGCCTCATTCCAGTTCTGCCAGTGTGGGAAAAGTGACTGTAATTCTATACCCTGAACTTTTCCCACGCCAGCAAAACACACATTTTACCTTTAGCAAAGAGCTGGAGGTAAATCAGGCCCCCAACGGCCAATACATGTTGATATTACTGGCACCTGGATTACCGGTGAGCATAAGGCCCTTTGGTAGCGTGTATGCAGTGGATGGGAGGCAGAGTAACTCTTACACCAAATAATCAAACCAACTCAGGAAGATGGCAAAGGTTGATGTTTTATTAACAATTATCTAAAACAGGGAGTTAAAACAGACATCAACAGACGTTCGCTCGAGTCTCTCAACGCATTTTGTAAAAACACAGACTTTCTACTAAAAATGAGTCATAGGTGAAGTCATACTACATGGCAAATAAGAAAAACCTACGAGGGGTTGCGATAGGATCAAGGGAAACATCTAAGTATACTTTCTATAAGGGGTTGGGTTGTCATTGGAGCTCTACTGTCAGGTGGACAATTTATGCCCACCTCTAGTGCAAGTCATTTTCATCAATAGTAGGTACAGGGTATATCATTGATATGATATGATATGATAGTTTATTTATATAGCGCCTATACACAACGTGTTTCAAAGCGCTTCAAGGAGGGAGGGGAACAAAGGAAAATACAGTTACATTCAGCAAAGTCTTTGAAACAGTACAGAATGTAAAAATAACTATCATAATAGGCCTGTCGACATTTCTGATAGTGCAAGTGCATAGAACAAGTAAGGCAAGAGGTAATGGATAGGAGGAGAACAAAGCAAGCAGTAACATTACTATGTCTGATGACAATTTACGCAGTGCAGGTGGTAACAAGAGGAGGGGTGGGAGGGGGGGCAAGGGTATGGAGGGGAAAGGAGAACAAGGCACGATACTGAACAAAAATGTCGGTGACAAATTTGAAAGTAGGGGAGGGGGGAGGAAGAGAACAAGGGGGGAGGAGGGGGGACAGACAAGCTGCTATCGAGAGTCACGGAACAAAAGATAGGAGTAAGTGCTAGGAGGGGGAAGTCTGAGAGAAGGGAGAAGGAGTGGGGAGTAGGAAAGGTAGTAGAAGAGGATGGATGTGAGGAGGTGGGAAGGGAAGGAGGTGGGAAGGGATTGTCAGGCAGGAAGGGGGGTGGAACGCAGAGCAAAGAGGGTGGAGCAGGCACTCAGGGGGGGAAAGGGGGGCACACAGGCACTCAGGGGGGGACACGGGCACTCACGGAGGGGCAGGGGGGAACACAGGCACTCACGGAGGGGCAGGGGGGCACACGGGCACTCACGGAGGGGCAGGGGGGCACACGGGCACTAACAGAGGGGCAGGGGGGCCACGGGCACTCACGGAGGGGGAGGGGGGCACACGGGCACTTACAGAGGGGCAGGGGGGCACACAGGCACTCACAGAGGGGCAGGGGGGCACACAGGCACTCACGGAGGGGGAGGGGGGCACACGGGCACGCACAGAGGGGCAGGGGCACACAGGCACTCACAGAGGGGCAGGGGGCACACGGGCACTCACGGAGGGGGAGGGGAGACACACGGGCACTTACAGAGGGGCAGGGGGGCACACGGGCACTCACGGAGGGGCAGGGGGGCACACGGGCACTCACGGAGGGGCAGGGGGGCACACGGGCACTCACGGAGGGGCAAGGGGGGCACGCGGGCAATCACAGAGGGGCAGGGGGGCACACAGGCACTCACGAAGGGGCAGGGGGGCACATAGGCACTCACAGAGGGGGGGGCACACAGGCAATCACGGAGGGGCAGGGGGGCACACGGGCACTCACGGAGGGGCAGGGGGGCACACAGGCACTCACGGAGGGGCAGGGGGGCACACGGGCACTCACGGGGGGGAAGGGATGGCACACAGGCACTCACGGAGGGGCAGGGGGCACACAGGCACTCACGGAGGGGCAGGGGGGCACACAGGCACTCACGGAGGGGCGGGGGGGCACACAGGCACTCACGGAGGGGGAGGGGGCACACGGGCACTCACGGAGGGGCAGGGGGGCACACGGGCACTCACAGAGGGGCAGGGGGGGCACAACGGGCACTCACGGAGGGGCAGGGGGGCACACGGGCACTCACGGGGGGGAAGGGATGGCACACAGGCACTCACGGAGGGGCTGGGGGCACACAGGCACTCACGGAGGGGCAGGGGGGCACACAGGCACTCACGGAGGGGCGGGGGGGCACACAGGCACTCACGGAGGGGGAGGGGGCACACGGGCACTCACGGAGGGGCAGGGGGGCACACGGGCACTCACAGAGGGGCAGGGGGGGCACAACAGGCAATCACAGAGGGGCAGGGGGGCACACAGGCACTCACGGAGGGGCAGGGGGGCACACAGGCACTCACGGAGGGGCAGGGGGGCACACAGGCACTCACAGAGGGGCGGGGGGGCACACAGGCACTCACGGAGGGGGAGGGGGGCACACAGGCACTCACGGAGGGGCAGGGGGGCACACGGGCACTCACGGAGGGGCAGGGGGGCACAACGGGCAATCACGGAGGGGCAGGGGGGCACACAGGCACTCACAAGGGGCAGGGGGGCACACAGGTACTCACAAAGGGTCAGGGGGGCACACGGGCACACAGGCCCTAGGAACTCACGGAGGTGCAGGGGGGCACACAGGCACTCACAAAGGGTCAGGGGGGCACACGGGCACACAGGCACTAGGAACTCACGGAGGGGCAGGGGGGCACACAGGCACTCACAAAGGGTCAGGGGGGCACACAGGCACTCACAGAGGGGCAGGGGGGCACACAGGCACTCACAAAGGGTCAGGGGGGCACACGGGCACACAGGCACTAGGAACTCACGGAGGGGCAGGGGGGCACACAGGCACTCACAAAGGGTCAGGGGGCACACGGGCACACAGGCACTAGGAACTCACGGAGGGGCAGGGGGGCACACAGGCACTCACGGAGGGGCAGGGGGGCACACAGGCACTCACAAAGGGGCAGGGGGGCACACAGGCACTAGGAACTCACGGAGGGGCAGGGGGGCACACAGGCACTCACGGGGGGAGGGGGGCACATGGGCACACAGGCACTAGGAACTCACGGAGGGGCAGGGGGGCACACAGGCACTCACAAAGGGGCAGGGGAGCACACGGGCACACAGGCACTAGGAACTCGCGGACGGGCAAGGGGGGCACACAGGCACTCACGGAGGGGCAGGGGGGCACACAGGCACTCGCGGAGGGGCAGTGGGGCACACAGGCACTCACGGAGGGGCAGGGGGGCACACGGGCACTAACAGAGGGGCAGGGGGGCCACGGGGACTCACGGAGGGGGAGGGGGGCACACGGGCACTTACAGAGGGGCAGGGGGGCACACAGGCACTCAGAGAGGGGCAGGGGGGCACACAGGCACTCACGGAGGGGGAGGGGGGCACACGGGCACGCACAGAGGGGCAGGGGCACACAGGCACTCACAGAGGGGCAGGGGGCACACGGGCACTCACGGAGGGGGAGGGGAGACACACGGGCACTTACAGAGGGGCAGGGGGGCACACGGGCACTCACAGAGGGGCGGGGGGGCACACAGGCACTCACGGAGGGGGAGGGGGGCACACGGGCACACAGGCACTAGGAACTCACGGAGGGGCAGGGGGGCACACAGGCACTCACAAAGGGTCAGGGGGCACACGGGCACACAGGCACTAGGAACTCACGGAGGGGCAGGGGGGCACACAGACACTCACGGAGGGGCAGGGGGGCACACAGGCACTCACAAAGGGGCAGGGGGGCACACAGGCACTAGGAACTCACGGAGGGGCAGGGGGGCACACAGGCACTCACGGGGGGAGGGGGGCACATGGGCACACAGGCACTAGGAACTCACGGAGGGGCAGGGGGGCACACAGGCACTCACAAAGGGGCAGGGGGGCACACGGGCACACAGGCACTAGGAACTCGCGGACGGGCAAGGGGGGCACACAGGCACTCACGGAGGGGCAGGGGGGCACACAGGCACTCGCGGAGGGGCAGTGGGGCACACAGGCACTCACGGAGGGGCAGGGGGGCACACGGGCACTAACAGAGGGGCAGGGGGGCCACGGGCACTCACGGAGGGGGAGGGGGGCACACGGGCACTTACAGAGGGGCAGGGGGGCACACAGGCACTCAGAGAGGGGCAGGGGGGCACACAGGCAGTCACGGAGGGGGTGGGGGGCACACGGGCACGCACAGAGGGGCAGGGGCACACAGGCACTCACAGAGGGGCAGGGGGCACACGGGCACTCACGGAGGGGGAGGGGAGACACACGGGCACTTACAGAGGGGCAGGGGGCACACGGGCACTCACGGAGGGGCAGGGGGGCACACGGGCACTCACGGAGGGGCAGGGGGGCACACGGGCACTCACGGAGGGGCAAGGGGGGCACGCGGGCAATCACGGAGGGGCAGGGGGGCACACAGGCACTCACGGAGGGGCAGGGGGGCACACAGGCACTCACAGAGGGGTGGGGGGGCACACAGGCACTCACGGAGGGGGAGGGGGGCACACGGGCACTCACGGAGGGGCAGGGGGGCACACGGGCACTCACGGAGGGGCAGGGGGGCACAACGGGCAATCATGGAGGGGCAGGGGGGCACACAGGCACTCACAAGGGGCAGGGGGGCACACAGGTACTCACAAAGGGTCAGGGGGGCACACGGGCACACAGGCCCTAGGAACTAACGGAGGGGCAGGGGGGCACACAGGCACTCACAAAGGGTCAGGGGGGCACACGGGCACACAGGCACTAGGAACTCACGGAGGGGCAGGGGGGCACACAGGCACTCACAAAGGGTCAGGGGGGCACACAGGCACTCACAGAGGGGCAGGGGGGCACACAGGCACTCACAAAGGGTCAGGGGGGCACACGGGCACACAGGCACTAGGAACTCACGGAGTGGCAGGGGGGCACACAGGCACTCACAAAGGGTCAGGGGGCACACGGGCACACAGGCACTAGGAACTCACGGAGGGGCAGGGGGGCACACAGGCACTCACGGAGGGGCAGGGGGGCACACAGGCACTCACAAAGGGGCAGGGGGGCACACAGGCACTAGGAACTCACGGAGGGGCAGGGGGGCACACAGGCACTCACGGGGGGAGGGGGGCACATGGGCACACAGGCACTAGGAACTCACGGAGGGGCAGGGGGGCACACAGGCACTCACAAAGGGGCACGGGGGCACACGGGCACACAGGCACTAGGAACTCGCGGACGGGCAAGGGGGGCACACAGGCACTCACGGAGGGGCAGGGGGGCACACAGGCACTCGCGGAGGGGCAGTGGGGCACACAGGCACTCACGGAGGGGCAGGGGGGCACACAGGCACTCACAAAGGGGCAGGGGGGCACACGGGCACACAGGCACTAGGAACTCACGGAGGGGCAGGGAGGCACACAGGCACTCACGGGGAGACAGGGGGGCACACGGGCACACAGGCACTAGGAACTCACGGAGGGGCAAGGGGGGCACACAGGCACTCACGGAGGGGCAGGGGGGCACACAGGCACTCACGGAGGGGCAGGGGGGCACACAGGCACTCACAGAGGGGCAGGGGGCACACAGGCACTCACAGAGGGGCAGGGGAGCACACAGGCACTCACAGAGGGGCAGGGGGGCACACAGGCACTCACGGAGGGGCAGGGGGGCACACGGGCACTCACGGAGGGGCAGGGGGCACAACGGGCAATCACAGAGGGGCAGGGGGGCACACAGGCACTCACGGGGGTGCAGGGGGCACACAGGCACTCACAAAGGGTCAGGGGGGCACACGGGCACACAGGCACTAGGAACTCACGGAGGGGCAGGGGGGCACACAGGCACTCACAAAGGGTCAGGGGCACACGGGCACACAGGCACTAGGAACTCACGGAGGGGCAGGGGGGAACACAGGCACTCACAAAGGGTCAGGGGGGCACACAGGCACTCACGGAGGGGCAGGGGGGCACAAAGGCACTCACAAAGGGTCAGGGGGGCACACGGGCACACAGGCACTAGGAACTCACGGAGGGGCAGGGGGGCACACAGGCACTCACAAAGGGTCAGGGGGGCACATGGGCACACAGGCACTAGGAACTCACGGAGGGGCAGGGGGGCACACAGGCACTCACGGAGGGGCAGGGGGGCACACAGGCACTCACAAAGGGGCAGGGGGCACACGGGCACACAGGCACTAGGAACTCACGGAGGGGCAGGGGGGCACACAGGCACTCACGGTGGGGCAGGGGGGCACACGGGCACACAGGCACTAGGAACTCACAGAGGGGCAAGGGGGGCACACAGGCACTCACGGAGGGGCAGGGGGGCACACAGGCACTCACGGAGGGGCAGAGGGGCACACAGGCACTAGGAACTCACAGAAGGGCAAGGGGGGCACACAGGCACTCACGGAGGGGCAGGGGGGCACACAGGCACTCACGGAGGGGCAGAGGGGCACACAGGCACTCATGGAGGGGCAGGGGGGCACATAGGCACTCACAGAGGGGCACGGGGCACACGGGCACTCACGGAGGGGCAGGGGGGCACACAGGCACTCACAGAGGGGCAGGGGGGCACACAGGCACTCACAGAGGGGCCTGCGATCCAGCGTACCGTGGTGGACAGCGGTAGACAGGGCCTTCGTTGTGGGCCTTAGGTGGTGCGGCCGGCTCCCGCCTCCCGGTTGCAGCCATTGGCTAAAGGGGCCAATTGCAACCAATGGGAGAGGGGCAGGGGCTGGCCCACCAAAGCAGGAAACAAATCACATATTCCTCAAGATGGCAAACAAAACGAAAGAACGGCCATCTTGGAGGGCCTTGGCAAGGTGGCATTTAGCAGGGCAACACATGAAACAAAAGGTGCAGGCAGCAACTAGTGAGATGGACGCATCATGCTGGACACAGCAGCCATATGTTTCAAATTCACGATCGATTCGTGAGCATTCCGACCAAGATGAAAAGTCACTCGCATTGCCACGCAAAGTCAATGATAATGTCTCCAGATACCTTACCCCCAGCATAGCGCCGTGTGATTGTCAGTCCAGCGCAGATGGAGGGTGCTGGAGGGCAGAGGGCAGGGCTCAAGCTCGAGGTGAAGAGTGGGAGAGGAAGAGGGGATGGAGGCAGGGCCCCGTTGTAGGCCTTAGGTAGTGTGGCCGGCTCCCGCCTCCCGGTTGCAGCCATTGGCTAAAGGGGCCAATTGCAACCAATGGGAGAGGGGCAGGGGCTGGCCCACCAAAGCAGGAAACAAATCACATATTCCTCAAGATGGCAAACAAAACGAAAGAACGGCCATCTTGGAGGGCCTTGGCAAGGTGGCATTTAGCAGGGCAACACATGAAACAAAAGGTGCAGGCAGCAACTAGTGAGATGGACGCATCATGCTGGACACAGCAGCCATATGTTTCAAATTCACGATCGATTCGTGAGCATTCCGACCAAGATGAAAAGTCACTCGCATTGCCACGCAAAGTCAATGATAATGTCTCTAGATACCGTACCCCCAGCATAGCGCCGTGTGATTGTCAGTCCAGCGCAGATGGAGGGTGCTGGAGAGCAGAGGGCAGGGCTCCAGCTCGAGGTGAAGAGTGGGAGAGGAAGAGGCTCTCAAACTATAAGGCCCTTTGTTATATGGCCCTCTACAATTGGTTGGCATGCTCGTGCCCTTCTGGCACATTCAGCTTACTTAGCAGCATGTAAGCTCAACCTCAGGTGCCAGGAGGTGGACTTGGCTTTCCCTCCCCACCCAATTAGCCCATCATCTCTCATCACCCATGCCTTCTGCCATGCAGATTGTCTTTGAACTTGGCCTTGCAAAGTATCCTTGTCTCTGGGAATATAAGTGAGTGCGAGAAGGCACTATCATTTTTCTGGAACTCCAAGCCCAACTCTATTTTCATCCTTGGTTCACGTGACAGCAGACCACGATTTGGTCCATTTTGCAGCGTTTAATTGTCCTAAATGAATAAAACGTGGCACGCATGGTGTTCTTTCTTAGCACCTTAACAAAGGATGATTCAGCGTCTCACGTTCACTCCCTTCAAGAATAAATAACCAGTCTTGGCTGCTTTAGCTTTGACAACAGGCCAGACAGCCCTTCCAGACTCTTCCACGATCTCAGTTTATTCAGGCTGTGACAAAGCTTTCAACTCTTCTCTCCATGGGTCTGAGCTCACTAAAATTTGTGATACCGATGTCCAGCTTCTATATAATGGCGGCTTCACCTGCAGTCTATTCACTACTTATAGCCAGCTCCTAAGATTACTTCATCTACTTGTGTTACAGCATCTGTACATTTATTGAACGGCTTGATTTTCTGCAGCGCTCTTCACACGTGCAATCTTCTCTATGCATCTGAGAGTTTACTCGATTCTTAACTTCGTCATCAGTTTCTTATACGGTCCATTCATTTTCTTTAGCCAGTCTTCTCAGGGCATCACGTTCATCTTTTGTGACGTCACCAGCTCTTCGTTCTATCATTTTCATATTCCTTCGGGAAGTTCCTCCCTCATATTGTCATCTCTTTGTTGATACATTTGATAGTGTTTTCTCAAAGGGTACCTTTTCTCGAAATATATGATGCGGAATTTGCAGAACTGTTGGTTTTAAACATGACACAATCTTAGGCTTGCAACATATAGCTGGTAGGAGGTGGGACTTGCTGTAGAGGCAATTAGCTGCTCCTCTACATTCCTCCCTCTGGTCGAGTTAGCGACCACACCTTCATCGGTCTCCACATTTCGATATCTTATCTTGAAAAAGTGTTTTTTCAGAGTCCAGATCTTCATCACCCCCTTCAGGGTGTCGGCTGATTTAACATGGTCATCCACACTCCAGGTCATGTAGCTGCACTGTCCATTCAGCTTACAGTAGACCATTCATTTTATGTACGTCTTGTGATTCTTCAGATAGAGGAACTTCGTTCCCTCAGGAGCTACGGTGCTAGCCTCTCTGTATTTTCTGACATCTTCATCTGTCAACTCTTTGGGTGCAAACCCATACATCAATCATGATATTCATTCCTACTGCCTTTTTTGCTGTCTTCTTACATTGTGTAATTATTATCCTGATCACACAGAATCCAAACATCACCATCAACAATACTGCTAAAAAAAACTTGCAGATGTTCATCATCCACTGTGGAACCCATGAGAATATTGACGCAAACCAACTGTCATCTGTGATGTCTTCTGTCTCATCTTCCATTTGGTTGTGCAGGTTCATCAACAGCGTTATGGCCGCTGTCAAGGTCCCATTCTCGTCATCGTGAGAATGTGTGAACGTGCAACATGATGGACCGATTTTGGTGCAAACTCCTCCTTCTATCGCTGTGATCATGTCAAGGACATATTTATTTTGCATAGTCATTAATTGTATGGCTCTCAATTCTTCCATGATGGCACTGAATGCCTTTATGGTGGTGTTGATGGTCTGAAGAAGCTCCCATCTGGTAATCTGCAACCATTTGGCACTGGCCATGGTCTGGATCCCAGGCATAAAGATAGTCGTGAAAATTGATGCAGTCTTGCTGAACAATCTGTGTTCATATGGAATGGCCTCATATGCCTCTATTGACTTTGCTGAGAAGTAGTTCTCCCTTCTGGTTCGATTGAAAAATTCAAGCGATCTTCTCCTTCTCAAGTGGGAATCTATCTTCGGAAATTCTCCAATGTTCTAGTCACTCTGTGGAATCATCAATGTTGGAACATGGATGAGCATCAAGGAACACGTCCCTCCCCAATCCTTGGGCAGCTTCATGTACGCCCTAGTCCCAAAAGCCCAATATCGATCCATCAGGACGGCTGTCCCTGCACCCATTCTGGAAACGCCAACTGTAGTTCTGCAGCCTATGTTATCTCCCACACGCTTTCTTCCTTCTCTTCGAAAGCACAGTGTTGCATTTGCTAATTAAACCACAATCATTGGACGCGATTCATTTTCTACCCATGTCAGTAGCTTGGCATGCTCGGCTCATGACTACAAACATCCATCATTTACTCTCTGCACCTGAGCTGTACAGGACATCACTCCGTCATCCCATCCCTTCTTGTACTTCACTTGTCCATAGACTAAGACTTGAGTTTGTTCCCACCATCCAGGCAATCCAGATACTTCTGTTATATCAGGGCATTCCAGTCTCTTCATGTCTTTCATTACTACCTCTTCCTGTCCGTCTGCAGGATACACAAGCATCTTACTTTTCCATCCAGGTTGCTTTTCCATCTTTGTGGTCTTGATATAATCATTCTGGAAAGGAAACAACCATTTCGATTTCTATCGCAAAGTGGCCTAACTTCCCTGGAACTGTCCTCTGGTCATGCATGCTGCAAGATGAACGAGGCATCTGGCATTGTGTTCTGGGACTTCTCTTGAAATTAAAGTTTGCACTGTATTCATGGAATAGGGTATGAGAGCACAGACGTAGCAACTTTCCTTAGATGTTCTCTCTCCCACCTTTCTCATGTGCTGATACCACATGTTATTACCCAAATGTGCTGCATTGTCTAGATAGGTATTTATCCCCTCACTATCTTCCTCTGCATTTCTCTTATGTCTCTTACATGCAAAGTTTGTCTAGTGACCCTGCAGTGAATCAAAAGCAGTTCTCATAGTGGGGAGAATTATAGGGACATCTGTTTTGTCAGGGCCAATATGATAGAGAGTGTGAAACAGGAAAAAAAGAAAGACAAAAAGAGTAATCGTACAGGCATATACTATGCACACAACCATGGACATCTATCATTCATGCCATCCTGGTACTGGCTGTGTTTGTTCATCCCCTAAAATAGTGCCAGCTTCAACATTCCTCATTTCTACTATAAACATAAGACATTTCTTTTACACTTGCAATTGCAGTATCTGTTCTATTATCGCGATGAGAAGCCTTCTAATCACAGGGCCATTTTTAGGATCCTGCAAAAAAGTGTGAATATCAACGTCTCTTCTGACAAGAGCAGGATAAGCTTGAAGGATAAATACAAAAACAGCAAGCACAAGCCGATACACATCGCTGTCGGTGAGAACCATGTGTTTAACCAAACAAGTATTCACTGAGAAATTAATCTGGATATTGCTCTTGTTTCCAATCTTCGATCTCAAAGTCACGTAATCGCATAATTGTGATACATCAACGCTTTTTCCAATTTTAGCCTTCAAAAACTTGCTGTAAGTTTTTGTACTCCTGCAAAAATATCTATAAGGAGTATTACCTTTTTTTTAGTCCTATAGTGGAGTTAGGCACCCCCACCTCAATCACCTCGCCCATCTTGCCTATATGTTGGGAACCAGAGTGTGAGACACGTGTGGTACCAGTGAAAATACTCATACCTAGGAGAATCCTGGAAGCAAGGTTCCCTTTGAGAAAACCACACCTGCACACAAGAAAGTATGATGGCCATTTGAATGAAGTTCCAGAAGAAGCAGTACAAATGAATGGCCAAGACGAATGGTGACGTCACAGAGAGTCGAGTTGACGTGCACAAAAAGGATGCAGAGACAAGGGAATGCTGATATTCTATAAGGCATCAGTTTCATATACGGTCCATACATTTTCTTCAGCCAGTCTTTTCAGAGCGTCACGTTTGTCTTTTGTGACGTCACCAGCTCTTCTTTCTCTCATTTTCATATTCCTTCGGGAAGTTTTTCCCTCAGATTGTCATCTCTTCAGGGATACATTTGATAGGGTTTTCTCAAAGGGTACCTCATCTTGAATAAACAATGCGGAATTGGCAGAATTGTTGGTTTTAACCATGACACAATCTTAAACTTGCAACATATAGCTGGTAGGGGCGGCACTTCCTGTACAGGCAATTAGCTGCTCCTCTACACCGGTGTTGGTAATACTGGCAATCCCCTCCATGGAGTCCTAAGGGGCTCCATGGAAGTGGGATTTACTGCCCTTTCCGCCACCTGCAATATCGTGGTAACACCGTGATATCAGGCAGCGGAAACCGTAGGGCAGTTTCCCGGTATCCCGCTGGAATTATCAGCATGATACCAGGAAACTTGTACTGACCGTCAAAGTGGAGGAGTTACCTCGAGCTTCAAGCTTCATGCTGGAGGTAACTCCTCCACTTTACCTCCAAAAATCGCCAGTACCATTCGGTAATACCGGCAGAAATCCCTCATTAAATGAGGATTAACACCAGAAAACCGCCAACTGCAATCAGGTGGTATTGCCGCTGGAGTTAATACCTCCAGTGGTAATACCGCATGACCAAGTGGCGGCATCGGTCATTCCGTTTGCCATTATTCTGGTCGATTTACAGAATACTGGCAAACTCGTAATGAGCCCCATTGACTTAATAGGAGCTGTAAACCTACTCCTGGTGTAATACAAATGTCTGCCTTAAGCCACTCAATTTATAAGCACTACACATTTCCTTCACCATAGCTCTCAATGTTTTGCCATCCCATGCCGGGTGAAAACACCCGATTTTGCTTTTGGCAGGTGAAAGCCCATTCATTTATGTGGATGGGTAGAGAGATTGGGGGGTGAGAGAGCTGCTTTCAGGGCGGGTGACACCCGCTAAAAGCGTGTGAGTTGAGAGGTATGCCTTCACTGAAGCATACATGCCAACATTCGTACGCACCTGGGAGGGAGATTTCATCAAGGAAATCGGGAGACCAACATTTTCCCATAGGAATGCATTGCGGCTACATTTATTTTAGGTGGGGACTGTGAAAAATAGCAATATTTTTCACAGAAAAATTGGGGGTCGCCCAGGTACTCACGCCATTACCATTGATGGCCAATTAATACGACTATGGCACATACTTGCCAACATTCTGTGACCAAAAAGATGTAGGATTTTTCAAGTTTGAAAAATAATTCCCATAGCAATGTAGTCACAGGAAAATACAAAACATACACACAGCACAACATGGAAAGATGTTGAAATGTTAAAAATGTATAATTCTGAATGCTAACACCAAATTGTCGGCAGATGCTGTTAGATGGTGGTACACTCTGCCACTTGCTTTCACTGCTGGTTCACCTAAGGTCTGTCCCGGCAAGAGTGCAGGACAGTGTCACGCAGCTGTCAGGTCAGTGGATTGGTCTGAGCCCAATCAAAGTAATCACCTACCAGTCCACCGCACAAACAGACTAATTAATGTGTTGCATGCTGTGTCCTGGAGCCTGCCTTAGAATCACATAAATGACTTGCCACAACATAAAAAGCAGTAGGATCTGTCACTGAAATCTGTAGGCGGTAGGGCTGCTTCAAAAGCAGTAGCTAACTGCCTAAATCAGTAGGGTTGGCAAGTATGCTGGCAAATGCCTTTTGCATGCCTGCACAAAAGCCCAAGCTGTTGGGATTGCCTTATTGTTTCCTATTCCTACTGTTAAATGTGTTGTTTTGAACGGTATGGTTACGGCTCACTCGTTTCCCTTGTAGCGTAATTTTCTGCCCCTGTGCAGAGAATTAAAATGTGATTCTGCCCCCATTGACAATCAGAAGTTGGCTCTCATGCTCAGCATTACCCGACTCAAATCGAGGCGGCAGGAAGCGTAGAATGAGTCTGAACAAAATTGATAGAAACAGGTCCTAGAGTTAAGGTCCGCACGGCACACAGTTCCTAAATCACCCGGTAAACATTGTACACAGGCTCTGGTATTTTAGCCTCAAATCATGACGCAGTTGCTTATCTTCATTGAGTGGCCGCGCTTCACTCAGCTGCAGATTGGGGGCGTGCTCGCCCCTGTCCATCCAGCCAATCAGAGATGCGTCTACGAGACAACCAGTGAGTATGAGAGGAACCCACCGGTGTATAAGAAAAAAGAAGATTGGGCTGTCTGGCACCTTGAGAAACTGGTAACGAAGGTGTTGATGGGCGGTTAAGACCCTGCGCGTAGATACACACCAGTCAGCACCTCCAGCTGCAGGTGTGGGAGCACGTAAGTCATGGCACCTACCTAACGGCAACTAACGGGGGATGCCGTAGAAGGAGAGGGTTGTCGTAACCATGAGAGGTATACTGATCGGTGGATTGGTAGAGAGATTGGGGGGTGAGAGAGCTGGCCTTAGACAAAATGGCTGTCTTCACTGTTTTGTGACAGAAACGTACTCTGATAAAACTAGAACGTCACACGTAGTAGAATTGTGGTGTGGAACTTGACTGTTGCGCAGTGAATATGCTTTTGTTACACATGCGCGGCCGACAACGAGGCTCGCGCATGCGCATTAGCAATAAAGACGGTCAGCCCGGCAGTTGCCGTCGGGGACCCCTAGCAATACACACGCGTCCCGTGTGTTTTTTGAATATGCATGAGTGTGCCTGCGTGTGAGTGCTGGTGTGCGCCTGGGGCAGCCCACACCCTGTAACACTGGTGACGAGGATGACGCAGGAGCCCTGCGCCACCGCTCCGTGAGTTCTGGAGTCAGAGGCTCCACTCTGTGTTGGCACGGATTCACGCGTACGGCCGGCGGCCATCTTTATTCACACGTGATTCACAACGGTTGCGGCCCGAAAGGGTGCTCGTGCGTCGTTTGCGATCCCCTGTCTGATAAGGCAATTTTCTGAATCTTTCCACAGCCCTAGCTTGAAGAAGGGCTGTGGGATAAAAAAAAAAAAAAAAACACAGGAAAGACAATAAGAAAAAGGGGTTGGCCCTGACTGTGAAGGGTAGCACCTGGAAATATCTACACCACATCCTGCTGCTGTCGCCCCTTATTGCTGTACTCCTGCACTCCCATCCAGTGTCTGGGCTGTTTGTCCACCAGTGAAGAGTGCCAGGATGTAAGTACTTTGCCCTGCTGACATCATGGGAGAGGGAGGAGAAGAAGAGGGTGCCCCTGCGCCCATCCCACGCAGGATGCACAGCACGTTGGCCCCCATGCCTGAATTTGACACCACCGGCCCACCATCCAAACTGGGGCCGAAAG
Organism: Ambystoma mexicanum; assembly: GCF_040938575.1. Classification (NCBI taxonomy): domain Eukaryota; kingdom Metazoa; phylum Chordata; class Amphibia; order Caudata; family Ambystomatidae; genus Ambystoma; species Ambystoma mexicanum. The sequence goes on along the minus strand of NC_090926.1, from coordinate 241,456,353 downwards.
GCTTCTGTGGGTCAAGAAACTGGAAATGTTTTTCAGGGCCGCTGAGGAGGAAGATAACGACACGAAGATCGCCACCATGGTGTACTCTGCAGGCACGGAGGTCCACAGAATCTATGACTCTCTTGACATTCCAGGGGCCACATATGATGCGGTGAAACAAGCTCTCTGGGATCATTTCCTTCCCATGGCAAATGTCGATTTCGACAGGTTCATTATGTGTGCGGAGAGACAGCAAGATGGGGAGTCGCTGGACCACTTCTGTGCATGGCTGAGGCACCTAGCAAGCACCTGCAGGTGGGTGAATGAGGAGGAGATGGTGCGGAACCAGCTGCTGCAAGGGTGCAGTTCGGGGAAGCTAAGGAGGAAAGTGTTGAGAGAACTGGGTCTGACCCTACAGCAAATACTGTACACAGGGAGAGCTTACAAACTGGCAAAGTCCAGGGGGGGCGAAGATGGATGCGGCCATACACCCTGGCAAGGGTGAAGAAGCTTTCGCTATAGGACGCTCTGCCCCTGGGAGGGCGCGATGGACACCAAGAAGGAGGGATGGTCCTCCTGCAGCTGGTAACACACAGTTGTGCCCCTACTGTGGCTATGACCTGCCGCATGTGGGAGAATTCCCCGCGAAGTCGCGAGTCTGTGGCCGGTCTGGCACACCGGGCCATTATGCGAGAGTATGCAGAGAATCCACCCCGGTGATGGCATCGACGGGGCCAGCGAGAGTTGGAGGGAGCAACGCCTGGAGAGTGAGGGGTGAATCGTCGGTCGAGCAAGGAATGAAGGACTTGGACATAGCAGAGGAAGAAGAGGAGGAAGAGAAGATCTTTTTCATCTCAAGCATCGCCATGGGTCCCAGAGGAAGTCGACAACCGACGTGCACAGTGAACATTAGGGAGGTCCCCACCCCTGTTCTTATAGACACGGGCGCATCAGTGTGCGTGCTAGCGACTGAACATTATGAAGCTCTTCCAGGCCCCCCCGAGCTGTCGCAATCCAAGGCGCTGATTTATGCTTTTGGGGGAGACACTCTGCTACCAATCGAGGGAGTGTTTGTGGCGCCGGTGTCCCATGGGCAGAGCAAGATCAAGGCGAGATTCTTTGTGACAAGTGTAAGTCCCCACTCGCTCCTAAACTGTGCAGCTTCCGAAGCCCTGAATATAGTGCACTTCACGCTGGCCGTCTATCACACTGACATAGACCGCCTACTGCAGCGCTTTGATGCTATTTTCCAAGGGGTCGGAAAGCTGAAAGGGGACCCCGTCAGACTTCACATCGACGGGTCGGTAAGACCAACAGCCCTCAAACATCGCCGAGTCCCGTTCCACCTGAGGGCACAGGTGGAGAAGGAGCTGCAATCCCTCATTGACTTGGATATTATTGAAAGGGTGGAAGGCCCGACGCCGTGGGTCTCCCCGATCGTCGTCGCCCCAAAGCCCAAGCAGCCAGGAGCAGTCTGCATCTGCATGGACATGAGGTTGCCGAACTTGGCAATCAAAAGGGAGCGGCACCTCACGCCCACTCTGGATGACATTGTCGGTGAGCTACAAGGAGCAAGAGTTTTCTCCAAGCTGGATCTGAGGTCCGCTACCATCAACTGGAGCTTCACCCCAAGTCAAGATACATTACCACCTTTACGACTAATGAGGGGCTGTACCAGTTTAAGAGGCTCAGCTTCGGCGTCTCATCGGCAGCGGAAGTTTTCCAGAACGCCATCCGGGGGGCCCTGTCTGGGCTGAAAGGGGTGATTAACATGTCGGATGACAACCTGGTGTTCGCACAGTCGGAAGCAGAACACCTGAAGCGCCTGGAAAGGGCATTGGAGAGGCTCCAAAGTTTGGGGCTGACCTTGCACCGGAAAGTGTGAGTTTTTGAAGGACCGGATAGAGTTTTTTGGGTTTGTGTTTCATGCGGGGGGCATCTCACCTGATCCGGAGAAGGTACGGGACATCCGAGAGGCGGCCCACCGGAGTCTCCCGCAGACATAAGGAGCTTCCTAGGCATGGTCAATTATTGTGGACGATTTATTCGCGACCTAGCCTCGCTGTCGGAACTCTTGCGGGCTCTGACCAGGTCCGATGTGGCCTGGACCTGGACGGAGAGGGAACAAAGAGCGTTCGCTGATATAAAGAATGCCCTGTCGGGGCAAGAGACTATGGCGTATTTCAATCCAGACAGGGAGTCGAGATCGTGGTAGATGCCAGCCAGGTGGGTCTGGGGGCAGTCCTCATGCAGGCAGACTCGCAAGGGGCCATGCGACCCATTGCCTATGCCAGCAAGGCGCTCACCGAGACGGAGAAGCATTATTCGCAAATTGAGCGTGAGGCCCTCGCCATCTTGTGGGGCTGCAAGCATTTTCAGATCTACATCCTGGGCAAGCCGGTAGTTGTCATAACGGATCACAAGCCCCTAATTCCGATTATGTCCGGGGCCTCATCCAAACCCCCGCCACGCATCGGGAGGTGGATGTTCTCGCTCATGGAATACATAGTCAAGCTGCAGTATCGCCACGGTTCGCACAATCCAGCAGACTATCTGTCCCGCCACCCAGGGGCGGGGCACCCCAGTGACTCTGCTGAAGTAGCGGACTGTATGGAGGTGGTACACCTTGTGGTGGAGTCAGCGCTGGCAGTAGCCCTAGCGCGCCAAGAGATTGCAGATGCTTCAAATGTGGACGAGGTGTTCCTGATCATCAAAGAGGCCATGTCCAGTGGGGAATGGCGCAAAGTGCTCATGAACAATGTCAGGAGGGACTATGGGGCACAGAAGGATCTACAGGCCCTATGGAGAGCACGCCACAAGCTCTCGGTGACAGACGACGGTCTCCTATTGAGGGGGCATCAGATAGTTGTCCCACGGGCACTGGTGGGGAAGGTACTACTGCTCGCACACAAAGAGCACCAGGGGGCGGCAAAAACTAAGGCACGCCTCAGATTGAAGCTTTGGTTGCCGGACCTGGAGAGCAGGGTGGACGAATTTGTGTGGGCATGTATACCATGCCAGGCGGAGAGTCCTGTGGAAAGAGGGCCGCCCATCCAGGCCATGGAAAGAAGTGAACGTCCCTGGGGGACGGTGCATGCCAACTTTGGATCCACGGGCCGGGGAATGTACTTTCTGGCAGTGGTGGACCAGTGGTCACGATATCCTGAGGTGGAGCTGGTGGAATCCACGGCCAGAGTCCACAGCATTCTGGCCCTGGAGAAAATGTTCGCCACCCACGGTTTCCCCTTCGAGATCTGTTCGGACAATGGCTCGCCGTTCCAGGGGCAGCAATTTGCCCGGTACTGTGAGGAGAGGGGGATCAGGCATCGGAAGGTCACCCCACTCTGGCCCAGAGCGAATGGAGAGGTGGAACGTTTCATGCGGACACTGAATAAGATATTCCGAATATCGCTGGATGGAGGGGAAGAACTTTTACGCAACCTCTTTGAGTTTCTGCGGGAGTACCGCACGACTCCACATCAGTCCACCGGGGTCACGCCAGCAGAGGTCCTTTTCAATCGAGCTCCCAGGGGTCTACTGCCCAAAATCGAAGGCCAATGCATGCCCGGGAGTGATTGACAACAACCAGGTGCGAACGGAAAGAGCCGGCCAGAATGAGCGGGAAAGCGCCAAGAGGAACCTGCAGGAGAAAGCGATTGCAGTGGGTGTCCCGGTGCTGGTCCAGAACCGGAAGCCTGAAAGGAAGCTGTCATTACCGTATGATGCACAGCCGTTGGTAGTTTCCCATGTCAAGGGGTCCATGGTCACCGCAGCCAATGCACGTGGCACGGTCACGAGAAACGTGTCGTTCTTCAAGCGGATCGAGGCGACGTCCACACCCGCAGTGAACGACGCACCAGGACCCAAGACCGGGTCAGGATCTCCACCAGGGTACGAAGGACCCCCAGAGGATCCCAGGGCACCAGAGACGATCTCAGGGGAGTCCAGAAGGTACCCAAGCCGGGCGGGGCGCAAGCTGCTGAAGAGGTTCCAAGACTTTGTCATGGACCCAGCCTCGTAACAGGTGGAAGACTGTTCGAAAATGTTTAAACTGTTGTTGTTGGGCATATCTGTTTAACTGTTCCTTGTTTGGGGGAAAAGGAGGGGTGTTGCGTAACACATGAGGATAAGCCACCAAAAAGCAGAAGGTTTGTTTAACAGAGCAAGGAATGGCGGTTGGGCAGCAGAGAAGGGGATGCGGCCAGTGTCGGGGGTGGATTGCCCCTGAAGGGGCACCAAGATTCTAAACGATTCATGGATGAGCCCTTCCCAGGGTGGTAAATGTTTTCAGTGAAGGGTCCTACATTTCTCCTCAAATTAGGGTAATCGACCAAGCATAGCAAGGGATCCCTAAATAATGACGGGGTTTTTGGGGAGTTCATTTTTTTCAAAAAATGAGCTGAAATGATACATTTTGTAGTACCAATTTTAAGAAACGTGGGAAAACACGCAGTACAATTTATAATTGTTCTTAACAGAAACAACAAAATATCCTGCCTGGTCAATATTTTGAGTGGCGGGGCCTAAATATTTCCTCAAATAACTGGAAGTGACTGAGTGTAGCAAGGGATCCCAGAATAATTAAGTGGGGACTTTTTTTTTAAACGATGTGCTGGAATAATGCATTTTTCAGCACAATTGTTGACAAAAAGATGTAAAAACCATAGAATGTGCAGTTGGTTCTCTAGGGTTACACATGAACAAATGCATAAAATGCCATCTCCCCAGTAGTACATAGGGGCAGTTTATCTTGTTTTCATGAGGCTGCTGCCACAACCTATCTATGCCAGTAATGAGTAATGCTGTACTACCCAAGTGGGTGGGACCAGACTGATATGCACATGGACATTTTTCCTCTGTGAAAGGTACATTGAGCTAAAATGTAGTTCGGGCGTTTTCATTCTCGGCAGAGTGGCTCCCCAAAACCTTTTAAAAAATGATGCCAGCAATGGTTCCTTTAAATTACATGCCTGAAGGTTGAAGTGCTTCATACATATGATTTAAAGTGACCATTACTGGTATAGATGGGACCACCTATCCTTGCCAGTAGTGGTCACTTTGCATCATATGCATGAAAGCTGAAGCTCTTTAAGCAAATGGTTTAAAGTGACCATTACTGGCATAGATGGGAAAACCTATCTATGCCACTAACTCAGACTTTAAATCACACACATGAAGCTGCTGTTACAACCTATCTATGCCAGACCATTACTGGCATACATAGGTTGTGGGTCACAACCTATCTATGTCAGAACTGGTTACTGTAAATCACACGCATGAACGTTGAAGCGCTTCGTGTATGTGGGTGAAAGTGACCATTACTGGTATATATGGGACAACCTGTCTATGCCACTAATGGGTGTTGCTATCCCTTAGGCAGAGGGTGGTGTACTGCCTATCTAAAAGGGACAGGAAGAGCAGCTATCCCTACTTCTACAATGTTTTCATTTATAAAGCAGGAAGAATCAATTAAAACAAATTGAACCAAATCTACTATACCTCCATGTGCATTCCCTGGAGCGCTATTTCTTTTTATATTGCAGGATGTGAATATCCTACATTATAGTTTTATTCACCACCAGCAGGGGTATGTGCATGTGGTGTAGACCTGATGGTATTTTACGGTTCAACACTAAAGATGACTCACTGCACAGCAGGCAAACCTGAGTTGTGCAATACAGAAAATACAGAGAATGAAAATATTTGAGAAACGACATTCTGGGTAGATGAGCAGCGTCGGTTTAAAAGTCCCACTGGTTCCAAAATGGACAAGTGGCACAGAGCCTTTTCACATTACCTTATACATGCCCTTGGGGGCTCCACATAGTCGAGTCGGGTTTCTTGGTGCCTTAGCAGCGGTGAAGCCAAGGTTGAGATGTTTTGAGTCAATGCTGCCCCCCTGGGGTTGAGGGCGCATAGGTTTGAATGTGCAGGCTCTTAAAAGGTCGATTTGGCATCCGAGATTGCGAGATGCTAACTTCCAATGGTCCAAGCAGGTGACCTGTCAGCAGCAAGGCAATGGCTTTGCTGGGTTGTGTTGGCGTAAGTAATGGTGAGTTCAGTGTCGCCTGACAGGTCGAGTCAGTGCTCAATCAATTGCTCACACAAAGGCCAAACCTGCATTCTGAGTCCTCAAGATCGTCCGTGCCAGCCCCTGGATGGCTTTAGAAGAAACAAGCAGTTTGATGTTTTCTTAGAGTGCCTAAAGCAACATTGTGTGTCCTGTGGTGGCTTGAAGGCATCGATCGCAGTTGTTCTGGCACAAAGCTGACAAGGCGTCAAAACAGGATTCAGCTACATCTGGGTTGCTTGGAGACCCAATCCAAGGGATCCAGGACAAAGGAGTCTCCCTGTACTTCAATCTCACTTCAGGGAGCTTGTGGACAGGAGCCTGGTTCGGGTGTATCCAGTAGAGAGACCTTGGCCCAGCAGTAGTCACCCCAACGGTCCCTGGGTATGATTAGGATGCCTTCTGGCAGAGGACTTTGGAATGGACTGCATTCCCAACAGAGGTCCAAAAGGTTGTCCATCTTCTCTTTATGACCCAAGGATGAATAAAGGAATGAGGAGGTGCCCCTCTCCCTTTAAAGGCAAAATACAACCGGGGATTGGCCAAAACACAACCCTGTTGTAAGAGGTTGTTATAGGTAATACGTGCACGAGTCTCCTTAGAATCTCGTGCACGCATGGTTCTTTTTCCGAGTGCCTCGACAGTTTGTCCTTGACTGCAGTAACCCCGGGGGCCTCGAATAAAGCTCTTGTGTTTTCTCATACGGTGTGCCTCTTTATTTCATTTGGCGACGAGGAACCGTACCCCGAGGCCCCTGGGAGCGTATCCTGCCACCTGACTGCGAGCCCAGCATCCTCCTCCCACTGCCGCCGACTTTTGCCGGCAGCGCAAGCAGCGGCCTGCCTGTCAGCCTTGGACATGCGGGAGAGGCCTCGCCATCCTTCCCCCCACCTTTCAGCACTCCACTGTGAAGGGCGCCGCTCCTCCCCGCCGGGAGTTTAGAGCGGCGCACAATCCACACCTGCCCTGCTCCAACAGTGCTCCAGACAACAGGAGCTGTCCATCTACCAGGTCAGAGGAGGGGGGAGGACGAATTGCCAAGCCTTTTTAACTCTTCATTAGCGAAACGTACGCTTTCCTTTTCATTGGTATTCTATGAGCCTTCCTTCCCAGCTCATAAAAACGCTCACCGCCGCCCTGATTGGAACCCTGCATCACCTTCAAAAGCTGCCACCTGTTGCCCAGCAACGCGCATACGGCTAAGAGCAACTTTCATTCTCTCAATGGCCACTCTGACTTTCCGGGACTAATTACTTAGCATCTTGGTCCATTGTGACATCACAATTGAACATTCCATCAGGTCTTCCCAGGACCAGCCACCCTGCGTTTTCAGCCCATTGTGAGGCCACAATCTGTACTGAAGGCCATCCATATACTGATGCCTACAGACTCTGCAGTACAGGTCCATCTAGGCACTCTCTGAGTCAGGTTCCAGACAACCCCTTCAGACACTCCAATAAAGGCTGAATCCCAGCGCCTCCTTGCCAACTCACCTGATTGACTGCCAACAATGCTGCAAGCCTCTGTCTATCACTACAGCAACAGCCGCCATTGAACAGCTGCCATACACCATATTAACATACACAGTCCCCACTATAATAACTGCTGATCTCCTTCAGCGTTGCATCCAGACTGTACCAAGTCAGTCCACTGCAGCAGACGAGCTACCTTCTCATAGGTGCTTGTTGTCTCCTTATCAAACACAACTAAGAACCAGGCACACCCACCATGCAGGGCGTTCCCCCTCCCACCAAGTTTCTTCCATGCCCTGAGAGCCCAACCTGCCCATGGGAACAATGGATCGATGTTTTTCACGTCTACCTCAGAGCCATTGGGGGCAGTAAGTTCAATGATGACCTTAAGGAGGCGACCGTCTTGAACTGCATAGGGGCAGAAGCACTGAGACTTTTCAGAACTTTTCCCAAACCTGGCAACATGGGAGGAGATGGCAACCGCAAGTTTGACATAGCATTGGCCAAACTCACCGGTCATTTTGGCAACAAGACCAACGTAGTCCTGGAAAGATACAGGTTTTTTTCCAGAAAGCAGCTCAAAGGTGAGTCTATTGATTCATACATAGCATCCCTCAGGGCGCTTATGTCAACCTGCAGTTTCACAGGTGTCAGTGATGAGTATTTGAGAGACCAACTTGTGCTGAATGTGGCTGATCCACGCATCCAATAGAAACTGTGGCACGACCAGTGTGGAGATAAAATCTGTCAGCCCTGAGTTCGAGCCTTACGAGCCTCTGGTAGCAGCAGTGAGAAAGGCTCCGCCATCAAGAGGTTCGAAATTCGGCACAAACAGAGGGAGCCGTACAACTCCCAGAATCCAACGCGCTGCCAGATGTCCGGATGGTATAAGCATGCGAATCCCGACAAAGAATGCCCCGCCATCGCTGTCGAGTGTTATAAGTGCGGCTAGATTGGACATTTTGCCAAAGTCTGCAAGAACTCACGGGGCTGGTCAACCAGATATGGCAATTTCACCAGGCGACCTTTCATCAGACCATCCTCTGTGAGAGTCATCGAAAGTGACCAAGGGCACGATGACATGTTATCCATCAATCAAGTGCAACCAATGGTACAAATACTCACCGTAACATCCCTACAACAGAGCAACGGTCCCTGGGTCAACATGCAAATCAACGGCATATCATTACCCGTAATGGTAGACACTGGCTCCCCCTAGACCATGGTGGATCTCAACACCTTTATGAGTGTACTCTCTGGCAAGGTACACGACTTGCGGCGCACTTGTGTAAGAGCTACCGGTTATGGAAAAACACCCATCGATATAATGGAATACGTGTGGGTGAACCTCAAGTTCCACGACAGAGAATCTTATTGCAAAATCTTTATAGCCAAAGATGGCTCCTCTGTTGTGGGATGGGAAGAACAAGCCGCCCTTCGAGTGAGGATACACCCTGGAGAAGAAATCCCCGTGCTGAGTGTGCTCAATACCGATGTGGACATCAAGTCTTATCTAGCAAAACAATTCCCCAAGGTGTTCTGCAACAAGATCGGACTCCTAAAAGGTTTCCAACACAGAATCATCCTCAAAAGAGGTGCCGTCCCAGTGGCCCACCGAGTCTGCGGAATTCCCTTTGGAACAAAAGAGGCGTTGAAGATAGAACTTACGCGCCTCTGCGATGAAAATATCATACAGCCCATCGAGAGTTCAGAATGGCTTGCCCCAATTGTTTTAGTAAAAAAACCTGACGACTCCATAAGAATGTGCATCGAGCTGAGAGACCTAAACAAAAACATATGGGTTGACAGACACCCACTTCCCAACATATCTGAACTCCTATCTACCATGAAACCTGCAAAGTACTTTACAACTCTGGACCTCTCCTCAGCCTATCACCAGATTGCTTTAGAAGAGGGCTCAAGGAACTTAACATCTTTTGTCACACCTCTGGGTGCATTCATGGTCAACAGAATGCCATTCGGACTCGCTTCAGCCGCGGCAGTTTTTCAGAGACTAATGTCACATCTATTTGGAGGACTTGATGGCTACATTGTTTCCAAGATGATATCCTCATCTCAACAAGTACGGAAGAAGAGCACAACGCAAAACTTGTGGGTGTCTTACAGGTTATACAAAAAAGTGGTCTCACGCTTAAATTAGAGAAGTGCAACATAAAATACGACCAAGTTTCATACCTGGGTCATTCCATTGACGCCAACGGCATCAGCCCCAAGAGGAAACTCATGGACACCATATTGAACATTGCAGAGCCTCAAAATAGAGACCAATTGAGGAGTTTCCTCGGGATGACAGAATACTACTCCAAGTTTATAAGCAACTATGCTGATAAGACCAAAAGCATGAGGAACCTCTTGAAGAAGGCAGCCAAATTCATATGGTCCACTGAATGCAAGAACGAATTCGAAGAAGTCAAATCCCAAATTAACCATGCCCCAGCTTTAGAAATGTTCGACTGTAAAGCCAAAACCATCATATCCGTAGATGCAAGTAAAACCACTGTGACGATCGCATTTGCATCGAGAGTACTGAGGGTAGCTGAACTAAACTATTCCACCATCGAGAGAGAAGCTCTGGGTGTGAGGTGGATTCTTCAGCATTTCAGGAACCTAATTTGGGGTTTACCCATCCTACTGAAAACAGATCATAAACCTCTAGTAAATCTACTTCAGTCCAAAACCCCTCACCTTATATCACCGAGAATCAGACGTTGGTTCCTCGACATCATACAATACAACCTCCAACTATGCTATACTCCTGGTCCACTAAACCAAGTAGCAGATTGCCTTTCCAGATTATCGACCAACCTTGACGCTGAGATTGCACCTTCAGATGGGGACATCATAGCTGCCGTAAACCATGCTATCTCGAGAGATGAATGGAAAATGAGTGCCAGTACTGATGCAGAACAGCGAGAAATCAGGGAGGCAATAGCCAATGACTGGGTGGAAACAGGAGAGGCTTTAACAAGTTTCATTCCTTTCAAGGAAGAAATATCCATAGACGATGAACATATCTTTAGAGGCGACCGGGTGATCCCACCCACCAAACTCAGAAAAAAACTACTCCAACTGGCACATGAAGGTCACCTAGGAAGGAGCTTGACGAAAAACAAGTTGAGGAACAACTATTGGTGGCCAAGAATGTGGAAAGAAGCAGAAGAACAGGTCAAAAATTGCTCCACGTGTGCCATGAGTGACAAGTCTAAGATCTTAAGAAAGACCCCTCTACAGCCTATTGAACCTCCTAAACATGTGTGGTCTAAACTGGCAATAGACATCATGGGTCCATTCGAGAACCCTGAAACAGTCAAAATATATATCATAGTGCTTGTCGATTACACCTCAAAATGGACAGAATGGGGAATAGCTGAGGACAATGTAACCTCAAAGAAAGTTGCGGACTTCCTGACAGAGATCTTCAACAGGGAGGGAGACCCCAAGGAATTGATCTCGGACAATGGGTCTCAATTTATGTCTATGGAATTTGGTGATTTCCTCAAGAAAAGGTCCATCAGCCACATAACAACATCTTTATACCATCCGATTTCTAACAGACTTGTGGAACGCATGAACAGGCTCGTGAAGAGCGTGGTTCAACTAGCCACGGCCAACAACCTCCCGTGGAGAGAAACCCTCAAAGAGGCCTTGCATGTGTACAGAACAACCCCACATACCACCACAAACATAGAGCCCTTCACCCTTATGCGAGGTAGGGTTGCAACTAGTCGATTTAGGCCGGCGTGGATGTTCTTAAACACAGAAGAAGCAAAGGTGAACATGGATCTACTTCAGAAGACAGTAAGAGAAAAACAAGCAAAATACAAAAAACAATATGACTTCAGACATGTGGCCTCATTACGACCCAGGCGGTAAGTTACCGCCTGGGTCGTACCCTTACCACCATGGTGTAAACTACGTTTACACCATTGTGGATGGCAGATTTACCGTCCCATTCCAAGGTGAGTAGGGCGGTAAATCCCCATTTCCCATTTTACCTTTCCCCATTCCCATTTTTGCCCCATAGGCCATAATGGGAGTGGGGAAGGCGCTAATTACGCCACCGTAAATTACGGTGGCGTAATTAGCACCATGGTCCCTTAGCGCCATGGATTTTAACGCCTGCAAAAAGCAGGCGTTAAAATCACCATGGCGCTAAGGGACCTTGTAATCAGGCGTTAAGGGTCGGTGCCGTTTACGGCGCCGTTAACCCCTTAACACCTGACTCGTAATGAGGCCCATGGAGTAAAAGAGATGCTGGTTCGTGAAGGAGACTGGGTTTGTGTCAAGGAACCGAAGAAAACTCTCAAGGGTGAATCCATCTTCAGACCTCCACAGAGAGTTGTGAGTTGCCATGGGAAGTCTGTCATCCTGGATGATGGAAAGAGATGGTCTGGAGATGATCTCATAAAAGTAACAAAAGACATCCACAAACCCAGCATATCTAAGGACAACAGTCTTGACAGATCATCACAACACACCTCGCATTCCCTAGGAGAATCCCTCCATGAATATGTGGACAATGATACATCATGCGTATCTTTGACCACACGACCCGATGTCCAAAGGAATTCCTGATGCTGAAACAATACGACCAAGGAGATAGTAAAGGTTTGCATTCGATTTTTTTTACAAGAGTGGCATCGGGGAATTCTTGACCGATCAGGGGACCAGCTTCATGTCAAAGTAAATGATGGAAATGAAAGACCAAATGATAATTCGAACCCTAAAAGCCTCCACCTGACATCTCCAGACTGATGGCTTAGTGGAATACTTTAATGAAACAGTTAAACTCATCCTTCAGAAATGAGTCGCTGAATATGGACGGAACTGGAGTCACCTAGTGCCATGTGCCCTGTTTACCATCAGAAACGCCCCTAAGCCTAAATCGGATTCTCCCCTTTCAAGCTGGTTTGTGGACTATGGGCAGAATCCCTGTGACATCTGCTACATCCTCCGGAAGGAATGAGACGGCCCTCACAGTCGCCAGACCAGCAATCACCCAATGATACAGCATACTAGAGAATAAATGGAGAAAGTGCAGCAGTTGGTAAAAACGCACCTACAAGAAGTACTGTTTTGATAAGAGGTCTACTACAAAGAAACCAGTCTTGCTTTCCAATTGGAAGACCAAGTGATGGTCATGATGGGAGGCACCCAGACTATTGGTCAGATGGCACAGACCCTGTACCATCAAAGAAGTCGTATCGCCACTTAACACCGACGAAAACTCTCAAAGTTGTATCACAGAAACAAACTAAAAGCGTGGTGAGAAAATAGCAACCGCCAACTCCTCTTTCTATGCCATCAATACACGGAATCAATCATTTCGGGAAAAAGGAAGGGGAGTCCACATTATTGTAAGTATAACCATCCAGAACCATCAAGAATTGGCCCAGTGAATAGAGGTGTGTTCCGATAGGTTCTCTCCTAAATCTGGACGAGTGCAAGATATCGTCCATAAGATACACACTGCTCCTAGAAGAGTAATCCTCTGTAAAGCCCTACTGGCTACCTGAAGCACGGAAGAGGATTGTCAAGGAGGAACTAAAGAAAATGCTTGACATGGGTGTTATCATAACATCCCACAGAAAATGGCCCTGCCCATCATCCTTGTGCCCAAACCAGATAAGTAATGGTGATTTTGTATCGACTTCCTCTGCCTAAACGAGATCCTGAGATTCAATACCTAACCAATGCACCATATTGCCGACTTGGTGGAAAGGCTTGTATCCACAAGCCAAAACAGCCTTCTCAACCCCAGAGGGTCTGCACCAGTTCACACTGTTGTTCTTCAGACTGCATGGGGCCCCAGCAACTTTCCAACTTCTGTTGAATTACGTCCTGGCTCCTTGTCACAACTTTGCCTTTCCTCTCGCGACCATGTTTCATCTGGAAGGCGTAGCCTCCACTGGCTCGTGGTAGTCCAGCGTGTTGAGTTTAAGGCTTTGTGTTTAGTCCATCGTGTTATTAAAGGAATAATGCGCTCAGAAATATTATTGTCCCGAGGGTTCGGGCATGTGTTTTTAAGCATACGTTGATCGATCATACAAACATTTCCTATGCACCTTACCGTAGTTTTCCTCTTTTGTACACATGCAAAATCAAGCAGCAGGGCACAGCCATTTTGTGATAATCTTATCTGTTGCTGCATCGCCCAAGCAGGACTGCCCTGGTGGCACTAATTCATATGCCCCGCCCCTGAGGCTGACATCACCAAACCTGGTGATATTCTCTGCCGATCTCCAGGACGTTACTGGGCAGCGTAGCCAAACGCACCCAGTCATCACCTACGTGATGTGACACAGAACTCGGAAATCAACACACATCATGTCACAACCCAGCGAGTCACAATTCGGAATATAAAACTACTTTAAAAGGAAATAGCAAGAGCGTACAATTTGTAAAGTACTTTTATTTCACAATAAACACTCCGTGAACATCCGGCGATTGCCATATTCAATCAAATGGATAGTTTTTTTCTTAGGTCACGATCCGCAAATGTTTATCGTGAGTCACGCAGTGTTCCTTTTGGGTAAAAGAAGCGCTTTGGACGCACCTTGAATCGCAAGGCTTGTTCATCAGCTTGGCGCTAGGCCACCGTAAACGATGTTAGGTTGCTCCTAATAGCTGGTACCGCGTAAGGGCATATCGGGCCGTGGCGATCGTCCCAAAAAAGAGTCATTGATATCCAGCTATTGACGTGTATCTGCAGCTGCCGGTTTAAAAACCCATCAGTTGGTATCTGGAATCGATGACAATCGCAGAAAGGCAGGATGTATCTGTTTTAAAAACATAACAGAATTGTGTCTCACTAGCCGATCTTTATTACATTTTATCATTTTACACATTAATTCGGCCCGTGTTAAAACTAAAGATGAACACAGACGTGAAACAATGGGAAACATAGAAAACAACATGGACAGTAGTCTACAATTTGCTTCAGAGGATAGTGCTATGGAGTATGTGCAGCTCGAAATGGGATGCAGACGCTGACGCTACAAATCGGAGAACAAAAAGACAGCATTTCAATAAAATATTAGCATTGAACCTGTGGGAACCGATTGTTGGTCTACATGCATCTCGATACTGGACTGCCCATGTGCCTGGTAGAAAGACCAGTACACACAAACGCTGTACTTGCGTTTCATTTCAATATGCCACACAGAACAAACGAGTACAATGTAGCCCAGCAATAAAGGTCAGCTAATAAGTTGACTCGTAAGTCTATAAAATCGTCGAAAGTGAAACTTACATTATATTCGGCATTTCCATTCTCTTGGCGTAATGCAGACCGTAACGCAGACTCCGTTCAGATCAACGATTTTTCATACACTAAAATTACATGTTCCTTTGACCAGTTTTTGATTAGTGAACCTTATCAAACACCCCTTCCTTAATTCAATTCATTTCGGAATGGTCCCTTTCGAGGTTGAAAAACAATTGAACCTTATACTGTGTGCGATGCGTGGGCTTCCTCAGCTTGCAAGCCAAATTTCAAGATACATTCTTACTTTGCAACATCTTGTGTCGGCACATGCATTAGAAAGGGACTTGTGAGGCACAGGCACAGGAGGAAAAAATGTGGGGGGTGTCAGTGCTCGCTGCTCGCGGGGCTGCTGAGGGGTAGGGGAAACTGCAATGACATAATGTGGCCTAGTCCAAAGTTGGAGTCGAGGGTACACAAAATGAAGTCCAAGTGTGTCTAGCAACAGCCCCACCTCTGCTTATGTCAGGGCCTTCTTCCCAATGGCAGCAGAAGGACAAAGGGCGCGAACCCCACAAGTGCAATAGCAGGATGTCACGTTCACATATAATGTATGTGGGCTGGGGGTTCAACCAACCCACTCCTTCCTTACATTAGCAACGACCCCCAACACATGCCTCAATTAATATATTGGTCAGAGTGCTTCTATTTCTCACCAACAACCCACTTGGATGCGCCGTTTTGCTCACAATCAGTAGTTCAGCTATTTGGGCAACTGTCTGTTAAGGCAACTGCGGAACCCCAAAGTTGCTTTCATACTGTCATCCATCTGGCCCTCCGACGATCAGTGAAGGTCCCACAGTAGCTCGACGAAACTGGGAAATGTGTAAGCACAGCATAACATTGTATGGCATTCATAAAAATGGTACTTGTTGAAAAATAAAATACCAGAGGATGGATTTCAAAATACATATTGGATGCTTTATTTGGACACTTCATAAAAACATTCTTGCTAAAAAAAAAAGATGGTAATCATTTGGACCGAGAAGTGAACTGTTCCACGAGCTCTGCTTTAGGTGGACAGGGCACGTTGGCAATGTTTTATGGCAATGTATGTGTCCTCGGAACAAAATTGTGCACGATTCCGTGAGTTTGTATCTCCAAGACAGTCATAATAAGTTCTTTCACAAAATCGAATTCCATTTCCTCATATATTGGCTTAACCACCCATGTTTTGCTTCTTTTCGTAAATGTCATTGTGTAGCGAAGCATCCCAAAGTTTCCCGCAGTCCTCGATTGTTCACGGCCTACATTCTTGTTATGCGCTAATACCGCTAGTAATGTCCTATATTTCTTCCCGTCTATGCCGAAATGCAATCTCTTTGGCATGTACATAGGCATGCATAGAGTTTTATCAAACACAATCTTCTCAAGGGCTTTGTGTGGAGGTGACGATGGAATCAACCACTTCTTCTTCCATTCCTGCTACGGCGACAAAGGGCCATGTTCACATTGGTGGAAATGTTGGTTTTCTGTCCAAGAGTAAATGCTGGAACAGTGGTGCATTAGTGACCGCCATTTTTCTAGTAGAATTTCCACAGACCCATCACAAGTTTTAGAGCTCCACCAAAGATGGTTGCTGAAAGACTGGGACCACTGTAAAATATTTTCAGAGCCTTTTTTTTCCCTGCAGCTGAGATTTTTTTATTGTTGGATTTGGCAACGTGCCATACATCGAATTGATGGCGAATATTTGGAAACTGCTCTCTCATTGTCTTGGCTATTGAAACGTGTCTGTCCATGGCTATGAGGTCGATTTGCATTCCCCTCGATTGGAGCTCTTCCAGTGATTTTATAAAGCCAAGTTTCTCCATGGCCACTGAGGATTTACATTTGGACACCTTCACGACCACCGACCTCACCATTTTTTTTAGTTTCCATGTCCTGAAAGTGGTATGTACAGTACTTTGCTGAAAATCCGGGGCTGTCACACTGTCCATCGCCAGCTAGCCTGAACCGTTTTTCTGAGAATGTACTTTGAATAGACAATTGTTCAATTTTCCATGCTTCATTAATGGCGGGGAATAGATATTGACTTTGATGTTTGCAGTACTGTGTTTTGGAAATGAAATGGAGTCCCACAAATTGACAG
The DNA here is from genome assembly GCF_040938575.1 of Ambystoma mexicanum. Classification (NCBI taxonomy): domain Eukaryota; kingdom Metazoa; phylum Chordata; class Amphibia; order Caudata; family Ambystomatidae; genus Ambystoma; species Ambystoma mexicanum. The sequence continues at coordinate 241,439,455 of NC_090926.1, read as the reverse complement.
AAACTAGACAACTTTATGAAACTAGAGCCACTGAAAAGTAAAGCTCTGCATACAGTAGATTCCCAGCTGGCAGTTTCCCCAGCATCGGTTGTGCGGAGCATGAACATTTCTCATGGAGCATTTCACATGTGGCATGTATTTTGAGGTTACTGCCTTGTGATACATGAGTCATATTCACCAATGGCTTCCCACATACTTCCCCTCTCTCTGAATGCACACATTTCAGTATCATTATAATGTCCATCAAGCTGTTGTCGAATACTATGTATTTGGCCTCCTTTATCAGACTATCATCCTGCATTATTGTTGTTTCTGACTGACCTGTGATTGACATATCAGCGAAACTGCACATACTGTATTCGAGATCTTTGTCTAGTTCCTCAGTCAATTGTATTGATGCTTCAGTCTCTGTCATTTCAGCGTCTGTTACTTGATCACGAATCAGAGAAAACATCAATGTCAATTTGTTTTTGGGTGGCCCTTTTCTGGCGGGCGTTGATTGTGTGAAGTGGTCTGCGACTAATTCAAAAGCATCTTCATTACATTCATGTTCATCTTTATCTGGTGGAGCAGTAGCATTGTAGCAATGGTCCAACAACACTTTGCTTGTTTTGCCGGTCACATTAAATAGATTTTCTGGCCATTGAGCAAAAGCATCTCAAGTCTGCTTATTGATTTGAACACGCTGCGCCTCAAATATTAGTTCCTCCATGGTGAAATCAGTTTGGCAAGCAGTATCTCTGAATTCTGTAACTGTCTGTGTCTGCATACTTCGTACACCATCAGGCAACTAGAAGACAGTGTGGAAAAGATGTTCAATGTGAATCCAAAATACAGTATTGGACAATTTACATTAAAAAAAAGCATGTTATGAAGGCACCAGCACAATACACGGTTTAAAAATGAAATTGTTTGCAAATTACCTTATCTTTCTTGCTTTTCTGTGAAACCTTCTTCTTTACTGTAACGACAGCAACAGCAAGCTGGTCCACTGACTCAGATCCACGTGCCTCCTCTTCTATATCCCGATCATGTATACATCCCTAGAAAAGAGTATCCATTCAAAATAACTAATTCGAATTAGAAATTAAATTATTCAATCGCACACATGGCTTACACAGATACAATCATACACTGTTTACATCATTTAGTCAAAAAATACAAATTGCATTCAAGCTATTTGCAAAAACTGCTCTTTTATAATAATGTCACTGTCTAATAGTATCAGATCTAGGACCTACTTTCTTTCATTCGAGGGAACTGTGAGTACGCATACCTCTGGGTCTGGATCAACTATGAGGAATGATGTAATTGTAGTCGAAGCTTAAGCATCTTCCGGTAACACAGTACTTGTTTTAGTATGGATGAAAAAATTGAAATTGAACACACTCAATGGCCCTCATTACAACACCGGCGCTAAACCATGGCGCTATTAGCACCATGGTTGGTGCCGGTGTTGTAACAAGTCCGCCATGGTTCAATGGGGAATTACCACCCCATTCCAAGGTTGGTGTGCGGTAATTCCCCATTGAACCATGGCCCTTCCCCATTCCCATTTTCGCCCCATAAGGCTCTATGGGAATGGGGAAGGCGCTAAGTACGGTACGGCAAATTGCAGTACCGTACTTAGCACCAAGGTCCCTTTGCGGGTCCCTACTTTAACGGCTGGTCTAGACCAGCCGTTCAGGTCGGGTCCCGCAAAGGGACCTCGTAGTAAGGCACTAAGTGTTTAACGGCGCCGCAGCCTTTTACGGCGCCATTAAACACTTAGCGCCAGGGTCGTAATGAGGCCCAATGTGACACAGACAATGGTACGTATCAATAAAAAACTATGAATTAAACATTGTGTAAACGGACAACAGCTAAATAACTGAATAGCTAAATAAGATACCTGATACGCGCTCAAAGTTGTTGTTGATTCCAGGCAAGACATGGATGCAGAATCTTGCTCTTTCATATTCAGTGCATAGTCATGGAGTTGTAAAGGGAAATTTTGATTTGATTTAGAAATGCTAATCTTAAAAACTGGCATGTAAAGAGACAGATTACGAAAATATTATGCTTATTTCTAAGTGCACTATACCATAGTTATCTATGCCCATAAATCATTTTCTATGATGCTCCTAAAACCAATGACAGATATTTAGCTAAATGGGGTCTAGTTATAAAGCAATACACTCGTGTGAATAGGAGAAGTATTATAAGGGACATTTACACATAATGTTACGCTCACCTGGCTCCCACGGGGGCGTCGATCTGAACTGGCCAGCTGTTGTTTCCACCAGTGAGACGCGTAGTGCCGAGATGATGGACTAGACTGGCCCACCCAGCTTCGTTTGTTTGACTCGTAGGAATATCCTTCTGTAATGGAGAAAGGGAATTATCCACCTGTGGAGTTTGAGCGCTAACCCCACCTTCCCATCTCCCGTAGTTCTTCCCACAGGTCACTTTTGGATTCCCTCAATGCTCTCACCTGATGGTTTGGAAAGATGAGCTCTCCATCCTGCTTCGAGCGCAGGGGCGCTTAGATGACCAGTTTCTTCACTGGCGTGGAGAAGTTGGGGAGTTCCAGAACGGTATTGACTCAAAGAATGCCGGTGAGACGCCGTAAGTCTGTAGTTCGTAAGAGTTCAAAACACGTCTGACCGTCACTCTGTCCAATTCCTTTTAGGTTGCTGTATGGCCCTTATGAAGAGTTCCATGTGGCAACCAGTAAGATGCAGCTAAGGGTTTATATTATCCGGCTCAGTTCGATAAAATGGTGTCAATGTATAACATGTGGCTTTTCCCCCATTCAGGCGCTGATGTGGTGTGAGGTCTTGGGGATTGATGCCTCCAGCGGTAAAACCAGGTAAGTCTATTGGGAAAAAAATCGGTTTCCTCTTATTGCGCCTTGCTGTTCTGTTGTTTCCCCATAGGGGCCTGGGCACGGCGGAGATGCAGCGGAGGCTGCGCCGGCCCGAAATGAGGTAAGTACCCCCTGTGGTAAATCAGGTAAGTCTTGGGGGGTAGCTTGTACAGTCCTAGAGTATCCCCTTGGCTCACCTTGCTGTTTTTGTCTCCTTAAGAGCGTGATGGAATGCTGAAGTGCTGCAAGGCAGGTGAGTACAACGCGGCGCTGCAGGATGCGAAGTAAGGCGTTTTTAAAGACTTCTTCTCCAGCTCCGTGGCGTGATGGATCAGGATTCAGGTAAGGATTAAAGGTAAAACTCCTGTTCTGACCTTTCCTCCTTCTTTCTTCTTGTTTCCAGGAGCTCCGGTCTCGAGGAGGGCGTGGCTGAAGACTGGAAGCTGCTGCAGGCACGGTGAGTGTTACGCTGCTGGATGCAGAATAACGCGAAGCGTGTGCTGCTGTCCGGGCATGGTTTAAATAGCCTTGGAAGTAGTCCCAGGTAAGTATTCTTCCACAGCCCACATGAGTAAAAAGTAGTCCCTTAGGTAAAATAGTCCCTCCTAAGCCTCATTTGGCTTGTGGCTTCTTGCAGCATGGTCTGCATCAGGTTAGTTTGCAGCATGGTCTGCATCAGGTAGGTTTTCTACTATGAGCCTGGCGCCCATGGCGCCAGGACTGACTCTTTTCTTATGAGCCTGGCGCCATAGGCGCCAGGACTGCACCCAAACAGCCCCTAGCTGGGGTTTTTGGGCTTGCTCCAAATGGCATGAAGCCTGCTTCTGGGGTTGCTGGGCCTGGTCTGGTTTCCCGGGGGCAGGCATCATGACAGCACTCCCCCTCAAGGCCCCTTCTTAAGTCGTTCTTCCCCTGGCTTTGGTTTGTTTGGGAAATCTCAGTGGAATCTCTTCACCAATTGAGGTGCATGCACGTGGTCACTAGGTTCCCAAGACCTTTCCTGTGGTCCGTAACCTTTCCAGTCGATTAGATAGAAGAGTTTTGACCTCACCCTTTTTGAGTCCAAGATGTTCTTAACTTCAAATTCGGGTTCCGCGTCTATGAGGATGGGATCTGGTGGTTTGGTTAGCCTTGTTCCTGATGGCACTGGCTTCAAAAGTGGCACGTGAAAGACGGGATGAATTCGCATATGAGCAGGTAGGTCCAACTTGACGGCCACCGGGTTTATAATGGCCTTGATGGAGTAAGGTCCCAAATACCTAGGGTTAAAGGTCCCTGTTCCCTTGAGTGGTATGTGCTTAGTGGCCAACCATACTTGGTCCCCTATCTGGTATTGCGGTGCTTCACTTCTGTGCTGATCAGCATCTTTCTTGTATTTTTCCTTAGCTTTTCGTAAATCTGCAGTTGCTTCTTTAAAGGCTTGTGTAATAACCGCGTGGAGATGGTCCACCGCAGGCATCTCTAAGTGTTGGGGCGAATCAAGGTCCGAGGTTCGAGGATGGTGTCCATATATGGTATAAAAAGGACTTTGTCCAGTTCCTGAGTGTACAGAATTATTGTACGCATACTCAGCGATCCAAAGAATGTCTTTCCAATTACCCTCAGACTGATGTAGCATACAACGCAGGTATTGTTCAAGAGTCTGGTTGGTCTTCTCTGTTTGACCGTCGGTCTGATGGTGGTGACTGGTCGAAAGCCTAACATCTATCTGCGCCAGTTGGCAACATTTTCTCCAAAAATGTGAAATGAATTGACTGCCCCGGTCCGAAATCAACACGGATGGAAAGCCGTGTAGGCAAACTATGTTTTCAAGGAACTCTTTGGCCAGGGCTGAAGCTGAAGGTATTCCCTTTAAAGGAATAAAGTGGGCCATTTTGGAAAAAAGATCCACAATAACTAAAATGGTGTTAAAACCATTGTACGGGGTAGATCCGTGATAAAGTCTAATGACAAGGTGTGCCAAGGAGTAGGTGGGATGTCCAAAGGTTGTAATAGGCCAGCTGGTTTTTTCTTTTGACTTTTGTTTTGGGCGCAAATGCCACAAGGCATGACAAATAACTTAATGGGCCTCATTACGACCCAGGCGGTAATCTTCCGTCATTACCGCCATGGCGTAATGAGCGTTTACGCCGTGGGCCGATGGCGTAAAGAGCGCCACATTACGACCCATCGCGCACGAGCATTACGCCATGGCGGTAATGCAATTAACGCCATGGCGGAAAAGGCCCCTACCGGCATCGTAAAGCGAGCAAGGTGCACTTCCGCCACCGTAATTAGCGGCCACCGTAATTAGCGGCCACCGTAATTTGCGGTGGCCGTAAAAAGCAGGACCGGAAATAGCGTCATCGCGCCGGAACGGGAAACAGCACGTCGGCCATCTTTAAAAACACAATCCATTGCCATACTACCGAGCAACACCAGATCCAACCCTGACACCTGTCCCAACCAATCACCCACCCATCCAACTACCCAAAAATGCCTAAAGCTGTTAAGAAGGCATGTGACCGCCAGCGCCAGGAAAGATTCAGCCGGGAGGAACTCTGCATGCTTGCGGAGACCCTGCAAGACAACACAGCTGTCGTTTTCTCCCCTGAAATGACCAGGACAGCGATAGGGAAAAAGAAGGCCATCTGGGCCCTGGTGGCCGAGCACGTCAGCACGGTGGGGACCGTACCCCGCACCCCACAGCAGTGCAGGAAGCGCTGGGATGACCCCCGCATACGGGTCAGAGCGGTCATCTCTGCGAACCGCAACCTTGCAATGGGTACCGGTGGAGGGTCGGAATCCCCACTAAAACTCCAACCGTGGGAGGAGATTTGTGTAACCACGATTGGCATGGAAGCCATTGAAGGCGTCGGAGGGATGGAAAGGGGAGCTATGACATCAGGCGATGAAGGTAGGTGCCTCAAACAAGACATGCCATAGTCACTGCAGTCCATTCATGTGTAGCACAAGGTTGCCTTAGAGTGTAAATGCAACACATTTCCACACTGCCCATAGCCACATGCGAGCACCACCCTGTATACACTGCTGGCACCCGAATACCTGCATCCACATTCCACACTAAAAGGAGACAACCTGCATGGCCCTGCCTGAAATCTGCCTCATCTACTGACCAGAATAATGTCAATCATTGTCATTCCAAAGTCTGCAGACCCATCAATAACGCCCTCCCTCCTTTGCTCCACCACAGGCACAGATTCACACCCCGAGGACCAGGACACTCCTGCGACGAAGAGAGCCAAGAAGGCCAATTATACCGTCCCCGCACCCTCGACCTCAGCTGCAGTGAGGCAGACCCCACAACAAGCAGGACCCACTGCAAGCATACCGGACGTCCCACCGGCAAGCACCCCTGTAGTCAGCAGGCCAGCAGCAGCTGCTCCACCTCTACCAAAATTGCCTGCCACAGAAGGCACCGGGTCAGCGGCCAGCAGCAACATGGGTGAGACAGCTGCAATAGCTGCATGTTCAGACTCAGACATTGAGGAGCAGGAAGTCAGAAGCCCCACTGACCTTCTACATTCCCCCTGTTTGTCAGACGCCAGCCCCCATGAGGATCACACAAAGGGGCACACAGAGGTAGAGGAGTGGCCTTCTACCCCATGCCCAGTCCTCAGTCCACAGGAGGGGAGCAGCCCCTCCATCACACCACCAGCACTGGCCATGGGCCAGCAGGGGCAGCAGTCCCTCGAGGACATCACAAAACGGCAGCAACAACTGTCCACGATGCTGGCTGAGCATGCCGCGGAATGTGTGGGGGCTAGGGCAACCATTGAAAAGGCCACGGAGACCCTAAGGGCTGAAGCTGCGCAGAGCACTGCCACCCTGAGGGATGCCATGCAGGCCATGTCCAGGGACATCTGTGCTGAACTTGCCGGCTTGCGTTGTGCGCTCACTGAGCTCACCCACACCCTACAGGACGTGCATGCACGGGGGCAGGCTGGGACATCCTCCACTGTCAGTTCTGCACAGAGCAGCCCCGTCCGACGTTCCGGACGTAACCTGCGCTCCACAGCCAGGGGTGCCCCGGGGGCCGGGAGAGGGGGCTTGTAACAGCCTGTGCCCACTGTCACAGGCATCTGTTGACACCTACATGGGGTGTGTTGGGGGGAGGGGGGAGGGGGTGTGTTGGGGTGTGCAGGGGGGAGGGGGGAGGGGGTGTGTTTGGGTGTGCAGGGGGGAGGGGGGAGGGTGTGTGTTGGGGTGTGCAGGGGGGAGGGGGGAGGGGGTGTGTTTGGGTGTGCAGGGGGGAGGGGAGAGGGGGTGTGTCACGACGTTTCATAGTTTAAATACACTTTTTTCTTTGCCAAAATGAAATGTGTGGACATTTTCATTGCGTATGTGTGCTTTATTGGTGTACAGTCCACAGTGTGCATGTCCCAGAGACACACAGTGCCCCAAGTGCATTCTCCATGTGATTCACACCAGCCGTGTGTGCTAGAATCAGTGGTCGATGATACTTTGGCGCATTGCACGCCCCTCCTGTGCATCGCCTCCTCCATGGGGTGCCGGCCCATCTGCACCCTCCTCATCCTCATCGTCAGGTGGTTGCAGTTCTGCGTCAGGGGGCAGGGGCACATTCCGTCTGACGCACATATTGTGTAGCATGACACATGCCATGACGATCTTTGCCACCTTCTCATGGTGGTACAGGAGTGCCCCACCAGACCTGCTGAGGCTTCGGAACCGTGCCTTCAATAGGCCGAATGTCTGCTCTATGACCACACGAGTACGTGTATGTGCATGGTTGAAGTCCTCCTCGTGCTGGTTCTGTGGGTTACGGACTGGTGTAAGGAGCCACCTCTTCAGGGGATAGCCTGCATCACCTGTATGTAGGCGAGAATGTATGTGTCAGTCATGTCGTCTGATCAAGAACATGATGTGCCAACATGGCCTGCATCCAACTGTTACTTTGGCTCACTTCTACATGCACTAATTGATTCACACAATGCAACCAGTATATGCTCATGGCTCCCATGGCCTGTTTTGCATGCCATCACCCAATGTATGCAGAGGGGTTGAGTGCATTGTGAGTGCCCATCCTGTGCCTCGGTTCTCTGTGTTACTCACAGCCAGGTGGAGTATGCATCATTCCCCCCCCCCTTTCAGCAAGGTGGAGTATGCATCATCCCCCCACCCCCTTTCAGCCAGGTGGAGTATGCATCATTCCCCCCCCTTTCAGCCAGGTGGAGTATGCATCATTCCCCCCCCTATCAGCCAGGTGGAGTATGCATCATCCCCCCCCTTTCAGCCAGGTGAAGTATGCATCGGTACGTCATTCACCTGCCCACTTCCATGACATTGGACTCACCGAGTAGCCAGGATCTTGGGCCTGCATGTCGCTCCATGTAGCGTGGTATTGTGGAGTTCCTCAGGACCATAGAATCATGGGTTGATCCAGGGAATCGGGCACAACAATGTGTGATGATCTTGTTGGAGTCACAGACCATTTGCACGTTCATTGAGTGGAACTGTTTCCGGTTGCGGTACGGTACCTCCATGGCACGTGGAACCACCAATTCCACATGGGTGCAGTCGATGGCACCAATGCAACCGGGTATGCCGGCTAGTGCATGGAAACCCACTTTGGTGTTTGCAATGTCCTGGGCAGTCCGTGGTAATGAGATGTGGTCGTCTGTGTGCTTGAGGAGGGCATCGAGCACTTGGATGAGTGTTCGTGAGAATAATGGTTGTGAAATGCCATGCAAGTGCCCCACTGTGTGCTGGTAGGTGCCTGTGGCTAGGAAGTGGAGTACAGACACTACCTTCAGTAGGGGGGGGATGGCGGTTGGAGTTTCTATCATGCTGACAATGTCGTTGTGTATCATGTCTACGATGGCGGTGATGGTGTCCCGGTCCAAACGGTACAGGGTGTGGATCTGCTCAGCAGTGAGGTTGAATGGATTGGCTCTGATGCGTGGGATTGGGGGCTGCCTGCGTGGTGGCACTGGCTGTGCTGGTGGGGCTTGCTGGGCCTGCCTTGCCCTCCTTCTCCTCATGCGTCTCCTCTGTGCTGCCTGTTGTTGTTGTTGCTGTTGTAGCACATGCATTGCTATCAGGTCCTCCAGCCCCAACATTGCTAGTCGTATTGGTATCATTGTGGAGTGTGACTGGGTGCGGGAAGGGGTGGGGTGTGCTCTTTTTGTACTTCCTGAGTCTGTATTGCCTTCACCTGTGCTGTTTCTGTGCACCTGTGGCAGTTGCATTCACTTTACATGGCCCTTTACGGTTGGTTGTCAATCATTGTCATTCCAAAGTCCGCAGACCCATCAATAACGCCCTCCCTCCTTTGCTCCACCACAGGCACAGATTCACACCCCGAGGACCAGGACACTCCTGCGACGAAGAGAGCCCAGAAGGCCAATTATACCGTCCCTGCACCCTCGACCTCAGCTGCAGTGAGGCAGACCCCACAACAAGCAGGACCCACTGCAAGCATACCGGACGTCCTACCGGCAAGCACCCCTGTAGTCAGCAGGCCAGCAGCAGCTGCTCCACCTCTACCAAAATTGCCTGCCACAGAAGGCACCGGGTCAGCGGCCAGCAGCAACATGGGTGAGACAGCTGCAATAGCTGCATGTTCAGACTCAGACATTGAGGAGCAGGAAGTCAGAAGCCCCACTGACCTTCTACATTCCCCCTGTTTGTCAGACGCCAGCCCCCATGAGGATCACACACAGGGGCACACAGAGGTAGAGGAGTGGCCTTCTACCCCATGCCCAGTCCTCAGTCCACAGGAGGGGAGCAGCCCCTCCATCACACCACCAGCACTGGCCATGGGCCAGCAGGGGCAGCAGTCCCTCGAGGACATCACAAAACGGCAGCAACAACTGTCCACGATGCTGGCTGAGCATGCCGCGGAATGTGTGGGGGCTAGGGCAACCATTGAAAAGGCCACGGAGACCCTAAGGGCCGAAGTTGCGCAGAGCACTGCCACCCTGAGGGATGCCATGCAGGCCATGTCCAGGGACATCTGTGCTGAACTTGCCGGCTTGCGTCGTGCGCTCACTGAGCTCACCCACACCCTACAGGACGTGCATGCACAGGGGCAGGCAGGGACATCCTCCACTGCCAGTTCTGCACAGAGCAGCCCCGTCCGACGTTCCGGACGTAACCTGCGCTCCACAGCCAGGGGTGCCCCGGGGGCCGGGAGAGGGGGCTTGTAACAGCCTGTGCCCACTGTCACAGGCATCTGTTGACACCTACATGGGGTGTGTTGGGGGGAGGTGGGAGGGGGTGTGTTGGGGTGTGCAGGGGGGAGGGGGGAAGGGGTGTGTTGGGGTGTGCAGGGGGGAGGGGGGAGGAGGTGTGTTGGGGTGTGCAGGGGGAGGGGGTGTGTTGGGGTGTGCAGGGGGGAGGGGGGAGAGGGTGTGTCACGACGTTTCATAGTTCAAATACACTTTTTTCTTTGCCAAAATGAAATGTGTGGACATTTTCATTGCGTATGTGTGCTTTATTGGTGTACAGTCCACAGTGTGCATGTCCCAGAGACACACAGTGCCCCAAGTGCAGTCTCCATGTGATTCACACCAGCCGTGTGTGCTAGAAGCAGTGGTCGATGATACTTTGGCGCATTGCACGCCCCTCCTGTGCGTCGCCTCCTCCATGGGGTGCCGCCCCATCTGCACCCTCCTCATCCTCATCGTCAAGTGGTTGCAGTTCTGCGTCAGGGGGCAGGGGCACATTCCGTCTGACGCACATATTGTGTAGCATGACACATGCCATGACGATCTTTGCCACCTTCTCATGGTGGTACAGGAGTGCCCCACCAGACCTGCTGAGGCTTCGGAACCGTGCCTTCAATAGGCCGAATGTCTGCTCTATGACCACACGAGTACGTGTATGTGCACGGTTGAAGTCCTCCTCGTGCTGGTTCTGCGGGTTACGGACTGGTGTAAGGAGCCACCTCTTCAGGGGATAGCCTGCATCACCTGTATGTAGGCGAGAATGTATGTGTCAGTCATGTCGTCTGATCAAGAACATGATGTGCCAACATGGCCTGCATCCAACTGTTACTTTGGCTCACTTCTACATGCACTAATTGATTCACACAATGCAACCAGTATATGCTCATGGCTCCCATGGCCTGTTTTGCATGCCATCACCCAATGTATGCAGAGGGGTTGAGTGCATTGTGAGTGCCCATCCTCTGTCTCGGTTCTCTGTGTTACTCACAGCCAGGTGGAGTATGCATCATTCTCCCCCCCCCTTTCAGCCAGGTGGAGTATGCATCATCCCCCCCTTTCAGCCAGGTGGAGTATGCATCATTCCCCCCCCCCCTTTCAGCCAGGTGGAGTATGCATCATTCCCCCCCCCTATTAGCCAGGTGGAGTATGCATCATCCCCCCCCCTTTCAGCCAGGTGGAGTATGCATCGGTACGTCATTCACCTGCCCACTTCCATGACATTGGACTCACCGAGTAGCCAGGATCTTGGGCCTGCATGTCGCTCCATGTAGCGTGGTATTGTGGAGTTCCTCAGGACCATAGAATCATGGGTTGATCCAGGGAATCGGGCACAACAATGTGTGATGATCTTGTTGGAGTCACAGACCATTTGCACGTTGATTGAGTGGAACAGTTTCCGGTTGCGGTACGGTACCTCCATGCCACGTGGAACCACCAATTCCACATGGGTGCAGTCGATGGCACCAATGCAACCGGGTATGCCGGCTAGTGCATGGAAACCCACTTTGGTGTTTGCAATGTCCTGGGCAGTCCGTGGTAATGAGATGTGGTCGTCTGTGTGCTTGAGGAGGGCATCGAGCACTTGGATGAGTGTTCGTGAGAATAATGGTTGTGAAATGCCATGCAAGTGCCCCACTGTGTGCTGGTAGGTGCCTGTGGCTAGGAAGTGGAGTACAGACACTACCTTCAGTAGGGGGGGGATGGCGGTTGGAGTTTCTATCATGCTGACAATGTTGTTGTGTATCATGTATACGATGGCGGTGATGGTGTCCCGGTCCAAACGGTACAGGGTGTGGATCTGCTCAGCAGTGAGGTTGAATGGATTGGCTCTGATGCGTGGGATTGGGGGCTGCCTGCATGGTGGCACTGGATGTGCTGGTGGGGCTTGCTGGGCCTGCCTTGCCCTCCTTCTCCTCATGCGTCTCCTCTGTGCTGCCTGTTGTTGTTGTTGCTGTTGCAGCACATGCATTGCTATCAGGTCCTCCAGCCCCAACATTGCTAGTCGTATTGGTATCATTGTGGAGTGTGACTGGGTGCGGGAAGGGGTGGGGTGTGCTCTTTTTGTACTTCCTGAGTCTGTATTGCCTTCACCTGTGCTGTTTCTGTGCACCTGTGGCAGCTGCATTCACTTTACATGGCCCTTTACGGTTGGTTCGCCATGGCGTAATTAGCACCATGGCGGTAAGGTACTTAACGGGCTGGGTGATGGCGTTAGGTGCATGTCCGCTTGGGTCGGCATTTGCGTACCTTTCCGCCATGGCGCTAAGTACGGTGTGGCCGGTCGCATGCGCGCACCCTTAGCGCAGTTAGCGGCAGCGTTAACTACCATGCCGCTAATGGCATCGTAGTTAACGGTCACCGGTCATGATCGGACCTGGCGGAAAACGATGGCGGTAACCATTTACCGCCATCGTTTTTCACTTAGCGCCAGTGTCGTAATGAGGCCCAATGTCTTTTTGCCAGGTGGGCCGCCAGAATTGTTTCTTGATTTTAGCTTCAGTTTTTGCAATACCAGGGTGTCCCTCCATCAAGGTATCATGGTAACGGGAAATGACTAGCTCTTGTAGTTCCTTTTGTGCCAGAAATAGCCGCCCTTGGTAATAAGGCAAATCATTAGTGACAGAGTATTCCGGGGCTTTCCTTGCCCAGTCCTGTAAGGCAATAGGATCAAAGAGTTGTTGGATCTTCCCCTGAATGTCCTCCAGTGTCTGTACAGTTGTCATGCCAAGAATCCTCTGTTCGGGAATTATGGGTACGGGTTCTAGGGTCATTTCTGCTTCTCCCATCCCAATTCGGGACAAGGGGTCTGCTTTACCATTCTTACAACCTGGTCGATAGGTTATCACAAAATCAAACTCGGCGAACAACAATGCCCAACGGAGTTGGCGCGAAGATTGGGCCTTGGCTGTCTTTAGATATTGCAAGTTTCGGTGATCGGTGATGACCATAATGGTATGCCTGGCACCAAGTAGATAGTGCCGCCAAGCCTTGAAGGCGGACTTGATGGCTAACAGCTCCTTGTCGGTAATGGCATAGTTTAATTCGGGAGCTGAAAACTTTCTAGACCAAAACGCCACTGGGTGAAGCTGGTTAGTTTCGGGGTCCTTTTGAGATAGGACAGCTCCCATGGCTAGACTGGATGCATCAGTTTCCACTATGTATGGGAGCTCAGGACGCGGGTGTCTTAATACAGGGGCAGATGTGAATTTCGCTTTTAATTCTTGGAAGGCGTTTTCGGCTTCTTCTGTCCACACAAAGCGTTTATTTTTTTGCAAGAGTGCTGTAATGGGATGTACAATGTGTGAAAAGTCTGGGATAAAACTGCGGTAGAAATTGGCAAAGCCAAGCATGCTTTGTACTCCTTTGACTGAACTTGGTGAAGGCAATTTAAGAATTGCGTCCACCTTACACGTATCCATCCTGATCCCTCTCGGGGTCAGAATAAACCCAAGGAATTCCACTTCTGTGGCATGAAAGATGCACTTTTCCAGTTTAGCATATAGTTTGTGCTGGCGTAACTTCTCTATTACTGCTCAGACGTGCTTCACATGATCAGATTCTGATAAGGAGTATACTAGGATATCATCGATATAAACGACAACACAAACGTCGATACGTTCTCGAAGGACATCATTCATGAAGAATTGGAAGGCTGCTGGTGCATTGCATAGTCCGAAAGGCATCACTTGGTACTCAAATAACCCGTACTTGGTGCGAAAAGCAGTTTTCCATTCATTGCCCTCTTTGACACGTACCAGATGATATGCCCCCCGAAGGTCCAGTTTAGTGTATATGCAAGCGTCCTTCACCTGGTCTAGTAGTTCAGGGATCAAAGGCAATGGGTATCGATTCTTAATGGTTATCTGGTTCAGTGCGCGGTAGTCTATGCACGTTCTGAGGTCACCTTCCTTCTTGGGCACGAAGAACAAAGCTGAAGATGCAGGGGACTTGGACGGGCGAATGAAGCCATTAGCAAGGTACTGGTCTAAGTATTGGCGCAGGTGAAGGTTTTCAGGCTCCGTAAGGGCATAGATCCTGCTGCAAGGGGGTTGTGCGCCGGGTATGAGATCTATTTGACAATCATACGATCTGTGAGGTGGTAAGGTGTTTGTCTGTTCTTTTTGGAAGACGTCCTGAAAGTCTTGGTATTCGGCAGGTAATTGCACGCCGGCTGGGGTTACTGGGGCCAGGACTGCGTTTAGTGTTTTCTTTGGGTAACAGGTGTGCACACATTCTGGGAAGGATATTCTCTTCTCTCGCCAATCGATACAGGGATTATGTTTTTCCGACCAAGGTATCCCCAGTATTACTTGGAACTGTGGGGCCTTGATTAAATCAAACACCATAGCCTCTCTGTGCCCATCCTGACCCAGCAATGTCATCTCTACGGTAGAATGAGTTACGGGCCCAGAGGCAATTTCCGTTCCATCTTCTGTGGTGATGACATCTGAGGTGGTCTTTCGGGTGAGAGGTAGATTCATCCTGGAAGCCAATTCATAGTCCACATAGTTTCCTATGGCTCCGCTATCAACGTATGCTTTTACCGCGTGCAGACATGATGGCTGCTCTGGATCTACAAGGGCCATTGGTATGATGAAATGCGAGGTCTGAGTGTCCTTCAAGATCGGCAAGCAGACCTCTACGCTTGTCGGGCGTGTTCATTTCCCGAGTCAGGTTCCAAATGGGTTTTATCTGCTGCTCCTACAATCTTCTTGGTTGGTTTTACAGGGCAATTCCGTAGAAAATGACCAGTAGTCCCGCAATATAGACACAATTGCATTTGCCGTCTTCTTTCTCTTTCTTTCTGAGTTAAGGGTCCTCTAACCCCTCCGATTTGCATGGGTTCTGAGGCATCTGTTCCCTTGGGACTAACGTGGGTCTTGACCAACACCCTATTCTCAAACTTGGCTCGATCAGCCTTTCTGTTTTGAAGTCTGTGATCTAACTGAACCACTAAGTCTATGTATTCTGCACAGTCTTGAGGCGGGTTCATGATTTGGGCCAAGACATCTTTGAGTTCTCCCCGAAGCCCTCGATGGAATAATGTGATTCGCTTTACTTCAGGCCATCCGGTTTCCACTATTAATCTGTTAAAGGTTGCAATGTAAGATAGAAGATCCTGATTACCCTGCCGCAAGGACAAAAGTTAGTTATCCAGGGCCTGTCCCTGGGATTGTCGGGCGAATAGTCTTTCCATGCTTGTTTGAAAACCCTGGAAATCCCGAAGAATTGGGTCATCCTGATTGACTAGTGGAATGGACCAATCCGCTGCACTGCCGCTTAGATATGACAGTTCAAAGGCTACCTTGGCTTGATCATTTGGGAAAGCTCCAGGTCTGCATAAAAAGTGCAAGCAGCATTGATTCATAAATACGGGGAACCTTTTAGGGTCTCCAGCAAAACGTTCGGGCGGAGCCAATGGAACGGTTCCTGGTAGGTTTATGTGCACCGGGTTACTCGATGGTACAGGAGTTGGACTTGCCCCGAGTCCTGGTAGGGGTGTTTGCCCAGCCTGGCTTTGCAGTAGTTGTCTGGCCAGATCATCTGTTTGTTTTTTTGATACAATCAGTTCTCTCCTGAGGGCATTGGTTTCTTGGCGGGCAGAATGCACTTCGGCCCTCAGTTCCCCTAATAATTGGGCCAACTGATCGGTTTCCAAGGTCTCCATAACGCCCAGGTGGGTATTTGTGGGTAGTCTTCGCGTTCTGTTACGCTCACCTGGCTCCCACGGCGCGTCGATCTGAACTGGCCAGCTGTTGTTTCCACCAGTGAGACGCATAGTGCCGAGATGATGGACTGGACTGACCCACCCAGCTTCGTTTGTTTGACTCATAGGAATATCCTTCTGTAATGAGAAAGGGAATTAACCACCTGTGGAGTTTGAGCGCTAACCCTACCTTCCCTTCTCCCATAGTTCTTCCCACGGGTCACTTTTGGATTCCCTCTATGCTCTCACCTGATGGTTTGGAAAGATGAGCTCTCCATCCTGCTTCGAGCGCAGGGGCACGTAGATGACCAGTTTCTTCAATGGTGTGGAGGAGTTGGGGAGTTCCAGAACGGTATTGACTCAAAGAATGCCGGCGAGACGCCGTAAGTCTGTAGTTCGTAAGAGTTCAAAACACGTCTGACCTTGACTCTGTCCAATTCCTTGTAGGTTGCTGTATTGCCCTTATGAAGAGTTCCACGTGGCAAACGGTAAGATGCAGGTAAGGGTTTATATTATCCGGCTCAGTTCGATAAAATGGTGTCAATGTATAACATGTGGCTTTTCCCCCATTCAGGCGCTGATGTGGCATGAGGTCTTGGGGATTGATGCCCCCAGCGGTAAAACCAGGTAAGTCTATTGGGAAAAAAATCGGTTTCCCCTTATTGCGTCTTGCTGTTCTGTTGTTTCCCCATAGGGGCCGGGGCACGGCGGAGATGCAGCGGAGGCTGCGCCGGCCCGAAATGAGGTAAGTACCCCCTGTGGTAAATCAGGTAAGTCTTGGGGGGTAGCTTGTACAGTCTTAGAGTATCCCCTTGGCTCACCTTGCTGTTTTTGTCTCCTTAGGTGTCGGAGAGCGTGATGGAATGCTGAAGTGCTGCAAGGCAGGTGAGTACAGCGCGGCGCTGCAGGATGCGAAGTAAGGCATTTTTAAAGACTTGTTCTCCAGCTCTGTGGCGTGATGGATCAGGATTCAGGTAAGGATTAAAGGTAAAACTCCTGTTCTGACCTTTCCTCCTTCTTTCTTCTTGTTTCCAGGAGCTCCGGACTCGAGGCGGGCGTGGCTGAAGACTGGAAGCTGCTGCAGGCACGGTGAGCGTTACGCTGCTGGATGCAGAATAACGCGAAGCGTGTGCTGCTGTCCGGGCGTGGTTTAAATAGCCTTGGAAGTAGTCCCAGGTAAGTATTCTTCCACAGCCCCACCCGAGTAAAAAGTAGTCCCTTAGGTAAAATAGTCCCTCCTAAGCCTGATTTGGCTTGTGGCTTCTTGCAGCATGGTCTGCATCAGGTTAGTTTGCAGCATGGTCTGCATCCGGTAGGTTTTCTACTATGAGCCTGGCGCCCATTGCGCCAGGATTGACTCTATTCTTATGAGCCTGGCGACATAGGCGCCAGGACTGCACCCAAACAGCCCCTAGCTGGGGTTTTTGGGCTTGCTCCAAATGGCATGATGCCTGCTTCTGGGGTTGCTGGGCCTGGTCTGGTTTCCCGGGGGCAGGCATCATGACACATAAATCACCAATCCGTCCATTTAGTTATCTGTTCACTACCTCAAGGTCTACAGCTAAGTCAGGAACCGTGACTCACCTGAGGCGGCCTGTGCATGAATAGAGACGGAATTGCATTTGGGAGCAATTTACGAGACGTTCTGAGTCGATGCTTCTTTGTGTACTTGGATTGATCGTACATATTTGTGGCAAAGTGCAGGCTGCAGATGCGGTATCGATCACCCCTCGTGTCCTCCCAGACTTTATGGGCTCTACTATCAAGCTCTTCTGGCGCAAATCCGCAATATCTGACCCATTCTCTTATTCGATCTATATCACTCGGGAATACATGCATTGTAGTGTCTTCAGATTTGTTATGGGTCTTCGAAGGGCAACCGAAAACCATACATACAGGCATTGTTGGAAATTCTGTAAAAAAAAGGTCAACAATATTAAAAAATTACTTTGCATAAAAACATGAGAAAGACAGAATTATACCATGCATTTTTTCTATGCAAGCTATGTTTTGGTCACCGAAGCAAAACCAGTGTAGCATAGCCGGCTGTATTATAGGATAACTTTCATAAATTATTCATTGATGTGACGAAAATCATAACATGTCACTCGTCCCTTGAATGTACTATCGAGCATCAAAAGGAAACATGCTTATAGACACGGTCCGCGAAGGATGCAATTCGATCCCAATTGACACTGATGACAATTGACATATATCGATAACATAACAAATTAAAATCAAGTCAATGGCAATGAGATGAATGAACATAACACTAATGTGTACGTTGGTTCGAAATAGATAGAAATGTAGAGATGAAGGCGATATGATTAGGTGACCTGCCCTTACATTGAACAACGATCAGTATAGATTCAGCAAGCAGGGTAGTTAGTGTAAGGAAAACAGGGAGATGTTCTGTCATGATCTCTGCTTCCAAAAGGTCAGGGTTTTCCCAACTCCCTTGGAAGCAGATCCATAACCCAGGTTCTGAGTGCCAACCAGTCCCAATTGGGACCTTTTGGACCCAGTCCTGGCGCCAGTGGCACCAGGCTCATAAATATGCCCAGTCCCAGCGCTGGAAGCGCCGGGCTCATAATGCTTGGGTGGACTTACCTGCAGCAGACCATGCTGCTTACTTGCCTGCCAGTTGAGTCTCTGATCCTCTTCTGTTTGGAACTACTTTTCCTGTTGGGTGGGGCAGGAGCCACTCCCTAGATTCAGAACACTGGAACTCTTCTGGAAAGCAGGAACTCTTTTCTTAGGCGTGGCTGTGGAAGGAGACACCTAAGCACTACAGGAGGCTATTTAAACCACACCCGATGGATGAATCTTGCTTTGCGTTATTCTGCATCCTCAGCAGCAGAACGCTCATCGTGTCTTCTGCATCTGATCCTGGGCCTAAGGAAAAAGGCTTACCATTCTGAATCCAGTCTTCAGCAACACCTATAAAGACAAGAAAGAACAGATTAGCATTACGGTCTTCAGTGACAGCTCTTCACTTACCTGGTCCATCGGCTGTCACCAACGCCTCGCGCTGCATTCCGGCATCTGAAAGACAAAAGCTTACCAACTCTTCGCACGCTCCGGAGGCCTTCGGCGCTGCATCCCGCATCTGAAAGACAAAACAAGGTGCGTTTAAAGACATTGGGGAACTTTAATACTCACGTGCCATAACTCCTTTCCACATCTAACCCAGTGGGTATTCCGGCACCCTGCAGCCGCCCCGAACTTGTACCTGCAAAATAAAAAGACAGTTAGAGCGCATCGTGAAGCAGGCAACAAGCGCTTACTTACGTGCTTCCAGGCGCTTCTATTCATCACACGGGCTCCATCTTCAACTCACTTCAGCCCGCCATCCGCCATCGCCGGAACCCTGCAAAACAAGAGACATCATTACTAAAGACTTTAAAGACATTAGAATTACTCGAAACTTACCGTTCATGCAGTAAACGACGGACAGCAGTCCTCTGAAGTCAAGAGGCCTGCTCCCCTTATCCAGTGAAGAAACTGGTTACAGCACCCTGCCTCGAGGCAGATGGAGAGCACGGCGTTCACTTACCTAAGGTGAGAGCGTTAACCTTTGGGGTTCTACAGGAGAAGAGAAAGGGAAGAAGAGAGAGACATTCAATAACCCAGTTCATTAATCCCACATTTTCTATCTGCAGACATCTTACCCTTCGAGCCAGACATACAGTGCACAGAGGTCCAGCCCAAAGAGCCAGCCGTGTGTTACACATCACCTTTGAAGATACTGTATACGCCCAGACAAGACCGGCGCCTCTACGGGAATCAGGTGAGCGTTACAGAACGCAAAGCCTACCACAAAACTCCCGTCCAGGCGCTATGGAAACCTCGGATACCGACCAGCTAGCCCAGTTACTTGGGGAACTAAGGGCAGAAGTGCATGCAGCCCGTCAGGAAACGAACGCTCTAAGAAGGGAACTGATTATTTCCAAGGAGCGAACAGATGATCTCGCTAGACAATTGCTACAGTCACAAGCCGGACAGACCCCGTTACCCGCATCTCGGGGAAATCTTCCTTCTACATCCTCTATGAATCCAGTGCAGATCAACCTACCTGGGAATGTACCTCTGGCTCCGCCCGAACGATTTTCTGGTGACCCAAAGAGGTTTGCAGTATTTATCAATCAGTGCCGGTTGCATTTCTTATGCCGGCCAGCAGCCTTTCCAACTGATCAAGCTAAAGTAGCTTTCGTGCTTTCGTACCTTAGTGGCAATGCGGCAGACTGGTCGATCCCTCTAGTAAATCAAGATGATCCGGTCCTCCATGATTTTCAAGCTTTTCAGCTCAGGATGGAAAAACTGTTCGCAAGACATTCACAGGGGCAGGCCTTGGACAATGAGCTTCTTTCGTTGCGACAAGGTAATCAAGACCTTTTGGCTTATATTGCGTCTTTCAACAGACTGATAGTGGAAACTCACTGGCCTGAGGACAAAAGGATTACGCTGTTTTATAGAGGTCTACGCGGAGAGCTCAAAGATGTGTTAGCCCAAGTAGTGAATCCCCACAAGATTGTTCGGACTATATAGACTTAGTCGTTCAAATAGATCACAGACTGCTGAACAGGAAGGCCGATCGTTCCAAGTTTGATGCTCGAGTATTTTCCAAACCGCCAACTCCTTCCAAAGGAGTAGACTCCGGGGAACCCATGCAAAAAGGGGGTCTGAAAGGTCCTCTAACACAAAAGGAGCGGGAAAGGAGAAAACAGTTGCAATTATGCCTCTATTGCGGAAACTCAGGGCACTTTCTTCGAGACTGTCCGGTGAAACCTGCCAAGAAGGCAGTAGGAGCTGCAGTTACCAAAGTTACAAACTCTGAGCAGGGAAACGACCTCGCCCGACAAGAATAGAGGTCCTCTTGCCGAGCGTGAAAACCAGTTCCGTGACCTCGCATTTCGTGATACCTATGGTCCTCATTAGCCCTGATAATCCGGATCGATTACATGCAATTGAAGCTTACGTCGACAGCGGTGCCATCGGCAATTATGTGGATCATGAAATGGTTTTGAGGATGAATCTAACTCTTTGTCCCAAGGCTGTAAAGGACGTCATTACTACGATGGATGGTACGGAGATAGCCTCCGGGCCAGTAACGCATACCACTCAAGAAGTGACGGTAGTAAGTCAAGATGGACACCATGAAAAGATCGTGTTCGATGTGATCAAGGCCCCTCAGTTTCAGATTATTCTAGGAATACCTTGGTTAGAGAAACACAATCCTCTGATCGATTGGCGAGCAAGAACGGTCCAGTTTCCAGAATGTGTCTCTACTTGTCACCCTCCACCTGGTGTTGCACTGGCAGCAATTTCTTCAGAGACTCCCCAGTTACCTCCCGAATACCTAGAATACCAAGATGTTTTCCGGAAGGATCAGGCTAACTCTCTACCTCCTCATAGGTCTTATGACTGCCAGATCGACCTGATACCTGGATCTACTCCTCCTTGTAGTAGAATTTATGCCCTCACCGAGCCTGAAAACCTTCACCTTCGACAATACCTGGATCAATACCTGGCAAATGGGTTTATTCGTCCTTCCAAGTCCCCTGCTTCTTCAGCTTTGTTCTTCGTTCCAAAAAAGGAAGGAGACCTTAGAACTTGTATAGATTATCGCTCCCTGAACCAGATCACCGTTAAGAATAGATATCCGTTACCTTTGATCCCTGAACTCCTGGACCAAGTCAGAAAAGCATGCATATATACAAAGCTGGATCTTAGAGGAGCTTACCACTTGGTATGAGTAAAAGAGGGCGATGAATGGAAGACGGCCTTCCGCACCAAGTATGGGCTATTTGAATATCAGGTCATGCCCTTCGGACTTTGCAATGCCCCGGCCGCCTTTCAATATTTTATGAACGATGTCCTCAGAGAGCTCATAGATGTGTGTGTTGTTGTTTACATTGACGACATCCTCGTTTATTCTTCATCGGAATCTGAACATCGGAAACACGTGAAAATGGTCCTCGAAAGATTGCGTCAACACAAACTTTTCGCTAAGTTGGAAAAATGTGTTTTCAACGTGACTGAAGTTGAATTCTTGGGATTCATATTATCACCTGGCGGAGTGCGTATGGATTCAAAGAAGGTCGATGCAGTTCTCAAATGGCCATCACCATCCTCCGTAAAAGGTGTGCAAAGCATGTTAGGCTTCGCTAACTTTTACCGCAGGTTTATCCCCGAATTCTCTCGAATAGTCCAGCCCATCACTGCCTTGTTAAAGAAAAACAAACGTTTTGAATGGTCTACCGAGGCGGAACAAGCTTTCCAGGATTTGAAGACTAAATTTATCTCTGCACCAATCTTAAAACACCCTCGCCCCGAACTCCCCTACATCGTGGAAACTGATGCTTCAAGCCTTGCCATGGGGGCAGTTCTATCACAAAAGGACCCGGTAACCAATCAGTTGCATCCCGTGGCATTTTGGTCCCGCAAATTCTCGCCTCCTGAAATCAATTACACGATTACTGACAAGGAACTTCTGGCTATCAAGTCTGCCTTTAAGGCTTGGCGGCATTATCTGCTGGGGGCCCGACACACCGTTACTGTGATTACGGATCACCGAAACCTGCAATATTTGAAAACCGCAAAAGCCCAATCCTCTAGACAACTCCGTTGGGCATTATTCTTTGCCGAGTTTGACTTCATAATTACCTATCGACCTGGTACAAAAAACGGTAAAGCTGATGCCCTTTCTCGGATGGGAGTGGAAGAACACTTGATCAACCCTAAACCTGTACCAATCAGTCCCGAACAAAGAATTCTGGGTGTAATCGCCACAGAATCCATAGAGGAAGTTAAGGATAAAGCCAGGCAACTTGTAACTCCAGCAGACATACAGAATTGGCATCTGCAGGGAAAGGACTTTGCAGTAAAGGACAACTTATTGTATTTCCAAGAACGATTATACCTACCCAGCACAGATTTACAGAAAAAAGTAATCTCTTGTTATCACGATTCTTTAATGGAAGGACATCCCGGTATAGCCAAGACCTCAGAAAAGATCAAGCGCTACTTCTGGTGGCCGTCTTGGAAAAAAGATATCAGAGACTTTATAATGTCCTGTGGAGTATGCGCCCAAAACAAGAGTCAAAAGGAAAGACCAGCAGGCCTCTTACGCCCTATTGACATCCCACCTCGCCCTTGGCATACGCTTTCTATGGACTTCATCACCGATCTACCTCCATGCTCCGGATACAATACGATTCTAGTAATCGTGGACTTATTCTCCAAGATGGCGCATTTCATTCCGCTCAAAGGCTTGCCAACAGCAGCAACTCTGGCCCGAGAATTTCTCGAAAACATCGTCCGACTGCACGGTTTTCCTTCAGTTCTAATTTCGGATCGAGGTAGTCAATTTATTTCTCATTTTTGGCGAAGTTGCTGTCGGTCGGCTCAAATTGATGTGAGACTATCGACCAGTCACCACCCTCAGACCGACGGACAAACCGAGAGGACCAATCAAACTCTGGAACAGTATTTACGCTGCATGCTGCAACAAACTGAAAAAACTTGGAAAGACATCCTTTGGATAGCCGAATATGCCTACAATAACTCTGTCCATTCGGGAACTGGGAAAACCCCGTTTTTTCTTTTGTACGGCAATCACCCTCGAACCTCGGAGTTGGATCCCCTCCAAGATCTTGAAACACCAGCAGTAGACTACCTGCATTCTACAATCACCAAAGCCTTTAAGGAAGCTGTTTCTCACCTTCAAAGGGCTAAAGAACAATACAAGAAAGGAGCAGATCAACATCGGAAGGAAGCCCCTCAATATCAAGTAGGGGATCAAGTCTGGTTATCCACCAAATATCTACCTCTAAAAGGGCCACGCACATTCAACCCAAGATACCTTGGTCCCTATTCCATCACTACCATAGTAAACCCAGTAGCGGTCAAGTTGGACTTGCCCCCGCACATGAAGATACATCCGGTCTTCCACGTCTCTCTATTAAAACCCGTGCAACCTCAAACCCGACTAACCAAATCTCCAAAACCTATCCTAGTTGATGGAGAACTCGAGTTTGAAGTCAAAAGCATTCTGGACTCCAAGATCTCCAAATCTAAACTATTCTACCTAATTGACTGGAAAGGCTACGGCCCCCAAGAGAGATCCTGGGAACCTGCTGAATATGTCCACGCTCCTCGCCTAATCAAAAGATTTCACCGAACATTTCCTGACAAGCCAAAACCCCCGGAGAAGCCCGGTTTGGGAGGGGCCTTGAGGGGGGGTACTGTCATGATCTCTGCTTCCAAAAGGTCAGGGTTTTCCCAACTCCCTTGGAAGCAGATCCATAACCCAGGTTCTGAGTGCCAACCAGTCCCAATTGGGACCTTTTGGACCCAGTCCTGGCGCCAGTGGCACCAGGCTCATAAATATGCCCAGTCCCAGCGCTGGAAGCGCCGGGCTCATAATGCTTGGGTGGACTTACCTGCAGCAGACCATGCTGCTTACTTGCCTGCCAGTTGAGTCTCTGATCCTCTTCTGTTTGGAACTACTTTTCCTGTTGGGTGGGGCAGGAGCCACTCCCTAGATTCAGAGCACTGGAACTCTTCTGGAAAGCAGGAACTCTTTTCTTAGGCGTGGCTGTGGAAGGAGACACCTAAGCACTACAGGAGGCTATTTAAACCACACCCGATGGATGAATCTTGCTTTGCGTTATTCTGCATCCTCAGCAGCAGAACGCTCATCGTGTCTTCTGCATCTGATACTGGGCCTAAGGAAAAAGGCTTACCATTCTGAATCCAGTCTTCAGCAACACCTATAAAGACAAGAAAGAACAGGTTAGCATTACGGTCTTCAGTGACAGCTCTTCACTTACCTGGTCCATCGGCTGTCACCAACGCCTCGCGCTGCATTCCGGCATCTGAAAGACAAAAGCTTACTAACTCTTCGCACGCTCCGGAGGCCTTCGGCGCTGCATCCCACATCTGAAAGACAAAACAAGGTGCGTTTAAAGACATTGGGGAACTTTAATACTCACGTGCCATTACTCCTTTCCACATCTAACCCAGTGGGTATTCCGGCACCCTGCAGCCGCCCCGAACTTGTACCTGCAAAATAAAAAGACAGTTAGAGCGCATCGTGAAGCAGGCAACAAGCGCTTACTTACGTGCTTCCAGGCGCTTCTATTCATCACACGGGCTCCATCTTCAACTCACTTCAGCCCGCCATCCGCCATCGCCGGAACCCTGCAAAACAAGAGACATCATTACTAAAGACTTTAAAGACATTAGAATTACTCGAAACTTACCGTTCGTGCAGTAAACGACGGACAGCAGTCCTCTGAAGTCAAGAGGCCTGCTCCCCTTATCCAGTGAAGAAACTGGTTACAGCACCCTGCCTCGAGGCAGATGGAGAGCATGGCATTCACTTACCTAAGGTGAGAGCGTTAACCTTTGGGGTTCTACAGGAGAAGAGAAAGGGAAGAAGAGAGAGACATTCAATAACCCAGTTCATTAATCCCACATTTTCTATCTGCAGACATCTTACCCTTCGAGCCAGACATACAGTGCACAGAGGTCCAGCCCAAAGAGCCAGCCGTGTGTTACACATCACCTTTGAAGATACGGTATACGCCCAGACAAGACCGGCGCCTCTACGGGAATCAGGTGAGCGTTACATGTTCACATGTAGCAGGATGACGAGCTGAATCGCAGTGGTCACAGAAGTTCTCAGGTAGCACGTTCACAAGTTGACTTGCAGTGCTCAAAGATGTTTTCATGAAAAATATCTAGTGGTTTATAAAGAATTTGAAAAGAGGGTGTGTATGTGAATGAATGACGTGTATATTGTGTGGTTTTATTTGGATTGCAGGGGTGCGGCCTCCTTCAGGGGATCCTGCCTGGAGACACTAGGGCATGCGAACATTGACCCCTGCGCGTAAGATACCTTTTGAAGTGTACATGGTGTTTGGCACCTTGGCCCTTCCTACCCTTCCAGCCCCCTTGGGAGGGCACGGCCACGGGTGTGAACTGCCATTGATAGTGGAGAGGGGATGGATGGGTATGCAGACAAGGACCGGAACACTACTGAATGGAGACACACTTATTTGGATTGCAGGGGTGCGGCCTCCTTAAGGGGATCCTGCCTGGAGACACGGGGTCTGAGGAGGGCATGTGAACATTGACCCCTGCGCGTAAGATACCTTTGAAGTGCACATGGTGTTTGGCACCTTGGCCGTTCCCACCCCTGCCAGCCCCTTTGGCAACGCACATCCACTGGTGCCAACTGCCTTTGATAATGGAGGGGGGATGGATGGGCAAGAGGCGTGCAGAGAAGGTACGGAACACTGCTGACTGGAGACACACTTGATTCACTGAAAAACTGAAACAACCATTGATAAAAGTTCTGTTGTGTTTTATTTTGTTTCTGATTTTGATGGCACAAATGTACTACACATTAAAAACTTCCGTTTGCAGCACAGTGTGAGAAAATCCCTTGTACTGACCGCTGTCACTGGGGAAAGTTTCTCTAATGGCACCAACGACACAGGTGGATATTACTCGTCGAACGCGCTTTACAAGCCTCCCATGAAGCCACCATGTAAAGGAACGATAGGCCACCAGCCTGTACCACCTGTGAAAGAGAAAGAGACACAATGTTTTTAAATGAAAAGATTAGTTGCCAATGACAATTCTTCTATCCAATGGCATTGTTGTCAGTAAAAATGCTACCTAGACAATGTACAATATTGAACGACTATGCATTCCATTACATTTGAGACACAAATAAATATTGCTTCATGGATGTACATGAAATTAACATAAGGAAGACCACTATGATATCCCCAAATTGAGAGTGATGTATAGAATGGCAAGACTACATTCGTTTGACATTGATAGATCAAAGTTATGACAATATAGGAGACAACCATGAAATGGTAGTGGCCTAAATGACATCACAACTAGAGTACATTTACTCGTTACTTGTATTGCATGGGCGAACTGTTGCTCGAAGTTCATGCATAAGCACCGTAATCCTCAACACGGTCCGTGTGAGGCAGGCTGCCCGGAAGTCTGGCAGCTCAGTAACGCATTGCGGCCGTGTGTAACCTTCAGATATGTAGGACAAGCATCCAGGGTTTTCGCTGCAGCAGCAGTTCTTCTCCTCGGTTGGCATTTTGCGCACCGATTGCAGGTACACCAGGTGGCGACGTCGTCCATGTGACTAGGCTCTTGATCTGTTGGATTGTCCTCCCAACTGTTGCCCGAAGCACCATCGTTTGCGCATCTTTCTCTTTTGAGTAATTCCGCCTCGGAATACTCCGGCTCTTACTGGTAGGGCTGTATTGTTGCCATTATGGGGCAAACAAAAAAAATTGATAGTAATAGTACTGGTATCTGTTTGCACGGGCTACGAGCAATGAAGATAGCTGACCAGAGCACAGAAACGAGGCACAGAATACAAAAAAAAAGACAGTGAAACGATTTGAAAAGCAAATCTGTTGTTGTCTGATGAGAAGCAGTCTGTTTATACTTATTGAGGAAAGAGGCGTCCTGCCATTTCCATGCAGTCCTGCTTGGGCGATGCAGCAACGGATAAGATTATCACAAGATGGCCGCGCCCTGCTGCTTGATTTCGCATGTGTACAAAAGAGGAAAACTACGGTAAGGTGCATAGGAAATGTTTGTACAATCGATCAGCGTATGCTTAAAAACACATGCCCGAACCCTCGGGACAAAAATATTTCTGAGTGCACTATTTCTTTAATGGCCAAGGACCTGCTTATTTGCAGCCAAAATGTAGCCGCTATATGCTGGCTCGTCCACTTCGATCCTCTTCTGATGTACGAGTATCTGTTCCAAGATTTTGTTGTGCCAGACTGGGTGCTAGAGCTTTTTCGGTCTCAGCTGCTCTTCTATGGAACAAGATTCCTCCGAATCTGTGTAGTGTATCAGATCACCTGGTCTTTCATCATCATTTAAAAACCATCCTATTCCAGTAACTGTGACCTTTTCATCCCCTCTCACTGCCTTCGATCTCTTTAGCGCCTTGATGCTTTTGGGTGTATGTCACGCTTTACAAGTTGGCTTAACATAGCATAACATTACCTGGACAACATGGTAATCTATAGCTCAAATTGGAAGGAACATCTAAGTCATCTCACTGCAGTCGGCAAACTGAGGAAGGCCCACATAACCACCAACCTTGCTAAATGTCACTTAGCTCAGACAAAAGTAAAATATCTGATTTTCTAGTTGGGGAATGGAAAGGTACTTCCTCAGACAGTAAAAGTAGAGGCAGTACACCAAGTTAAAAGACGGGTCACGAAGGACATACAAGCCTTTCCTAGGCCTGGTGGGATATTCTTACTGCATCATACAAAACATTTCAGAGATTGCCACCACACAGACGGTCCGTCTAAAAAAAGAACTACCCAACATTCTAAAATGGGACGAGGAGCCCCAAATGTCCTTTGATCTGCATAACAAGATTCTGTGCAGAAGTCCTGTTCACCATGCCTGACTTCTCTAAGGAATTTATACTTCAAACAGATACCTCCACAGTTGGGCTGGGAGCAGTTTTATCTAAAATACACAACAGAGGAAAAAGTGATTATGTACACTAACCAGAAACTGCACATCACAGAAGTGAACTATCCTGTTATTGAGCTGGAAGTCCTGGCGATCAAATAGGCAGTGTAGAGCCTTCGATACTTCTTAATCGAGAGGAGATTCAAGTTGTTAACAGTTAGGCCTCATTAGTTTGGATGGCACGAACAAAGACACAAATCCTCGAGTCTTGAGGTAGCTTTTAGCGTTACAACCCTTTTCGTGCATTGCCGACACTCAGGCAGGTTCGAAACAAACCTAACATTGATTTTATTTTGTCCCGTTATCCCCAAACAGACAGCTCACCGGGAGAGGGAAACGAAGAGGAGGACTTAGGAGAAAGGTTGTAATTGTGTGACATAGCCAGTAATCATGCCTTGTTCATAGATGATGGGAACCCCTCTCAGCTGGGGGTGGGATACCTATCAGGGAGTCATTCAGAGCCAGTCCTACAACTGAGTCGGACGGTGGCAGCAGAGAGGGCCCCATATCCTGCGCCCACCTTGTGCCAGAATGCTTGCCTGCAGACCCTTCTCTCCAGGCATGCCTATTTTACATGATGCTCACCAGGCCTTTTCTGGGTTTTTTCAGAGCATTAGAAGAAGATGATATAACTGGGATGAGAGACAAACGAGAACACCCACAAGCCACAGCAACTATCCAGGACCTTGTATAACCTATGTCTCGCATTGGCAAGCAAGAAACGTGGTGAGAGAGAACAGAGCATCCCGACTCATGCGACCACTGCACAAGTAGTTCTTCACATCATTGCACCGGTGGGTGTGCACCTAGTGTTTATTTGGAACTGCTAGACCACCAGGGATAAATTAAGGAAGCTGGGACCCGCCCAGCTGAAAAATAAACCTTTGAGAACATGGGCACCCACCCCCCACATACGAAATTATACACTTCCCCACCAGTGCCATCATGGAATCTCTGCAGAAGAAGTGGGTGGGGCTTAGTACCCATTTTATGCTTTTCCTTGCACATACACAACCCTGTGGGGAAATACATGAAAATATTGTCTAGGGAAAGGGAACAAGCCCTGCAGAAGAGGGGCAGGAAGAGGAAGGGGAAGATGTGAATTTACCGGATGAGGTCATTAGTGGAGAAGGAGGACGACCGAGGGACCTGTTGGTGCAGGTGAGGTAATGGTTTAGGAGTAATAGTGGTTCTGCACTTTGAGTGTGTGCGGTTGTGTGCTTCTGAATAGAGGAGCTTAGTGTAAGGAGTGAGAGTGAAGTGACGGATATTGGGTAGAAGAAGATTGTATAGTAAGGACGGAGGAGTTTAGTGGTGCAAGAAGGAGGGCAATAGTGAGGAGGAGAGTAGTGGGTTGGAGGAGAGATGATGGGGAAGGGGAAGCAGTGTAGTAGTGGGAGAAGAGTTTTATAGTGGGATGAGTGTAGTAGTTGGAGGAGTAAAGTAGTGGTGGACGAGTAGTGGGAGGAGAAGTGGAGTAGCCAGACGAGGAGAGTTATAGTGTGGTGGAGAGTATTGACAGTCAAGGGGAGTGGTATTCAGAATAGAGGAGAAGAGCTTAGTTGGCATGAATCTTTTTTTTTCAAGTATGTTTTTATTGGTATTTATGCATGCCAGCTTAACATTGCAACGATTGAAACACCTTTCGCAGAAGGCTAGCAAGTAGTGTATTACAACGAAAAAGAGCAACAAAATAAAACATGAATGGAGCACAAATTGGGCCCAATGGTGGGCGAGTCTTTGGGTCTCTAGGGGGGGAGGCTGCGGGGGAGCAATCCACAGTGGGGGGTTTCGGGGGAGCAGAATGTCTTAGGTTGATGGTGCGAGTGGCGGGGCTAACCGCGTGTCCGGGTGAGGGGATCCGGCTCGGACCGGTCTCCCTGGATCTCGGGGCGTCAGCAGGAGGATTGGGTCGGTCCTAGGCTTGTTTGCCGCTGGCAGAGATGGTTCCTGTTACGGCTTCCCCGGCTAAGTCTGAACCCCCATCCAAGGGAGGTTGGGTGGCTGTCTTGCTAAGCCCGGGTATTTCCCTGTTGTAGTCCAGGAAGGGGGACCAGATTTGTTCGAATTTGGCGAGGTAGCCGAATCCAGGGCCGTGATTTTCTCTGCCGCCACTGTCTCCCAACATTTGGACCACCACATTTGTATGGTTGGCCCTCGGGATTCTTTCAGAGTCTGGCCAGGGCGATCTTTGCTGCCGTCAAGAGTTGGGTGCATAGGTCCGCTATGCGGCCTGTCAGTGGGAACTGGCCCTCGCCTGTAGCCCCCAAGAGAACAATGCCCAGGTCCCAGGGGATCATGAGGCCTGTTATCCCTCTGATCTGGTCCAGGACCTCCCTCCAGAACCGCATGGACTTCGGGCAGGTCCATAGCAGGTGAAGCAGCGTGCCCCGGTCGGGGCAACCCCTCCAGCACTGTGGGGGAATGGCCGGGTTGAATTTGTTTAGGGCTTCCCGGGTGCGGTACCAGCGATAACATACCTTGTAGGCACCCTCTCTGTTTGTCGTGCATCTGGAGCTCTTGTGGACGCGGGCCCAGATCTGACTCCACTCCTCCGGCTCGATAGTTCTGCCAATGTCTTTTTCCCACTTGAGCATGTACAGTTCTTTTTTGGACGGGTCCGACCTGTCGAGCAATTTATATAGGGACAACATTTTCCCTTTGGGGGGATTCGACGAGAGGGTCCGCTCTAGGGCTGTTAGCTCTCTACCACCTAGTTTCTTGGCCGCTCCACTGGATAGCCAATGCCTGAGCTGGGAGTACCGGAACCTCTCGGACTCCACAATCAAGAATTTAGCCTTGCATTCCTCGAAGTTTAGCGGGTTCCCATTCACGTAGAAATCGTCATGGTTCTCAAGCCCTCCTGCAATCTGATAAAGGTGTTTGGGACTAGACCCGGGGAGAAGTCGGGGTTGCCCCAGATTGGGGTGAGCGTACTGGTTGGGCTTCTGCACTACCAGAGGTGGGCCGCTTTCCTCCAACTCGACACGGTATTCCACGTTGCTGGTAATGGGACCCTATGCCCAGAGATGTTGCCTGCTTTCATGTGGGGGAGTGCTTCGATCGGGGAAGGGGACCAGTCCTCCTCCAGTTTCAGCCATCTAGCTCGGTTGATGGTTGTCTTCCAGGCAAAGGCTTGGGTGAGCTGGGCTGCGAGGCAGTATCTGGCCACGTCTGGGACCCCCAGACCCTGAGGGCAGGGCAGCGGAGCATGATGTGTCTTGGGATTCGCGGTTTCTTGCCCGCCCAAACATACTTCATAATGGCTCTTTGCAGCTTTTGCAAGGCTTTCGTGGGGATGGTTGTGGGAAGTTCCAGGCAGACGTAGAGCAGTCTCGGGAGCAGGTTCATTTTCAGCGCCGATATACGACCGAACCAGGAGATTTCCTGCTTGCGCCAGCGGCCCAGGTCGGTCTTGAGCTCTTTGAATAGTTGTGGGAAATTTGTTCTATGTAATTCTCCCGAGTTAGACGGGATCTGGACCCCCAGGTAGTTTATCTGCTCTTTGGCCCACTGGATCGCGTAGGAGGTCTGCAGTCTCTCTGTGATGTTGTCCGGCATGTTAACTGTACCCCTCTGGTCGGGTGAGGGTGAACAGAATATCGTCCGCGTAGAGTGCTGTTTTGTAGGATTCTCCCTTGAGTTCCAAGCCCTGGATTAACGGGTTGTTACGGATCCTGCTGGCTAGTGGCTCCATGGAGAGGGCGAAGATGAGTGGGGAGAAGGGGCATCCCTGCCTGGTCCCTCTTGTGATGTTGATTTTCCTGGAACAAGCTCTGTTCAGTCTACCAGCCGCGGGAATAATGGGCCTCGGCACGCAGCGTGGAGTTCAGGGCATCAACAGGGCGGAGGCGGGTTGTGGCATGATGAATTATGGAGGCCTCTGTAGGTCTTCCTGGCCCCGCTCCCGCCCGGGCTGAAGGAAGGGCCAGGAGCGGAGCGCTGGGCCTCCCTGCAGATGCTTGTAGTTCACGTCCCCTCCAACACGCTGGGTGTGCTTAAGGCTTCAGCGACCGAGGGGAGAGCACAGGGATTATCCCCAGAATCGAGGCTCTTCACAGTTCAGTCCCCCACCCCCTGGCATTTGGGTGGAGATGCAGGGCGCTGGTCTTCTTGATGCGGCCCCCGCATGTATACCCGTCCAGGAGGGGGGCCGTTATCCCCCAGCAGTTCGTTCTCTGTGTCACTGGACTTGCCCGGGGCCTGTAGGGATTCCGCTGCTAGCGCACTCAGTGATGAGCGGGGCCGCCACCCCCCTAAGGCTCACCTCCTCAGCTGTTGACTGCTTTGGGCGAGATGGATCGTGGGCACCCCTGTGGTCCGGAGCGCCACTGCTGCGGGGGACGATGGCATTGTTCCAGCCGCTCTCTCCCTCCTTGCCCCCTTTGCCGCTGTCCCACAGCCGCTCAGAGGGGGCCACTCTCCATGCAGCGGGACGCGACACGCTCCTGGTGGGCTGGAGGTCCAGGTGCGGGCTGCCGGCGAGGTTCATTAAGGGAGGAGGCTCCACGTCCACGCCTGACACTCCCTCGCACCAGTGGATAATACCCACACTGTCCACCGGACCCGGGACACAAGCAGGGCAGACAGTCCCCGGCTACTCGGGGGCCCATGGCCAGGGATATGGCGCCAGATGGCGCAGGGCGGCACCGGAGGACAGGCACAGAGCGGAGCCCCGGGAGGGAGCCCCAGGAGGGCTTCAGTTTATTGGATGAGTTGCCCAGATGGCCGCCGCAGTCAACTCCTCATGCGGCGGGTGGAGGCTGCGTGTGCAATGCGGCGCCTGCCATTTTGAAGCAGAGGCGCTGGGGCCGCACCGGTGTCCCCCCCAGGATTTCACGGGATCCCGCCAGTTCCGCCTGCCGAAAATCTGCCTCCAAGTGCAGGGACCCCTCCGGGTTCGAGGACACGACACCGATAGGTAATAATAGGCAGGCAGCTTCACCAGGTCATTTTCTTGTTGGCGTGCAGACGCGGACAGGAGCACTCAGAGAGCTTGACCAGCCATCTTGGCGCCAAGCCTAGCTTGAGCTATCTTGAATACACAAGCAAGTGCAAGGCACTATCTGAACTGCCATTAGAATACTAACCTATTGTTATAGTGTAGAGACAGTTAGGATGTCCCTGAGGGAATTTAGCCTGCATACAAGAAAATCATCTGTAGGGGAAGGCTAGATCATAAACAGTAGGGGTTACCATTCAGTAGAACTAACCCAGGGTTACGGATGCTTGAGTTATGGAGGAGGTTTGTGGACATACAAGAGGGAGAAGGACAGCCCTAAAATCCTCTGATGAAAACTTAAACCCTTGAACTGTCCCCAAGACCCAGAGTGCTTTCTGTGTCATCGGTGATACAACCCAGAATCTGAAACCAATAGGACTCTGCATAGCTTGCAGGCTTTACCCTGAAAAGATGAAGGATTTTGATTCTTTTGACCCTCTTTTTGTCAACTCTGGCTGTCGTACACCAGGCCAGTGGGTATTGCGACTTTCACCCACTGGATCATCAAGGTTTGTCTCTCAAATTGTCTTCCCCACTCTTCCAAAAGGCCACCAGTAAGCGTTTTGTTTTTATGTTGCTCCGAGCCTTTAAAAGCTCCTACCTGCCCAGCGCGACACACAGCATCCCCGGCACTCTCTCCTGCTTCCCCAGTCCTGCCTCTCCAGCCCTCCTCCAGGCCCTGATTGGCTGAATTGCTGTGTGCATTGTAAGGGCACTTTTTAAAAAAACGTTCTTTATTGAATTTTGTCAACATGGTTAAACTTAACATAACAAGATCATGCACCGGTCTACTATCGCCAAGCCTTCCCCCCTCCCCCCTGTGTTAGTCCCCCCCACCCGCCATTTCTTGTTTTTGCCTGCGTACTGCCAGGTAGAAAGTCGGTTTGCTGGAAATTAGGAGCTCGAGAGGTGTATTACATCTGATGTCGTAGAATCAGTCTCTGGTGATCCACTCTGATTTTGGGTTATGGACAGTATTTCTTCTTCTGTTGTCAATAGATATGTATAGGCCCCAGATGTCTGGGGGTTGGGCATGGAGGGGCAGTGTCCTAATGTAACTAGTTTCAACGTCTTAGCAGTACGTGACATCCTGGAGCCATTGCTGAGTGGTTGGTGGGGGTCCTCTTCCCCAGTTACAAGGTATCCGTCTGCGTGCTAGTACAAGCAATAGGTTCGCAAGTCGACTGGTTTGTTCCGGCAATCGGTTGGTTAGGCTCAACAGGGTCAACATTGGGCAGGGAATGAGCTGTACTCCAATGATTGCTGAAATTTTCATTAACACGGAGTTCCAGAATTTTGTTATCCCTGGACAGGACTATGCAAGATGAATGAAGTCTGCCTCTGGGTAACCGCATCGGGCGCATACAGCAGATATCGTTGCTCTCTGGGCGTGCAGTTTCACCAGAGTGTAGTACGTCTGGTGGATGTAATTTAAGTGTATCTGCTTATATCTTGCATTAATTGCCACTTTTTTGGTAAGTCTTCGTGCGTGTGTCCAGTCCTCTTCACGTATCATTAGTTTGAGGGAACTTTCCCATCTTCGCCAGGAGTTTAAGCAACATGAGGGTTTTTCAGTGAGTAAGGCTTTGTAAATGTGTGTTACTAAGCAGTCTTCCCCTTGTGCTTGTATGACCCCATGCAGCAAGGGCCAGGTTGGGGGTGGGAGAGGAAATGTGGGTAGTATGGATTGAAGGGTGTGTTGAACTCTATAGTAGATGAAGATGTCTAAAGCGTTGATACTTCTCACGAGCTTGTTCTAAAGAGACGAATCTGCCTTCTGGGACGAGATCGCTGATTGCGTCAATTTGTAGCTTTTTAGTCCATTGCTGGAAGACTTTTTCCGACGTGATCGGGATTCCTGGTATACTTCTCACTGGAAGGAGTGGGGAGTGCCTGGACTGGATACCGCATCGTTTAGCTATTTTCCTCCAGATGGCGTATGTCGTATAGATCGTGTTCATTGACGAAGTAGGTGTCTGTTGGTGCCCAAAGATAATCGCACGAAGGAGATGGGGGGTTGCTGGGGCTCTCTCAATCTGCATGTGAGGTCGGATGAAGTGCACCGTATACCAATGGCTGAGATATTGTGCTTGTGCTGCCCAGTAGTAACTTTCAACATCTGCGAGCGCAAGACCCCCTTGGGTTACTGGGAGGATCAATGTTGTATAGGGCACTCTGGGAACTTTGCCCACCCAGATCAAGTCAAGAATCATGGATCTGATTCGGTGGAGGAACCACTGCGGTAGCAGCAGGGGAATGTTCTGTTGGGTGTCCTGACCCACGTTTGAGCTATCATGCTGCAACATTTGGTGCTGTGGGCTTAGAAAATCCAAGATAGCCAAAAAGCCCACATGTACGCCAGAATAGGAAAACTGTGCAGTACTGGCATGGAAAACATCATGATGGCCAGAACTTCCCAGAAAATGCACAGGGAAATGCATGAAGAATAGGCTGCCACCCATTTTTGCCTATGTTGTGAGCACAGGAGGGCATTGCCTAAAACCACCATTGGGCTACCCACACAGTAGCCTGAAACCATTGGGAATGGCAATGCTTATTGCCAAAAGCAACCTAGAACTGTGGGGAATTCATTTTCTTAAATCCCAAAAATGGTTGCATTACCAGTACTCACCACTATCAGAAAGCCGGCGTTTTAAAACCACCAGACTTTTGTGTAAAACTGAACAAATGAAACAAAACCAGACCAAGGAAAGACTTGCTAAGAGGTGGATACAATGTAAAACTATATTCTGAAATTACTTGAAGGAAGCAATTATTTAATGTGTATGTAAAAATCGTAATAGACTTAAACTGGGGGACAAAAAGTGACATTTAGCTGAAACCTGGCTTAATGAAACTGAATTCTGCCTGACATCTACCCCCACAGGAGTTAAAACCTGCTCAGCCACTCTTCCCCTTGCCAAAAGGAGTTGTCACCTCTCTGATTAGATTAGGGGTGGAGCAGCTACAGGGAGTTGAACAAAGGCCTGTCCTGGGCCCAGGCAGATGGTTTATTGGGGGGATCGTAAATGGCTTCCTTTTGAACAAAGCCCTTCCTTGACTCAGGCAGAAGTTATATTGGGGGCGTCGTAAAAGTGGCTTCCTCTTGGCAGAAACGGGGAGGGGCAGCCCCTCTGAGGACAGGCTGACCTTAAAGAAAGTGGATAGACTGGTTTCTCCACCATGTGACCTGGGAAGACACACCCCTGTTGGCCAGAATATGATTTTAAGAAAGATGTATAACTCATGGTGCGGACTTGTCAAAATTATCTAAATGATACCATAATTCTTGGGATTTTTCTGCCCACATTTTAAGAGGTTTTAGGACCTAGTGGTATGATCTGGGGGGTTGCTAGCGGAAAATAGGGTTTCACTCCAAATGTCTGCATGTTAAAAATCTGACACTTCCTCAATTAATGTCCACACTCCTTGCGCACATGTGTGTAAATTTGGGTAAATGTCCGATATTGCAAAACCAGTTAAAAAGTGCAAAATGTTGCCATTTCTGAATGCAAGCCCCCAGGAAGAGCAGAGTTTGAACAGAGTATACCTCATGTGATATGTGATGGGTGCATGTAATTTTAAACAACTGTGTATCTGTGCAATATGTACTTGAATCAAATATAGATTTGTGGGCAAACTGACCAGGGGAGGATCCTCTGACCCATAAAACCTACAGCATCACTCTGACTCACATTTCCTTCCCCCAATCATGGGAGAGGGGAGAATTGGGCCAATGACAAGTAGAAAGGGGCAGGCTTAGCTAGGCCCAGGCACACACCCATTTTCAAAACACATAAAAAGAGACTGCTGGGACAGGTAGAGACATTCAATTCCATTTGCTGCGAGCATGCTGACTGACGACTTCACATCCAGAGATCCTACATTTAGACTTCCAAGCTAAACAGAGACTACAGAACTTTGAACCAAGAAGGCCCACTGCAAGCAAAAGTATTTGTCAGTAGGCCCAAAAATCATTTGCAGACTATTCACAGCCGGGCTCAGCTGTTGATTCTGGCCTGAAACCCTCCGCCAGAAAGATCCAGAAGCAGTGCTGTACCCAGAGAAAGCAGAGCAGTATCCAGAACCAGAGGCCAGAGATCCAGAGTGACCCAGACCGCTGTGAGCAGAACCAGAGAGCTGACCCAGACCACTGTGAAGTGCCGAGACCAGAACCGGAGTCCAGTCCAAAACCTGACCAGATCCGTGGCGAGGCCTATTTCAAAAATATATTGTGAGTACCTACTAGAACTGTGCAGAACCAATCTCTTAGTTAAAATAATCTAATCCAAACTATTTTAATCTAACCAGAACTGCCTCCTAACTGTCACCTGTCATTTGTAAAGCTGCACCACTGTCATTTGTCAATTCTGCAACTGCAAAGTTGTCACCTGTCATTTTGAGTTTGCTTTAAATCCGAAAAACTACCTTTATTTAATCGTCCGTATCTCTGGAACCGTTTGGGCTACGAACTTGGTATAACGTTTCTCTGAAAGCTTAGAATCTCAGCTTTTCAACAAGCTTAGAACCGACTTGCTACTGCTTATACTTCTGCCGTAATCACGATTCACGCACTCGCGAATTTTGCCGCGATTTGCGATTTGGCCCGATTTCTTTACTTGTAAAAAGATAGCTGCTTTTGCCTGTGTTTCAAAACTCCTATCTGTTGTATAAGCTGCTGGGGGGGAATTGAACTGAATTCTATTTGATTGCATTCCTAAGAACTGAGTGCTCTCCTCTTCATCTCCTTACATTGCACAAAGGGGGGGGTGAATTGTCCAAGCAAGTGATTACATTGTCTTTTGCTGACATCCTATCAAGTTATTTTCTGTACTGCATTTTCATTCCACATTCCATCTATTTGAAACCATAAAAGTATTGTTGCTATCTTATCCATCCTATACCCACTCATCATTGATTATAAAGAAGTGTGCTAGTGCCAGACTATACATTATTGATTACTGCTCAGATTAAGTGTGATATTAAATTATTAATTCATTATAAAAGTGTGATATATATATATATATACTGTTTAATTTTTTTTCAAATAAACCTTTTAAACTTGCAAAACAGATCTACTTCTTGGCTCAGTGGGGTCAGGGGGATTCTAAGAGAGGGGTGTTATACAGGGGTTGTCATCCAGAATCTGAACCTGGACATAAAGATATATCAATAAGGGTTTTTCATTCAGTATCCCAGGCATGGCATTGACTTGGCTGTAGTGCTGGATTGAATCTTCTTACAAATTGGGGGCTCGAGCCGGACGTCTGGGTTAGATCTATCACTTGTGCAGCTTAATACAGTGTGCTAACTGACGGGATACATACATCCGGTCGGATCACCACGCTGTTTTACGCTGTAAAGCACTCTTCAAAGGGACACTCTAAGGAAAAGGTCTGTTTTGCAAAAATAAAATACTAATTTCTGTAAGTCAGGACAGAGATCAATCTCTAAAATGACGACCTTGGTAGACATGAAAATAGCGAGAGAGCACCTCTTACATAAGCTATTTGTGAGAGGTGAGTGGACTCACCAGGACCAAACGGTCTGGTTGCAGGCCATCGCGCAACAGGTCACTGAAACAGGGTCAGACACATGGAGAGATCAGGGTCCATTACATGTGGCCCTGAGTGAACTATATATGGCTCCTAAAGCCAAAGATGAACACAATAAGATTGCCAGGATAGCGGCATACCTGTACCTATATATGGGAGACATGCAGGATAAATGTACTGAAAGCCAAGATCTGGCAAATAGGCGACAGATGGCGTTAGAGAAGGTCCAATCTGACCTGGTCTCTTCTGAGCAGAGGCTGCAGAGGAGCCAGGAGTTAGAAAATCATAGTAGGCAGTATATCATTAAAATAAAAGAGGATATGGACATCCTGCAACAGGAAAAGGCTGACCAGGATACCAGATTTCTGGCCTTGCAAAAGGAGTAACAAGAAGGTTTGGACTCCCTACTGCAGAGCCAGAAAAAGCTGGAGCAACAATTAGACTTTAACAGGGCATGCACAGAGCAGGTAGCCACCCTGCAAAGTCATCTAGAGTGAAGGCAGAGAGCAACAAACTAATTCTGAAAGACCTGGATACCCAGGCAGAGTTTGATGAAGAGCACCAGAAAGCTGGTGCCTTTCAACGACAGAGGGACAAACTGGCGGCACAGATGCAGGCTCTTAGTCAGGAAAGAGACACTTTAGGCCAGGAAGTCTGCCACTTAAAAAAGGAAATTGAAGAAAATCACCTGGCCCTCCAGGGGCTGGGTGACCTCCAAAAAGAAAACCAGAACTTGTTAGAGCACACCAGGAGGGTGGAGGAGGCTCTGGCAAGAAAGGAGCAGGCCAGTAGGGAAGGGACTCAGGAGGTAACCCTCCTGCAACAAAGACTGGCCCAGTACTCCAGGACCAATCAGGAGGCACAGAGAGAAAATGAGGCTCTCTGTCAGCACAATGACAGGCTCCAACAACAGTTAGCGATGCAGGAGAGACTGATAGAGTCTAGTAAGGCCTTAACTGAGGAACTGAAAGCCCAGGCTCTTTCATTGCAACAGGGAGCAGGGGCGGATAGAGACCAGGTTCGCTGGGAGAGGGAGACTCCTGAACATAACCTCAGGAGCCCTAGTACCAGAGGCCTTCATATCTCTCAGTCCCTGGACTCTGCCACCCCCATGTCCCCTCACGCACATGAGCACCGGGCCACAGGGATGGCAGATTACTATCCAACCAGAAGTATGGGGCTCATAGGCCAGTACCTCCCAGGAATGGAGGGGCGGGCATCCGGGTATGGGCACCCAAGCACAGCGCAATTTAGTGGGGAACCCCAGGAGAGTAGGCCCATTAAGGGCATCCTGAAAACTTCTGCCCAGTTAGGTCAGTGGGGGGGGTACCCATCAAATCCTGGCAGCAAAGAGGAATCTGAAGACTCCTCTGAACGGCGCAGGACACAGGAGACCAGGTCCCCACATTCTGCCAGCCATTCCCAGGCTCGCAGAATCCGGGAAAACCTTGAAGATCAGACAGGAACCTCTGGGAGCAGTGCCTCTGAGTCAGAGGATGAATGGACCAGGGTTACCTGAACCAAAAAGGCCAATAAGGCAAAAAGGGCCTTGCTTAAGGACCCATTGAAGCAACTAAAGGCAATAAGGAGTGTCATCACGCCTTATCATAAGAACGCCAAGTATTCCGTCTGGGAACACTTGGAGCTCTATGAGCAAATGATGGAGACTTTCCATTTGAAGGACAGCAGTAGCTGCATCCAGTACGTCAAATGGACATTCTCCCCAGAATACTCCAGTTTCTTTGCGGGGCTGGAGGACCAAAATCATTTAAGATGGTCCACCTATAAGGCGGCCATCTTGAAACATTTTTCTGTTCACAGAAATCCTCAAGAGGCTCGCAAGGCAGCCTACAATTTGCAATGTGGGGAGGATCAGGCCCCACAAGAGTTTGTGCAAGAATTAAAGCGTGCTTTTGCGCAGACCACCAGAAGGGTGCGCACAGACAGCAAAGAGTTTGTCAATACATTTTTCCATGCTCTCCCTAAATATATAATGACCCAGCTCGTGAGAGATTTTCATGAGAAAAGATCTTTAGACTGGGTCATTGAACAGGCTACCCGGATCTATGAGGTGCAGAAGCCTATTGAAAATGAAAATAACGCGCCGAAAAACCCCAAAACCAACAGCACCCCTGCTGCTGCCAAGGTGGCAGAGGTAAAGGTTGCCCCCGTTTTAGATTTGGAGATGGGGGGGCCTAAAAACCTGCCTGCACCAAATAATTCACAGCCCAGAAGGCCCTCGGGCCAGTCACAGACAGGGAGTCGTGAGGTAGTCCCACAAATGGGGTCCCCCGCACCTCTGACTATGTAAGTCCCCGCTGTAAGGGAAACCGGCCAATCCTGGGTTATGTGTGGACTCCTCCAGCCCAAGGGGGGGATCCGGCCAGACACCTAACCCAGGGAACTTCCCTCCCAACTTCCCACAGGAGGGCAGAAATTCTCCAAATCATGGGCAGAACTTTTTCCCCAGGTATCCACCCAATTTCCCTCCCCAAAATCATTCATCCTTCTTTCCCCAATTCCCTGAGCCCAGACAACCTAATCCGGGAGAGGGGAGGCCAAGGGAGGAGGGGTACCAAAATCTTCCCAACCAGGGGTACT
Source organism: Ambystoma mexicanum (assembly GCF_040938575.1). NCBI lineage: Eukaryota > Metazoa > Chordata > Amphibia > Caudata > Ambystomatidae > Ambystoma > Ambystoma mexicanum. The sequence goes on along the minus strand of NC_090926.1, from coordinate 241,398,003 downwards.
ACCAGAGAAGGGATAGCTACCCTTCCCGGGATCAGCCCAGGGGAGAAAATAGAGCCCCGTATCAGCCTGAGCGGGTTTCCCAGTTAGAGCGCCAGGTCCAAAATATGGCACGGGATCTGGGTTACATACTGAGGGCTCAACAGAACCCTCAGATGAGCATGCCACCGCAGAATGCCCCAAACTCTGGACCTGGTGCTCCAGAACAATGACAAGGGCAGCACCCCGATAACCCACCGCTTCCCAGGGAGGAGGCACAAGGGGAAGGGGGGTGTAAAGTCTTGGAGGAAGCTTCCTTCCCAACTTGTAAACAGCCCCTGGAAAACCAGGAACCGGAAACAAAATCTCCTGCCCCTGAAAGCCTGCCTCCCAAGGAGCAGAGGGGGGGTAGGAGAAACAAAGGACCCAAACAGACCCACTTTGTGGAGGAGGTACAGGTCTTCCAATTTGAGGGAGAAGGATCCTCAGAAGATCCTGGGGAAAGGACCTTCTCCTTCAGAGATGGGGGAACTCCTCCCAAGGAAAAATGGGTCCCAAGGGATTCCAATCCAGACTGGGGAGATGTGGAGACTGAGCTACCGCCGCCCATCATCTCATCCCAGAACCCACAATACCGAAATCCCCTTGTTCAAACCCATCCTGGTGACTGCCTCCAAAAAGGGGGGCAGCCCAGAACCGGAACCAGGGGAACCCACGATGGCTCTGATCTCCAGTTGCCAACTTTTTCTTTCAGATTCCCAAGGCTCTCCACAGAATTCTGCCCAAATCTCTTTGCTAGCAATGTCCAAAACCAGAAAGTTAGCCCACCAGTTGTCTAAAAATGTGCATTATCTGTGCCCCCTTGAGGAGAAGGAGGGAAGATACTATGCCCCGGTACAAGTACAGGGGCAGGGTACAATTTTGGCACTGGTGGACACTGGATCCCAAGCTACCCTTCTGTCCAAAAGGGCCTTCGATTAACTAAATGCAGGAAGGGGGGAGAATTACCGTATTCCTCTCACCTCTCTTCCTGGACAACTGCAGAACCTTGACGGGAAGGAAATTCCCGTTGAAGTGGACTGCAGACTTGGACATTAAAATTGGGCGACACAAGGTGAAACAGCCGGTCATAGTAGTGGCTCCAGAGGGCACCCCTTGTTTACTAGGGAACGACCTCCTGAGAAGGTTGTCACCCCTAATAGATTGTGTAAACAAGGTCCTCTGGACCCAGACTAGCCGACCAATAAAATTAAAACAGAGTGTCAACCATGTTAGTTTAAACGACACCTGCCACATGGTTGAACAAAAATCTGACCAAGTAGAATTTCACTTCCAGAACAACCAAACTCCAGACGTGACAGTAATAGCAGTAGGACAACAGACTGGTGATAGGGGGTGCTCTCTATTTCTGAAAATCAACCTTCCTTCCAGTTTAAGGTGGTATTCCACACTGGAAGGAAACACTCTGAAATTCTTCACCAATCCACAATCAGAAACGCCCACTCCTATAGTCCAGAAAGATGTGAAATCAGCTCAGAGCCTGGCTGGTATTCAGCAAATTGGAGAGCAGTTGTTCATCCCTGTTCAGTTAAATGATGGGAAGGACTCTGTTCTCGCTCGAGTGTGTGTGAACAACGGTAAGAGCTTCATCAGCGAAGCCATGTTCCGCCAACTCCCAAAAGATCCAGCCATTCCCACATTCAAACTGATAGACAAATGGGAAATGGACCTGGAGGCACCTAATTCCAAACATCTCCTGCCAAGCAGGTGTATGCTCAAAATCTCCATTGGCAACAAGAGCATAGTCCATAATTGTTGGGTCGTGCGAGACGTCACTGCCGCCTTTTACTTAGGCAGTGACATTCTAAATCGCTTTGCCATAAGTTTGGACCTAATAAACTTCAAAGCCTGGTCCCGATTAGCGGATAATCCCATGGGCTTTGATGATCCAGAAAAAGCATTTAGGTCAGCTCAATTGCTACCTTATGCAGTTGAAATTCAGATTAAAGAGGAAGTCACCATCCCAGAAAGGACCCGACAATTCTCCCTGGAAGTGAAAGTTAAAAGAGCACAACATTTGAAAAACCCTCATGCTTACATACATCTAAACGCTTCTCTCCAACAGCAAGGGTTGGGGGTAAACCCAACCCCATTAGTCAACATAGAACATGACACCATTCTAATAGAGGTGGATAACAGCGACTTAAAGAGTATTACTCTAGCCGCAGGCACCATTATTGGAATGGCGGTTGATGACCAACATTTTTCCATTGATTTAGGAAATGAACTGTTAGGACCAATCCCCAAGGACTGTTTTGACAGTGACAGTGATGACAATACAACACCAGACAGGATTTTTACCCGGCATGGGGGGAACTTCCTGTTGTACACTTCCTGCCCTTATGGTAAGGAAGATGTGACTTGTGACTTCAGGAGGGATGGGGTGATTTTCCAGGTCCATGAAGGTTGCCTTTCCCACCTGAGGCCTCCAGTCCAAATCAGCACTCTGACCAGGGACTTCTCCACCCAGCAGGAGGAGGCCGCGGAGATAGCCAAACCAGAAGTCTTTTCAGGCTTCAGGCAGAGGGTGGAAGAGAGAGTCAACCTAGCTGATGCATGTGTAACTCTGGAACAGAAGCAAAAGTTGAAACAAGTTTTCTTGGATTTCCAAGATCTCTTTGCGGTAGAGTCATATGACTGTGGTCGCACCGACATCCACACAACAACAATTCCCACGGACCCTGGAATGACTCCAGTGTTTGTGAAGCAATATTGCTTGCCTCTTGCATCCATGGAGTCCCTTACTGAAATAATTAAGAACCTTGAGTCCCCGGGAATAATCCGTCCAGTCCACAGCACTTTCAATAATCCGGTGCTGGGAATATTGAAGCCAAACGGCCAGTGGAGACTCTGCGCTGACCTCAGGGAGCTCAACAAATGGGTCCATACTTCCCGATGGCCTCTGCCCTACATTGACCAAGGGCTGGCCCACATCCAGGGGTCACAGGTATTCACTGCAATAGACCTGACCAATGGATACTGGACTGTGCCTGTCAGTAGGGAGGACCAATACAAGCTGGCTTTTACCTTTGGGGGCCAGCAGTACACATGGACCCGGACTCCCTTCGGATACCTCAACTCCGGCAATGAATTCAACATTTTCCTACACAAGGCCATGCCCGACCTGGGTGCAAGGGGTAACCTGTCTTATGTAGATGATGTCCTCATCAAAAGTTCATCTGTGGAGGAACACATGGCGGAGATCCGTTATGTTCTGACCCAGTTGAGGGCCGCCGGAAAAAAACTTTCCTTTCAGAAAGCACAGTGGTGTAGAACTTGTGTTGATTTCTTGGGGCATGAGAGTACTCCTCAGGGTCTCTGTCCCCAGGAAAAGAAAGTGGAAGCACTTCAGAAACTGAAAGACCCCACAACTCTGCGGGAACTAAGGAGCCTCCTTGGACTGACTAATTACAGCAGAAAGTTCATTGAGGGCTACGCAGAGATCACCAGACCCCTGATTCATCTCCTGAAGGGGGGGGTCAAGTGGGAATTGGGTCCAGAACAAGCTGAGGCGGTAAGACAACTCAAAAGAAGCCTCTCACAAGCGCCTTGCCTAGCTTACCCTGTCAGAAACAAGGAGTTCTTCCTGGAGACGGGGGTTCTCTAATACGTGCTTGACGGCAGTATTATACGAAAAGCATGACAAGGTCAATAAATTAATCTCCTATGCGAGCAAAACTTTATCCTCTGTGGAGGAAAAATTCAACGATTGTGAGAAGGCACTCCTGGCAACGGTGTGGGCATTGAAGAATTACCGCCCGTTTATCCATGGGGAACACATCATAGTGGAGACTCCACACCAGCCTCTGCAATATCTCCAAAGTGACAGAATCTGGGCTGGAAATGTGAGTAATTCCCGAATTACTTCCTGGATTCTGTCAATGCAAGGCTTTACTGTGGAGGTCAGATATGGCCAAAACAAGAAGAGTTCACTCGCGCAGGGTCTGGCTGACTTGCATGATTGTGCCAGAGAAAACTGTCTCGATGACGAAAGTCTAAAAATCAAGGACAACACGGAGGCATACCTTAATTCCCCACACAAAGTCTTTGAAGAAGACAAGTGTGAGGGAATGCCCACTGTCTATGTGGATGGATGCTCTTACCATGTTGACAAAGACGGGGAGAAAGAACTGGTGGCTGGCGTAGGGAATGCATGGGTGAAGGAGTTCCCAGAACCCTCTGCTGGATACAAAATTGGTCCCCGAAGTAGTCAGGTGGCAGAATTGATGGCTGTGCATCAGGCCATCCTCACTGCTGTCCAGCCTCAACTCCACGAACTGGTCATAATCACAGATTTGGATTATGTACGGAACGGGTTCGTGGAGCACCTGGTCAACTGGAAAACCAGAGGCATGTTATGCACTAATAACAAACCCTTGAAACATGGGAAGTTAATCCAAAACATTGATGATCTGGTCACATCGAATGGGATGAGCATCTACTGGAAAAAGATCAAGGGTCATTCCAAAGTAGAGGGACCAGACAAAACTGGAAATGACTTAGCTGATCAGCTGGCCAAAACCGGGGCCATCCAAGGGGATCTAATCGAAATAGAGTCCCTGTTGGGGGAAATCAAGGTCACCGCTATCACTAGGTCTCAGACAAATGCTCACAATGATCTTTCAACTGCCCAATGGAGCAAGGAGACCCCTGATGCTGATTTGATTACAGCTCAGAAGGGGGATCCAATTATTGGTAAGTTTTACCAACACCTTGAGGACCCTGAGAACTTTCCCCTGATGGATACCGATTACATTGGGAAAGAGGACCTAAGAGTGTTGATGAAATGTCCAAAAATGTTCAGAATCCAAGACGGTTTGTTGGTAAGGAAATCCCAATCTGGCAATGATCAGTGGGTGGTTCCTACCTCATTCCGAAGCCTGATGTTAAGTCACGCCCATGATGCGGCCACCGCCGGTCATAGGGGGTTTCATACAACACTGGAAATCTTAAGAGAGGTTGCATACTGGCCACACATGGGCCAGGACCTCAACCAATATTTGAAGGGGTGTCTTGTGTGTGCACAATTTCAGCCAACATCCCTCACACACCGGGCACCTCTCCAAAAGAGGGGAATGACACTGCCATGGTCAGATTTGCAAATCGACTTTGTAGGCCCTGTGATTCGCTCGTCTAGAGGAAACAAGTACATGTTGACCGTTACATGCTTGTTTACCAAGTGGGTGGAATGTCTCCCAGCCCCAAATTGCAAGGCAGAAACAGCAGCTGCCCTGATGATTAACCACATCTTTTCCCGTTTTGGTCTACCTCAAAGGATTGAGTCAGACAGGGGTAGTCACTTCACCAGTGAAGTAATGACAAAGATGTGGGAGATACTGGGGGTCAAAAGGAAGTTACATATTGCTTACCGGCCAGCTTCTTCTGGGGCAGTAGAGAGATACAACTGAACCATTGTGAGCATATTAAAGAAGTTTGTGGCAGATTCTGGGCCAAGTTGGGATATCCGATTACCTCTGGTCCTAATGGCCATCAGATCTACCCCTTCATCTGCAACCAAAATGTCACCATTTGAGTTGATGACTGGACGCAAGATGGTGCTTCCCCAGCATTTGCTCTACAGAACCCAAGAGCAAACGTTGATAAATGCCTCCACAACTCATGAGTATATGGAGAATTTAAGGAAACACCTTCAACATGCTTTTGCCTATGATCAGCGGAATCTAGAAAGATCAGCCGAGAGTATGAAGACCCACTATGACCTGAAACTTCCAGGAAGGAATATCAGGTGGGGGATCGGGTCTATTTATACAACTTCCAAAGAAACCAGGCAAAAAAGCGAAAATTCTTGCCTACATGGAAGGGACCCTTTGAAATTATAGACAAGATCTCCCCTGTGGCCTACAAGATCCGCATCCCAAAAGGCGGTTTGGCAGAGGGGGAAGACAAGTGGGTCCACATAAACCAGTTGAAGTGTTGCCATCCCAGGCACACTTTGCAGCAACTGGAGGAATCCTCTGTAATCCCAGAGGGTACCGCTCCAGAGTAATTCATTTCCAACCCTAAAATATCCTACATATAGCCTATCAAATTCTGTGTTTCTCAAGTTTATGTGTTCCTGTCGCTTAATTTAAAAAAATGTGCATGTTCATATCTGTTGAGTTCTAAAATATATATGCCACCCCACTATATCAATGGTGGGGGAGAAATGTCCATGAATAGGTATTGCCGCTTTTCCTTTGTCGTCCTAGGAGAAAGAAAACCTGGAGACTGGCCAAGGAGGACGATCTGGAGACCGGGAGCAGAGACCCAAGGGGCCCGGGGTACCGGCCAAAATTTCCATCAGGACCGGCGAGGAGAACCAATCGATAATTACCGGATGGAGGAAAAGATGCTGAATTGTGCCATTTGCAGAATTGGAAGAAGATTATGCGGACATACCAGTGCATGGGTCAAAACATTCTGTGCACCCGACTCCCCATCGACTCAAATTCAAAGTGCAGTCGCGTGGGGGGGCTTTGTTGGGTGTCCTGACCCACGTTTGAGCTATCATGCTGCAACATTTGGTGCTGTGGGCTTAGAAAATCCAAGATGGCCAAAAAGCCCACATGTACGCCAGAATAGGAAAACTGTGCAGTACTGGCATGGAAAACATCATGATGGCCAGAACTTCCCAGAAAAGGCACAGGGAAATGCATGAAGAATAGGCTGTCACCCATTTTTGCCTATGTTGTGAGCACAGGTGGGCACTGCCTAAAACCACCATTGGGCTACCCACACAGTAACCTGAAACCATTGGGAATGGCAATGCTGATTGCCAAAAGCAATCTAGAACTGTGTGGAATTCATTTTCTTAAATCCCAAAAATGGTTGCATTACCAGTACTCACCACTATCAGAAAGCCGGCGTTTTAAAACCACCAGACTTTTGTGTAAAACTGAACAAATGAAACAAAACCAGACCAAGGAAAGACTTGCTAAGAGGTGGATACAATGTAAAACTATATTCTGAAATGACTTGAAGGAAGTAATTATTTAATGTGTATGTAAAAATCGTAATAGACTTAAACTGGGGGACAAAAAGTGACATTTAGCTGAAACCTGGCTTAATGAAACTGAATTCCGCCTGACATGCCCCCACAGGAGTTAAAACCTGCTCAGCCACTCTTCCCCTTGCCAAAAGGAGTTGTCACCTCTCTGATTAGATTAGGGGTGGAGCAGCTACAGGGAGTTGAACAAAGGCCTGCCCTGGGCCCAGGCAGATGGTTTATTGGGGGGATCGTAAATGGCTTCCTTTTGAACAAAGCCCTTCCTTGACTCAGGCAGAAGTTATATTGGGGGCGTCGTAAAAGTGGCTTCCTCTTGGCAGAAACGGGGAGGAGCAGCCCCTCTGAGGACAGGCTGACCTTAAAGAAAGTGGATAGACTGGTTTCTCCGCCATGTGACCTGGGAAGACACACCCCTGTTGGCCAGAATATGATTTTAAGAAAGATGTATAACTCATGGTGCGGACTTGTCAAAATTATCTAAATGATACCATAATTCTTGTGATTTTTCTGCCCACATTTTAAGAGGTTTTAGGACCTGGTGGTATGATCTGGGGGTTGCTAGCGGAAAATAGGGTTTCACTCCAAATGTCTGCATGTTAAAAATCTGACACTTCATCAATTAATGTCCACACTCCTTGCGCACATGTGTGTAAATTTGGGTAAATGTCCGATATTGCAAAACCAGTTAAAAAGTGCAAAATGTTGCCATTTCTGAATGCAAGCCCCCAGGAAGAGCAGAGTTTGAACAGAGTATACCTCATGTGATATGTAATGGGTGCATGTAATTTTAAACATCTGTGGATCTGTGCAATATGTATTTGAATCAAATATAGATTTGTGGGCAAACTGACCAGGGGAGGATCCTCTGACCCATAAAACCTACAGTATCACTCTGACTCACATTTCCTTCCCCCAATCATGGGAGAGGGGAGAATTGGGCCAATGACAAGTAGAAAGGGGCAGGCTTAGCTAGGCCCAGGCACACACCCATTTTCAAAACACATAAAAAGAGACTGCTGGGACAAGTAGAGACATTCAATTACATTTGCTGCGGAGCATGCTGACCGACGACTTCACATCCAGAGATCCTACACTTAGACTTCCAAGCTAAACAGAGACTACAGAACTTTGAACCAAGATGGCCCACTGCAAGCAAAAGTATTTATCAGCAGGCCCAAAAATCATTTGCAGACTATTCACAGCCGGGCTCAGCTGTTGATTCTTGCCTGAAACCCTCCGCCAGAAAGATCCAGAAGCAGTGCTGTACCCAGAGAAAGCAGAGCAGTATCCAGAACCAGAGGCCAGAGATCCAGAGTGACCCAGACCGCTGTGAGCAGAACCAGAGAGCTGACCCAGACCACTGTGAAGTGCCGAGATCAGAACCGGAGTCCAGTCCAAAACCTGACCAGATCCGTGGCGAGGCCTATTTCAAAAATATATTGTGAGTACCTAGCAGAACTGTGCAGAACCAATCTCTTAGTTAAAATAATCTAATCCAAACTATTGTAATCTAACCAGAACTTCCTCCTAACTGTCACCTGTCATTTGTAAAGCTGCACCACTGTCATTTGTCAATTCTGCAGCTGCAAAGCTGTCACCTGTCATTTTGAGTTTGCTTTAAATCCGAAAAACTACCTTTATTTAATCGTCCGTATCTCTGGAACCGTTTGGGCTACGAACTTGGTTTAACTTTCCTTTGAAAGCTTAGAATCTCAGCTTTTCAACAAGCTTAGATACTCCTTATACTTTTGCCGTAATCACGATTCAGGCCCTCGCGAATTTTGCCGCGATTTGCGATTTGGCTCGATTTCTTTACTTGTAAAAAGATAGTTGCTTTTGCCTGTGTTTCAAAACTCCTATCTGTTGTATAAGCTGCTGGGGGGGAATTGAACTAAATTCTATTTGATTGCATTCCTAAGAACTGAGTGCTCTCGTCTTCATCTCCTTACATTGCATAAAGGGGGGGGTGAATTGTCCAAGCAAGTGATTACATTGTCTTTTGCTTCAATCCTATCAAGTTATTTTCTGTACTGCATTTTCATTCCACATTGCATCTATTTGAAACCATAAAAGTATTGTTGCTATCTTATCCATCCTATACCCACTCATCATTGATTATAAAGAAGTGTGCTAGTGCCAGACTATCCATTATTGATTACTGCTCAGATTAAGTGTGATATTCAATTATTAATTCATTATAAAAGTGTGATATTTATATATACTGTTTAATTTTTTTTCAAATAAACCTTTTAAACTTGCAAAACAGATCTACTTCTTGGCTCAGTGGGGTCAGGAGGATTCTAAGAGAGGGGTGTTATACAGGGGTTGTCATCCTGAATCTGAACCTGGACATAAAGATATATCAATAAGGGTTTTTCATTCAGTATCTCAGGCTAGGCATTGACTTGGCTGTAGTGCTGGATTGAATCTTCTTACAGTTCGCAAAGAGGTAGAGCAGTTTGGGAAGAATTATCATCTTTGATAGGGCAACTCTGCCCCATAGTGTAAGAGGAAGCGCTTTCCATCTGTTTACTTTACCCTGGATTATTTCTAGCGTGCTTTCGTAGTTATCGTGCATGACATCAGAGCTTGATCTGGACAATAGGATGCCCAAGTATCTGACCTTCTTGTGCTTCAATTTGAAGCCAAAGTCATCTGCAAATTCTTCAGTGGAGTCGGTGAGGGGAAAGATGATTGATTTCGAGCTATTCATTTTTAGCCTGGCGAAGTTACCAAACTGGAAGACTGCTCGCATTTCTGGAATCAGATTTTCTCGAGGGTTATGGAGAAGGAATGCGACATCATCGGCGTATAGTGACACAATAAGTTTGTGAGGACCCAAAGTAAGGCCTATGTGTAGATGGTGCAGTGTGAGGTCCGATGCTAGGGTTCCATCACCAAGGCGAACAGCAGCGCCGATAGCGGGCAGCCTTGTCTTGTCCCACGTCGTAAGAGAATTTCGGTAGAGCTTTTGTTGCCGAGTATTATGTTGGATGTCGGTCTTTTGTACAGGAGAGCAATCATTTGTATAAATCGTTTTCCAAGGCCCATCCGTTCGAGGACAGCGAAGAGAAAGGGCCACTCAACGGAGTCGAAAGCTTTCTCAACATCTAGAAGAACTGCCACCGCCTGAGACTCCGGGTTGAGGGCACCCATCACCCCAAACATCCTTCGCAGACCAAATGTTGTGTTTCTGCCTGGGACGAATCCAGCTTGATCCGCCAATACCAGTGCGGGCATTAACGGCAACAGCCTCTTTGTAAGGATTTTTGCGAAAATGTTGTTGTCCAGTTTGATTAACGATATCGGCCTCTAAGGGGTGCAGTCCTCGTGTGGTTTTCCAGGTTTGTGAAGAAGGAAGATGTTTGCCTTGTAGAGTGTTGATGGTAATTGTTTTTTTAAAAGGGTTCCTCATAGACTTCGAGCAGGAGTGGGGTTAGCAGTTCTGCAAAGAATTTGTAAAATTCACCGGTCAGACCAGCTGGGCCAGGAGCCTTGGTGTTCGGCAGTGTCTTGATTGTTTCCAGAATTTCTTCCATAGTGATGGGCGCATTCAGTGGTTCCCAGAGCTCGGCGCCCATCCATTAAAGCTGTATTGTGTTCAAGTATTGCGCTATTTCGTTGGGATTCATGGAGTTGTATAAGTTTTGGTAGACCTACAAAAGGTTTCCACAATCTCTTCTTCGGAGTAGACCAGGTTGCCTGACTGGTTTAGGACGGATTCGACTGTTGTGGTCTTCTTATCCGCCATGACCAGTCTGGCTAGGAGTGGTCTAGGTCTCTGTCCCTCTACGTAGTTGCGGATTTTGTGCTTTCTCCCAAGGAATTTGACCTCCCTTTCTGCCGAAGTTCTGAAGGTTTCAAGTTCCAGTTTGAGGGCTGCCAAATTGTTGGGGTCGTTTGTGGTGTGGCGAGTCTGTTCAAGTGTTTATCGGTGGTCTTCGCTGGCTGACAGCTCCCTTCGAATTAGTTTTAGGATTCCGTTTTCTTTGGCGAGACTGACTCCCCTGATAAAGCACTTTAGTGTTTCCCAAAGTATGCCGGCTGACTCCACCGTACCTCGATTTATTTCGAGGAAAGTCACCAGCTCGGATCGCAGTTCATCAGCAAAGACTTGGTCCAGGAGGGCTCCGTGTTTGAACCTCCAATGAGGTCTGCTGCCCTTACCTCGAGATGTGATGCACTCTAGCGTGGCTGCCGAGTGGTCTGAGAGTGATCTTGGCAGGATCTGGCAGTCTCTCCAGTGGAGTTTGGAGTTCGCTGACACGAATATGTAGTCTAGTCTTGAACTGGACTTGTGGACCCAAGAGTAAAACGTATATTCCTGGGAGTCTCAGTGTTTGTTTCTCCAGATGTCTCTGAGGTTATATGCTTTGCATATTTCTATGATCTGCAGGCTCACTTTGATGGGTATTGATGATAATCTCTGCGTCTTCTCCTTACACGGATCGAGTGGTGTGTTAAAGTCTCCGCCCCAAATTATTGTGGCTTCACTGGTGGGTTCGAGGTGTGTCTGTACTCAATCAAAGTTGTTGTTAGGGCTGTCTATATTGGGACCATATGAGTTGATTAGGATGAGTTCTTCCCCATCGATTGTTTTGTGGAATAGCAGTGTTCTGCCTTCTGTGTCTTTCTGGGTTTGTATCAGTTTGAAGTTAGTTGTTTTATTAATTAGTACGGCCACCCCCCTGGCATATGAGGAGAAAGAGGCGAAGTATCAGTGGCATCCCCATTTTCAGGCCCAAAGGTTCTCTGTTGTAGGGCGTAGATGGGTTTGTTGGATGAGGGCCACATCAATTTTGTGCCGACGTAGGTATTGGATTATTTCCCTTGTTTTAACCAGCTGGTTGCCTCCTTTGATATTCCAGCTAACTAGCTTGAATTTTCCTGGAGTTTGCTTGGTTGATGAAGCCGCTGGAGTTCTGTCATGACCACTGTGAGGGGGCACAAGTTGTGCCACAAGCAGGCTCCCACCACAACCCTGAGGGCCTTAAAACTACTGCAAAAGGGCTCCTGGAGCCAGTCCTGGCGCCTTTGGCACCAGGCTCATATGTAGGAAGGAACGGCTGTTCAAACTAGGTCCCATTTTTGTACATGGGCCTTTAAATCCAACATGGAAGCACCCACACAGTCTAGTTCTAAGAACCAAGCCATGCGGTCTAGTGTTTTGGGTGTGGCAGGCCTGGAACTACTTTCCCTGGTATTACTTTACCTGGGCTATATAAACCACACCCTGACCGCAGAACACGCTTTATGTTATTCTGCAACCCGCAGCGTAACGCTCACCATGTCCAGCTCCTGGCCTTCAGCATCTTCCTGTAATCCTGCAAGAACAAGAACAAGATTATTATGTCTTACCTGAGAAAACGCCATCCAGCACTCAGCATCTCAACTGGGCTGCAATCTGTGGGAATCGAAAGAAGAAGAAACATCACTCACCTGTGAGTACTAGCTTAAGGACTTCCGGCAAAACGCTACCAAAGTTGCTGTTCGAACATTGCGACCTGCAATAACGAGGAAGGGGAAAACAATATTAAAAAGCGCGCTTCTAAAACATCGAATTCCATCAGTCTTACCTGAATTCCATCGCGCTACGCCATGCTTCCATCCGGAGCACCACAGGAACATCTGCAAAGGAAAAGAGACATATTAAGGTTTGCTTTCAATATTTAACAACCGCACAGCGCTGTACTTCCCTTAACGGATTCCGGGGGCCTGTTTTTCATCGCGCTCTCATCCACTCGCAGCACCAAAGCGGCCTGTGAGGAGAAGAAGAAGAAAACACAGGTTAGCTTTAAAAGACAATAAAGGCGCTGCGCTTCACACTTTCTCTAACCTAGAAAACATGCCTCTCCATCCGGCACGCCAGCATCAAGACCTTCGCACCTGAAAAGAAGGAGATAAAGACATTAACAAACTCCCACCATAAACAGAACAAAGATTTACAATTAACAAACCTACCTGCCTACCAGCAGATTCGGGGTCACAGCAGGCCTGGGCCCAAGGAAGGCGTACTGCACCAGTGGAGCAACTCGGGCAGCTCGACAACAAACGTCAAGAGCCCCTGCCCAAGAAATGCAGGACTGATAGCTCACCCTACAAATAACTAAGGTGAGAAAAGAAACCAGTGGGAAGGGAATCGGTCAGAAGGAGTTGGGAGATCCACCCATTAGAGACAGTTATCACAAATCCTCCCTTCTGTAATTGCAGATTCATTATTCAGCACTGGGCAACTACGCATCCAGGGTTCCAGATCTCAGAGCCTTCCAGATGTCCCCGGGGATATCTGGTGAGTGTAACAGTTCAGGTCGCTTCGCCTGGCTGAGTTGGATTGATGTCACGTGACATGTGGGTGTGGGATACCTCGGGCCTGGTTGGTGCCTGATCGAGACTCCGGGCCATTTCAGCTGGGGTTTCGGCTTGGTCGGTGCATGTTCCACTAAACTAACGTGTCTGAAGTGGGCATTCATAACTTGCCAACTGTTTTCCTCCCTGTCCCACGAGCAACTCCCAACTTGCTTATCTTGTGTGCCCTCCCCAGTAACGTTCAACTGGGGCTCCGTCCCATGAGCCATCCCCAACTCGCTCGCAGCTTTACCCTTTCCAACAGCGTTCAGCTGTTGGGCTTTAGTTTTGCTGTGCTAGGGGCGCTTGGAGCCTCCCAGGTCTGCGGTCCCATGGTCGTATACTAACAGGTGATGTGTTTCGGTGTGGCTGTCCGTGATTTTGCGGCTGCTTATGGTGGATTTCTCTGGGCTCTTTCCCCCTGTGGCATAGCTGGATCGGTCTAGGAAGTTGTTGGCTTCTTCAGGTGATTGGAAGAATTGGGTTTTCCCATTATATTGTACCCTAAATCGGGCCGGGAACAGCATTGAATAGGGGATCTGATTCTCACATAGTCTATGTTTGACATTCAAAAAGGTTCTTCTTTGCGCTTGTACGGTGGGTGAGAAGTCAGGATAAAAATGGATGACGTCTCCGTCGTGTTGAAGTTCGCCTTTCTCTCTCGCCATTCTCAGGATCGTGTCACAGTCCTTGTAGTTAAGAATTTTTGTTATGATTGGGTGGGGTGGTGCACCCAGGATCGGGCTCGTTGCTGGGATCCTATGTGCACTTTCGATGACAAAGAAGTGGGACAAGGCTTCCGGCCCGAAGAGTTCTGTGCACATTGTCTCCACGTATTCTTTCATTTTGGTCTGCAGTTGACGCTCCCCGACCCCCACAATTCTCACATTGTTTCTCCTTGAGCGTCCTTCCAAATCTTTGCTACGAGCATTGGATATTTTCATCTCCAATTCTAGTGTTGACCCTCTGTTAGTGAGGGCATTCGTGCCATCATCTAGGTCTGACACTCATTGTTCAACTGTGTCTAGACGTTTGGTGTGGTTGTCCAGCCGATGCTGCAGTTGACCTTGGAGGAGAGGCTGTATATCTTGTTGTCGAGGTTCCCAATCCTGGCTTTTAGTTCTAGAAGGACTCCCTGATGTCAAGTGGTTGCGTGGAATCGTCACCTCGAGCTGTTTTATGTGTTGGGGACTCTATCACTTCGTTGCTTCGTGGTGTTTTTGAAGAAGTGCTGGAGTCGAAGGTCAGCTTCCGTTGAGATTTGTACGTCTTCCCCATAGCGTTGGTTTAGGTGCAGATGTTGGAGGACAAGCTGGGGTAGTAGGATAGTAGATTTTTAACTCACCTGTGTGGAACCGACTGTGGGCGGTTGCACTTTAATCGATTGTTCCAGCGTGTTGGCGATCTGGGGCAGCTTAGCCAGGCAAATTGGGATGACTAAAATGTAAGCTCCGTGCCTGACCAGCTTGACGTGCGGCATCCCTGGTACCCTCTCCTGCTTCCGCAGTCCCGCCTCCCTCACCCTCTACCGGGCCCTGATTGGCTGAATAGCTGTGTGCATTGTAAGGGCCTAACCCTTGGCACTAAAGCTCCCTGCACCACTCTTCGACCAAGCCACAGGTAAGCATTTTGTTTTTTGCTGCTCTTTCTTTTTTGCTGTTCTGAGCCTCTTAAAGCTCCTTGCCTGCCCGACGCGACACGCGGCATCCCCGGCACCCTCTCCTGCTTCCCCAGTCTCAGTCCCGCCTCCCTAGCCCTAACCCAGGCCCTGATTGGCTGAATTAGCAAAAACAAAGAGGTGATGGCTCGAAGGTTTAGAATTAATCTTAACCACTGGCATTGCTCTGGGCAACCCTCCAGACCATCGTTCTTCGCCTGCCAAGCCATTACAGAAGGGGAAAGATCATATGCAAATCAGACTTGGCCCCACCCCAAAAGGGGCAATCCAGCCCGAACTGCTAGGTCACATCCCTTCTGCACAAGACCACAAGCATCCCCAAACATTTTTCGGCCTTGTTGGGCCTCATCAGTGAGGAGTAGCTTGGGTCTCTAGGCCCAGAAGGCACTGGACCCACGTCTGGGCATACCCGTCCCACTCGGGGTGACATAGCAAAAACAAAGAGGTGACGGCTGGAAGGTTTAGAACTAATCTTAATCACTGGCATTGCTCTGGGCAACCCTCCAGACCATCGTTCTTCGCCTGCCAAGCCATTACAGAAGGGGCAGTGTGCATTGAAAGGGCCTAAGCCTAAGCACGAACATTCCCTGTGCCACTCTTCCACCAGGCCACAGGTAAGCGTTTTTTTTTTTGCTGCTCTGAGCCTCTAAAAGCTCCTTGCCTGCCCAGCGCGACACGCAGGATCCCCAGCACCCACTCCTGCTTCCCCAGTCACAGTGCCGCCTCCCTAGCCCTCCCCATGCCCTGATTGGCTGAATTGTGGTGTGCATTGTAAAGGCCTAACCCTTGGCACTAATGCTCCCTGCCCCACTCTTCCACCAGGCAACAGGTAAGCGTTTTGTTTTTTTGCTAAAGCTCCTGCCTGCCCAGCGTGACACGCAGCATTATCGGCACCCTCTCCTTCTTCCCCAGTCCCGCCTTCCTAGCCTCCCGCAGACCCTGATTGGCTAAATTGCTGTGTGCATTGTAAGGGCCTAACACTTAGCATTAACGCTCCCTGTGCCACTCTTCCACCAGGCCACAGATAAGTGTTCTGTTTTTTGCTCCTCCGATCCTCTAAAAGCTCCTACATGCCCAGCGCGACAGGCGGCACCCTCTCCTGCTTCCCCAGTCCCAGTCCCGCCTCCTTAGCCCTTCCCAGACCCTGACTGGTCCTCCTCTCCTTATCCTAAACCTTAAATGGGCAGCCCCCAGCCCCTGCGGCTAAGGGCCTCGAGACAAAGGGCGTCTCCTACATTGGCGGCTCCAAACAGTGTCTGCAGGTGTCAGCAGGGGAGGCCATCGGTCAGCCCTCAACCTGCAGCATCCATCAAGGTAGGTGAGGCCTGGGTGGGGATATATTCACTAAACCTCTATTTGACAAATTGGACCATCTGGGTATCATCTACACCAACTATGCAGATGATACCCAGATACTACTTTCCCTTTCAGGCGACAATGACCCATATCTAGCCTTCTTGAACAAAATTTACCAAGTCATTCAGGCATGGGTGGCGGCCCACGGATTATGCCTCAAAGACTACAAGACACAGATCCTAATCCTAGGTGCCCCAGCCCACCTCAACAAACTCGGTGCGCAATACACTGCATTCATCATTTATGGCATCAAGAGGCTAAAAAGTTAGGCTTCTACCTAGACTCTACCCCGAACATGGGTAAAGAAGTAAATGTCACATCCTCCGCTACAGCTTACACATGCAAGCTGATCCATGCTTGCAAACCCTACCTATCAACCAATAGCCGTACCACCCTAGCGATAGCTTTAATCATGTCAAAACTCGACTACTGCAACGCCCTATATGCAGGAGCCAGCAAACAGACCACCAACAAACTACAAATCGTACAAAACAATGCACTGAGATCTGCATTAAGCATTCCCAAGAGAGAACACATCTCTGCAGCTAGAAGAGAAACCAAATGGCTCTCCATTAATTATAGAATTCTATTCAAACTAGTTTCTATCACCCGCAAATGTCTGAACAATGCCGCCCACCATACCTCTAAGAAAAAAATCATCTGAAAATCTTCATCTCGCCCCACGAGAGCTGCCCAATCTTGGTGTATAACGATACCCAGATTCAACCTGAAAAGAGCAGGGGGAAATAGCTTCCCGGTCCAAGCCGCCTTATACTGGAATGCACTTCCTTTGCAGTTACGAAAAGACCAAACCATCCCTAGCTTCGGGAAAAATACAAACATCTGGCTGGTCTCAAATGACATCTGAATGCAACCTTATCGCCCTGCAAACTGCACTTTTCCCACTTTGTACTATATTGTGCTTTAACTGTAATCTTCATGTATTGTGAATACCTTGCTCACCTGTAACTTCCATGTACTGTATATAAAGTAACTGCATAATCTTGTAACGCCCAGATATCTTTGGGTGAGGAGCGCTTTATAAATAAATAAACAAACAAACTCAACCTACCCTCAGACCATAGCAGACCAGGATATTAATACTAACCAGCTTAACAATTAGATAGAACTGTGCATATTAGCCTGCCTCGCCTCTAGACAGAATTGTTAATGTTAGCCATTGTCACATTCAGACAGAATTGTGATTATTGGCTCGCGTCACATCTAGACAGGATTGTAAACGTTGCCCTGCGTCGCATATAGATAGGATTGTGAATGTTAGTCATTGCCACATTTAGACAGAATTGTGAATATTAGCCTGCATCACATCTAGACAGGTCTGTGAATGTTAGCAAGTGCCACATTTAGATACAATTGTGAATGTTAGCCACTGCCACATTTAGATAGAATTGTGATTATTTGCTTGCGTCACATCCAGGTAGGATTGTGAATGTTTGCATTTGCCACATCTAGACAGCACTGTGAATGTTAGCAAGTGCCACATTTAGATAGAATTGTGATTATTAGCTTGCATCACATATAGACAGGATTGTGAATATTAGCCAGTGCCGGATCTAGATAGAAATGCAGAGATATCCACGTGACACATCTAGAAAAAACATGGAAATTAGCACATATCACATCTAGATAGCGAGGCCAATAACCAACCCACTAACAATCTCACCCCTCTGCATACACCTCTAAAACTCTAACCAAACACAACCACAACCCTAAAGCACAGCAAACCACACAAACTTCATTACAACCCAACAACAAAACAAATCACACATAGCTTCGCACAATAACACACTGCGGCTAACGACCGAAAAGCACACCTAAACTCGGCGAACTGTGCTAACCAAACTGAAGCTGCCAACAGCACATCACTGCTCTCTTGCATTTTTCCCACTTGGTCCCATTAACTCCGCTTACCCCCTTTCCCTTTTCAGATCCGCCAGAGTGCCAGGGCACCACTACGGTGGTCACAGTGCGCGGTACAAATATCCTTTACCATTAACATTAGCTGAGTGCAAAAGCATCTTCAGTGGCCTTCCAGAAACATGTTCTTTGGCGGAGATTTGCACGGTGTCTAGCTGAGCTTTCAACATGCATTCTGTAAGAATTGCTTCTTTGATGCCAGCTCTAGGGATGTACCTTAGTAAGGTCATGCTGTATTCCGTAACATGTTTGGTTAGCAAGTACCATTTGTTCCGCCTTTTATCTGTTATCTCTCTCTCCGTTCTCTCAGTTCTAGGATGATTTGCAGTCTCCCACAACTATGTAAAAAAGGCCACTAGAGACTACCATCCTTGCAGTCCATTGAACCCTTTCTTCCTTACAGCCTTCCCTTCAACTTCCCTATGAGAATGAATGACCGTCTCTGATTGTACTTCTAAAACAACTGGAGGTTGGGATCAGAATCAAAGGATGTATGCATGAAAGGGTTTCCTTGCAGGAACCTTTTTAAATCTATCTACAATACTGCCTTGCATCAGATTGCTCCTGCATCCTTCCCACTGTGCAGAGAGGCAATGCAGCTCTGGTTTTGGGCAATTCAAGAAGGAATCTCGCAATCGGCAGTTCACCTAGCTGGAGAGAATAACTTGAAGGCGGATGCTCGGAGCAGACAGAGCACAGTCTCCCACGAGTGGGAACTAGCTCAGGAAGTCCTTCAAGAGATCTTCGCCCTTTGGGGAACCCCTCAAGTGGATCTGTTTGCCACCAGCATCAACAGAAAGTGCGATCATTTTTGTTCAAGGGAATTTCCCCCGAGATGTGCCCCTGTCAGAGAGCATCCAGCACCCATCTATGGTGGTGATGGTCTTCCACGTGCTGACGAAACCCATCAGCCGGGCTCCCACTGGGGTGCACGAGTGGGGGCCCGAGTCCACAGCCGGTTCAGGCCTGCTTAGGTGCCAGGGTCCTGTACTGCGGGCGATGCCAGCGATAACCTCCACTACCTTATGCCTGCGAGCGGCCTCTATACGCCTCGTGTGTCGTGGAACGGGAAGGCTGCAAGTAAGGGGAGGTGTAGCCTTTGGAGGACCTGCCAGGTTTTCCCCTTGTGGAACGAAAGGACGACAACCGACGCGCCATCTCTGTGTCCGTCTTGATGAGTTGAAGAGACTTGTCGACCACCTTGCCAAACTGGTTCTCACCGTTGAATGGCATGTCCAACACCTTTGATTGAACACCCGGCCTGAAGTTGGTGGCTTTCAGCCATCCCTGCCGACGAAGAGCCACTCTGTTTCCCATTTGATGGAATCCGGTGTCTGCAATGTCCACTGCCACCGTGATGGTGTGGTCCGAGGCCACCACCCCCTCCTGGAACAGCTCAAGAGCTTCCTCTTCTTGTCGTCAGGTAGGAAGTCAAGAATCGGGCCAAGCTTGTACCAAAGCTCCCGGTCGTAGAGTAACAAAATGGCCAGCGCATTCGCAGCTTTAATGGTGCTGGCAGCCGTATAAATAATTCTCTTCCCCAAAGCGTCCAGTTTCTTTCCCTCCTGGTCTGGGGGGTATGGGGGACAAGGGTGATGGGGATTTGCAGAGCATTTTCTGACCGCGGCTGTGATAACAGAGTCACGTGAAGGCCGGGACCTCAGGCACTTTGGGGTTGAGTCTGGGAATCTGTGCTTTTGTCTCAAGCTTGTCCCGCTTGGGACTGACAGTGGATGGGTTCTTGCAGTCTGCTAGGCCCTCCTCTCAGATATCGCCCGGCAAAGGAACGGACATAATGGTCCTCCTCCTGGACTCGAGCCTTTCATAAAGGAAACCTTCCTTTCTCGTCTCCTCAGGCACCAGCTTAAAGAGCTCAGAAGCCCTGGACATCATCGAATGGAAGGAGCCAACCTCATTGGGAGGAAACGCCCTGTGTGGCTCATCCAGGCCTGCTGGTTCTCCATCCGCCGGCACAATGTTGTTGACCTTGTCGTTGTCCGTAGCTGTCGTATCCATGCCCGTGTGCCTGGCAGGATCCCCTGTTGGGGTCAAATCTCGAGGAGGAGGCGGTAGTGGCAGTGGTGTTGGCTGGCGCGCTGCGGCAGCAGGATCCTTTCACTTGCGTTTGTGTGGTCCTGGAGCACTTGCAGACGGAACAGGGCCTGGTGTGGGCGGCAGCTTCTGCTGAATTTCTGTTACCAGAGTGTGCAGTGTGGTCAGAATGTCCAACAAAACGTGTCTGGGTTGAGGTGTCACAGAAATCGGGGCTGGAGGCTCCGAGCTGGTATGACTCTTCTGAACCGGTAGCCAATAGGGTTCGCCCTGAGGTGAACCACCTCCCTGACCACCTTCATGGTCTGAATAATAGCCCTCGGGCAGATCGTCACCCTCATCAGAGCTGGTAAAAATGTGCCCCATATAGAAAAGGCATGGTATCACAAGTTATGACACTGACACAATAGATACGATTTGTAAAACCTTTCTTGAAAATGTTGGGGTTGGAGAAACTCTTATTCTGCCCTATAACTAAGATGGGAGTAGTCTCGACCATCAAACGATACATGAAATAGTCCTAGTGGAATCCGTCAAATCAAAATGGACTATGCTAACTAAAACCTAATGCCTGTCCTAACTCTTGTACGAAAAGTGAAAAAAGGCGAAATGTATGTAAACGAAAAATCAGTGTTCAAAATAATAAACATAGTTGAACTAGCTCTCCTCACGTTAAACCTCACGGAGTAAGGCTGTCCTTATAGGCAGGGCGGCACACTCTGGCTCGGATTTTAACACTCTAAGCAGTTCCAAAATGTAGACTGAGGCCCGCCTGGCCTTCCACGTTAAAGTCTCTTCCTTGACGTCCCATGTGTATTTATTTATTTATTTATTTTATTTCTCATCTGTTATTTGGAAAGCCATTGTTGGATGTTGGTGATTTGGATTCATTTTTTGCTTCAAATGTGCTATTGCTTTTTATTCTGATTGTTATTTACTTTTAAGGATGGTTTTATTCTGCTGAATTGCATATGTTACTTGTGTGTTGTTTATTTGGTTTGTTGTTGCCTTTTTAAAAAAAATGTAAATAAAGAGATTAAAAAAAATGCATTCCAACTTAAAGTTTACAAAGGTCCCCCTCTGCCAGGCTCAGACCTTACAGCACACAGATCACATAGGTCCACCTCTGTCAGCTCAGACCTCTCACGTCACAGTTCAACACAAACTTGCAAGGGGGCTCCCATCCCCAAGCTTAATGTACTTCAGGTCTCCCTCAATCGGGCTAGTACCCCTTTCGGATGTCAAAGACTTTAAAATGTGCGTGGCTCTTTTACCAGACCACCGCAGGACCAATTCGGCTCAGAGATCACGGTTACTTTCACTTAATTTGCTTTTGCTGTCTGTTTGCTTTGTAACTTCAAACAATGTACCTTTCACTGAGACTTTTGAATGGGCTACTTCCTTTTGCTGAACCACTCCGTTACTTAGTATTGCTGATCTCATAGCTGCTTTTTACTTCAAAGTTGATTCACAGGTCTACCTTTCTTCGCGTCTCATCCACACACTTGCAGCCTTCACTTGTGATATAATGTTGCTACTTCATTTGCTTTATCGCACACCGGTCTCTCAGGTTGTTTGCCAACTCACCGGCTGTGTGCTCTTCTTTCTTGTTTTGCTATTTTCAATTCACGAGTCAAGATTAGTACCACAGGCTTGGCCTCACCTCCCCAACTCTGCCGTTCATCGGGGAGGGTCGGTAGCGTCATTGGAACACAATGCAATCTTCACTTGTGGGATCTGGCCTTCTCCATTTGTCTTTGACGGTCTGTCAGAGGCAATGACCTCCAGTAGGAAAGCCTTGGGGTTTTCGCCCCGCTGCTCTCATCCCTTGGTCCGTTGCACTGCCCAGGAGGTGTACCCTCGTCCCAGACGTTCTGCTTGTGCCCCGCCTTGCTCAGAGAGTGTCTTTTGGTATTGCATTTTAGACGTGTGAGGAGAGTTAACTGGTATCAGATGTATGCACTTAAGTTGAAGTGCCTGAACTTTGCCTGACCCGTTTAACAGGACATGTCCGGTACGATGTGAGAGAGTTAGTCTGGTTGCTCTCAGTCACCCTCTTCCTTGACCCAGTGTTTGTAAAAACAAAAGGAGGGTGCGGGGGAAGGTGGGATTTCAGAAAATCCTATAAAATAGGAAGGGGTAATGAGGGAATACACCGTCTCACCATTGCCTGCCTCGCCCCTACTCCGCGAAGACCACTCACCCATGTGATCCTCTCGCATTGATCCACCCCCAGGAACTGGTTTCAAAAGCGATGGCTGTGTCCTGGCCACCTGGATGACAAGACCCCAAGGACTAGCGGGGAAACACCCTTTGGTTTCTCACACCCGGCACACTTGGCTCAGCTCCCATCTGCATACCAATCTTAGGGGTTGTCAGGGTTCTACTCCTTCCCCTTTTCTTAGTCTTCTAGGGGGAGAGCTTCTGTCCCCTTTCCGGGGAGCTTTGCCATAGCCGTGGCAGAAACGTCCCGCAGTGCCAGGAATGACACCCACGGAGCAGCCGCTGCCATGACTGTGGGCACCGTCTTCATGCTCTGCACTCCCCTTGACAAAGTAGTGGTTGTTGACGAGGTCGTTGACGGGGCTATCGACGTGGCAACAGCAGTCGTCACTGAGGTGGCTGCTGATGACGCAGCTATTGTCTTGGCTGAATGAGACGGCTTTAATAGAGGTAGTCAAGGACCCACCTTGGACTTTTCCTTCGTCGCCTTGTCTGTTGATGGTACACGTAGCTTCGAAGGGGTCAAGGATTTCCTCTATGAGTGTGGGACTCTTGCTGGTAGGCTCACTGTGGATGTGGTCGGTGATGGCAACCTTTCCCTTCCTGAGCCTGCACCCACATCAGTGGTGAACCCGGTGGGATCCAGGGCCTGTGGCCTTGTCTTCTTTTGGACCCCCGCAGGCAGGGTGTCCTTAAACGACCTCGACCTGTTATCCAAGGGAGTTCGATAGTGAGGCTGTCCGGCGCCAGAGGAAGCCTGATCATGCCCAGAGGCAGAGTCAGGGGCCTTACCTGACTTTAACCACACCACCAACCTGCTGTAGCATCCTTCTTGTTTTTTTTCGAAAACCCACGGCAGATCTCGCATCCCTCCCCAGCGTTGTCCAGATGCAGGGTGTAAAGACATTTGTGGTGTCGATCCTCCACGAAAACACTTCTTAGTCCACATTTCGCGCAGAGTTTGAAGAGGCATGTCTTCTACTCGGTTATGTTGAAAACTCGCGAAATAGGCCCAAGCCTGGGCCTTCCAAAGAAGATCCTTGATCAAGCATGATCTTCACCGACAACGGGGGCCGCTGCCGGTAGTCGACCTGCAGTCGAACAATGAATTCAAAAATCGGTCAAAACTCCAAAAATTCGAAATCTAAGGAAAAAACCTCAGAGAACACTAAGAGGACTCTCAACACTGAAGCGTGTAGTAAAAATCTGAATTTGGCCACCACCGGTGGAGCTTAGGCAAAGGACTGTCATTGGTTGGGGACAGTATGAGCCAGAGGCCAGGGATTGGTTTAGAGAAGTAATACAGTTTTGGAAGTGTGCCAAGTGATTGGCGTGATTGTGGAGACTGAACTGCCACTGTCGACGGAAAGACACAAAGAAAATAGAGGAGGCAGCATGGTAACCGCTGCAGGGTCCTCTCCCAACTTGTTCCCCGCCCCCTGGGAAAGGGGAGGATGCAGGGGGCGGAACGGCGCCAAAACACCCCGAAGCCCGCGAAGGGCAAAACAAAGGAAAGGGGCGGGGCGAGCCGCTTTTTAACCGGCAGGGTCAGGCAGCAGAGACATCCAGCTCCTGCAACAGGACCCTGCAGACACGCCGTACCGTGAGGAAGGATTCCGTTTTCCACCCACCCACGAAAGGGCAGGGAATGAGGATGACACCTGGACGTCGCTGTCGCAGGACGGTCAGGATGGTGTAATGCGGTGTTTGGGCGACCAAGCACAAATGATAGACTCCGGATGAGCCAGAAGGAAACCGGAATGGGTCTTCGCTCTTCCGGACCAGCGCCTCTTGGGGGCCTAACGACGGGGGCATCTGGTGGTAACAACTAAGGCTCAGCTTCCCCCAAAAAGAAATGCCGCTCTCCCCACCCACGGACACCTGCATGGGCAGGATAAGCTCAGGCACAAAGGGTGGGGGGAGTTGGGGGCCTACGATGGAAACTATACAAAGGTATAGGGGGAAGCAGTTGAGGTCCGACACGGAGCAAGCGCCACACCTACAGACTGGAGTTCACAAAATGTGTACAATAATTCTGTTGTTATGGAAATAAAACTGCGGCCAAGTTTGCCATTTGAAATACTGTCTCATGCCAATTCATTGCTTGTGAGGAAACAAGGTGCAGCGAAGTAACGAGCAAAAGAGTGCTAATTGGCAATGAGGGCAAATGGACAAATGCAGGGGTTATTGCCTTGCCAACCTTGCTCGGTTTTGGACTATGGATCTGAATCCTTGTTGAGCGTGTGTATATGCTTTAAGAAATGTTTCCATAAATACCCCGTCGGGAGCAAAGGGACAGAAGTTTGCCAAGTGATTGCCCTGATTGTGGAGACTGAACTTACCTCGCCAACCTCGCAGTGTTTTGGACTCTGGATCTGAATCCTTGTTGAGCGTGTGTGTACCGCTTTAAGAAATGTTTCTATCAATACCTCGCCGGAAGCAAAGCGAGCAAAGTGTGCCAAGTGATTGGGCCTCATTACGACCCTGGCGCTAAGTGAAAAACGATGGCGGTAAATGGTTACCGCCATCGTTTTCCGCCAGGTCGGATCATGACCCGTGACCGTTAATTACAATGCCATTAGCGGCATCGTAGTTAACGCCACTGCTAACTGCGCTAAGGGTGCGCGCACGCGACCGGCCACACCGTACTTAGCGCCATGGCGGAAAGGTACGCAAATGCCGACCCAAGCGGACATGCACCTAACGCCATCACCCAGCCCGTTAAGTACCTTACCGCCATGGTGCTAATTATGCCATCGCGAACCAACCGTAAAGGGCCATGTAAAGTGAATGCAGCTGCCACAGGTGCACAGAAACAGCACAGGTGAAGGCAATACAGACTCAGGAAGTACAAAAAGAGCACACCCCACCCCTTCCCACACCCAGTCACACTCCACAATGATACCAATACGACTAGCAATGTTGGGGCTGGAGGACCTGATAGCAATGCAAGTGCTACTACAACAACAACAACAACAACAACAGGCTGCACAGAGGAGACGCAGGAGGAGAAGGAGGGCAAGGCAGGCCCAGCAAGCCCCACCAGCACAGCCAGTGCCCCCACGCAGGCAGCCCCCAATCCCACGCATCAGAGCCAATCCATTCAACCTCACTGCTGAGCAGATCCACACCCTGTACCGTATGGACCGGGACACCATCACCGCCATCGTAGACATGATACACAACGACATCGTCAGCATGATAGAAACTCCAACCGCCATCCCCCCCTACTGAAGGTAGTGTCTGTACTCCACTTCCTGGCCACAGGCACCTACCAGCACACAGTGGGGCACTTGCATGGCATTTCACAACCATTATTCTCACAAACACTAATCCAAGTGCTCGATGCCCTCCTCAAGCACACAGACGACCACATCTCATTATCACGGACTGGCCAGGAGATTGCAAACACCAAAGTGGGTTTCCATGCACTAGCCGGCATACCCGGTTGCATTGGTGCCATCGACTGCAACCATGTGGAATTGGTGGTTCTACGTGCCATGGAGGTACCGTACCGCAACCGGAAACAGTTCCACTCAATCAACGTGCAAATGGTCTGTGACTCCAACAAGATCATCACACATTGTTGTGCCCGATTCCCCGGATCAACCCATGATTCTATGGTCCTGAGGAACTCCACAATACCACGCTACATGGAGCGACATGCAGGCCCAAGATCCTGGCTACTCGGTGAGTCCAATGTCATGGAAGTGGGCAGGTGAATGACGTACCGATGCATACTCCACCTGGCTGAAGGGGGGGGGGGAATGATGCATACTCCACCTGGCTGAAGGGGGGGGGGGAATGATGCATACTCCACCTGGCTGAAGCGGGGGGAATGATGCATACTCCACCTGGCTGAAGGGGGGGGAATGATGCATATTCCACCTGGCTGAAGGGGGGGGGGAATGATGCATACTCCACCTGGCTGAAGGGGGGGGGGAATGATGCATACTCCACCTGGCTGAAGGGGGGGGAATGATGCATACTCCACCTGGCTGCTGGCTGAAGGGGGGGAATGATGCATACTCCACCTGGCTGAAGGGGGGGGGGGATGATGCATACTCCACCTGGCTGAAGGGGGGGGAATGATGCATACTCCACCTGGCTGAAGGGGGGGGGAATGATGCATACTCCACCTGGCTGAAGGGGGGGGGGAATGATGCATACTCCACCTGGCTGTGAGCAACACAGAGAACGAAGACAGACGATGGCCACTCACAATGCACTCAACCCCTCTGCATACATTGGGTGATGGCATGCAAAACAGGCCATGGGAGCCATGAGCATATACTGGTTGCATTGTGTGAATCAATTAGTGCATGTAGAAGTGAGCGAAGTAACAGTTGGATGCAAGTCATTGTGGCACATCATGTTCTTGATCAGACGACATGACTGACACATACATTCTCGTCTACATACAGGTGATGCAGGCTATCCCCTGAAGAGGTGGCTCCTTACACCAGTCCGGAACCCGCAGAACCAGCACGAGGAGGACTTCAACCGTGCACATACACGTACTCGTGTGGTCATAGAGCAGACATTCGGCCTATTGAAGGCACGGTTCCGAAGCCTCAGCAGGTCTGGTGGGGCACTCCTGTACCACCATGAGAAGGTGGCAAAGATCGTCATGGCATGTGTCATGCTACACAATATGTGCGTCGGACGGAATGTGCCCCTGCCCCCTGACGCAGGACTGCAACCACCTGACGATGAGGATGAGGAGGGTGCCGATGGGGCAGCACCCCATGGAGGAGGCGACGCACAGGAGGGGCGTGCAATGCGCCAAAGTATCATCGACTTCTGCTTCTAGCACACACGGCTGGTGTGAATCACATGGAGACTGCACTTGGGGCACTGTGTGTCTCTGGGACATGCACACTGTGGACTGTACACCAATAAAGCACACATATGCAATGTAAATGTCCACACATTTCATTTTGGGAAAGAAAAAAGTGTATTCAAACTATGAAATGTCGTGACACACCCCCTCCCCCCTCCCCCCTGAACACCCCAACACACCCCCTCCCCCTCCCCCCTGAACACCCCAACACACCCCCTCCCCCCCCCCTGAACACCCCAACACACCCCCTCCCCCCTGAACACCCCAACACACCCCCTCCCCCCTCCACCCTGGAATCCCTACGAAGGTGCGGTAGTGTCTGTGCAGCAGGGTGTGCAGTAGTCCTGCTCGACTGTCAAGCCACTAATGTGGATCCCCTCCCCTGGCCCCCGGGGCACCCCTGCCCGTGCTGCGTAGATTGCGCCCTGATCTGCGGATGGGGCTGCTCTGTGCCGAGCTGGCTGATGAGGACGGTCCGGCCTGCACATCTGGACGCATGTCCCTGATGGTCTGGACAAGTTCTGTGAGGACATTGCGCACAGCTGCGAGTTCCGTGCATATGTCCTTTGTGGAGGACTCTATGGCAGCTGTGACTCGGTCTGCCAAACTCTCCATGCCATCCCTTGGCACCCCACACTGTGCAACATGTTCGTTGAGGAGGGCGGATAGCTGCTGCTGGCGGGTAACTATATCCTCAAGTGTCTGCTGGTTCTGCTGGCCCATGCCCAGTGGCATTTGCATATCCATTGGGCTGCTCACCTCAGGCTGGGGGGATGGGGTGGCTGGCCAATCCTCGGCCTCCGACTGCCCCTGTGTGGCATCCGCCTGCAGGGGGCTTAGGGATGTGCAGGGGGAATGTGGCTGGGCAGTGGGCCTTCCCTCATCGATGACCTCGATGCTGCCTGCCTCACTGTCGGAGGTTGCCACTATGGCAGCGATTTCACCGAGGGTGCTGCTTGCAGCAGAGCCTGTCCCTTCAGTGGGCACGACTAGTGACATGTGCGGTGCTGCTGCTGGGTCTGTGTTTGCTGTTGTGGGGGCTGGCACTTGCCTGTCCTCTTCCCCAGGCAGGGTTTGTGGCTGCTGGTGTGTTTGCTTCAGGACGGCTGAGGTGGATGCCTGTGGCCTGGCCCTCTTGGTGGATCTGGGTGCAGTGTTGTCCTCTTCCTGGAGGTCTGTGCCAGATCCTGTGGTGGAGCAAAGGAGGGATAGTGTTATTGATGGGTCCGCGGACATTGGCCGTGCATTGTGAGGGATGACATCTATACAGTGGGTACATGCAGCACATTTCAGGCAGGGGCATACAGGTTTTGTGCCTTTTGTGTGGAGGTAGCATGGTGGTATGTGTGTGCCAGCAGTTAGGGTGTGCATGCTGCATGTGTACAGGGTGGAGTCTGGATGTGTCTGTGGACATACACCTGCCGATGTGTTGCATATGCACTATGGGGCTACATGGTAATTCACATGATGGGACTTTGTTGAGTTTAGCATGGCTTGCTCTGGCCACCTACCTGCATCTCCTGAGGTCGGCGCTCCTCTCTCCATCCCTCCGACACCATGGATGCTCTCCATCCCGATGGTGGATGCACATATTTCCTCCCATGCTTGCAACTTTATGGGCGAATCGGATCCACCCCCAGTTGACGTGGCTAGGTTCCGGTTAGCTGAGAGGATGCTTCGGACACGGAGCCTCAAGTCGTCCCAGCGCTTTCTGCACTGCTGGGCAGTGCGGGGTACGGCCCCCACTGCACTCACACGCTGTGCCACTAGGGCCCATATGGCCTTCTTTTTCCCTATTGCCGGCCTTGTCATCTGCGCGGAGAATACAGCTGCAGCATTTTCTTGCAGAGTCTCTGCGAGCATGGTTAGTTCCTCCCTTGAGAAACGGTCTTGGCGCTGCCGGTCACATGCTTTTGTAACAGCTTTGGGCATTTTTACTTGGCTAATTGGGTGGGTGTTGGGTGTGGATAGGTGTCAGGGTTGGATCAGGTATGGTTGTGGAGGATGGCAATGGATTGTGTTTTTCAAGATGGCCGTCGTGCAGTTTCCCGTTCCGCCGCGATGACGCTATTTCCGGTTCCGCCTATTTACGGTGACCGCTAATTGCGGTCGCCGCTATGGTGTGTGTGGCGGTAGTGCTCGTTGCGCGTCGTGCGATGGCGGCAAGGGCCGTTTTTGCCCCATTTACGCCATGCCGTACTTTACATTAACGCCATGGCGTAATGCACGTGCCCGATGGGTCGGAATATGCCGCACTTTACGCCATCGACCCATGGCGTAAACGTTGATTACGCCATGGCGGTAATGTTCAGTACTTACCTCCAGGGTCGTAATGAGGCCCATTGTCGTGATTGTGGAGACATGAGCTTGCCTCGCCGACCTCGCAGTGTTTTGGACTCTGGATCAGAATCCTTGTTGAACATGTGTATGCCGCATTAAGAAATATTTCCATAAATACCTCGCCGCGAGCGAAGTGTGCCAAGTGATTGCCGTGATCGTCGAGGAGGCAGGGAGGCGCCGCTGCCGTGATCGTCCTAAGTGACCCTGAGGTTATACACCTCTGATTTAGCAGTAAGCCCTTTACACTCTGCTCCTTTCACTGGTGCACTCTCGCCCCTCTTTGCTTTAGTTGTAATTTTAAACACAGCGTTCAGCGTAGACAAGTAAAACACAGGCGTTTGAAAATGAACATCATGCCGGGAAAGTCCCAAAAGACCCAAAACAAACACACATATAATTTAGAAATAATAAGCCCTACAAGCCCTAGACACAAGGCTATAATGGGAACAGGGATGGGTGCCCTGACCGCAGAGACGCAGTGGCACCTAAACAAATATGGTCAGAAGTGGAAAATGTTGCTGCCGGTGGCGGGCAAATTACTACTTACTTCAAACTAAGCAATATAACGAAGAGCTTAACAACTATTGCGGTGTTGGGCCCCATTGAGACTGAGCAATTGTCAGAGCCCAATAGTGCGCCACAGGCTGAATCTGGCTTGAACATTACTTGTGAGGACTTTCACAAAATCGACAATAACTTGTTGCTCGATTGGTGTTATTCCATCTGCCAAGTAGAGTTGTGGGTGTGCAACAGTCTCAAAACGAGACCAGTATGAAAGATTCAACTGAGCCAAAGACACTGAGTGATGTGGAAACAAATACGAGCCTGCAACTATCAGCCCCGCCCAAAATGTTCTTAACTAATTGCTCTGAAGTCGATAATTCCATCCATGATGACCTCGAAAAACAAACATGAGTTTAGTGTCCACTGTACAGTTAAATGAATATGGGGGGTGAACACTTAGGTGATGACCCTGCGTGGGGGGGGGCACTACATTTTGCTATAGAAATTCTTCTGAAGCTTTGTGGAGGAATACATGAAGATGTCCAGAAGCAAGGTGGATTGATTGCTCAACTACTGGAGAGTAGTAATAATGAAAATTCACCTTCTTTTAACCAACAGTTTGATCCCACTACCACTACTGTTACTATAAATCAGTCCCCGGAGGTCATAGTAGCGGAGTCTCAACTCCCTGAGCAGTTTGAATCCCCTCTTGGCTATCCTACACATAAACAGGTACGTAGGAACAAGAAACTAAAGAAAAAAGAAGTGATACACATCGACCTGGACATGGCAGTTGCCCCAATTGAGGGTGACAGAGCAGAGCCAATGAATTCCACCATAACAACTTTTGTCAAACAGAAGCAGTTGACCAAGACAGCCAAGAAAAAAACTATAACAAGGAGGAAACGCTGCCAACAAAACGTTGGGACTTTAACTAGTTGGCTATTACATGAGAATGAGGAGAACATAACTTGCCCCAATAACACTAACTCGCTTTCTAATGAATCAGTGGCTGTCCCCACTGGTTCTACTCCCGTCCTGTTCCTGTAGAATTGCAGGGTGCTGAGGTAGTAAATAAACATCGGATGCCCCCACTATGTACCGCTGGTAATATGAAAAATATAGTGGAGTTAGATGCTCGTATTTTGACGATCAGACACAGAACTGAGGCGGGAGTAAAAACGGATATTAATAGGGCAAATGTACTGAAAAACTTTGCGAAAATACTCTCACTACATATCTTGAATCGTGCGATTTAGCATTCATTGCACCTGAACGTGGGGTGCTGGTGGGATGGCTTGTGTTCACTCTGTATTACCCACGACAGCGTCATTGATCCTGTAAAAAATCATTAAAAGGGGTGGCTAGTGTGGGGGCTGTGTCTCGTAAACAACCAAAGAATATGATAACAAAAAAGGGTGGTAATGGTTAAAAAAGTTGATACCTCGTATTGAAATGCCTCAGAAGTGAAATGTTGATGTTATTTCATGGAATACCCGTGGCCACTCACATTTTATACATATGGGTCCATCACTTTAAAACATAGTTAAGTATTCTGTATTCATGCTTCAGGAAACATGGTTGATGCAACACATTTTTATAGATGGTTATGTTATTCACCAGTCCTTGGCCGTTTTGGTGGCCTCATAATTGGGGTTAAGCATGAAGTGCCTTCAATCATGATATCAAATTCCCACAGTAATGAATTCGTATTGGCAGCTGAATTGACACTTAAGAATGGTATGGGCAATTATAGCATGCTTATTATTAATGTACATGATCCACCTGGCTCTGATATCACTGCCCTTGTATTTGAATCAATTGACTCTATCATTACAAATTGGTATGAGAATGCTGATACAGTTTTGATATTGTTGGGCAGTGACCTTAAAGCGAGATGCAGGGAACAATCAATTGTTGAATCTGACTCTACGATTGCAGCAGAGAAGGTTTTGGTACAAAAATCTGTAAATGCAAAAGGTGCACACTGACTCCGATTTTTAAAGAAATGGGACATTGTGTATACTTAATGGACGTACGCCGGTTGAAATCTCTGGTCATACCACATGGAATTGTGGGACTAAAGTTTCCACCATAGATTATTTATGTGGTAATCCCCAATTATTTAACATTGTTAAAAACCTAACTGCCGGATTCATGGAATTATTTGCGTGAAAAACCCAGATTTGCGCGCCTTTCTGCCCGAAAATCCCCATACTTCAAACAGGGATTTTCGGGCAGAAGGGCGCGCAAATCTGTGTTTTTCACGCAAATAATTCCATGAATCAGGCTATAAATATCAGCAGGAATGTGTAGAGTGACCATGCCATTTTAAGTTTGACTTAAGATCCTGTTTCACTAGAAACAAGACAATATGCCATTGGCGGTCTGGTTCCCAATCAGGCTTGCAATCGTGTTAGCAGGTCAGAAGGAAATATTAGAAAGGTATGTAAAAAGATGGCGCTATCAATCCTTACTGATGATTCTATTTTGGGTTTACACACAGGTGATGAGATGGAAGCATGGCTTAAGGGGTTTGCCTATGAGAGCGGACAATCCAAAAGAAACACACTGGTATTATCTGAGAAAAAGCATGCGTGAGCATTCGATATTGAAAATCGAAAGCGAAGGCTGCGCATACATGTGCATAGGTTGAAAAAGGGGGGTGCATCCAAACAAGAAGTCCACATTGAAACACGCAAAATGATAAACCTATATCACAAGTGGTTGAAATATAGGAAACGTATGGGCATCACTGCTGATTGGCAAAAGATGATAGGTGCACTCAACAGTAACAATACCAAACAGGTGTGGTGAATCCTAAACCTTGCAAGACTTGCTACTGACAGATCCATTATTAATCCCATCTCTGAGAAAGTCTGGTCCACCTTTATTGAAGAGAGAATGAAGAAACATGATACCAAAGAAATGGTTTTCCAATCAAAAAGTGTAAATTGTCCTATGATCTTTTATATCCCTGAGATGATAGCTCATTTAACGAAATTAAAAAACTCCAGAGCACCTGAGCCTAATGGTCTTTCGGCGGCAGTGCTCAGGGGTGATTATGAATTATGGGCTAGTTTTCTATGTAACATGTTTCTGAAGGTTTGTCGTGAATGACGCATCCCAGTGTCCTGAAAAAAGCTATTTATGTGCCTGTGTTTAAAATCGGAGATCGGTTGCTTCCCGAAAATTACCATTTACTCTCATTATTAGATACCACAGGAAAGGTTTTCGCTGGGTTTGTGTTGGATCGCTTGCAAGCATGGGTCAGTGAGCAAAACATTTTGCATGCATTTCAGACTCGTTTTCGACAAGGGTCCTGCACCACCCATAACATCCGACTGTTAGACTCAGTTATGGAGCGGGACAAAATTAACAACAATCCATCAGTCTACATTACTTTTAGCGATTTCCGTGGAGCATTTGACCAAGTTAACCGTGAGATATTATGGAAGAAACTGCAGGCAATTGGCTGCAATGAATGGCTGCTACAAATCTTAGTGACCTTACACACTGGGACAACGGCACAGATCTGCCTTGGCAATGATGACCTCCTATCTGGGGATATGCAAATAGGTAGATGGGTAAAGCAGGGATGTAAATTGCCGGTCCTCCTCTATCAATATATTGCAGATCTCCCCTCTAGGATGATACTCAGTGCAAAGTGCCCCCGAAGATTGGACGGTGTATTGTCGCAGCTCTGCTTTATGCTGACGACTTAGTATTATGCGATCATTTATTGTCAGGCACGAAGTCTATGTTAAATGCCCTTGGTTGATATGCAGAGGAACATGGGTTGTCTATCAACTTAACAAATGCCAATGAGAATTACATTTCAGATGTATTTTAACTACAATGCTGTGCGATTCTTTTGTGAAATTTTGCTTGGCAGGTAGAACTACTTCTGTGGTGTTAGAAGTTACAGGTTTTTAAAAAAAATCCTTACACGTAGAATTAAGTCTAAGCATTATGAGTCTTTGTGTAGTAGTTCAAAGTAAGTTTGTGTTTTAAAATTCATTTTAGTATTGTAATGAATTGTAAGTTTCATGAGCTTGTGTTTTAACCTGATAATTTGTATTGTTAAAAAGTTTTTTTTTAAACTGCATAACAATAAATAAAACTATTTAAAAAAGAAATTAAAAAAAAAAACTTAACAAAAACCACAACAATGCTTATTACGACACGTTATGTAAAGATGCTACCCTTGATAACTGACCTTGGGCGTATAGAATTTACGCAAAACTACAAATATCTTGGAATAGAAATGACTGACAAAAAGGGCTATAGTGAGATTGTAATATGCAAATCACATAAAGCCAAACAAATTTCCTTCATGGTACGTATATTTGCATACCATCATGTCGGGTTTACATTGGGTGGCATCCTTGATTTGTACAAACAGTGGTTTTGTCCTGTAATCCTATATGGGCTTGATGCCCTTGAGATGCAAGATCTTGAGTGGTTACAGGTACATGAAGTGTTCTATTGGCTATGTGTCCTTGGGCTTCCTCCATCTACTTCCATCGAATATATATATATGGCTAGAACTAGGACTGTGTCTTTAAAATCAATTGCACGGGGGCGTGACCTGGAGCGCCGGCAATGCGGACGCTCTCTCTTGATGGCCTCCGTGAGGGACCCGCTGCGCAGCCGATTTGGGGAGGTTTCGGTACACTAAACTAAAAATTAAACCCTGATTAGGGCGCCGGAAACTCTGTTGCATCCGCCGACACCGAAATAAGGAGTTTGGACACCCGGGAAGCTACACTACGAGCTGCAATCTCCAAGAGCCCCCAGCCGGCCTCATCCAAGTTGGTGGGCGGAGCTAGCGAGACCCGTGCTGGTGCTGGACTAGAACCGGATGGCTGGTCGCGCTGTGCTCGACAGACTTTCCTGCTTTGTTTTCTGCTCTCGGATGGTTATTTGTGAGGAAGCGGTCCCCGCCTGGAAACCCCACCTACCTTCCACGGCGCTTCTCAATGCACCCGTGGGTCTCGGCCCGCCTAGCCCAAAGTGCCCGCCCTGGGCGCAATGATTCGGGGCCTGTGGGCTCCTCTCCTCTCCACAGCATTATAACGTGAGGAGCGTTCCCCCTCTCTACCTCAGCAGCACCCGGCGGCGAAGGGTCTGGAGCTCCGGAACGGCTGAGGACCGCAGGGAGCTTACTTCTCTCCTCCCTGCTCCCAACAACGACGAACAACTCGGCCGGTGGAGGGAAATCAGAATGCTCCATGCTTCAC
This sequence comes from Ambystoma mexicanum, assembly GCF_040938575.1. Taxonomy (NCBI): domain Eukaryota; kingdom Metazoa; phylum Chordata; class Amphibia; order Caudata; family Ambystomatidae; genus Ambystoma; species Ambystoma mexicanum. The sequence goes on along the minus strand of NC_090926.1, from coordinate 241,362,439 downwards.
ACGGAGCAGCTCACCCGTTCTCTTCCTCGTGGCTGCTCTCTCCCCCTCACCATGAGAGGCATAACTGTTTGGGTCCCTATTCCATCCTGGGCCTCAATCTGAGAGGAAACAACATAATAACAATAAGGCTACTGTCACTGCCACCAACCTGTTATCATCACCTGAAACAGGGTAGCTCAACCACCCTACTTAGAGAGCGCCTACTGGGGTGACCCCCCTTCTTCCTCCAGGCTCCGGTGCTGTGCCACTTCTCCTCTTTCTCCACTCACTTCCAGGGACGCCCTGGCCCACACTTCACCCTCCCCCTCAAGCGGAACTAAGGAGCAAACATCATCTCTGCACATAACTGGGAGGACTGGAAGACCCCCTCTCTCTTCCTCACCGCACAGGTGGCAACCACAGTTGCAGAAGCACCCACTAACAAGGCCACGACTTCGGACCCTCAGCCTGGTTGTAGGCAGTGCACTAAACAACAGCCTCACCTACTCCACGTCCACCCTTCGCACGGAAACTGCTGCATTACTTATCTCACGCTTCGGCAGGAGCCATGGCTAAACAACTAAAATCTGGTAAAAACTCAGACATTTCCAAAATGCTAATGTTGTCGGACAAGGGGAAGAAAAATGATCCCCCCACGCTCACTCCGCAGAAATCTCTGGAGGATAAAGGAGCCCTAGCTACCAAGGACGACATACTAGCCTTTATGGCGGACATCAGATCAGAATTTAGGTCATGCATGACCGAGCTCACCACAAAGCTGGAACACACGGACCAGAGGGTGACGGAGGTGGAGCAGAGGCTGGGGGAGGTTGAAGATCGCTCCCAAGACCACACAGCCACTTTGGGGGAAATTCAACACTTGTTCAGAACCCTGCAAGATAAGTGTTTAATCCTCAAATTCAAACAGGAGAATCTTGAAAACAGGGCCCGGTGCAACAACCTTCGGATCTGGGGGAACCCAACCTCAGTCCCATACAAAGACCTGGCAGAATACGTGGGAGACTTTTTCCAATCCTTACTCCGACAGCTGGACAAATCTCAACTCCTTTTAGACCGCTCCCATAGGCTGTGCCCGCATCGGGGGGTGGAATCAGTCTCCCCCCCCAGACATAATAACCAGGGTGCACTTTTTTACAAAAAAGGAGGCTATCTCAGCCATCAGCCGTTCCCGGGATGAACTATCCTTCCAGGGATCTCCCCTCCAGATCTATCAAGACCTCTCTCTCCTCACACTTCAGAAAAGGAAATCCCTCAAACCTCTAACCCTCTTCCTTCAAGACCACCAGATTCAATCAATACAGATGGCTCTTCCCGACAGCCCTACAGTTTTCTTACAAAGGCACTCTGCGCAGAATCAGCCACCTTGAAGATGCCAAAAAGATCATGCTCCCGACTGCACCCAGAGAAAATGTATTGCCAACCCGGAGGACATGGCAGACAGAGGGCCGATCTCCTCACTGAAACCCAGGCGGGCATCCTGGTCGAAGGTGCCGAAAAACAGCAGGAAAAGATTAACCGTTCCGGCCCGGGTCCCATGACCCACTGCGGCCTTAAATAACAGAACCCGGCTTCCCTCTTCATTGGGAACTTTCTTCCATCCCATGGAAAACTCACTGATCCTGTAAAAAAGTAAACGATCAGCTATAAACGATGCAGCGGCCCACCTTCACGGCCCATACCCATTTCCAAGGTACATTCCACCTATGAGTCCTTGGAATGTTACACAGTTGTTATTTTGGACCCCAGCCACTGTGGCTGGAGGTATTTGTTTGGCCCAGTTGGCCTGTGGGGTGGCCGCACCTACAACCTTGCCCCCCCCACACCAGTTAAAGTTCCGGCCTCCTGTTGCAGGCCTGAGTTAAAACCCCGAGAGCAGGATGACACACGCCTAACAACCCTGCAGAATGATGGCTGATTTGCATTCACCCCACCCCCGTCAGACCCTGTGGGGGCCCCAGAATTAATCCAAGAACACGGACCTTGAGATTTCCCTCCCTCAATGTTAGAGGACTAAACTCTCCCGCTAAGCATAAGTCTATTTTACTAAAACTTCAGGATGATGATGCAGCCGTAGCTCTGCTACAAGAAACTCACTTATTGCCAGCTGACTTTGGGCGACTCAGCTCCCGAAACGATCCACTTCAACTCTATGCCGCAAGTGGCTACAAGAAAGGGGGCACAGCAATCCTTTTCATGCAGGGACTGAACCCCCAGCTCCTGGAAAAGAAAACTTGTCCGGAAGGCCAATATGTGGCAGTCAAATGTCTGCTGCTAGGACAGTTATATACCTTTATTTCAGTATATGCCCCCAACACTGGTCAAGCCGCTTTCTATGAATTGCTGAGCTCTTCCCTCTCTTCCTTCGCAGAAGGCCAGACCATAATCGAAGGAGCCTTTAATGGAGTTCCAGACCCCACAAAAGACAGATCCCACCCCCCTCCTATGGGGGCTTCACTCTCGCACTTAGTCTTCAGCATCTGTTCAGATCCCTAGAGGTGGTGGATTTGTGGCGGTTGCTTCACCCTTCTGAGAAGGACTTCTCCTTCTACTCCTATGTTCACAGAACTTTCTCGAGGATTGGCCTCCTCCTGACGTCTCCCCAGGTGCTTGCCTACGCTAATAACGTATCTATAGGATCAAGGATCTTGTCTGACCACACTGCAGTAACTCTAGAAATCCGATCAGATGAACCAATACCTGACACACAGCACAGATGGACCTTATATGACCCGATCCTTAACGAAATGCCGCTACGAGACAGGATTGCGACAGCAATTAAAAACCTCTGCAGAGAAAATCCCAGCGAAGATTCCTCCCCCGCAAACACCTGGGACGCCCTGAAAGCGGTGATTCAGGGAGAACTAATCGCACAAGGAGTAGCATTTCACAGGGGGAGACGACAGACTCGCCTGATCCTGGAGGAGGAACTTAGGGAAGCAGAAGGAACTCATAAGAAAAAGGGTTGGTCCCCTAAAACGCAGAGAGCCATCCGCAATGCACGAAAGAAACGCGAGGCCCACTACGCTGAGCACACGGGTCAGCTTTTGACTAAAACCAAACAATTCTACTACGTGAAGAATAAGAAAGCGAACAAGCTGCTAGTGGCCAAACTGGCTACAGCCAAAAAGACCAACATCATCAGTGGGCTTCAAGACCCAAAAGGCGTAATACATTACGCAGAACCATATAAGCAATGGCTGGCATCAGAACACTTGGCTCAAGTTATGACCGCACCACCACGAGACCGGAATGAACAAAAAGAATACCTTCAGGAAGCGGCACTCCCTCAGCTACAAGACTCAGCCCGGGACAACCTGGAGGCTCCGATTTCAGGTGAGGATGTCGAGGAAGCCATTAAGTCTCTTAAATCCTGAGCCCCAGGCCCCGATGGATATTCCTCCAGATTCTATAAAATCTTTAGGCCCCAGCTGGTGGCCCCCCTGGTGGCACTATTCAATTCCTTTAGGGAGAAGGGAACCGTGACCCCCTCTATGCAGGAATCAATCACGTCCTTTTACCCAAACCAGGAAAAGACCCAAGGGACCCCCCTTCCTACAGACCAATAGCCCTGCTGAATATAGACGCCAACATTTATTCCAAGATTCTGGCGAATCACATAGCACACTTTCTGTCTGACATAATTCACCCCGACCAAGCTTGCTTTATTAAAAACAGGTCTGCTGGTGATAATATTTGCAGAGCCCTAAACTTGGTGGATCTCGCTTCCCGGAGTTCTCAGAGACTAGTTCTGATGGACCTGGATGCCACCAAGGCATTTGATCGAGTCGATTGGTCCTTTATGAGTCTTACCCTGGAAGCCTATGGGTTTGGACCTGTGTTTCGTGCGATAGTCCTAGCCAACTATAAGTCACCAAAGAGCCTCCTCAGGATCAATGGCTCCCTCTGCGCCCCAATTCCCCTAACCTGTGGGACCAGACAGGGCTGCCTGTTATCCCTGCTCCTATTTGCGCTGATCATGGAACCCTTCCCCCCGAAAATCAGACTGAATGATCACATCAAGGGCCCCCAGGTGGGTCCTTCCCAACATAAAATCGCCCTATATGAGGACTACGTCCTACTCACCATATCGGAGCCCCGCTCTTCATTAAGGCAGGCCCTCTCTGAAATTAATTGCTACGGAAGGGTCACAGGCTTCTCCATTAACTTTGATAGATCGGTAGCCCTGGGGATAGGCCTGTCCTCGGCTGAACGAGAATCCTTAGCCCCGATATGTCCCATCCGATGGAAAATGAAGGCGATCCCCTACCTGGGGGTCGGAGTGCCTGCAAATCCAAGGGACACATATTCTGTGAACTCCCCTCCCCCCTCAAAGAACTAGAAGGCGATCGGAAACGCTGGACATCCCAGTAAATCTCACTGATGGGACGTATTACTGCTTGTAAAATGAACCTTCTCCCCAGATTTTTATACGCCTGTTTGTTTCTCCCTGTTGCAATCCCGGCTCTCGCCCTACGTAATCTGCAGAGGAAAATGTTCCAATTCATCTGGAGAGGGAAGAAAGCTAGGATCCCCAAAGGGCAATGTAGGTAATGCAAGATTGGGTGGACTGGGAGTCCCTAACCTCCAGGTCGATCAGGTGGCAGCACAACTGGTGCACGTCCAAGCATGGCAGGTAACCACCAACCATCCCAGATGGGTTGAATTGGAACAATCACGCCTACCTCTCCCCCTGCGGTTTCTCCCATACATTCCACCCCCCTTGCGAAGGCAATGGGAAAGACTCCTGTTAGCTACTAAACACACTATAAACACCATTTTCCCCAATTCAGCCTTCTCACCTGGAGCAAACCCCCATAACTTTAGGAACTGGATTGGCAGAGGCCTCGAAACCCTAGGTGAACTATTTGTGCAAGGCCTACCTCGCATCTTTGAACAATGTAAGGACTCCTTTCAGCTGTGGGAAAGAGACAGATTCTCCTACATCCAACTGTGTCATTGGTGTTCTCACCCTCAAACTCTTCAGGCGGCCACCCCTCAAACTGACTCTCAGTGATCTCCTGTATCGAGGCAAGACCGCCACCTTATACAAACACTTTCTAGGAGACTTTCTGGCCTCAAAAGCTATATCCATGGCTCACTGGGAGGCTGTTTTCGGCCATACTATTGAGGAACAAGCCTGGGTGGATATATGGACCCGAACGCATAAATCATCCCTCTGTGTTACCAATAGAGAATGCGCTTACAAAATCTTGCTACACTGGTACTATCCCCCCTTGAGGCTCCACCACATGAACCAGGCACTTGACCCCACTTGCTGGAGAAGTTGTGACCTGCCAGGCTCCTTTTTCCACATGTGGTGGGCATGCCCTAGAATCCAACAGTTCTGGAGACTATTTCTAGCCACCATTGAACAGACCACCCAGACAGCGCTCCCACTAAAGCCTGAGTCTATCCTTTTGGGGACCCTGATCCCAGGAATCTATCCATGTTCAGGAAACAAAGCCAAACTGCTAACCCAATGCCTTCTGGCAGGAGAAATAGCGATCGCCCGCTCTTGGAAATCTGCGGACGGCCCCCTTATGTTCCATTGGTGGGAGAAAATATGGGACATATTGATTGCAGAAAAAATAACAGCTGCTAGGGCAGGGTTTTTTCACCGCTTTCAGAACATCTGGGCCCCGTTTTTAGACTATGACCGAAAATTGCCAGCCCTAACCTACAAGCCTCGTAATCCCAGATGGGCCCTGGGTGATGAGGGCATCCCTCCAGGGGGAACATCAGCCGAATTGGACGCAGAGAACACAGACTAATTAAATGTCGGCTCTAACCTGCCTTGTTTTAAAATAAACATATTTTTTTAAAAATATAATCAATTGCACTCAAACATAGAGGGGAACTTTTTCAGAAATCCCAAACATCCCCTATATGCCCCCTTCTATCCAAGCTAGGTACTAATTACTATCTTGAACATACACCCGGTAAAGATCGTGGGTTTCTGAAATTGGTGAAAGACATGTTTCACAAACTAGATTGGAAAGATGATTTCGGACGTTGTTCAAACTTCCAGAAATTGAAAGGGGCCTTTACTCGTCGTTTAAAAAATTTGGACTGGGTCAACAAATATGAACACTTGCAGACACTCCATAACTACTGCCAAGTGGCGCAAGTAGTTCATAAGTAGATGAAACCACAAGGGTACTTGTTATGTCTCCCTGATCCCAATGTGCAGCGATTTAGATTACTCGTGCGCACTAATCAGCTCCCTGTGAGAACCATTTGTGGTGCACAATGGAATATCCTGAAAGAAGGTTGAATCTGTAGAGTTTGCGAAATCCCTGGGTGTATATAAACTGTTTGACATCTCCTCACAGAGTGCTCAAATTTGGGACATATGTACATGACCTTATTGGGCCATCTGACACACGACTATGAGTTGATAAAAACCTCTGAATTTTGGACCTACTGTTTGAACACAGAATGTGGATCAAAACATACAGCCCTTTATAGAGTATGGTGCCAGGTGAAAAAGTATATTGAAAAAGTATCATGATGATCCTAATTGCCAACTAATCACTATAGAGAATGTGGGTATTGATGTACAACGCACAAGTACTAAAAACCAGAAAAAATGTTTTAATTGGTTGAAAGATTTTTATTAATTTTAAAACGAATGAAATAATATGAAAATTGTAAAATATACTGAGATAAATTAGGATTTTCATGTATGGAGTTTTGTTTCATTCTATTTTTAATGTATGTCTTATGATGCTTCATTAATATATCAATATGAATTTGTATTTTATTAATTTTGCAAATGTTAATTTATGAACTGATTACAAATAAATAAATAATGCAGCTTTAAAGTGAAAGTGAAACAGTTTTTTTCTTTTACTGAGGATTCCCAGCTTGACGACGGGGAATATTCATGAGCATGTGAATCCATGCCAGACCTCATGCTGGAGAAACATTCTTCCAAATGTATTGCCAGTCAATTTCTGTTTGAAGAACAAGTCATCTGCTCCATAGGTCAACATTGTACTGCACTACTGCTAATAAAATATAAGCGCAGACAATAGCGAAAAACGCCCACATTTATTATGAATTGCTAGGCCTTGTGTCGCCAAAGCCTTTGCCTTTGATGGGAGATTTTGTTTGATTGTTAAATAGGGATCCCAAATAACGATGCTCATTTACCAACATAAGAGAGTCATTAGAGAGATGACATTTAAAGTTTGCTCTTTTCCTACCCAAATTAGGCAAAAACCTCATTACATTTGATTTAAACAAATGTATTTTTAAACCATTGTTTTCGAATATAGCTCTAAAGCCACCAATTGTCTTTGCAGACCGATCTCTGTTTGATCCCATAAAACAAGATTGTCCGCATACAGAAACTACTATACTGAATTTGAGTTAATTCTGGGGGGTAAGTCATAACTCTTTCCAGATGTATATGAAGGTCTGAAATAAATAAATTAAATAATAACGGAGCCAAAGGGCATCTTTTAATTAAACCCCTCTGGGTTGGACTAGAAGAAGAATATTGACATTGAAGTGAACTCTAATGGACGTCTCACTGTACAATCCCTATAAAAGCTCACCCAAATATATAGGGCATCCCCATCTCATTAATTTTGTCCAAAATAGTCCCCCATTAATACTGTTGACCGCAAGTTGAAAATCTATTAAAGCCAAATATTAAAAAATACTTGCGCTTTAAAAAAAAGAGGATAAAGCCATTCAGTGGGGTTCCAATGTCCTTGACAAAACCTGTCTGATTTCAATCTAAAATACCTGGCAGGTTTGCCCAGTCTAAAAGCTTCAAGAGAAATATACTGGCAAATATTTTGTCGGGGATCCAATAATGCGATAGGGCGATAATTGTCCAGTGCTGTGCGGTCCCCCTTTTTAAAAATCGAAATAACTGCCGTCGTCCAGGGCTGGGGAATTTGCTTGGAGATCAACATTTTATCAGTCATTTATCAGAATTTTGTGCCAATGACCCACCCTGGTATAGAGACAGTATGCAGCAGTATGTGAATTGGCGTGGTACGTACCCAGTACATACTTCTTGCTTACAAGAGTTCCTCCCTGCTCCACCTTGGATTTTCGTCCTGATGAGGCTGGTCATACCGGTTGCCTGCGGACCACTATAGCCAAAACCTGAGTCGACGATAAGAACAACACAGACAATTTTCCATCTGTATGTGTGTGCTGAAGGAGCCAATTATTGACATTAGTTGTACTACATGTACCAGTGTTTTTGTGCACACCACAGTGTGCACAGAATAGAGATAACTTAATTTTTACCCAGTGATTAGAGACTTCAATCTTGTGTTCCAAGACCAATTGCAAAGTAGCTTTACAAATAAGTAACACTTTTGTTGATTTTTTTTGTTTACTTTTGTTGTGCAATGTGTATGAATAGTATGGGTGTCTAGTGCAATGTGTATGAATAGTATGGGTGTCTAGTGTGTTTGGGGAGAGTAATGATTGAGATGATTTTCAATTGTTTTTTTTTTTAGGTATTTGCTATTTTCTGTCTTAGAAACAGACACTGTTCAATTATGGAATATGTATGCAATGATTCAGTAAATGCTTTCTAATTATTTTTAAATAGTTGTGGCATGATTTATGTCTGATTTAAACTGCTATAGGGTATGTCCATTACTTGCTTTTTGGAGATGAAAAAGTGTCTGAAAATGTATGTCAAAATATCTGACCACCCCTCGGAGAATTGTTTTAGCATAGCATTTGAGGTCCCATCGGGCACCGGGGCTCTCGATGTGCTGCTCTTGTTCATTAAATACAGCACATCAACTCTATCAAAATCTAAAGACCAATCTGATATGACAGGATGCTTTTTACAATATTCAATATAGCTCTCGTCCGCAAAGATGTGTGTAAATTTGCACCCAAACATCATTCGGGATCGGGTTAGATTCAGAAGCCATTTCAGTAGAATCCCCCTGTTTTAACAGACCCCACATTTCATGCATTCCTCTAGGTGAGAGTGCTGCTAACATATTCTGTGCATCTTTTTGCAAAATTACAGCTCTGTAGCCTTTCATCCAATGACAATTTCAAATGCGTATTAATCTTGCATCTCAGTGAGCGCTTCTTTCCCTGATTAACTGATCATAAGCATGTCTATAAGCATGTCTATGTTTTAATCAGAGTTTATCCGATGCCAATGGCTGGGTCCTAAAAGCTTGTAGAACTTCTCTATAGACTCCCACTGGGCAAGGTTCCCCCCTAGAGACCTTAGCAAAAACCTCCTTCAAATCTGTATAAAATGTGTCTAACTTTAAATTAGGTTCAGTCGATTTATTCCCTGGTTAATTTCCACCTCAAACAGATATTTAAGGGAGCCTGTTTAACTAGATCGCAGTGCCATCTAGTTGACAGTACAGCGTGATTACTTTATAACTAAAGATCTCCTTTTATCGCCCGATTGACCATACAAAGATCTCTAGATTCAATTATAGATAATATTAACTGTTGCCCTGTAACTTTAGCTTTTTTCCAGGCATTCGATATTGGTAACAAACAACCAGCCATATCACAGCAAGCTGCATTAAAATCACCCCCCATAACAATGGATGAAATCTCCTCACATTGGAGACAGACATGCAGTGCATTGGTTAAGTCATTCAAAACAACATCAGTTAATATGGCTAATGGATTCCAATACACATTTATCAGAGCGTCTGACCATATCAGATTTAACATGCATCTAGTTTTCCTTCATGGCAAAACTCCACTTGGTCAATGTCACTTGAGCAAATGTTGCTTTGGGGAAGAATAGATCCAAATAATTTAAGAATGTTTTGGTGATTCAATATTGACCTTCCTCTTATGGTCGATAGTCTTTCTAATAGCAAAATATTCCTGAGGCACTGTTTAATCGAGGTAACTTAACATTATCCTGCCTATTCTTTATCACAATTTGAGCAGGAATGTGTAAACCCAATATTTTCTGTTCTAGCGTCTGGAAAGTTGGTTCAGAACAGGTCAGAGGAACCCCAGTGGTAAACAAGGAGCCATTCCTTTTATTATTCACATTTGAAAATGGACCTCCAAGTTTTCTATCTGTCAAAGGTTCAATTTCATCAACTGACAGACTGTTGAGTTCTTCTGATGTTGAATATTGGGTAAGCTCTAATAACGTTTCAAGGAGCTGCTGGTGTTTTAAATCAGATGTCTCAAGTTGACTTTCCTCTTCCAAAGTATCTACCACCTCCTTGGACTTTTTCTTTTTCATTTTAGCATAAACCTTCTGGTGCAAAGAAATGGGAGCAGTCAATGTTCTCAAAAACGTTCTCGATCCACAAATATTTGATTAGGGAGTGATTTCTGATTTTTTTATTCAATTTGTTTTCCACCCCTCAGTTTAGCTTGTCTGGTTTGCTTAAAATTTGAGCAACTTATTTTAAAGTTCCACCTGCACAATTTGTGAGTCCGCAATCTCAATCTCTGGGAGGGGACCCAGGGATTAGAAGTCAGTTGTTAACTCTGGTCTGTCCACCACCACCAAGTTACTTAACCATGCTAACGTTCTTTCGACTGGATGTTCCTCCCACGTATTCCTTATCTTTGATATTTTCATATCCAGCTTGCTGCTTCGAAAAAAAGAAATTTCAGTAGAGGGCGCTGCGCGTCGATGACTGTCGAGTCGATGTCCCTCGAAGGCCTCTGTTTCGATGTCGACTTCATCACTGGTATAAATAGTTGCGCGCTGCGTCCGTTGCTCGGTTCCATTCTGTAGAGTTAGGTATTGTGCAGGATGGAACGGCTACTACCCTTCAGGAAGCGCAGACTGCAATTACAAGGGAAGATTTACTGCGGGGAAGGATGGGAGGGGCGATAAGAAATACGTGGGAGGAACATCCAGTCGAAAGAACGTTACCATGGGTAAGGAACTTGTTCCTTACCCATGGTAACGTGGCGGAAATGCACAAAGAAGTGGATGTTCCCAGTCCACAACAAACGTATCCCTTGCGCTCCTCTCAGGGGAAATTCCCTGGAACAGTACAGCTCGCACTTCCTGTTGGCATTCATTGCGAACAGATATACTTGAGGGGTTCCCCAAAGGGTGAAGATCTCTTGAAGGACTTCCTGATTTAGCTCCCACTCGTGAGATACTGCACTCTGCCTGTTTAGAGCGTCCGCCGCTGTGTTCATCTCTCCAGCTAGGTGAACTGCTGACAGAGCGATTCCTTCTTGTATTGCCCAAAACCAGAGCTGCATTGCCTCTCTGCACAGTGGTAGTGACCCTACACCTCCTCTTTTGTTGAGGTATTACATGGCCACTGTGTTGTCCGTCATTATTAGGACATCTTTCCCCAATGGAGTCTCCAATGGAGACCAACGACCGCTGATGGTCAAATCGTTGGTATGGGCTCCCCACCCCGTGAGTGAGGCGTCCATCACTACCGTTATCTCCGGCCATGGTTGCCAAAAAGGTTCTCCCGTCAAGATGTTTTCTCGAGAAGCCCACCATTGAAGGTCCAGAGCAACTTGTTTGGTATTTGAAGGACATCTGACATCCATCCCAAGAACTGTGACCACTGGGTCCTGAGAGCCCACTGGAGAGATCTCATTCTCAGGCGGACCTGTGGCACCAAAAAGATGCAGGCTGCCATCAGGCCGAGCAACCTCAAAGTCGAAGGTAGGAAGATATTGGACATTTTGGAACTTCTTCACTATCTGTAGAATCTCTTGAGCCCTCACCTCTGGTGGCAAGGCTTTTCCCAGGGATGCTTCCATGACTGCTCCAATAAACTGGAGTTTTTGTGATGGTATCATATGGGACTTCTTGAAGTTGAGGGAGAAGCCCAACCTGTGGAGGGAGTGGCAAACAAAGTCTAGATGATCCTGAGCTTGATCCGGGGAACTCGCTCTGATCAACCAATCGTCCAGGTAGGGGTAGACGTGAATCCCACCTTTCCTGAGACTTGCTGCCACAACCGCCAATAGCTTGGTGAAAACCCTTTGGGAGGAGGTTAGCCCAAATGGCAGAACCCGAAACTGATAGTGACAGCTGGAAATGGCGAACCTCAGGTACTTTCTGTGCTTCAGATATATTGGTACATGAAAGTAAGCATCCTGAAGGTCCAGAGATACCAACAAATCCTGGAGTTGGAGGGCCTGAAGGATCTGAGAAAGTGTAACCATCTTGAACTTGTCTTTCCTGAGGTACTTGTTCAATTCCCGCAAGTCCAAGATGGGTCTCATTCCTCTGTCCATTTTTGGAATTAGAAAATATGGGGAGTACCAACCTGTGTTCCTCTCCGCTACAGGTACTGGTTCTATAGCACCTTTCTCTAGCAGGTCTAGAATCTCCTGCATAAGGAGCAGGTCTGGAAACATCAAAGGGTTGTTCCGCAGTGGATAACTCTGAGGTGTGCGTAGGAAAGGTAAGCAGTAACCTTGGGCAAATGTTTCCAATGCCCAACATCTGTAGTAATAGCCTGCCATTCTGTCAGATGTTGAGTGAACCTGCCTCCTACTGATGTCTTGTGATGTAAGCCCTCAGAGAGGTTTTGGGGCGGCTGATGCAGATGCTGAGGGTAAAGCAGCACCTGCATATGCAGACTTAGTACCTTTAACCCGTCCACCACGTGTGAATCGTCTCTGACCCCTTTGAGCTGGCTGTCCTCTGCCTTTTCCAAATGCGGAATAATAGCGAAAGGACTTACCTCTTCAGGGCACACCTGTGGGGCGGTTTGGAGTTTGTCTAATCGCTGCTCCAAGTGATTTGGCCGCCACCTTGGAAGTTTGCAACTTCTCCAAACTGTCATCAGCTTTTTTACCAAATAGATAAGTGCCATCAAAGGGCATGTTCAGAAGTCTGGATTGTACATCAGGAGCAAATCCAGATTTCTGCAACCATGCAAATCAGCAGATTGTGGTACTAGCCGCGACGGCTCTGCTGATGCTGTCAACAGAGTAGAGACCGGTTTGGAGGGATTCACACATTGCATCCTTCCCATCGTTTATAATATTGAAGAAACCGTCTTGTTCCTCCCCTTCCAGGAGATGGTCAGCTGCCACTGAAGCACACTTCCAAAGCGTGTGGCTGAATCTTGCCAGCGTGCATGTGGCGTTAGCAGACTTTAGCACTAGCACCATGCTGCATGCTGAGAAAACTTTCTTGGCCATGACATTAACTTTTCTATCGTCACGATCCTGCAGGATTGTGGGATATGCAGTTTGTCTACCTGACGAAGTTGCAGCTTAAACAACCAAGCTTTCCGGGGTTGGGTGTTTAGATAAGTATGGAGGGTCTGCAGCTGAAGCTCTATATTTTGCTGACAATTTCTCACTGACTGCAGGAATCACCTCCAGAGTTTCCCAATTGGTGGTAACTCTTTTATGTAAGCCTTTGTGGAAGGATACAATAGGATCTTCTTGCAGTCCCCTATCAAGTATGTCCGTGAGGTCATCTTGCTCATATATAGGTGTAGGCCTAGACCATCCCATATATTCCATCACCCTGTTCATAAATGACCTGAAGTTACTCTCAGCGTGATCCCTGGTTCAGGCTTACTAAAATCTATCTCTGCTGAGGTATCAATTCCGCTTGCTTCCTGCAAAGAATCCTGCAGGTCTTTCAATCTGACCTCTTCTGGGATCAGTTCTTCTGGAATGTGAGGTCTAACACATTCTTGACCAAAGGGTCTTTCTGCATCGGAATCCTCTCCCTCCTCATACATTGAGGATAAAGTTTTTAAATAATCAGAGCGTAGTAGAGGTGTGTAGCTCTTTTCCAATAAAGAGGGGGCAATAGCAGTCACTACAGGTGGAGTTATACTTGTCACTGTCGATGTAGACGTCATTGGCCTCGATGGACTCGTTATTGGCCTCAAGGTCGTTGATAGAATCGACAATGTCTTCGACGTTTTCGACAAAGTCGTCGAGCGAATTGAAGTGACTGATGGCCAAGGGGGTCGACGTTCGAGGCGTCTATGACCTCTCCTTGTGCGTCGAAGAGGCTTTGACTCGACTCGAGGGTTTCTCACGCTCTCGAGGAGTATGTCTTGCTGAGGTCTACGACTCACTGCTTTTATGTCTACCAGGTTTTTCTCCTGGGTTATCACCTCTAGGTGTCTCCGAGGGGGGCAAGGCTGTGTTCTCGAACACCTTCATCATTTTCTTACGAAATTCCTCCCACTGAGCCCAGGGAACTGTGTTTGGTAGGGCATGTTACTCTCTCTGGTGAACTGGAGGATGATGTTGAAGGCGATCTATGATGCCTTTTTTTTGTGTGCCTCGAAACGGATGAGTGATGCTATCTGCTCTGAGATCTAGATCTGGAGTGTTTTTTACGTCGAGGAGACGGCGGTCTCGACTCGTATGAGGTGAATTTTGTAGGGATAATGGATTTTTTAGGCCTACCTCTCTCCAGCTTCCCTCTGCAATCCCTTAAGGCTTTCGCCATCATCGATAAGCACTCTTCGCACTCCGAACAAGGATGCTCTGCCCCGAGGCACCATAGGCAGATGCTGTGGGGATCTGTCAAGGACATCTTTGCCCCACAATCTCGACATTTTTTAAAGCGAAATTGGGGCGTAGATGGAGCCAATGAAGAGGCCATCTCGTATCGAGGAATCAAAGGTTTTTCTTGACAAAACTCGAAGAATTCGTTCTCTTCACAGAACCGAGCGTCACGATCCTGAAGCTCATGAAGCGGAACTGAGCAACGGACGCTGCGTGTGACTATTTATACCAGTGATGACATCGAAATCGAGACGGAGACCTTCGAGGGACATCGACTCGACAGTCATCGACGCGCAGCACCCTCTACTGAAAAAATTAAATAATTTTTCTGAAGCAGCAAGCAGGATATGGAAATATGAAAGATAAGGAATACGTGGGAGGACACAATTCATTCGAAAGCAGGGGTTCATATTCCTTATTTCTCAATGTCACTGGTTGGTCCTACTGCATGCACACTGGACAATCTTTGACCACATCACGTCGTTCCATCACTGTTATAAACCCTTCAATGAAGGAAAAACGTGAATTTAGATGAATGGTTAAAAAGTGGCATTTTACGTTACCTTTTGATATAACACCTCATACAATTTTAACAGTGTAATAAGGGCAAAATTTAACATGGGGACAGATGTGGCTGAGGTATCCTCAGCCGGGTGGCTAGGTCTTTGAAATGATCGTGAGTGATGCCCTGAAAACACTGAAAATGATCCCTCTGAGTTGGAGGAGGAGCTAGAATAGAGCTCAGGTGAAGCTGGTCCAACTGATCATTTTGGTAATCATTTCAGAAGGTAAGACCGTATTTGTATATATATTCTTTTTAATGTTTTATAACACGCCTAATACCGTACCTGAGTTCGGTTTCTAAGCACGGATCCGGGATTCACCTTTGTTACTGCTTCCAAGGCCAGCCTGTTGCCCTTGCACTATCACACGCATTGCCCCACAGAGTGCCTCATTTCTTCCTCCGAGTTCTTCGGACATGCATTAAATAAGGCCTGGCCCATATTGTGCAATGCTTCCTCAAAAGCTTCTGAATCTAGATTGAATCAGACTGGAATCCTAAAGTATGGAATTCAAATTACTTCGGGTTTTCTCTGAGGCAGACGAGACCTCCGATGGGCCCCTCACCATTGCTGTATCAGTCAATTCCAAAATAGGAATTTGCAGGGCGGTTTTCCGAAATCATCTGGTGGCATATGTTTGCTAAAAACAAAATAATAATAATTCGGCGTGGAAGCTTCAAGACTAGCACGCTTCCTTACTGCCGAAGATTTTACCCACAAAGCTGGTGCTGTTTTTGACATCTTTGAGCGATACGACTGCTTCGGTTTAGCTGCTGGTAGCTTGCTCGTCACTGGGGAAAGAGGAATTTGAAGGGTTGGAAAGCCTTGTCCGGAAAAAGTATTGTGGATTATAGTTTCAACTATTACTTCTGATGTTAGTAAGGAGGCGGTAATGGGAGTTTTACTCTGCAGGGCGTATGCAAACAACATGGGGCCTTTCAGTTCCCATAAAGTCAATGGATAAAAAATAAAATAAACCTAAGTGTCTGCTTACCCTGATTCTGCCCGGAGACTGCCCCACTTATCTGCCACTTCACGCTGGCGTTTTCCGCCCAGCCTTAGATTTTATCTTGATATGCCTCCAAATGGATTAAAGGTGCAGACAAAGGTAAAACACCACACAATCTCTTAAGAGCAATTTCTGCCGCAGACTGCCCCACTTAGCCACCACGTCGCTCTGGATCTTTCATGTTGGGTAGACGGACAAGACATGGGTGGCCCGCTCTAGTCTGTGCTCCTTGTATGGGCCATTGAACCAATAACGATCTGGATAAGTGATGAACAGGTTAGACACGCAAGTAGAGCAGGAACAATGGCTATATCCTGATGTTGGAGGATTCTATCCGGGCACGGGTGGGAAAAATTTTAAACTTTAGGAAGTTATCAGGCTATAAGATCAACTGGAGGACATCTGAGACAATACCAACGTCTCTGAGATACAAGAAAATGGATGTGTCACAATACAGGTTTAACTGGTGCAATATTTAGGCTATCTTCAACCCATAAAAATAGACTGCTAGCGACTCCCCTTTATTCTGATTGCTGTTGTTTATTTTCCCCCAATATGTCTTTCTGGGGCATACTTTAAAGATTGTCCTCCAGATTCTATTTTGGGCCTGTTATAGTTGCTATCCCATATCATGTGGAGTCCCCCAAGGATCCTATATATCCCCAACCCTTTACAACATCTTCACCAAATCCCTCTTTGATCTACTTGACAATCAGCATTTCCTACACAAACTCTGCCGATGACACGTAGATTCTCCTATCTCTGTCTGGCAGCTATACCGAAGACGCCTTAGCCTTAAACAATGTCTAATCCACCATTCAGGCATGGATGGCCACTTCTCTGCTTTAATGACGACAAGACGGAGTTCATCCTGGTGAGGCCGCCAACCGAGATCAAAAATTTGAATCCCCTCTACTCTTCCTTCTGTATCGATGGCATCCAAATTCCTGTTTCGTCCTCAGTAAAAACTCTTGGTGTATACCTTGATGCCACACTCTCGATCACTCGTCAAGTGAATGCCATTGCCTCATCCTCGGCACACACAAAAAAACTGAGTAACTCAGCCAGGTCCTTCCTCTCCCAAGACAGCTGTCTCACAATAGCTTGTGCTATCATTGGATCAAGACTGGACTACTGCAATGCCCATTTTGCAGGTACTTCGTCCGGAACATTGCAAAGCTCTAGGTGATCCAGAACAAAGGCATTTGTGCGGCCCTTAACATCCCAAGACATAAGCATATATCCACTGCCAGAAAAAAATCCCACTGACCCCTCAGCATAAGCCACCCACTGCCTCAGACCAATTTTTCCTTACTATGATCAGAATGCATGCTTTCATTTGGTGAGCCGCTCTAAGTAAAAAGTGCCTTCAAGCTGAAAACGAGTATGCCGATTTTCCTGCATTACCTAGTGCCAGGCTTCAACATAGTCACATGTGGCAGTGCTGTACTTGGTATACATAAAAACATGCAGGTTTCCCTTTCAGTGGTATGGGGAGCTGCTTGATCTGCCCCATGCCCATGTATGGGTCTGGCTGTCATTCCTGTCATACAATATATTGGTCCAAAGTGAAGAGGTTGTTTTTAAAAATAGAACCTCATAAAATAATCGATTTAGAAAGACTGCTCCGTGACCGCACAGAGCCATATTTCTAAATGTTGCTGTCATCCCGTGCGACGCACACGAGTGCGCGCAGGAGCTGACAGGCACGCCAGGACCTGGAAGCAGCATTGAGGGAGAAGAGTTAAGTGTATGTATGTATGTGTGCGTGTGTGCTTGTGTGTGTGTTTGTGTGTGTGTGTGTTGGGTGTTTGGGTATGTTTTAAAATTGGGGGAGTCTTGGGTGGGGAGGGGGTCAGAGGGAGGGATGGGGTGGGGGGTTAATTCCCCCGATTTTTAGATAATCCCAATAGAGGGGATGGGGGGAAGCAGAGGGGGTGAGGGAATGTATTTTTTTCATTTTTTGCAGGATGCCTAAAATTGGACAAAAAAAAAATGGTCTTTTTGTTAGGCGACCTACAAAAAGCGAAAAAATCACATAGAACCAATTTATCACCAACAGCTGTTACAGCTATACATTGACTTCACTTCCTTCCCAACCCTGAGAGAGGAGGGAAATAAAACACGTGAGACTCTGCTGATAGGTCTTGAGAGTGGTCAAAATTCATCAGACTGTAAGGAAGGCATGGTATCAAAGTAAGACAGACACAAGTGACCACAGTTCAAAGGTGTTTATTGAACTTTATCAAGGGTGTGAAAAATGCCTATCTAAACCTAAATCTAAGATGGGAGCAAGCTACGACCATCAAATAATAATAATAATACAGTCCTAGTGGAGTCACGTCAAATAAAAAGGGCCTATGGTAAAAAAAAAAAAACGATTGCCAATCCTTACCGCTATGCTAAAAATAGTGTGGGATTATACTCACAAAAAAAGAAGGAAGTGTTCACAAAATGATAAATCAGGATGTTCAGGCCGTTGGCCTCCCATCCCCATGTTTTTAGCAGGGGACAAGGTGGGTCACTCGAGCACAGCACACTCTTGGGCTTCTTCGGTACAAGGTCACAGTTCCTGTTACCAACATCAGGGCCTTCTGTGCCCAAGTCTCTTACATTCAAAGTCTCTTGATTCAGAGGGCCTGATGTACCAGAAACAACGAAAATAGTTCTGCTCCAAATATTCAAGTCGGGCAATTCACTCTTCAACCTGGATCCCCCTCAGCCGGGCTTAGATCCTTTTTTATACACTTTGGGCCTCATTACGGGTTTGGCGGTAGCCATGCCGCTACTGGCAAACCTCCAAAACCAGGTCTGGGTTCCCTGAATGGGGAATTACCGGGCCAGTCTGAGCTTGGAGGGCCCGGTAATTCCTCCCTCAGGGAACCCGGGCCCGGACCTTCCCCATTCCCATTCGAGCCCCCATAGGGCTCAATTGGAATGGGAGAGGGAGATAACAACAGGCCGATTACGACTGGCCCGTTGTTAGCTCCCTGGTTCCCTCGCGGGACCTCGTAATCAGGCGGAATGAGAATAACGGGTCCGCATCCATAAGCGGACCACGTTAACCCATTCCGCCTGACTTGTAATGAGGCCCTTACTCTCCCTCAGCCGGGCTCAGACCAATTTTAGTTTGCAGGCATCTCTCAGTCGGATCCACTTTTATGCAATTAGTCTTCCTCAGCCGGGCTCAGACCAATTTCAGTTCATAGGCAATCAAAGACTTTCGAATGTGCACAGGATTTAACTTGACCCGCTGCATTTGACTTTGATTTGACAGTTCAACAATTCTCACACGCTCAGTTGGATACCAAACAGGGACCTTCGAGTGAGCACCCACGTGGCGCCGGACCACTCTGTATCTGGTACCTATTTCGCTTTCATAAAGTTCAATTGCATACAAGTTATCTTTCCTGATACAATGTTGCCGCTTGCAACCTTGAGCGCAACCAAGTCCGGTCTGCTATCAGTCTCTCCGACTCACCAGCTGTGCAGAACTAACTGGTGTTGCTTTGCTGTCAGAGCCAAGGACAGTACCACAGCAGCAATAGCTTCTCCTCGCCTTGGCTATCAATGCAGGAGAGCCCAGTGTATTTTTGACGCACATTGCACCATTCGTCAGCTGCAATTCCTGTTCTTATGTTTCTTTGCCTCAAGGCCTCTCAAAAGTCGGGGTCCTTACCCGAAAAGGTCAAGGGTAGTTCCCTCCTTGCAGCTTTTTCTTGTCTCGCCGCCTTTCTAAACTGCCATCTCGGAACTGCTGCTTCCTCGTGCGTTTTGATTTGCTCAGAGTGTGTTTTCCTGCTCTGCCTTTTATCCGTGTGGGGAAGTGTGATGGAAGTGAGGTGTGTGTAATTATCACTAATTGCCTGACTCTGCCTGCCCCTTGTGTTGGGACATGTCAGGTATACGGCTCTGGTGTTAGTCCAATGTCGCTCAAAATGAACTGTCTGTGAGAAAGTGTTTGTGTTGGGAAAGTGAGGGAGGGGGTTGCCCCACTTCCACTCCCCAAAGACCCCTCATCCAGGTGATCCTCCCACACTGGCCCACCGCCAGGAACTGGATCCAATAGCGATGGCCGTGTCCTGGCCACCTGGATGACAGATCCCCAGGGACTAACGGGTGATACACCTTCAGGTTTCTCACATACCCTTCCCCCATGCGATCTAGCCGCATCTGTTTCACAGGGGAACCGGGAGAGGAATGCTACATTCCCTTGGTCTTTACCTTTTCGGTGCTCTACAGTGAAACATCTAGGAATTCAGGTGTAAGAACCATCGCATGACTCGAGGGTGGGAGTCTTTTCGTTGGCTAATCCAAACTAGTGGAGAATGGTGCATGATGAGTGTAAACTTTCTTCCTAGAAGGTAGTATCTAAGGTGGATAATGGCCCACTTGATGGCAAGGGCCTCTACTTCCAGCACAAAGTGATTTTTTTCACGTGGCAAAGTTTTGCGACTCGTAAACAAGATGGGATGTTCTAATCCCTCGCAGACTTGTGATAGGACTTCTCCTAACCCCATAAGGGAGGCATCTCTTTGCAATACAAATTCTTTGGCGAAATCTACTACCTTTAGGATTGGGTTCTGGCACAGGGTTTGTTTTAAGTTGTTGTAACAGATATCATCTTCGTCAGTTCAAGGAATTTTCTGGAGTTCAGCGTTCTTTAGTTTGCCTGTCAGCCTAGCTGTCCTGTCCGAGAAGTTTCGGATAAACCTACGGTAATAACGATTAACCTTAGAAATGCTCTGAGATCTCTTTTAGTTTTAGGTGTTGGGGTGTCTAATACGGCTTTCACTTTCTCATGTTGAGGTTGTACACTACCATTCCCTACAAAGAAGCCGAGGTATTTGCCGGCTGAATGGGCCAGTCTGCATTTGGAAGAATTGGCAGTTAGGCCGGCCTCTCTGAGGGCTCCAATAATAGTAAAAAGATGGAAAAAGTGATCCTTGCAGGTTTTACTCTAAATGCCGATATTGTCAATATAAGCTCCACAGAAATCGGAGTAGGGCTGTAATATTTTGTCCATGAGTCGTTGGAAAGTGGCTGGAGCGCTGTGTACCCCAAAAGGGAGGACGTTGAACGGAAATAGTCCTAGGGGCGCTGAGAACGCTGTCTTTTGCTTATCGTGCCCATACACTGGGACCTGCCAGTACCCTTTCGTTAAATCTAGGGTGGATAGAAAAGTGGTGTTTCCGAGTTTATTAATTAGGTCATCGATGCATGTCATGGGATAGGCATCGAAGTAGGAAATGGCAATAACTTGGTGGAAATCTATGCAAAACCTCCAGGAATGGTTGGGTTTGGTGACCAATACGATAGGGGCGGATCAAGGGCTTGAAGAGGGATCAATTATATTTGGTTTTAACATCTTATTCACTTCCTCAACCACTATCTGCTTATGGGCTTCCGGGAGTCTATACGGTTTTAGATAAACCACTTTTCCCATGTTCTAATATAGTGATAGGTGCCTTTCACTCTTCCTGGTTTCTCTGAGAATACATTGGGAAACGATGTGATGTGACTAAATCTTTTAAATCTTCTTGTTGTTGAATAGATAGCTCCAGAGGAATTCATTCAAAGTTGTCTCTTCTGGAATCAAACAGGATAGCATTGTGGCATGGGTGGCTGACAGGTTCTCCTTCCACTCCTTTAAGAGATGTACATGATATAGATGGACCTTCTGTTTCCTGTCAGATTGGGCTACCTTATAAGAACAGGTTCCCCGTTCGTTCATTCCAGTATTTCATATGGCCCGTGCCACTTGGAGACAAGCTTGTTTTCAGAGGTGGGTAAGAGGACTAGTACTTTTTGTCCTATGGAAAACGATCTTAATCTCACCTTGTGGTAAGTGGATTCTTTTGTGGCTCTGGGCTTTTTCCATACGAGTATAGACTAGGGGCCTCATTACAACCCTGCCGGTCTGGAAAGAACGGTGGTGGTAAAACCGCTGCCACCATTCTTTCCGGACCGGCTGATTAAGAGTCCTGCAGGTGGGAGGTGTCACTCCCGCCAGGTCTGACCTGGCGGGTTTAACACCACCCGCCTGCAGGCGGACATGGAAACACAGGCTTTGTCATAGACGGAACCAGTGTTTCCATTGTCCCCATCCCCATGGAGTCCTATGGGGCTCCATGGGAATGGGGACTTACACACTTCCGCCTCTGGAATTCCCGGGTCACTGGGGTCGTAATACCCCGGTGTTTCCGGGAATCACGGAGGCGGAATGGTAATACGAGTCCGGCAGTAACCTGCCAGTTTTTCCGGCTCAGTTACCGCCGGACTCGTTATGAGGCCCTAGATCTCGAACAAGTCTCATATGCTCTCGTATTCTGGTAGCAGTTTGCGAGAGGGGAATGCGTGCCTCTTCTCGTTCTTCCCAGGTCTCCCGGAGCATATCCAGGACATCTCTAGGTTCTCTACCAAAGAGTAGTTCAAAAGGAGAGAATCCAGTAGATGCCTGAGGGCTTTTCATTACTACAAATAGTTTCCAGGGGATCATTCGGTCCCAGTCCTTCCCGTCTTTATCTACTACCTTCCTTAGAACCATTCTAAGTGTTCTATTGAATCTTTCTACCAAACCATCTCTTTGGGGATGGTACACAGAAGTTCGTAAGGTGGTAATATGGAGTAGCTCTTTGACTTCAGCCATGAGCTTGTTCATACAATTTTAACTTTGACCTGTCAGTATTTCCTTAGGAAAGCCAACCCTGGAAAAAAAACAGTTGGAGGTGCTTCAGGATTTGCTGGGTGATATTATTCTGTATAGGGAGTGCCTCTGGGTTTCTGGTTGCTTAGTCAACAATCACAAGGACATATTTGTTGCCCAGTCTAGATGTTTCTAGAGGTCCAATGATGTCCATCCTGATTTTTGAAAAAGGGACTTCTATGATTGGTAAAGGATTCAGATGGGCAGGTAATCGGATGTGAGTGCAGTTTTTTTTTTTACATATTTCAAACGGCTTTAGGGAATGTAAATAAGGATAGAAAATAGAGTTAGTAATGATATTGTCAAGAAAAGAAGTAATTTTTACATTGTGGACTCTAAGTCCAAAGAAGAGAGCTGCAGAGGCAAGAGACTGCAAAGTGCAGCCTAGTAGTAATAATGAACCACACCTGAAGGAGACTGAGAGGCATAAAAAGATCCCACAGTTGCAGTCCATACAGAAGGAGGAGGAGAAGGAGAAGCAGAAGGAGAGAAGCCTTTGTAAGGGGAGTAGTAGTGGGAGTTGTGAGCATCCGTTGTTGAATGCAGGAGACCCGGGCCACAACCAATCTGTATGCAGAGCCGGGTCCTGAGAGGGTCACCAGAGCAGGAGCTCTGAGCTGCTGAGGCTGTGCAGTGGGAAGCGGTGCTGTGGTGGACCGTTTCATCAGAGAGAGAGAGAGACACTCTGAAATGCATGTTCACTACATGTGGCTGGCGAGCACCCCAGTGTCAAATGGGCAAAGCAAGCTCCATTTCCAAGCAGCGCGGACCGCTGGAGAGAAACCGAAGTGGGCAGGAGCCCTTCAAGCAGGAGAAGAGGCAACAGCAGCCTTTCGCACAAAGGTGAGAAAAGAGACCGGTGAGTTTACTGAAGCGTGGAAACCCCAGAATTCTCCCTAAGGGAAAGTTAGCCTTTAATCATAATTTTGGATGCCGAACTAATATTAAGGAGCAAAAGGGGCAGAGCAGAAACATTGTGAAGACGAGGAAAGGTTTTGGTTACAAGGATCAAGTGAAGTGCCAATATAAAAAAGGGTAAAACTTGAACAGGCCAGGCCAGTACTGTAGTTTATTGATCTGTATGTTCCTTTCCCTCTCCTCCCCACCCCTTGTCCCCTCACTATTTGTCACACACTTCACTAGTAGATATGCCTCTGGCCTAGTATGCTAGTTATTGTTACTAGATCATTCGGAATCTTCAAGGCCTAAAAATTACAACTGTATTCCTTTGTTCCCTCCCGCCTTGAAGCGCTTTGAAGCACTTCACTTGTGTATACGTGCTTTACAAATAAACAATTATAACTACAACAAGTCAAACAGAACTGTCATTGCCAAAGCCAAGAGGAAGTGATATTAAAGCATGTTAACCATAAACCCCATTGCCCAAGCCAAGAGAAAATGTTTCTTAAGCAAACCTCTTTCTACCAGCAATTCAAAGAAAGAGTAATACAACAGCAGAATGATTATAAACAAAGTTACTTAAGACATAGAGGGGCAAATGTTTTCACAAAGTTTCTTCACAGTGGTTTGTTGACAGAAAGGGGAAACAAGAGTGGCAGAGAAGTTACCCTTCTGATAGAACATATTCAGGAGGAGAGAAGCATAGCCAGCCTAATATGTGGCAATCACAAGTGTGTAACAATCAGCACTAGTGTGGTTCTTGTTGTCCCTGAAGAGATTCTTAAAGTTGATGTTGTTAAGCAAGAGAAATTGCTAATTTGCTGGAAGCTAATCTTTACCACAAAAGTACTCGGAGTTAGTAGTTTATTTGGGCCTGGCAGGGGAGTACACCAGGTCAGAGGACTGTATAATCTTTTGTTCTGTTCTGGCCAGAGAGTACACCAGAACAGAGAACTTTGTAGTAGTTAGCATGGCAGGTGAGTAGACCAAGTGGAAGTCGATAAAGTACTGTGGCGTGGTGGTGAAGTGGCAGAACCACAAGGATGTTTTGTGAATTGCTATAGGGGTCATTACAAGTTGGGCGGTAAGGGATACCGGGCACCAGTAAGGAGACCGTTGCCGGTAATCCCTTAGCGCCCAATTCCGAGGTCCCTTAGCGGGAGCCTCAAAGAACGTGTGGGTTGACCACACCTCCTTTACGGGTCCCGCTAAGGGACCAGGGCGCTAATAACGTTACCGTTATTAGCTACTTCCCCATTCTCATAGAGCCCTATGCAGGCTCAAATGGGAATGGGGAGTGGCATTTGGAATGGGGACGGAATGTCCTGGTAAGTCCCCACTCCACCAGACCGGACCCGGACACGATTTTGGAGGCAGCCATGGTGCTAATAGCGCCATGGCTACCTCCAAAGTCGTAATGAGGCCCATAGAATCATTTTGATGAAGTGCGTAAAGAAGAAGTGGCAGAACCACTAAGATGTTTATGTCAAGATGTTTATGTCAATTGCTATAGAATCATCCTAACAGATATCACTGAAGCAATGCTGTGTTAACTGCTGCAGAATTATCGAACATTGATGAAACTATGTCGAAGCACTTTACACGAATATCCCGCAGAATGAATGTTTGGAAGTCATGCATCTATATTAGAAAAAAGTGAAGATTGTAGGTACCCTCGAATTTCATTATTGAATGTATCAGATTGGCATTGACAAATAATTTTTTCTTGTTTGAAAAAACATATTACCAACAAATACAAGGAACAAGTATGGGGGCAACCTTTGCCCCCGACCTTGCAAATCTGTACATGGATCAGTACGAGGAATCTACCATCTATGTTGCCACCAACCCCTTTCGGAACAAGATCGGTGCGTGGTACCGATATATAGATGATATCTTTATGGCATGGAAGGGCCAAGAAGAAGATTTGACCAACTTTCTTACTTGACTGAATCAGCAAGCCCTGACCATAAAATTCACTATGTCTTCCAACATAGACAAGATACCATTCTTAGATCTCATCATTTTTAAGAGACCTAACAACACCCTGGGGACAACTCTCTATAAAAAGCCTACAGATAAGAACATGCTTTTACTGTATAGTAGCTTCCATCCTCTTAGCCTGCGTGAGAATCTACCTTACGGTCAGTTTCTCCGGATTAGGCACAATTGTAGTAACGTAGATGACTTCAAATCCAACAGCAACGAATTAAGCAAAAAGCTTAAAAGTCGTGAATACCCTGTGAGAACTATTAGACAGTCAATGAAGCGTGCACGAAATATGAACAGAGATGTATGTCTAACTAAACAAAGAAAAGACGTAGAAGACAGAATGACGTGCATATCTACTTTCTCTCCATTGAGTAATGATCTTAGAAGGATCATTCTCAAACATTGGAAAATTGTACAAACAGACGATTTCAAACCAGGTACCCCCAGGTACGCATTTAAACGCATGCCCAACCTGCGTGATAGACTTGTGCATACATACCCAATTGAGAAAAATCAGATTAGGGACCAGACCCAACTGTGGCATTTACCTCCGGTAATAGACCACTTTAGATGTGGGCACTGCTCGGTATGTCATCTGACGAGCAACATCAAACAGATTGATTTAAAAGGGCGGAATTGGAAATTTAACATCTTTTCTAACTGTACTACCAAGTGGGTTATCTATGGTATTAAATGCCTGTGTGGTCTCCTGTTCATAGGGAAGACCAAGAGAGCAGTTAAGACCCACATTTGCGAACACAGATCTGCCATAAGAAACCACACTGCAGACAAACCACTGGTGGCCCATTATGAAACAGCAAAATATACACAGGATGATATATACTGGTTTGTCATTCAAATAATCCAAGCCCACCCACGAGGGGGCGATAGGGATCTAACCCTTAGGAAAACGGAACAAAAATGGATTTACAATCTAGGTACGGCAAAAACGGGCCTAATTCTAGTGGTGGAGTGGAATCTATTCTATCATTAAACTATGAGGCTTAGCATCTATGTGGCCCCATAAGACTCATTCTATCATTAATCTATGAGGCTTAGCATCTATTCAGCCCCATAAGCCCTACTATTCATTTGATTTCTTTTGAATTTACCCTCGTCACAATAATCTCAATAGAGCACTGGTCATCCTGGGAGTCTGTTGACAGTCACCACCCACAGCACATTGATGTTTTGGCTAACATAGCACTTGTTCTACACACGGCATGTTTTGGCAATTCCACGCTCGAAGCATCCAGTAATATGACTCGAATCTCTTGTTAGAGACGATCATACTAAGAAGATGGATCAACACAATGCTGCTATAGTCCGGGTCTATGTATTTAGTATCCCACATGTATTCAAACGAGGTCCCAAGCCAAGATGACGACGATGCTTAAACATAGGCACCCTGCACATTTCACAACGTAAAATGGCAACGACGTTGGGACGTATGTAAACGCCCATACGTCAGCCTTACAAATATAGCACGCCAATCCAAGATGGCGACTGACAGTTCACACGCGAACGCCGCCGCGAGACTGACGTGCAGGGAATCCATCGCCAAGTAAGTAACAGCGCCACTGGACAGACAGAGTAGCCTAGATTATTGCCCAGATGGTCCTCTAATTTATTTTCCGATTATCAGGAGACCTTGAACATTGAAATTACCGCTATTTGTAGGCTGAAGATGCAGAGGCAATTTTGATGACGCCGTACATGCACTTTAAGTAAGTGGACATGAAAATAAGACGATCGGTAGAAATGCAGACAATAGGCGAGACAGTGACTAAAACACTGCCTCTCTCTCTTGTCCCTCTCCCCTTCTTTCCTTTCCTCTGATTCTTTTCCTTTCTGTATCCCTCCCCTCCCTTTTCTTTCCTTTTTTTGTACTAACATTAGTGCAATTTTGCAACCGTGTGGAAGTCCATCAGGCGGTGATATCCGTCACACACATCCGACACTATTATAGTGCACGAAGAAGTTTAATAGACTTGGCACCATCAAAAGGTAAACATTAAACAATAAAAATGTAAAGAATTTTAGAAGGGGAAGGGAGAGAACCCACATAACTCCTTCTTATTAACTATTTCATAGTGCAGAACAAACGATTGAGGCAAAGTGGCCACGCCGAAAGATGAATCTAGACTCCATCACGTAGAATACAGCTACGCAAGTAGCAGGTCAGTAGGGTGCTGGGTACTTGAACTGCCTTGAAAAATATGGTCACTTAAACTATAGGTTTTTAACAGTTCGTAATTTGTATTTGTTTATGTCTGCAGGCAGTACATGCTGATCACATGACTGACTGTTCTTCTGTTCGTGTAGTGGATTACACATTGAAAAATTAACAGCGTCCTGAAGAAGGAGATAGACCCCACATTTTATATCAAGATATGTCAGTTGTGGTGTATGTCTTTTCTCCCGAAACACAAGTTGGTGTAGAAGTTCCATGATATAAGAAAGGATGTCATGTTTTCTAAAATCACCTTGATACTAACATCACAATTGCCGGAATAGACAACATTAGAGTCCGATTTGCAAACTAGGTGCTTTTTACTACATCTTAGAAAAATGTACAAGACTGAGGTCTTGACCAAAACTGTGAAACATGTTAAGAGAACGCTGACTTATGATTATTAGTTTTGTATTTGTGTTTTGTTTGTTTTTTTATCTAGACCACCTGTGAATGAGTTTGAACGATGGTCGTTTTAACGATTTGAAAATGTATTAAAGATTGTTTTCTTGCTAATACCTATGTTTACGTGATCTATGCAACTAAGTGTATATAACAATCACTTACAAGCACTCTCACCTTTCTGACAGTGTGTAGGGAAGTTGGGTAGCAAGTGGTATATTTGTTGCTTGTGTTTACTGTATACTCCTCACATACCCTAGCCCCCTTACCAAAAAAAAGAGGAAATAAGTTATTGTGCTCAACCCATTTACTACCCTCTCTCTTGAAGACAATATACCATTCTGATTAACTTGTTGTGGAGGTTTGCTTACTTATTTCCAACATTCTCTTTCATCCATAAAGAAATAGTCAAATTCAGCATGTAAACAGTATCTGCCTCTCTGGCTTGCTTCAGCTGTCCATCGCACAACCATTTCAGTGTTGTACCTGTTGTTGCAGCAGTCCGGCCAGGTTTTGCATCCATGCCATTAATCGCGCAACATAGGAGCCTGGTACCTGAAACACTAGTACTCCTACATCCGTCCCCTTTCCTCCATACTTATGGAACATTTCGTCCTCTGTTTGTGTCCAGACCGCTTTTCTGTAGCACCAAAAAGTGTAGACCTTTTTATTTTTATACTAGGCCCAGCGCAAGTGTGGACTTGGTCCCAACTTCCTATGCCCCATCCAGAGCCTCACCCTTCCATCCTTTTCTCTGCATGATCTGGCACGTGATAGCACCTGTGGTTATTTCATTCCCACCTTTTCTTGCCCAGACACAATTCTTTTACCTTCCTGTACAATTCCACGGTCAGTCTTTTCCCTCCTTCTTTGCCAGAGCATTAAGGGTTAGCGTTGTGTGTTTCCTGCAGTCATAAGTAAATACCAGCGGATCCCCGCAATCGTTTCAAGCCAGCCGTGAAGATTAGTTTGTTTCTAGAGTAGATTGTGTTTCTACTGCAGGCACTTTAAAGAAGACTTCGAAAGTGGGAAGAGGTTTTTCCCGTACAAATCTGAGAAACTTCATTGAAGAGAAAGCTCACCATCGGGTAAGTTAATCTCTTTTTAGAGCACCAGTTCCAGACAACCTATTTCCAGAGGTATTTGTACAGGTCTCGGTTGTGTATACCTTAGCCTAACCTATACTGGTCCCAAGATACACCCCACAAGGGCTCTGAAATAGAGATCGGAGGATCTGCATAGGTTCCTCGCAAATGGGCTAAATGTAGGTTCCCCAATAAGCGTCTCAGAAAGTTACTAGCAGGGCAGAAGATTCCCTTTGATGGTCTAAATCTACCAGAGAAACTGAAGAGAATACCCAAAAAGGGACTACAAAATATACCGGTCACGCCGAGGATCCCCTAGTAGGGTCTAAAAGGTCATGGACTGTGTCCAAAAACTAACAATAACGCATCGCAGAGGATCCAACTAAAAGTGCTAAAACATTTCCTAATCAAAGGGTTCCACAAGGGTTCCGCAAGTGGTTCAAATCTTCTTAAACAACTGCAATCAAAGACCTCCATGAAAATGGACAAATTGACTCAGGCCTCTGAAAGTGTTGTGAGGCACATTACTAGTCAACCTCTCAAAACAGTAGCTCCACAGTATTTTGCAGTGACAGCCATTTCCTCAACAACATCAGCACCAATCCTCACTGATGGTAGGCCTCTATCGGTTCTTAGTGCTTCTTTAGGCAGATATCCCTTTTCACTGAAGGTTGATTGGTCAACACATATTGTGTTGTTGCCTTCTACCTTGTCTTCTCCTCACCACTGTGTGAACCCTTTGCTAGGGGACCTTCGTGGTAACCTGTGTCGATTGATTCATGGAGGCAAAACCCCTTTTCTAGACAAGTTCCTATTCCTCAGCCACAGCCATGACAGTCATCTGTGAAGGCTTATTCCACAAAAGTCTAGGCATTAACGCACTCAGATCTGATGGAAAAACAACTTTAGAGATCACTAAAAGGATCACATTCCTAAACCTCTTGAAAGCCCTCCACCTCTGCCTCTTGCGGCTCTGTATGAACGTCCACCAGAACCCCGAAGAGCCTGAGCCACAACCACAGGCTCCACCATCTGTATACTGACACACAGGAAGAAAATAAGCCTTATTCTTCGGTTTGCGCATTCACGACTGCGTCCTGAATCCTATGGCCTATCTCATTATTCCTAGGCCAGAGTCTCGTCCCGGTGAAGTTTGGGGTTTTTGTGGGCATTTATCCCTGAAAGCTTCAGAATACTAATGACTTACTTTGCGAAAGAATGTTCTCTTGGAAGTCAAGAAGCTGCGGGAGGAGATACATTCAGGATCGCACATCAATCGACAGATTGATTTGTGGTGCAAATTGCTGTCCAATGCAAAGAGATACCCTTAACACGTTCCTAGTGATTGTTTCGAATGGAAAAGTTTCGAATGGCAAAGTTTCGAAAAAAAATGCATAAAAAAAAAATCATTTTTCCTTTCCTTTTTTTAATGGGGGGGTCCACCCAACCCCTGGTTTTTTTACCCCTTAACACCCATTTTACTTTTTAAAAAAACCTTTACCTACAAAAAAAACGCATTTTTTCTATGCATTTTTTTCGAAACTTTATGTTCGAAACAATGCCTGGATACCCCATTAACATATCCTCTGCCATCCTCTATGGTTATAGCGACTGCCACCCTTTACTCCAAGCCATCTTCTTCTGCCTCCTCGGTAGCACAACGCCCAAGTAATGAGGATAGGATCATAGAGGCAGTGGGCAAGATGGTCTTTTCAATTAAGTTAAGCAAATACAGAGGTTATTTTAGCTGCAGCTAATTTGAATCTTTGGAAAAAATTGTCAGAATTCGAACAGTAAATTCCAACAGACAAACTCGATTACTTCAAGAGTGGTTTGACAGATGCTAGAATAGTGGCAAAATATTTACTTGTATCTGCTGCACATAATGTAGACACCTCGGCCAAAAGAATTGGAGTACATACTTGTCATCGGGCATGGCTACATGCCACAAGGTTCACTAACGACATACAAGAGAACGTCTTAGATCTCCCCTTAGATGGTGAGAACTTTTCCATAATTCTACGGATGACAAACGGATAACAAGGAAATCAAGTACTTTAACAGCAAGGTCTTTGTCAGTTTTAAGTAAACCCCTGAACTTGAAATCCCCTTTATCACAGAGACCTGACCACTCCTTTCTGGTATTTCAGGGCTTTCAGTACAGAATGTCCAGGCAATCAAATCATTCAACCAATGTAAAGCAATGGACACAACAGAACACCGCAGGTAGAGACTCCTTCTCCAACTCAGCTTCCTCAACAGGAACATCCTCTTCATCACCACTAAGACAACATCTAAGTGATGGTGAAGATTCCATGGAGTCGCATTATTTATCATCTGGATGGAATCATGGGTCCTTTTAATTGCTCGCAAAGGCTTAAACATATCTATGCCCCTCATTCCTACGTTCCGTCCCCTTTTCTCTAAAATGGATGCCCAGCTGTATGGGAAGAGATTGGGAAAATTCTTTCAATTAAGGCAATAGAAGTACCATTGACAAAGAGACTCTTCACAAAGCCCAAACCCAAGCAGACTGGCCTGGGCACTATACTAGAACTGTTGTATTTCAAACGTTACCTTCCCTAAAGAGAATTCAAGATGATCTCTCCCGCACAGATTTGATCTTCTATTCAGCAATGAGATAGAATCTGCAGTGGATCTGATGGTTGCATATATCCATATTCCCATATTCCCATTTAGCCTCCTCATTGCAAATTCCTACATTTCCCAATCAGAGTCTCTCTTCTAGTACTGTGTTTAAGATTTGCTTCTAGAGTCTTTACGAAGATGATGTCAGCGGTTGCAGCCTTCCTCAGACTTCAAGGAGTTCATGTGTATCCATATTTGGGCAATTGGCTCCTGGGACCGCATTGTATGTGTCTGTGGACTCCTCTCTAAATCTTGATTTATTTGCTTTGCCACATAGGCCTCTCAGTAAACTGGTTGAAATTTTCCATGATGGTCTCCCAGGATCTGATTTTCACAGTGCTTCATTGGAATACCGAGTTGGCTAGGGTGTTTGTCACAACTGAGAGATTGCCATACCCACATCATTATTCTCCAAACAACTCAGATGATCTCCTGGTGATTTCAGAGACTCTTGCGAGGCTCAAGAAGAAAAGGACACACATAGGTTTGAGACAGGCCCGGTCCCAAGCTTCCGACCTGTAGTCTTGCTCAGTCCCTGTGACAGCAGACATGAGACAAGACCGATATGGTGGTCGTACTTGGAGAATCTAGCTGGGGGTGCTCCTTTCTCAGAGCCTGGCCCTCACATTACTATTACAACAGACTCCTCTTCTTTGGTTTGGGGCGACATTGGGCCTTTTGAAGGTGTTCAATCTTTGGAGGAGGGCACATATACTTCTCCTGCAATTGTAAGTACTTTTCCTGGCACTCAAAGCCTTCCAACAAAAAATATTGTGAAGAAGACGTGTTGGAACAAAATCTTACCCCCTCATCTTGCTGGCGGTAATGATTTGGTAATGGTTTAGTCCCTTCTCTGTTTTTATTGTTTGTGGCAGACACCTCCACAGTGTAAAGTCAAAGTCTTTCTTTGTTGCTGTTGATGTAATCCTTAGGCCACCTTGGGGCCAACTCTTCTCAGTACTATAGTTGGTGGTTGAGGTGATCTTTATTCCTCCTTGGTGGCCAATACTTCTCAGTACTATGGCCAGTTGTGGAACGTATCTGTATGCCTCCTTTGGGCCATCTCTTCTCGGCTCTTCTTTGTCTGGGTTATATTGATAACAAGGATCAAATACTGAAGAAACCTAACCATAACAGACAGTGTTTTCAGAGGTTTCTACCAGGGATCTAGTCCCAAGAGAAAAGGGGTTAGAGAGTTCCTTAACGGAATGAGAGTCTTATCCCAATGATGGGAGTCTGCCCCTGTGAGGTCCTCCTGCTTTTTACCACTCCTAGGGCGACTTTCAGGTAGCAGCCTCACCTCCCTAGCCTCACAGGGAAGGGCTCCCCCATGGGGAGAAGTGATGTGATGCAATGAACCGTCAAATAGCTTAGTGTAAAAGCAAGGGGCATAATTTTAGTCACTGGAGTCTAGAAAAGGAGATAAATCCTTTGTCAGCTTCTTTAGATCAGATTTGTTCTTTCATTTCAGAACACACAGCTACAGGGATTTATCTTTCTGCCTTGGGAGTATATTTAAGTTCGCAAAGCAATTCCGTTTTTTGACAAGCCTGCTATTGAAATTCCATTTTGATGCCGTTTTGTTACTTTTATCCTCCTGTTAAATCCCCTCATGTTAAATGGGATTGTAATTTTGTTCTCAGAGCAATATCTCTTAGACCTTTCAAACCAATGGCCACAACTGATATTAAGTTGGTCTCATGGAAGGTCGCTTTCCACATGTCTATCACGTCTGCAAGAAGGGTTAGTGAGTCTCAGGCTCTTTGCGCTAAGCAACCTTTTACAACCGTTTATCGGGATAAAGTTGTCCTTTGGACGCGTCCATTCTTTTTGCCGAAGCTAGTTACATATCAGCTAAGACATTTCCTACCAGTATTCTTCCTTAAAACTATCACTAAGAGAGGTGCTCAGGATATTAAAGTCACCATTTCCAGGTGTATCATTTCCTGCATCATGGAAGCAGTCTCTATTCATGGTTTTCCAGCAATCGAAAGGCCTTCACACTCCCCTAGTAGGGGCAAAGACAGCTTCTGTCACTTTTTCAAAATATGCCCACTGGGAGTCCATTGAAAAGCAGCTCCATGGGCTTCTCTGTAGGACTTCTGCAAATACTAATGAGTTAACTTGACTTAACTTGAGTTTGGACAGGTGAATCTCAAAAATCATTTTAAATAACAAGGGATTAGGACCCTACACCCAATTATCGTGTTCCAGTGCTTGATACTCTCCCATAAATTTTGAGGAAAGGGGACGGATCGTAGGAGTAAGAAAATGGTACTCACTGTAGTGACTAACATACTCCTAGTCCAGAGTCCTCTTTCCTCTATCCATCCACCCACCTTCCCCTCTTAAAATATCTTTGGTTGCTAGTATATCACCAACCTTGGTGATACGAGGGGTCAGAGATGTAGGGTCAACAACTTTGTGAAGATTTTTCAGCCTATGCCATTTTATTAACTTAAAAGCGTGGATAAATGCCTCACTATCCCTACCCTGAAGAGGATTTCCCTGCCTAAAATAAACTAAAGGGAAAGGTTTCTGTCCCTCACACTTGTACATACACAATTCAAATAGGTAATGTATGGCAAATCAAAATAGACAAATATAGCAGTTAGATCCACAATCTGATAACTGCTTCTCCTTGTCTGTCGTTTCGATGGAAATTTGATCAGTAATGTGTATCATAGCAGTCGTGTACTGGATATAGGAGCGCATAGACGTTATGAAAGGCCGTAAGAAGGAATCAGCGTAAATAGAGAGGGGTTCTAACAGCGACCCAATTGCCGACACAATGTGTCTGCCCGGGGGTGTTAAAGCATTTTGTATGCACTTTCGGGAGTACGTAGAAAGCAGGGGTAGTGGGGTTCGGTTTAGTCAGGAATGCCAATTCATCTTTGCAGATCCACTTTTGATCTATTGCATGTTTCATAAGACTGGCTATTTCCTCCGTAAGTGCCATCGTGGGGTTCCCCGGCAGTCTTCTATAGGGTTTAATATCTCCTAATTGTTTATTGACTTCCTGTTCATATGATGCTGTGTCCCAAAGTACAATACCTCCACCTTTATCGGCGGATTTGATCTTAAAAGAAGGGTTAACCTCAAGTTGCCTCGAAGCAGTGCGTTCTATACTTGACAGGTTATCCTTTTGTTGATTTTTGGTTTTAAATAAATTTTGAATATCTCGCTGGATCTTATTTTCGAATGTAAGTATTTCTGGTGACACCATCATGGTGGATGGTAGGAAGTTGGAGGGTAATTTAAGACCCGATGTATTTCGTTGTTCTGGGTTCCTGGGTTCCCTATTTTGGCATTATGGAAGAAGTACTTTAGTCTTAGTGTTCTGCAAAAATTCTTAATTTCAATTTCCGTATCGAAGGAGTTTGCAATCTTCGTCGGAACAAATGACAAGCCCTTGCTCAATACATTAATTTCAGTGGGGCTAAGTGTGTGTGAACTCAGGTTGAAGATTGGAATTACCAATTCGGCTGTGGGGGTTGCCACTGGTGCGTGCACATTTTGTGGTTGCCCCACTGCTTGGTCCTGCCTCGTCTGGCCTGGCCCCGAAAAAAAAGGGAATGGTGGTAGACCTCCTGATGCAGTGACTCTTCCACTGGCTGATGGTTGTCCAGAGGAGGAGTCAGAGTCGCTGCTGTTCGAGGAGTTCGAAAAGGTCACATATTTGTTCTTTCTAGGTCTGTTGTTTTGAGGACCTCTAAAAGAGTTGGGGTTGGTGTTTTGTTGTTAAAAAAAACCCTTGTACTAAGTATGGATATGTTACTTCCTCTTTATAGTTGAAGATGTCTTTTTTCAACTTCCAGATCTTTTTTTTCTAGTGTGAAGGTTTTAAACTTTTTCATCTCCTCCTCAATTTTTTCCAATATGATTTTTGTCTCTGGGATGGCAGATTCCTCCTGGATCTTTTTTCTAGTATCGACAGGTCTTCTTTTTGTTTATTAGCCTCTTCTTCTTCTGTTTCTATTACTGCAATAACCCAGTCATGGGAGCATTTGTTGGCAACGCCACTTAAGGTTCCCATGAACTTTGGGTTATCTAGGAAGACACGAGGTACATTTTTCACCTGCAATCCTTCCGGGATCACACCAGCTTTTAGATATTCTACCATAAGCTGGCCGTGTGACTCCGTCCTAATCAGATTTTTCTTTTTTTGAGCAAGTAGATCCAGGTCATTTGGATTGTTTGGAGTGTTTGCTGGGGTAGGGGCTATTGCTGGTTGGCCTAGAATGGATGGTAATTCTAGGCATTTTTTGTATCATTCATCGGAGAATGAGAAGTACTTCACATTCTCCATCTTGGATTCTGAACCCTACCAACCAAAGGGGTTGTCCTAAAGTAGTAAATGGGTTGAG
Organism: Ambystoma mexicanum; assembly: GCF_040938575.1. Taxonomy (NCBI): domain Eukaryota; kingdom Metazoa; phylum Chordata; class Amphibia; order Caudata; family Ambystomatidae; genus Ambystoma; species Ambystoma mexicanum. Next base: position 241,326,070 of record NC_090926.1, on the reverse strand, counting down.
CACAATAACTTATTTCCTCTTTTTCTTTGGTAAGCGGGCAAGGGTATGTGAGGAGTATACAGTAAACACAAGCAACAAATATACCACCTGCTACCCAACTTCCCTACACACTGTCAGAAAAGTGAGAGTGCTTGTAAGTAATTGTTATATACACTTAGTTGCATAGATCATGTAAACATAGGTATTAGCAAGAAAACAATCTTTAGTGGGGTTCGGTTTAGTCAGGAATGCCAATTCATCTTTGCAGATCCACTTTTGATCTATTGCATGTTTCATAAGACTGGCTATTTCCTCCGTAAGGGGGTTCCCCGGAAGTCTTCTATAGGATTTAATATCTCCTAATTGTGTATTGACTTCCTGTTCATGTGATATAAGAAAGGATGTCATGTTTTCTAAAATCACCTTGATACTAACATCACAATTGCCGGAATAGACAACATTAGAGTCAGATTTGCAAACTAGGTGCTTTTTACTACATCTTAGTTAAATGTACAAGACTGAGGTCTTGACCAAAACTGTGAAACATGTTAAGAGAACGCTGACTTATGATTATTAGTTTTGTATTTGTGTTGTATTTGTTTTTTAGCTAGACCACCTGTGTATGAGTTTGACAGATGGTGGTTATAACGATTTGAAAATGTATTTCTTGCTAATACCTATGTTTACGTGATCTATGCAACTAAGTGTATATAACAATCACTTACAAGCACTCTCACCTTTCTGACAGTGTGTAGGGAAGTTGGGTAGCAAGTGGTATATTTGTTGCTTGTGTTTACTTCAAGAGAGAGGGTCCTTAGCAATCCAGGAGAGGGAGATATTGCGTGAAGATGAAACCTGCTAACTGCTCCACCGGCCGGGTCGTTGTAAACTTGAAAAGTTGGAAAGTTGCCCCTGTGGAACGTGTTCAAATTGATGGCATTAAGAAAACATTGCCAGTGTAAAACTGGCAGCATGAACAAAATTACGGAATACTTCAGGAAATTGGGTCCGACCACTAGTACAGACCAGCTGTTGCTAGAACTTGGAGATCCAAGACAACTAACTTCCTCTTTATAAGTGATCAGAGTGCTACAATTAGCTCCCCAGGATGATATGGTCCAAAGCCTGCCTTGGGAAGTGATGACTGTAGCAGAACCACCTGCACTTGATGCAGTGGAAGACCAATTCTCCTTCCTAACAAAACAATTAAATAGTGGCTTAGATATACCGACTTGGAAGACCCAGGGCAAAGCCCTGTTGTTAGGAAAGATTTCCATTCCATGTGTAATTTTCCCTCCAATTGTGTACCCCCCAATGTTTTGCTTTGTTTAAACACCATAGTCTGACTTTACCAGAGGAGCACAGCCTTCTGCTGCACTCCCCTGGGCTTTTTCGCTCACTTCTTACGGGGAAACTGACATGCCCTTAAAGACAGTCAGTACTGGGAGACTTTGTCTCTCTTAGTCCTTGGCAATGTTGCTACTTTTCTGCAACATGTTGCATGTGCACAAAGTACCTTACAGTACAGTGACTTGGGTCTTCCTGTAATTTCTAAAGGTCCTTGATACTCTCGAAGGATTTTTTAGGAGAAGTGCAGATGTGCCTTGGACAGGGCTGGTGGAAGCTTATCTTTTAGTGAATTTTTAACACTTTCCTGCCAGGTAAACCACGTTTACCGCGTTTGGCACGGTTAGGTGGCCTGGCACAAAAATGGCCATGCCACAAGGTTCTTTGTCCTGTCCTTTGGCCACCTTGCTCCTTCACCTTCCCCAGGTCGAGCCGACCCGGATCAGTCCTTATTTGGGCAAGCATTTTCCCGCAAAGTGCCAAGCTTTTGCAGGCTTCTGCGTACCTTGCGTGTGCACCCCCAGGATGTGGGCTGGACCGTCTAGTTCCAATACACACCTGGGTGCCAGAGAGTCTGGTGTGCTGTGAATGCCTGGGAGCACTGTGGTCCATGATTGGTCCACGTATGATATACCTGTAAGTGAGCAGATCTCCCATTGGGTCCTCTTCGCTTTGGCACAAAGGAGATTTTGGATAAGAGAGGGCTACAAACACCCACACCATGTCGATCTCTGGAGTTCTCACTGAACGAAGGATAGGATCCAAGTATCCTGAAACTAATGCAAAAAAGGTAGCATGCGCCCATGTCTCGAAAGAACATGGCATGATAACCTGTTCTGTGGTTTTTACCCACTGTAACTAAGAAGCCGAGTTGAGGAACGCTGGTGACCCACTGGAAGGTTTGGCACCCTGAGCCTGCTGTCGTCCCGTGGGACCACTCTATCTGGTCATCCTAGAAGGTCTGCGAAGTCGCTTCGACCCATTGGAATCATGGGACCAACTATTCTCGGCACCTTCATCAGAACCTGTGAGTAAGCCTTCTTGGAAGTGCCCCTGGGACAACCAGTGAGCTGACCAGCTTATGCAGGACCTTTGCTCTGTCACCGCCGCGTTTCGAGGAGGCCCTTGAAACTTGGTACATTGCAAGCTCTGTGTTCACGGCACTCTCACACCGAATTTCGTACACTTGGCGTTCCCAGGTGTTGAGTAAAGTGAGTGCGCTCGAACCGAAGTATGAGAATGCATTACTTACCGTAAAAGCATTTCTGATGGTTGTATCTGCTTAGATTCACATGCTGTGCATAGGTCCGACATCCAGTGGTCACTGCGGAGTATTGCATTTTATTTTTCGTAGTCGAAAAGGGGACGTCGACAAGGCGTGTCTGTAACACTATCCCTATAGTGACGTGCGTCGTACCCACAATCCCTCACGCGTCGAGGTCCCTCTGTTTGTATTTTCTGCCCTGAGGGAGCCTTCTAGATGTGAGTGAGTACAGAAAAGAGAGAGAAATATAGAAAGGGATGTCTATGTTCCTTCCATCCGAACGGGGAGGAAGGGTGGGCGCATGTGAATCTAAGCAGATACAACCATCAGAAATGCTTTTACGGTAAGTAATGCATTCTCTTCTGATGTTTGTTAATCTGCTTAGAATCACATGCTGTGCATAGACTAGCGAGCAGTACCCAGAGTTGGCGGTGGGTTAAGAGAAGGAACAGTAGAGAAAAGATGTCTTAATACTGCCTGTCCCACCTGGGAGTCACATCTAGAGTGTGCATCTAGACAGTAGTGTTTTGTAAAGGTGTGCACAGAACTCCAGGTAGCCGCTTTGCAGATGGACTCAAGGGGAACATTTGCAATGAACGCTATGGAAGCCCCAGTGCCTCGAGTGGAATGTGCTCTTGGCTTGAAGGGTAGTTCTCTCTTAGCAAGAGTGTAACAGAGAGTGATGCATTGAACAATCCATCTAGATACAGTGGACTTTGAAACAGCATCTCCTTCTCTTCCTGCTGCCATCGAGACAAAGAACTGATTAGTCTTTCTCAGTGGTCTGGTTCTTTCCATGTAGAACATGACGGCTCTGCGTACATCTAGTGTATGCAGACTTTTTTCTCCCAAGCTGGAAGGGTTTTGAAAGAACGTTGGTAGTTCTATTGACTGGTTTACATGAAATTTCGAGATGAATTTTGGTGCAAACCTTGGGTGTGTGCGTAGAACCACCTTATCCTTGTGAACTGTTACGAAGGGGTCTAGTACAGAAAGAGCCTGTAGTTCACTTACTCTCCTAATGGAGGTGATAGCTATTAGGAAAGCAGTCTTAAGAGTGAGGTCTTTAAGAGTTGCCTTGTGCATGGGTTCGAAAGGAGGGCCCATGAGTCTAGAAAGTACCACATTTAAGTCCCATCCGGGTGCTGGGTTAGCTATCGGAGGGTGTATTCTTTTTACCCCCTCCATGAAGGCCTTGATAACTGGTATCTTCCACCACGACACTTTAAGTTGGGAAGTGGTGTATGCAGAAAGTGCCGCTAGGTGGACTTTAATGGAATTGAAGACTAGACCTGAATCCAGTAAATGGGTCAAGTACAGAACAATGTTAGTGGGAGAGCAGTCAACCGGGTTGATGCTCTTACCTGTACCCCAGATGACAAATATTTTCCACTTGCTAGAATAGCAGTGGCAAATATTAGGTTTTCTGGCTTCCCTGAGGATGTCCATACATCTCTGCGGGAGTTGTAAATGTCCAAATTCTATGATCTCAGGAGCCAGGCTGCTAAGTTCATGGTCTGAGGGCATGGATGCAGAGTCCTGCCCTTGTCCTGTGACAGCATGTTGTACGGGCAGGGAAGTTTCACTGGGGGAGATAGGGACATCTCCATCAAGTGAGCGAACCATGGCTGCCGGGCCCACATTGGGGCCACTAGTATCATGGTAACCTGCTCCTGGTGCATCTTGTGCACCACTTTGTTGAGAAGGGGAGTCGGGGGAAAGGCGTAAACAAATTTCCCTGACCATTGAATCGACAGACTGTTCCCCTTGGACTGGTTCTGGGGGTACCTGGAGGCGTAACTTTGGCATTGTGAGTTCTCCATAGTTGCAAACAGGTCTATTTCCGGGAATCCCCATTGCGTGAAGACGTCTAAGAAGATGTCTTTGTGCAATAGCCTTTCGTAATCTTCGGGCAGGGGGAAGTCTCTGCTGAGTTTGTCTGCTAGCAGATTGAGTTCCCCTGGTACATGTTGTGATAGTAGGAACATGTTGTGTTTGAGAGCCCACTTCCATATATTCTGGGACAGCTTGGACAGTCCTGGAGAGTGAGTGCCCCCTTGCTTGTTGAGGTAGTACATGGCTGTGGTGCTGTCTGTGAGGACCATCACTGTCTTTCCTTGTAGGTGTTCCTGAAAGGCTTTCAGTGCTTTGAACACCGCTAGTAGTTCCAGCAGGTTTATATACTTGGATGCTAAGCTTGGAGTCCACGCTCCGTGAGCAGTCTGATGGGATAGGTGAGCCCCCCATCCTGTGAGGGATGCGTCTGTGGTTAGAGTGGCTTCCACTGCGGGTGTGGCAAAAGTCTTCCCTAATAACAGGTTTTCTTTTGTCCACCACCGTAGCGAGAGAACCAAGGCCTGTGAGACTACCACTAGATCGTCCCATTGTGCGCTGGCCTGACACCACTGGCTGTAGAGCCACTCTTGCATTGGGCGCATGCGCAGGCGAGCGTGAGGTACCATATAAATACATGACGCCATCATCCCTAGCAAGCGCATTGCCTTGCGTACCGCCCCCTCTCGACCTGCCACATAATGGGGGATCTGAAACAGCATGTTTTGGACCCTCTCGTTGGAGGGGAAGACGAGGCCGTCCTTTGTTTGAATTAGAGCCCCTAGGAATTGTTTGACTTGGCTGGGGTCTAAGCTGGACTTCTTTTCGTTGATGGAGAAGCCCAGTTGGGACAAAAGGTCTACGGTCTTTTGGGTATTGGAGAAGCATGTTTCGTAAGAATCCCCTGTTATGAGCCAGTCGTCGAGGTAAGGGTATACCGGGATGGATAACCTGCATAGGTGGGCCGCTGCCACTGCCAGTACTTTCGTGAATACCCTTGGTGCAGATGCTATCCCGAAGGGTAGTACTCTGAACTGGTAGTGCTTGTTCTCTATCTTGAACCTGAGGTATTTTCTGTGCGCTGGCAACATTAAAATATGAAAGTATGCATCTTTCATGTCTAGTGTTGTCATGTAATCCCCTTGTGATAACAGTGGGATTACTTCCTGCAAGGTCACCATACGAAACTTTTGGGGTTTGACAAACCTGTTCGCTGGGCGCAGATCTAATACAGGGCGCATGGTTAAGTCCTTTTTGGGTACAAGGAAGTACACTGAATAAATACCTTCTGTTACCTGAGATAGGGGGACAGCCTCTATAGCTTCTTTTTTTCAGTAGCTCTTCTACTTCTTGAAGAAGAATGGTGAGGTGTTCCGGTGTCATGCGTCGGTTCCGTGGGGGTCTGTACTTCGGGGAACCGTTGAATTTGATGCAGTATCCGTGGGCTATGGTGGATAAAACCCAGCGGTCTGACGATATTTCCTCCCATCTGATAGGAACGATGTTAGCCGGCCCCCGACCGGTGATGCATGGGAGGGGACCCGAATCTTCGGGTCATTTGTTGGTATTGGTCGTGGAACCTTTGGGGCTGGAGCCGCGACCTCTTCCTTTGCCACGCCGTTGGCCTCTTTGACTGAATTGGTTGTTACCCTGGTTAGAGGGCCAGTTGGTAGCAGAGTAAAATTGCTGTTGGTTTTGCTGGCGTTGGCCACGAAAGGAGCGTCTATTGCCATAGCCGCGTCTGTTAGGGGGCCTAGAAATTTGGTCAAGAGTCTTGATGGTATCAAATTCCTTCTTCGCATGTTCTAGGGCCTCATCAACTGCTTTCCCAAACAGGTGTGTTTGTTCTATGGGCTTATTTATCAGGGAAGCCTGGGTTTCCTGCTTAAATCCCGAATTGCGCAGCCAGACATGGCGTTTGAGAAGTATTCCCTGAACCAGGGAACGGCCAGCCGTCTCTGCGGCATCTAAGGAGTTCTTTACGATGCCCTGGTTTACAAGAGTTCCCTCTGAGATGATATCTAACAGGTGTGAACGCAGGGGTTCTGGTGCGTCCTCTGCTTCGCTGCGCAGCTTGCTCCACTGTGCATCTGCGTAGCTAGCTAGTAGGGAATTGTTATTCGCAATCCTAGTTGAGAAGGCTGCGGAGGTCGTGATTCTCTTCCCAAGTGCATAGAGCTTCTTGCCCTCTTTGTCAGGTGGTGCCTCACTAGTGGATAGTGGTACCCCCGCTCTTTTTCTTGTATTAGTAACTACAAGGGAGTCCGGAATAGAATGTCCTCTGATGTACAAGGGGTCAGAGGACGAAGGGCTGAAGAGCTTTTCTATCCGAGGGTTGACCCCTCTGACTAATGCAGGATTGGAAAGGGAAGGAGTTATTCTTCTCTTTATGGAAGCCAGGAGCAGAATAGACTGACTAACAGGGGCTTTTTCTTTAATAACTTTTTCTACAAAGTCTATGTCAGGAAGAGTTTCCCCTGTGTCTATTTCAAAATGCGCTGCTGCCTTGCGCAATAGTGCATTAAGGGAAGGTTGGTCATCTATGGGAGAGGTGTTTCCAATAGGTGAATCCTTGGGAGGAGAAGGGTGAAAGGCATCAGGGTCTGAGTGCACAGATGGGGATTGCCAAGGCTGCACTGATGGGGATTGCCAGGGCTGCAAGGTGGCTGTATCTTCTTCAAAAACTCCTGCAGTAGTGTAAGGATCTTCTTCAAGCCCCTCTTCCTCATGTTCTTCCTCTCCACCCAACCCCTCCTCATCTTCTTGGAGGTATTGCTCCTCTTCAGTGAGGTTATATACGTCTGTAGAAAGGGGAAACAGTCTAGGGATCTTGACCCTAGGGTCATCCTGGGGCCATTCTCCTGGTCTTTTGTGTGTGGGTGGGTTTTGGCTTCCCAAAAACCTTTCCATTTTTTCCATACAAGAATGGAGTCTTTCAAGGGTCTCATGGGGGACCCCTGAATAGTCTAGAGGGGGGAAATCAGTGTTTTCGCCTTCCAAACGCTTAGAACGCTCCCACAACGTCGACGAAAGGTTTCCCTCGCCCTCAGAAAAGCCCTCCGGTAGTTCAGAAGTGCCCTTAGATGAAGGGGGCAGTTCTTGGCTACTCTTGTGCTTTTTCGGCGTTTCTATAGCTTTTGGTGCGGTATTCGACGTCTGTTTCGTCGTCCGCCTACGTTTGTCTTCGGAAACAATTCTCGCCAGGCTCTCGACAACGAGTTCGTCGGTAGAGGGCTCTGGTATCGACGTTGCCTGCGTTACGCGTTGTTTCTCGACGGCCGCTCTATGGAGCGTTACGTCGGATGTTTTTGAGGTAGCGCCCGTGTTTGATGAAAGCCCAATCGCTGGTCGCGGCTGCGTTTGCGGGTGGGGCTTGAGACCCTTACGGTCTGAGGTAGACGCCGGAGTGCCCTGCGTCCCCTTCGGCGCTGATGGATCCTTCGTCTTCAACGAAGAAGATCCGTGGGTTGTGTGCTTAGGCCTATGGGGTCTATGTGCGTCCTTGTCGCCGGGGTGTTCATCCCCATAAGCAGGGCGTGAGCCGAGCCCGTCGGGGCCGGGGACGGACGTCGAGGAGCGCGAGCGCTCCTTCTGGGGGTTAATGACTTCCGTAACGGACGTCGAGTTATCACCCTCCTCGTCACTTTCTGTAACAGCGGCGGCGGGTGAGGAAACTGACTTCGACATAGCGTAGTCCGCCCACCTCTAAACTTTCCGTTCTTTAAGAGTTCTTGGTTTCAAGAGCTTACAGGCCGCGCAGCTGTCCTCCTTATGATCGAGGGGCAAGCAACGATTACAGAGCTTGTGTTTATCCTTCCAAGTGTATGTGCCCCTACAGCGTGGACAAAACTTAAAAGGTGTCCTCTCCATAGCTGAGGCAATAATAACTGGTGATAACAACCCCAAGGGAAAGATAGGGGAGAAAGAAAGACATTCTCAAAGAGAAGATAAAAGTTCGAACCCCCACTCTCCCTACTGTATGTTGGCCGTCGAGGCCAGGCCACGTGTTCGGCAGCGCCGAAGGATCCCTTCCGTCTCCTCCCCTCCGTCGAAAACCTGTTCGGCGGAGAAACAGCTTCACAGCTAACGTCGAGTGGAGGGATCTTTAAGAATATAATAAGTATAATTAAGGACCGAGGTCCGTAGTAAATATTTTGCAATGTCTCTCTAGGAGCTCCGCGTAAGGCGACCAGAAGCTGGGCGGAAAAAAACAATCTGAGGGACCTCGACGCGTGAGGGATTGTGGGTACGACGCACGTCACTATAGGGATAGTGTTACAGACACGCCTTGTCGACGTCCCCTTTTCGACTACAAAAAACAAAATGCAATACTCCGCAGTGACCACTGGATGTCGGACCTATGCACGGCATGTGATTCTAAGCAGAGTAACAAACATCAGAAACACGGTTACCGTGTCGCCCAGCCGTGGTGACGAACTTTGCAAGTTCATTGCAGCTGTGATGCTCTGTGCCCTGAAGCCTGCTACAGAGGAACTGGCTTGATCCATCCACCATGAGCAGAGAAATCGCCACTGTCCCGTTTGGGAACCAACGATGTATCTTCGTCGCGGAAAGATGGAGAGCCGCGGCATTGCCGCATTTGAACCTGCAACCAAAGTGGACTTGACTGCCGAAGTTTGGTCCGGAGTGCGCCGGGGGTCAGTGAGTAATTGCAACCCTTACAGGTGGCCCCTAGTGCATCCATCCATTTTTACACATGAGTTGCCCCTGAGGACCCCTCTCCTTTCCACTGTTAGTGCGAACTAGCGAACCATTCCCGAACTCTGGAACCTGCTCTGCCCTGTTGGGAGACCCTCCACGAATAGTGGGAACTTATTCTGCATCACCTCACCCACCTTCCTGAGCTGTTACAGACCTTTGAAGAGACCCTGGTTTGCCCATCTGCATTACCGCGTGCGCCAGCATTGCAAGTACATTTGAGCAATAGGCTCCACTCTTCTCAGGGAATGGACTGCCTTTCAGTTAGGATTGTGTTTCATGCAGAAGGGACAAAAGACTATTTGCACTGCCTGTTTCCTTCCCCTTTTAGGTTGTGGACCCATTTCGTGCATTAACCCTTTAGACCCCATTGGTCTTGTATATAAGTATATTGATAGGATTGTGTTGGCTTAGAAGTATTACTGTGATTTTATTTGTGTGTTGAAACTCAAAGGCCTTGAAATATAGTATTTGTATTTTTTATATATCTACACCTGACTGGGAGTGATTTGTAAGTGTCCTTTACTCTGTGTGCTCATTGAAGTCTTTCAGGCACCCTCACCCCTCCCAAGACCTAGTCTTGACCGCCGCCAATACTACCTTGATTGATCTGGCTTCTCCAGAAGGTTTCCCTGTTCCAAGAAACTAGGCTGGCCTTCTGGACCTCTGCCCACCAGGTCAGAGTTCAGAAATCCGTCTTAACAAATTGGTGTACAGCAGTGGGATAGGACTGAAGGTATCCAGTGTTGCATACTAGTGAAGGCATTTCAGATTACCCGTACCCAGGACACATAGTCACTTTGTAGTGATAACTGTAAAAGGCCACAAACCTATCTAATATAATGGAAACAAGTACCTTTATAACCTTAAATGCTTCTAGATCAGAAACATTGAGAAAGATGTGTACTGAGAGAGGTTTACCTCCTCAAGGTACAAAATTGGAAATGATTCAGAAAAACATGGAATGGCAAGAATTGCAACTCAGTGCCACAGCCTCCGATGAGAGTGCAGACTTGGCGGGGCTGCTCCCACTGACATAACTGACAGTTCTGTCGCTGCTCTCATCCATGGTGCCCATGAGGATGTGGATGGTGTAATGTCCAATGTTTCCTCTGCAAGCTCTGATGCTGAGGCCATGCTGGAATTCAAGAAGCAAGAGCTGTTGTTTAGGCATAAGGAGCTTGACTTCCACATGGCTAAACTGAAGATATAGCAGGAGTAAAAACAGAAGGACAGGGATCACCAGTTGGAACTAGCCAAGCTTCAAGTTTCAAATGGATCCAAGGGATATGGACATGGATCTGGGTCCTCCTCTCATCCCAAATTTCCTAAAGATCTGCTCAGTGTGTATGATGAGAAGAATGAATGACATTATCGACTGGTGGAATGCATTTGAGTATGCATGTGAAGTTCTGGAGTTTGCAAATGCTGATAAGATTGCACGGCTACTCAGCTGACTACCCCATTCTGGCTGTAGTGCTATTATGGAAATGTCAAAAGCTGAAAGAGTAGATTTTGCAATGTCATCTTAAAGTTTGAGAAGACTCCTGCCCAATACTTGGAGAGGTTTAGAGAATACAAAAAGAAAGGAAGTACTTGGGTGTCATATGTGACTGATTCTTTAAAGAACTTGAGTGGCTGAGTTGAAAGCTACAAGGTCTCCACCTATGAGGGTATGATATGTCTTGTCATGCTGGAACATATTTTTGCATCTTGTTCCCCTGAGCTTAAGCAGCATTTGGCAGATTCAAAGGAGTAAGATCCTAAGAAGCTGGCCATAGCAGCAGATTTGTGGGTGTCAAAAGTCAGATAAGGAGGGTGGGGGATCTGATAAAACATCCTCCCAAAAGAGCCACAAAAAGAAATCTAAGGGTAAGTCACAAGAGGACACACAGGGTAGTGGAGGTTACCCTCCAAAACAGAACTCTGGTTACAGTAAGCCTCCTTATGTCCCAAGACCCAGTGGATCTTGTGTGGCTTGTGCAGCAAGTAACCATGTGAAGGGGGACCCCAGATGTAAGGTCAAAACCTTGGGGGCCACTCTGCTAATCTGGCCTTCTCCTCTTATGAGGAAGAAGAGATTACAGGGGCATCCTTCTCCTCAGACTCCTTCCCCAGCGGGATAGATTCTGAGGTCGTTTTAGTTTCCCTGGGTTCCTGGGAGCCTAAAGTCTCAGAGGCTTATGCTATGATTCCTGATAATACCAAGCACTACTTTAAGGACAGTGTGCTGATTAATGGAATAGATACTCCTGCCCTTAGGGATAAGAGGTGCAGCAGAACAGTAGTGGAATCTACCTTAGTAGACTCAGAGGAACTTGCCAGAGCTACTCTGTTACCCACTAAATTGGCTGATGGCCCACCTCTCAAGTTCCCAGTTATGCCTGCAAATCTTACTATATATGGTACAGTAATCAGGATTCCAGTGAGCATTCAGAGAGATGTCCCATGAAAGGTCTTGCTGGAGAATGATCTCAAAGCTTTAGGGCTTGTGGGAGACACAGCAAAGATACCCTGCACAAGGTCCCAAACAAGGGCTGCCCTGGCCAAGACCATTGCAAAGCCCAAGCCAAAGGGGAAACCCAAGGATAAAGGAGTCAAGAAAGACAACAGAAGGAAATAAAATATCCCCCCTAACTCACCTACCACTGAGCTGGAGGTAGTTGGTCAAACACCCGGACCTGACCAGGTCGAGGTATTACCTGAGGTGTTTGATCCCACAGACCATCCTGAACTACAAGACTTGTTAGTAGAAGGTGGTCCTGACAGGATGGAATTCAGTAAGGACCAACGTGAGTGCCCATCTCTGGAAGGCCTAAGGAGACAGGCCTACTCCCAGCTTGAAAGTGAGGCCCCTGGGAAGCATAGGATTTATTGGGAAGGTGGGCTCCTCTACAGTGAGCCTACAGAGTCTACAGAAGGAGACCATAGGAGGTTGGTGGTTCCCCTACTGTAAGACCCTTCACCCTTCCTCTTGCAGTTGGCACATATTGTGCCCCTTGCTGGTCATCTTGGCATCAAGGGAACCAAGCAAAGGTTATCCATGCATTTCTACTGGCCCAGGATTGGGGTGCAAGTAGAAAGTCACTGCAGGAGTTGTGCCACCTGCCAGTTATCTGGAAAATGTGGCACAACAATCCAAGCTCCATTGGTACCACTCCCAGTTGTGGGGGTACTATTTGAGAGGGTAGGGATCAACATTGTTGGTTCCCTTGACCCCCAAACATCCTCAGGCAATAGGTTTATCCTGATGCTGGTCGACCATGCCACCAGGTATCCTGAGGCCATCCCATTGAAGACTGTGACTGCCAAGTCAGTTGCAAAAGCTTTACTTGGCATATTTACTAGAGTTGGCTTCCCTAAAGAAGTTATGTCCGATAGGGGCAGCAACTTCATGTCAAAGTATATGCAGTCTATGTGGAAGGAATGTGGTGTCACCTATAAATGTTCATCCGCATACCACCCACAAACCAATGGTCCCGTTGAAAGGTTTAACAGAACCTTAAAGAGCATGATTGGGGCTCTGGAAGTGCTCCAAAGAAGAAAATGGGATCTTCTACTGCCATGCTTACTGTTTGCCTACAGAGAGATACCTCAGGAGGGTGTTGGATTCAGCCCCTTCGAACTTCTGTTTGGTCACCCTGTGAGGGGATCCTTAGCCATAGTCAACGAGGGATGGGAGATGCCCACTCTCCTCATCACTACCAATGTAGTAGACTGTGTGCTGGGGCTCAGAAAGAGGATGGTACTCCTGATGGGTCTGGCTAGTGAGAAACTGAGGCAGGGCAAGCACTGGTGAAACATTGGCATGACCAGAAGGCTGCCCTCATCAATTTCACACCAGGTCAGCCAGTCCTGATCATGAATCCCATAAGGCCTAGGGCTTTACAGGACAAATTGTCAGGCCCTTACACAATGGTGGAGTCCCTGGGTGAGGTCAGCTATTCAGTGGACCTTGGAAGGGCTGGACAGGCTCCAAAAGTGTCCCATGTAAATAGACTAAAGGCTTTTGTCTCAAGAGTTGAAATTGCTGCACTGCTGCTGGCTTCAGATGTTAAGGAGGAGTCAGAACCACTCCCTGACCTGCTCCAGGGCAGTCCTTCAGATAGCTCCATTGAGGGTGCCCAAGTGGCCCCTCACCTGACTGCTGATCAACAAGCAGAGGTGAAACGTTTGCTGAGGCAATTTTCCCCTTTGTTCTCACAGTCTCCTGGTTTGACACCTTGGTGCAAACATGACATTGACACAGGAGACAGTGTGCCTACCAAATGTAGGGGATACAGGATGTCAGACAAAGTAAGGTCTTACATTAAGACAGAGGTCAACAAGATGTTGGATTTTGGGGTGATTGAACCCTGCAGTAGTCCTTGGTCCAGCCCTGTGGTTTTGGTTCCAAAGGCAAGCACCTCTAAGTTGAGGTTCTGTGTGAATTACAGGGCTCTGAATGCTGTCACCAAGACTGATGCACACCACTTGCCTAGAACAGATGAGCTGGTGGATACTTTGGGTGCTTCCAAATACCTCCGCACATTTGACCTCACTGCAGGCTATTGGCAAATAGCCCTTGCAGAACATGCCAAGGAGAAGACAGCTTTCTCAACACCAGAGGGTCTTTACCAGTTCAGGGTAATGCCTTTTGGGTTGAAGAATTACCAGGTTACTCACCGTAGTGACCACCTTACTCCTAGTCCATAGTCCCCTTTCCTCCATACTTATGGGACATCTCTCCGTCCTGTGGGACGGGACCGGAGCACTTTGTAAAAAGCATCCACATTTTTCCAAAAATGTGTCCTTCCTCTCTTTATTGCGTGGGGCCCGGCACGCAGCCCTAACCCCACCCATCTTGGCTCCGCCCCACACATCGTCCTTTTCTATTGCCAGGTCAAAGACCCATTAGCAATAACAGAGGAACCTTATTAGAGGGGACGGCCGGCGGGCGTATGGAGGAAAGGGGACTATGGACTAGGAGTAAGGTGGTCACTACGGTGAGTAACCTGGTAATACTCCTACATCCCGTCCCCTTTCCTCCATACTTATGGAGATTCCCAAGCACTCCTTACAGGAACTACGGGTGGATGGAAATACCCCTCACTGAAACAGGTTCTTCAGCACAGCCTGACCAAACTGAGCGTCAGCCCTTGAGCTCATATCGAGACAATAATGCTTACATAAAGCAGATGGGGAGGCCCAAGTAGCTGCCCTAGCGATGGACTCGCATGGGACATATTTCCGAAAAAAAGCAACCGCGGCTGCCTTGCCCCGCACCAGGTGTGCATGAATACCCTTAGGAGGTTTCAGCCCTTGGACAGTGAAAGACTCTGTGATGCAGGCGGCGATCCACTGAGAAATAGTTGCCTTAGATGCCTGCTTGCCCTGAGGGTCACCGAAGGTCACAAAAAGTTGAGAAGAACTCCTAAATTCGGAAGTCCTGTCCAGGTAGAACCTAAGAGCTCTTCGGACATCAAGACAGTGTAGAACCCTCTCAGCCTCAGAGGCAGGGTTCGGAAAAAAGACCGATAGGGAAATCGACTGATTCAGATGGAATTCGGTCACAACCTTTGGCAGAAAGGCCGGGTTTGTCTGAAGGACTACCTTGTCCTTGTGAAAGACCAAGAAAGGATGCTCCACCGACAATGCCTGGAGCTCACTCACTCTCCTTGCTGACGTAACGGTGACCAAAAAGGACACTTTCCAGGACAAGTACTTGCGGTCCACCGTAGCTATTGGTTCTAAGGGTTTATGGCACAGCGCCGTCAGGACCACATTTAGGTCCCACGGCGGGTGCGGATTACGAACCGGAGGGTAGAGGCGTGTCAAGCCAGCAAAATGCCTCTTCACCACTGGGTTAGTCAGGGAATAAGAACACTGGTCTGTAGAAAGATAAGCGGAAACCGCTGAGAGATAAGCCCTGCATGACAGAACATGAACCCCTGACTCTGATAGGGAGGACACGAAGGACAGCACTGTGTCAACTGTGGCCACCCTTGGATCCAACTTCTTTTCCAAACACCATTGACAGAACCTGAGCCATTTACTCTTGTGCTGAGATCTGGTTGAGGGTTTCCTGGCTGCCTGGATAATACGCATGTTATCCGCAGACAAATTCAGATGCTCTAAAGACTTTAACTCGGGCACCATGCCGCCAAGCTGAGCGATTGAGGGGAGGAGTGCCACAGCTGCTATTCCCATTGGTGAAGAAGATCGGGATTTACTGGTTACCTGATCGGCGGATACACCGACAGGTGTTGAAGCTCTGAGAACCAAAACCTGGCCGGCCACCAGGGGGCTATGAGTAGAAGAGAACAGTTCACCGAATTCTTCAAGTTCCAAATTGCCCGGTGAACTAGAGGCAGAGGCGGGAAGGCGTAAGCTCTCATGTTGTGCCATGGAATCTCGAGAGCATCCCCCAGAGAGAAGGCTCCCAGCCCCCCTCTGGATGCATACTGAGGAAGCTTCTTGTTTACCACCATAGCGAAGAGGTCCACCTCTGGTGTGCCCCAAAGCGAGAAAATCCATGAGAGGGCCTCCGCCTTCAACTCCCACTCGTAGCTGACCACTGTCCGCTGGCTGAGGGCATCCGCTGTGACATTCAGCTTGCCCGGGATGTGTACTGCAAGCAGCCAGACACCATGAAGCACGGCCCACTCCCATATCTGGATAGACAGGTCCACGAGGAGGGGAGACTTCGTTCACCCTTGCTTGTTGATGTAATACATTGACACCACATTGTCCATGCGTATGCGGACCACCTTCTTGGCAATGAGCGGTCTGAACGCCTTGAGGGCCAGAAAGATCGCCACAAGCTCCAAATGATTTATGTGCAGGAGCTTGTCCTGAGGCGACCAGAGGTCCGAGACCTGAATAAGATCTAATGTCGCACCCCACCCCAGAAGGGAGGAGTCCGTCATGATCGTCACCGTGGGGGCTGAGTCCCGAAACCCCGCACCCACCGACAGGTTGCTGAGAGATGCCCACCAGTCCAGGTCCACTCACATGGAATCCGGAATCATTATCCGCTTGGAATCCGGGTCCACAGCCTGACGCCAGGAACTCTGAAGAGCCATCTGGGTCAGTCTCATCTTGAGATGAGCAAGAGGAAGAGCCAGCACACACGAGGCCATGAGGCCCAGAAGCCTCTGGAACCACCAGGCCGACATTCTCTCTGACTGCGCAAACATCTGACAAGTGGCTAACAGATCTGCCATTCTGTCTCCGGTCAGGTACACTCTGCAGTCGATCGTGTTCCAGCAAACACCCAGGAAAATCAGGTCCTGCGAGACCGTCATGGAAGATTTCCGCCAGTTCACCGACAGCCCAAGACGGAACAGGAGCTGAAGGAGAGACTGGAGATTGTCCGCTGCTGCTAGCAGACAAGGGCTGCGTAAGAGCCAGTCGTCCAAATACAGATACACATGGATACCCTGGAGACGAAGATAGGCCGCAATCACCGACATCATCTTCGTAAAGACACGCGGCGCCGAGCTGAGGCCAAAAGGAAGCACTCGAAACTGGAAGTGCTCCTCTCCCAAAGAGAAGCAGAGATATCTCCCGTGTGGGTTCCAAATCAGGATATGCATGTACGCGTCCTGAAGATCCACAACGCTGAGCCAGTCGCCCGTCTGCAAGGAGGAGCGTATCTGGCCGGGCGTAATCATCTTAAATTTTTCTTGGGGTAGGAAAAGATTGAACTGGGAAAGGTCTAGGATGGTGCGCAGGCCAGCCTGGTTGGGTTTGGGCACCGTAAACAACTGGGAGTAGAAGCCCTCCCCTCGCTCCCCGAGGGGAACGGGTTACACAGCTCTGAGGTCCAGAAGTTTCTGAACCTCGGCTTTGAGGGAGGGCGAGTCCGACAGCTAAAAAGGAGGGTTGCGGGGTGGGGTATGGGGTAGAGGTAAGCGGAAGCCCGCTCGAGTGACTGACAGGACCCATCTGTCTTCTGTGATGGCCTGCCGCGCCTCCCAATGAGACGCAATGCATGCTCTCACCGGGGTCTCGTGCGAGCGCGGAAAACCCTCATTTAGTAGTTTTATCGGTGGCGGTGCCACCTGAACCTGAGGAGGAGGCTGAACAGCGGGAGAAAAAACATGTCCGTTGTTGCCTACGGTGGTTATTCCCCACAGGGGTATCCACTCTGCGAGATTTGCCGTCGAGGAAACCCCTAAAGCCAGAGGAGGGTCAACTCTGTGACAACGGTCTCTGGGCTTTGAAAGGAGCCTTAACCAGGACAGACAATAACTTAGCTGTCTGAGTGCTATCCTTCGTCTTGGTGAGCTCTACATCTGTTGTAGAATGAAAGAGCTCCTTACCATCAAACTGAAGGTCCAACACCTTGTCGTGCACTTCTTTTGAAAATGTAGTGGCATGCAGCCATGCCTACCGTGAGGTATCAACCACCAGCATAAAGCCCCGAGCCGAGGTGTCTATATGATGAGCCGTAGCCTCCAGGAGATCCTAGGCCAAGACCCTGGCATCGGATAGGCCACCCTTGAAGTCTTCCAACTTCTCGACCGGGATGTGCTCCTCAAACTCCGACAGACCTTTCCACATCCGCATATTAGCCCCTGCTAATATAAACTCAGCATTGGCCTGCCTGAGCTGCAAGGCCGAGTTGGCAAAGATTTTCCTCCTTACCCAGGACCTGAGTAGCCGTCGTGGAAGAGGATGCTGTAGGTCTGGATTGCAAAGTGGCCGCAGCCACCACTGTGGAGGAGGGAGGCGGACAAGACGACAGGGCTACCTCTTCTGAAGAATGTAGCCTGTACCTCGCATCAATCTTCTTATTGACAAAAAGTCCCGAGTGTGGTTTTTCCCAGACTCTTCGGATCTCGGCGAGAACATCCTTCTGCAGGAACAGGCTGGTACGCTCCAAGGGAGACAGGGTGAATGCCCCAGAAAGCACGCCCTCCTGCGGAGTGGGTGCCTCGGGCACCGGAACATCTAAGAAACTCATCATGTCCAGTACCCGGTCATGAAAAGCTCTGATAGAGCGGGGAAGGTCCTCATTGTCCTGATTGCCTTAAGGGTCATCTGACAGGTCAGGATCCTGCTGAGCCATGTCAGGCACTGCCTTGTCCACTGGGGACAATGCAGGAAAAGGCGGAAGAGACGGGGTAGGCACCACGGGCAAGGGAGGCCCCGGCAGAACCACCAGAGGAACGGGTGGAGCCGAAGGCGTAGGTGGACATATCTCCATGAAAAGCCCTTTGAAATATTCCCTCATGGGTTGGTGCGCATAATTGCTTGAGATTTACCGAAAAAGGCGTCCTCCGGAGACTGTTTCGGAACCTGAAGAGGCCTCTCATGAGGGGGACAAATCCAAGGACGTAGCAGAGAAGGGTGCCACACCGGCCCCTCCACTGACATATCCACATAAATGAAAGGTGCTGCCCCCGTGGGCAACAAAACATTGTGCAGAAGCGGCATCCGGCCGTTCCAATCATAAACCGGCCAGTAAGGATGAGCACAACGGACCTTAGGCTCACCCAAGGCACCAAGCCCTACACCAGAGGCTGATGGCGTAGTTGTAGGGTTAGCACCTAAAATGGCCACCGCGGTCGTGGCGGGAACGGGCGCCATATTGTCCTCATCTGAGGGGAACTGCGGCACGTGAGGTAGTGAGGCAGGGGTCCCCCTCGATGGATCGGGGGTCTTAATCTAAGCCTTAACATAAGGAACCTCGGCAGAGCCGGTACTATGAGGCCTGGAATGTTTTTGTGACATACCAACTGCCAACTGAGCCTTCGAAGGAAGGACCTCGGCACTGCCGGTAAAATAAGAATTTTGCTTCTTTGCCCCCTCAACAGATCTGGTGTCACCACAAGAGCGGGAACGGTGAGCAACAGCTTTCACCGAAAAAGCCTTGACCGGCCTCTCAGAACTGTTGGTAGCTTTAGCCTCTGAACGAGGGACCTTGGACCCAGGCCCGGTGAAAGCCTTATCTGCGCGGGCCTAGAACATCCGTTCGGTAACAACAAGCCAGCCAAGGCCTCGGGCGAAGCCCGGTCTTATCTTTGAGGGAAGCCGACAGGGAGGCCTCAGAGCGAGCTACAGTACCCCACGACTCAGTAGAACTGGGTCTACAAACAGCCCCCACAGGAGGGGCCTCGGAGCGTACTCTGGTATTCACAGGCCCCTTACGGAGACCCTCGGAGAAAACTCCGGTAGAATTATTAGGCCCGAAGGGCACCTCAGGGCGAACCCCGGTGACAGAGCGATCAACGCCCCTCCCGGCCCGAGAGGAACCCGGATAGGTATCCCCCGGCCGAGGTGCTCTGAAAAGTAAAGAACTTACCGGGCCTTTCTTCTTCTCGTCGATGAACGCCTGAAAATGTGAAGGAGGAGTTTGTCGGAACACCTCCTCCCACCACTCCAACCGACGTTGAAGTGCCCAGACCGAAAGGTAGTCGCAACGGTGATCTGGACCCAAACACTCTAAACAAAGAGGATGGGGATCCGCCCTCGCGAAGCGACGGTGACACGATGAACAATCAGGAAAGTCTAGCTTGAACGACATAGACAGACCAGCGAGAGCCAGAGAGGAAAAAAGGGAAGAAAAACATCCGAGGATGCAAGTGCGTCCAGCCCCGATCGAGCGGAGAAAAGGACTGATGGGCGATGCGTGGGGCGGAGCCAAGATGGGCAGGGTTACGGCCGCGTGCCACGCTCCTCCTCTGCCTTAGAGCTCGACCGGGGCCTCTCCAGGAGCTTCGCCGGGTGCTCGGCCTTCCTCTTACCCGACCCAGAGCGTTGGCTCGTGGTTGATGGTGCCGGGGAGGGTGCGCCCTGCCTGGCGCCCGTAGAGCCCGACCGTTCGGCGCTCCCGGTGCCAGCGGACTCGCGGTGCTTGGCCTTATGTTGGGCCCCCGTCGCCGGGGCGCCCTCAAAGGTCTTAGAAGACCGCTCGGATTTCTTCTTCTTCTCGCCAGACGGGCTTTTACCCTCCAGCCAGTTGGCGAGACGTTGATGGCGGTCCTTCATGGTCCGTTCCGACATGTTGCCGCAAAACGCACAGTCCTTCTCCACGTGCGTCTTGTCCTCATGAAGGCAGTAAAGGCAGAAAGAGTGTTCGTCCTCCTTGAAGACGTTCTGCAGCTGGCATCCAGGGCAGACCCTGAACAGCTTTCCGGGCGTCGAGCTTCCCTTCTCCTGGGCCACCTCCGAGACCGGGCCTGAGAAGCTTCTGGAGTCCTCCGAAGTGTAGCTCGACGAAATCTTCACCCTTGAGGGGCACAGATGAATACGACACGGGTCCCCGTTGATCGGATGTAGGATCGGTGGAGCTTGAGGCTCTTTTGACCGAAAGAATCGAAGTTTTTTGTAAAAAGCGCGAAAAAATAGCACTAACGCTCGAGAGCAATAGCACGAGGATCCCAACACATGAACGTGCGGTAAAAATCTGAAGATGGCTGCCAGAGGCGGTGCTTAGGTAGAGGGCAGTCATTGGCTGTGGTCAGTATGACGCAGAGACCAGTGATTGGTTATTACTACGAAAGACAGATCAGAAATGAAACTGATACTGGTTTTTTCTTTACCGAGGATTCCCAGCCTGACGACGGGGAATATTCATGAGCATGTGAATCCATGCCAGACCCCATGCTGGAGAACAACAGTTACAGGTAAGTAACTTGTTCCTTACCGTGTTGTCCAGCCGCGGTGACGTATTTTGCAAGTTCATTGTAGCTGTGGTCCTCTGTGCCCTGAAGCCTGCTACAACGGAACTGGTCTGATCCATCCACCAGGAGGAGAGAATTTGCCACTGTCCCGTTTGGGCACCAACGCTGTATCTTTGTCGCTGAAAGCCACAGAGCCGCGAGATTGCCGCATTTGAATGGTTCCTAGTCATTGCATCGACTGCCAAACCGTTGAATGCCATACCATTGAAAAAAAAACATTGAAGAAAAAACATTGAATGCATTTTTTATTTTTTTTATTTTAATGGACGGGTTCCCCCCCAAACTCTCCTTTTTTAACCTTTAAAACCCAATATAATTAAACTAAACCCTTTACCATTTAATAAAATGCATTCAATGCTTTTATTCGATGCATTTTTGTCAATGGTATGGCATTCGACGGTTTGGCAGTCGATGCAATGACCAGATACCATTTGAACCTGCATCTGAAGTGGACTTGACTGCCGAAGTTTGGTCCGGAGTGCGCCGGGGGTCGGTGAGTAATTGCAACCCTTACCGGTGGCCCCTAGCGCATCCCTCCACTTTTACGCATAAGTGGCCCCTGAGGGTCCCTCTTCTTTCCACTGCTAGTGCGAACTAGCTAACCATTCCCGAACTCTGGAACCTGCTCTGCCCTATTGGGGAGACCCTGAGAAAACCTCCATTTGATAGAGGAAGTGTCAAGTGCTGTTCAAGAAAAGAACACACAGGATCGATCACAGGGGCAGTCACACACTCTTGGTACCTCCAGAGGCACACCATTGCAAGTGGTAGAAGATCAGGGTCAAATTGGGAATCAGTGGCCAAACCACAGTGACACCCGCGATTAATGAAATAATTGCAAGGCCCCAAGAAGGACTACTTGTTGAAGCTCATAAGGGGCGCCCTACAAAGAGCTATCCCACTCCAACTAACAGCACCTCAACTTGCAGCTGGTCAAGGCGCTCAGGCAGAGAGTCCCCTAAGTAGTGGTCCCCTGGGTCAATCTGGGAGTAGTGGGAAAAGGGAAATTGAACTACAGGCCCATCTGGATGAGGATGATATGTTACCATCAAAAACAATAAGTGGTCAACTCAATACTTTGAGTATACCAGTGATGAATAGGTGTGAAAATGACCTATCATGTCATCCTGTAATGGTGGGGTCGTTTGAGGATCAGCAAGGTTCAGGTCCATTGTCCAAAAGAGGGAGACCTTGCGTTCAGGGCAAAGAAACGCTGGTTGAGAGGCTCAAATTGAACCCAGAGTTTCGAAAAGTTAAATCAGGCTTTAATACGCTGGTGCTGCAATGTGAAATTGTAGGATCCCAAGGTATGTGGCGTCTGCCTCCCCTGGTGTTGTTACCAACGAATAAGGAACATGAGCCCAAGGCCACTCTCATGAGCAATGAGGACCAGAACAGAAGGAACATGGGGCAACAATGTAGCACTGATTTTGTAGGTCACTGGGAGGAGAGCCCAGGCAGTTAATTTTTGCCCAAGAATAGTACCCAGGAGTGTAGGATAACAAGGTATGTGGCGTCTGCCTCCCCTGGTGTTGTTACCAATGAATAAGGAACATGAGCCCAAGGCCACTGTCATGAACAATGATGACCAGAACAGAAGGAACATGGGGCAACAATGTAGCACTGATTTTGTAGGTCACTGGGAGGAGAGCCCTGCAGTTCATTTTTGCCCAAGAATAGCATCCGGGAGGAGGAGGCGATCATGCAATATGCAGAAGGGCTTGGCCAATCCCCTCATAGGGCACGAGAAAATTACGCCATTCGCATTAGCCAAGGGGGCCAGTATAACTCTAATGGTGTTGATTTGAAAGAAAGAGGCTGTGACCAGTCGCTGCAAGGTTGGAAACAGTCTCAGGGGCAGTGTGTAATTCCAGAGAGAGATGGTGGCTCTTTTGCTCTACGCCACGTGGTATCCTCTGTGCCCTGTCCATTGGTGGAAAAGAATTTTGAAGCATTTGTTCCTTCGACTAGATTCTTTTTGGAATGACTTGAAAGTGGTAATAATTATATACTGCTAAACAGATCAAATGTAATTAAACTTGATACGAGAGATAGAGAGTGTATTTCCTGACGATGATAGAACTGACTGTGTACAGCTGGACTTCAAGTCAAACATTGTCGTGCAGATGATATTAACTGAAATTGACTCACTGAGCACTATGGGATATGACCTCAGGAGCCATTGTAGGGGAGATTTGATGGTGGCAGATGAAGTGCAATTGTCTGGTTATGGACCATTTAGCCCGTGATCCCGCCTTTTGGTGAAAATTACATGTTTGGCAAAGGATAATGGTGGGACAAGGGTGGAATTCATACAACCTGTAAAGGTTCAATCGAAGAAAGATCATCAAGATTGGCTCTGGCTACGAGAGTTGCTTGTGGGATCCTTCAGGAAGTTAGGAGAATATGGGACGGAGCTTTAGTCCACGTTGAAAAACTAGCAAATTTAGAAATACTGTGCTGGAACTCACAAGGATTCAATAGCTTCCTGGGAACTGTTGATAGACAAAAGGTTTTCAATAGACATAACATAATTTTTCTAAAGAAGGTGTGGTTATCTATACCTATAATTGTTGATGGTTATACGGTCTTTAAACAAATGGTAATGAAGGGTACGGGAAGAGGACCTTATGGATGCCTTATAATAACGGTTACAAATTCAATTTTGGTGGAGTCTGACACTACTTATGGCCTGTTGCCAATCAGGGTGATTTTGAAGGGAACCTTATCCCTGAAATCCTTGTTGTTGGGTAATATTTACAACAATCCATGCCGTAATGATGTGGGCAATCTTTTAGATAAATTGGGGAATGTATGTGAAAAAAATTGTATGTGAAAATAAATGGTACTCACATTATGGTGGCAGGTGACCTCAATATGGATTGCCTCTCAGCATTACACAAGGGCCGAGACCATAAGGGTGAAAATTACTGAGTTATGGTTGATTTCTTTCAAATATGGAATTTGAGGATCACGAATGGCTTAGCTCTTGGCGATGTTCCCCCCAGGACTATGTGAAGATGTGGGAAAGAAATCTCAATTTCTGGACTATAGTGCCCTTTTGTCAACCCTGTTTGACCTCTCTCAGGAAATGATGGTGGACGAGACTGATTTGAGTGATTATCAAATGATTAAAATCAGAATTAAGTGTGAAGTGCCTTGTGCATCTATGTCTTTATTAACCAATCTGGTAGTGGACCAGAGGTAATAGAATTTCCAGGTACATTGGAAACGCTAGTAGATATAAATTAAAGTAACTCAAGTAGTGACTAGAGTACACATAGTCCCGTGTCCTCCATCTTTGTGGGCGTCCCCCAACATGGGGACGGTACCGGTACCTTTGGCAGAGAAGAATTGAACTTCCCCTTTAAATTTAGTACAGCACTCAGGGGTGCGGCCTCGAGTGTGAGAACGCCCCGCGGAGGCCACGTCCTCCAGCGCCTCACCTAAGTACCCTTTGAACACATTGGACGCTTAGATAACTGGCTACTCTTAGTACATTTTAGCCCTTTGCATACTAGCAGGGGAAGTTGGGTGGGACATATGGAGAAAAGGCGACTATCTTTTCTAACTAGCTTTGCAGACTTAGGTGTGTTCTTCTTCATCCTTTCTCCGGTATTTAAAATTGCACTGTGAAACCCAGGCCTTTTTGCCCACTATACAGGACTCTCAGACTTAAGTGTGTTTTCCTCCACTATTTAAAATTGCATTGTTAAACCCAGGCCTTTTCTTTTTTCCCACTATACAGGACTCTCAGATTAGGTGTGTGTTTCTCCGGTATTTAAAATTATATTGTGAAAGTAGTGCCATTCTGTGGTCTTCCCTTCTTAGCAAAGCATTCATCAAGCAAACCTTCTACCATTATCTGAGCTCCTGTCGACTTCTCCTATTGTCTCTCTCTGTTTCATCTTGCGCTCCTCCGTGTGTCCTTCCCTAATGTTCTCCCCGCCTCCTCCCCCTTCCTCTGCCATCCTCTCCCCCACCTACTCTATGGTGCTCTCTGTTTCTCCTATCTTTTCTAACTGCTTCTCCCCCACCTACTCTATGGTGCTCTCTGTTTCTCCTATCTTTTCTAACTGCTTCCCTATCGACTATCCTGCTCTACTCACTAATTCTGATAGGGTGAAGTTTAAAAAGGACATCCTGGTCTCCAACCCAGGCCTCCCTATCGCTGACACCTATACCAGCGCCTCCTCCAGGCAAACCCTCACCAACATCCTTTTTTGTCGTTCCCTCGCCAGACCTATTGACTCTTCATATGGTCTCTGTGCTTTCTCCTTTCTCTTCTTCTCCCATTAATGGTGGCACCTGGTGGGAGAACCTCCTGGCCTCCTTCCACTCCTCCAAGGTCATCATTAATGTTTACCCTCAGGCCAACCTTCTCCTCTTTGATAGACGCTTCACATGCCTCATCAATTTCCTTTCCTCTCCTGCTGTCCCCTCTCTTCCCCCCACAGCTTCCTTGGCTTCCCCTACTGTCTCCTCCTTGGCTACGTTGCCCTCCCCTCCTTCCTCTTCTGCCCCCTCTCAGGCTTCTTCTACACCTATGCAGGGCGTACCTCTGATTTGTACCCCTCCCCGGAAGTCTTTTAAGGATGGCAACCTTCCTCATATTGCCACTCTCAATTCTCGCTCTGCTGTCAAACACTCCTCTGACATCTGCCATCTCCTGGAAGAACTTGACCTTGATGTCCTTGGTCTCACCGAGACATGGTTCACGGACAGCACTGTCACAAGCTTTGACACTCTCCTACCTGATGGCTACAAGATCCTCTCCGCGCCAAGATCCAACCAATCTGGAGGGGGTGTAGCCCTGATCTTCCCGTAGTGGATCCCTGCCTCTGTCATTCCTATGCAGGCCTTCTCCTCTTTGAAATGCCTTGTCTGCAGGCTCTCTCTCTCTCTCCTAGCCATTCCCTTACTCTGGCTACTATCTATCGGCCACCTGGTCAGATCTCCTCCTTCCTCTCTGAGTGGGCAGACCTCTCCTCCTCCCTCTTGGTCTCGACCACTCAACTCCTCCTTCTTGGAGACTTTAACATCCACCTGGATGCTTCCTGTCCTTCTTTTGGACTCTTCTGCGACCTCTGCGACTCTCTCACTCTCTATTCTCCCCTCGGGCCCCATGCACTCTGCAGGACACACTCTGGATGTTCTGATCTCTTCAGTCCTTCCCCTTTCTATCCCTCTCACCATTCCGCTCTCCTTAAGTGATCACTTTCTCCTTTCCTCCCAGCGCACCCTCTCTTCACTCAGGCCAAGCCAACTCCAGCACTGCCACCCACCTTCTCGGTTATCCGACCCATGAAGCGTGTGTCATTTGAGGCTTTTGCCGCCACTTTCTCACAGCGCCCTCCCCTTTGGCTGACTGACACCCTGACACAGCCCTTTCCATGCTCAACTCTGCTATATCTGATACTCTTGATGTTCTTGCCCGTCATGAGGATCCGCTTGAAGCCCAAAGCCAAGTGCAACTCCTGGTACGACTCGGACCTTGTCACCCTCAAACGCAAGTGCAGGGTGGCTGAGAGAAACTGGCGTGCTTCTGGTACATCCTCTGACAAACTGGCCTGCCGCCTGCTCCAAAGGTAATACCAGCACTCTGTCCGCACCAAGAAGAGAGCTCACATCCAAGCCAGTGTCTCTGCAGCATCTAACAACTCGGCCAAACTCTTTACAATCTGCAAGGAACTGGCCAATCCTGCTGCAGTCTCTACCTCTCTCGTCCCCTCCCAGACCCCCTGCACTGCTCTGGCTTCTCATTTCATCTCTAAAACCAGGACATTCTGTCCTCTCTCTCTTCCTCTCCTCCCCCTCCCTCTACTCTCTGCTCTTCCTCTTCCTGTGGCCCTTCTTCGGCCACCTCTCCTCCCTCCTTCTCTGCCTTTCCCCTTTTCTCCCCAGACAAGGTTTCTAGACAAGTCCGATCTACGAAAATCTTGTCAAAATGGTGGAAGTTGACCATGAGCATGACTTTAGAACTTTTTGAATATCTGATCTGATCCGACGGCCTTCTAATTCTAGGCCTGCCAGCCCTAACAGCTTGATGAATGCTGTTTGAAAAGCAAACCCAGTAGTGTGGTCTAGGATTCTGTCTAGTGCTGTATTGGTGGCAAGAGAAACACAGATTTCCTGGTGTAGTGCTGTCCTCGTCCCCCATCTACAAGAAGGGAGATAGGACTTGTCCAGGTAATTATCGTCCTATCTCCCACCATGATAGTGAGAGTAAGAGTTTTGCAGTGATGGTGTTGGGTGACCTGGTTGCTTGGTCCATGCAGTCTGGCCACCTCCAGAAGTACCAGGCCAGCTTCATAAAGGGGCTAGGCACAGAATTAAACTGTCGTGTTGTGGGATGGCTAAAGGAGGAAGGGCAGGTAACTTGCTGCTCTATATGGCTGTAATTGACAATAGGCAGGCCTTTGATTGCATCAACGGAAATGTATTATGGTGCAAGTTAAGGGACTGGCAGATACCTGGGCATTTATTATCCATCTTGCTCTATTTACATGAGCATACTTTCCTCCAAGTGTGGTAGGGAAGGGTGCACTGACGGAGAGCTTCGGGATGCCAGGGCTGCGTTTTTTGGCTCCCTGCCTATTCAACCTCTACTTGTCTGACCTGTGAGAATTCATTTCTAAATTCTCATTTGCCGCACCAAGTATCTCCTCTTTATTTCTCCTGTATCTAACGTACGCGGTCAATGTTATTCTCATGGATAGGAGAAACAATTGCATGCTATCATCGAATATTCTATGCTGAACGAATTATGCACTAACGACAAAAAAAATGAACAATCAGATTCACAAGTAACAAAAAAGGAAAATGGGGTACAGCTGGCATGTGGGAGACCAGCTGTTAATTTCCATGCAAACTATAACTTACTTGGGTTTCATCATGGATGCTGTCAACAACATGGGTATTTTTATGATATGATAGGTTATTTATAACACACTTAATACCCAGAGGTTTCTAAGCACGGACCCGGGGATCAAACCTGTGTTGCTCCATGTCGTCTTGCTTCCAACACGAGAGCGTTGCCACTGAGCTATCCTCCCGAGACAATGGCCTGCTTAATGACCAAGGCGACTCAGGCAGCTACACAGATGAAGATCAGAATTTGATACGATAGGTTTTCAATTTGCCCTCAGTTATCCTTCTATAAGATGAAGGTGTTACCAAGGTTATTCTACGTTACATAGATTAGCCATGGATTACGATATCTTGCATATGATTGCGTACCAATAACTGCTCTTAGATTTGAGTTGGGTCTAACTTCTTTGAATTGTCTCCTAGATTGGAGAATTCATTCCTTGTATAGAAGGTTACTAGTCCCATTGGAGGGATCGCTATACGAAGATCTAGCCGACACATTGAGTTGTATGACAACTGGCTCTTTGTCCAACTTTAGAAAAAGAGCTGATCTAGTGCTGAATAGAATTGAATTGTCCTCTAGCGACCTTATAAAGCATCCGAATGAGGTAAAAAAGATCCTGTTCAGACATGATTGGATAACAACAATCTCAAAGATGAGAATGTAAAGATTCTATAAGAGCCTATCCCCACTCGATAAACCCCAGGGAATTATTCCTACATTTTTGAAAAAATCCCAAATGGCTACTGGGCTGGTCAACTTTTAAGATACAGGCTAAACCTGTTGCCTACTGGTTGAAATTTGCCATGTTAGATCTTTGGGCACAGAAATGGGTAAAGGCTGTGTACTATGTTTCTCAAATGTTGTCATACTGATTTGGTGATCCACATGCTCTGTCCACGGGCATAATCTTGATTTCAATTGCCCTGGTAAGGAATTATGGGTCTCTCTGGTCCACCCACCTTCCTTGGACACTATATCTGCTCAAATTACTGCCTGCTCCTTTTCCTACCTCCCTAATCTGTAACCTATAACTCTCTGCAACAACAGTACTATGCATGGTGATGTGCATCATACTGACGGCGACTGTTCACTTAATGCCCCACTTCAAAGAAAAAAAACTAAAATGAAAACACATGACATATAACTCTTCCATTCTCTGGTATGCCTCCAACTGTGCATCCACCACCTTTTTGTACTGCTTTGTGTGCTTTTGGCTAAAATCGAATTTAGGTGTGCTTCCAACTGTGCATCCACCACCTTTTGTACTGCTTTAGAGTGCTTTTGGCTAAAATCAAATTTAGGTGTGCTACCAATTTGTTAATGATCTGTATATCTGGACATTTCCAGCGCGCACATTGATCTCTACCTGCTTGGCAGCCTGGTGTGATTCTACTGTTACATAGTGTGTGACCCTCTCCCCTGCTATCCTCTAGCTCCCATTCTGCCTCCTTCTCCTGTCTCTGACCCTATGGTGCTCTCCATCTCCCCTATCTTTTTTAACTGCGTCTCCATCTCCAATCCTTCCTCTCTCACAAAGTCGGGAAGGCAGAAATTAAAAAAGACACTCCTGAGTTAGATTCCTGGTCTGCCCATCGCAGACACCTACATCAATGTTTCCTCTAGACAGACTATCACTGACAATCTCTTTGCTGTTCCTTCTTTTGACCTATGGTCCCACCACATGGTCTATGTCCTCTTCCCATTCTCCTCCTCATCCATTACTGGTGGCATCAGATGGGAAGTGCCCTTGGCTCACTTCACATCTTTCAAATGCACCATTAATGTCTATCATAATGGCACTATCATGGCCCAGGGCTCTCAGCCCAACCTCCGCCTTCTTGACAAGAGCCTTCCTTCTCTTTTCAACTTCCCTCCCTCTCCTTCCACCTCTCCTTCCCTCATTCCCTCTCCCACATCGGTGGCACCCAAACCCTGTGCCCCCCCTCGCAAATCTTTTAAAGGGGACAACCAGCTTTACTTAGCTACCCTCAATTCTCGCTCTGCTATCAAACATTCCTCTGACATCTGTCACCGCTTTGAAGACGTTGACCTTGACGTCCTTAATCTCACTGAGATGTGGTTCAAGGCCAGCTCAGTCACTGCTTTTGACACTCTTCTCTCTGAAGGCTACACAAACGTGTCCAATCCCAGGCCCTCCCAGACTGGTGGTGGAGTGGCTCTGATCTAACCTGATTGGGTTCCTGCCGCCATCATCCCCACTCGAACCGACTCATCCTTTGAAATCCTAGTCTGCAGGCTGTCTGTCTCACCTACTTTCTCTCTTACTCTTGCTACCATCTACAGACCCCACCCCGGACCGTTCTTCCTCTCAGAATAGGACGACCTGTCCTCCTCTCTTCTTGCCTCTTCCCCCAAACCTATCTTCCTTGGGAAATTCAACATCTATCTGGACTCTCTCAATGGGGCCACTGTTCTCTTCCTCAACCTTTGTGACACTCTTTCCCTCTCTTTCCTTTCCTCTGGCCCAACCCACTCTGCCGGACACGCCTTGGATGCTCTCATCTCAACAGACATCCCTCTGTCTACCCTCTCACTACCCCTCTCTGCTTGTCTGACCAATCTCTACTCTCTTCCCACATTGACCTACTGTCCCCTGACACATCTGCCTGCACTGCTAGTCTCATTCTCCGTCATTCGACCAATAAAGCACATGTCAGTTTCTGCATTTGCCTCTTCCTTCATCCCTCCTCCACCCCCTTCATTAGACTCTCCTTCTGACTATGCTCTAGCTAACCTCCATCTCTCTATCCTTAACACTCTGGACATCCTTTCCCCCATCATGAGGATCCGCATGAAGCCTGCCTCCAAATGCAACTCTTGGTATAACTGTGATTTGGCCACTTTGAAACGCAAGTGCAAAGCTGCAGAGCGGAAGTGGCAGGCATCTAGTTCATTCTCTGACAAACTGGCCTGCCGCCTACTACAATGGCAATACCCTCTCTCCATCTGCTCCAAGAAGAGGGCTCATGTCCAAGCCCATATCTCTGTAGCCACCAATAACATGGCTAAACTCTTTAAAATTTGCAAGGAACTTGCCAATCCTACCAAGTTTACTCCTCTCCTCTCCCATCCCAGGCCCTCTGCTCTGCAATGGCCACTCACTTTTCCCTCCAAATCCTGTCCTCGCTGTCATCTGCTTCCCTCCCCGCTTCTTTTCTCGCCTCCCCTAGCCCCTCCTCCCCCCATACTCTCCTCTTTATCTACCATTGCACCAGATGAGATCTCAAGAGTTGTCCGCTATATGAAAGTCTCCTCTTAACAGGTGCTCCCCTGCTCCTACAGAACCATCAAGGACAACATTGCCTCTCTTTCTCCAGCTTAAGCTCTGCAACCACTCATTTACCAATGGCTCCTTCCACAACCCCTCAAGCACTCCCTTGTCCACCCTCTCCGAAAGCAGCCGTCTGCTGACTCTTCTTACCCGACTAACTATCACCCTATCTCTATCACCCCTTTCTTGGGCAACTCATGGAGAAGCTGGTCATTCCCCAACTGACCATCCACACCAAAATGGCAGGCTGCCTCCATGACCACCAGTCCGGTTTCAGTGCTGCTAGAGGCACGGAAACTGTTCTCCTGATCACCTGTGAAGACTTATTCTCCAACCTGGAATCCACCACTCCCTCTGTTCTGATCCTCCTCAATCTCTCTTCTGCTTTTGACACAGTCAACCACTCCACCCTCATAAACCGTCTCCATGATACCCTAGGCATCACAGACTGAGCAGTGGTGTGGCTGATCTCCGTTATTTCAAACAGACCTTCCCAATTGTAAATTGGCCCTTTTCTCTCCTTCACCTCACTCTACCTGTGGCGTCCCTCAGGGCTCTATCCTATCGCCTTGGCTCTTCAACATCTACCTGGCCCCTCTTGCCCACCTGATCTCCACTTTCTACCCTAATTTCCAGTGTTACGCAGATGACACACAGCTCTCTTTCAAGCTGCCTTCCTCTACCTCTTCCTCCTCCTCCCTCATAATCGACTGCCTGACTGCTATTCTGGCATGGTGCTGTGCCAATGATATCTGCCTTAATGCCAGTAAGACAGGGATCCTTCTAATTGGGATGCCTGCTCCTTGCTTCCCCCCACCCCCCACTCTCTGGCCAGACTCCCTGGATCCTCTCCCCTCACCCACTTGTGAAGCAAAAAACTTGGGATCATCTTTGACTCCTCTCTCTCTTTCTCTCCACACATCATCGACCTTGCCAAGAAGTCCAATTTTCAATTGCACCTCCTCAGGTGCATCCTACCTTTTCCCATCTTCCCCGAGAAGCTCAATGTCTCCAGAGCCCTGGTTCTCTCTAGGCTTGATTACTGCAACATCCTCTTCCTCTCTTTGCCCCCTTCAACTAATCCAGAATAGGACTGCAAGATTTATCCTTCGCTTCAAGCCCAGAGACCGCATCTCTCCAGCTCTAAAATCTCTCCACTGGCTCCTGGTGACTGCAATGATCAAATTAAAGACCCTTTGCATCATTCACATGGCTGTCTGGGGGATGGGACCTCTTTATATCCAGCTTTCCCTCCCTAAATACCTCCTGGCCAGAGTCCTTCGGTCTTCTGGCTTCAAAACTCTGCATATCAAATGTTTCTCCAAGCAGAGAGGAGGAGGTAGATCCCATTCCTCGCCGGGTCCTCCCTCTGGAAAGGCCCCCTTCAGACTTGAGCCGGATCTTCTTAAGTTCCGGAAACTTCTCAAGACTTTCCTTTTCTCCTCTTCCTTCCCTCTCCCACTCCCTTGCAAACTCTCCATTTTCTGCTGCGACTGGGGCCTAGCCCCTTTAAGAGTCCTACACGGACCAGACCATCCCCTAACAGTCCCCCGGCATCCTTTGCCAGCACTTGCCTTCGGGCTCCCTTCCCCAGACTATCCCAACTTGGCCCTCCCTGTCTACCGCACTCAACCCTCCTTCCCCTTGTAATTGCCGCCTTGGCCTGCCCAGTACTTGCTCCCCCCCACCCTTGTGGTACCCCACTGCCTCACTTCTCCCTCCACCCCCTCCCCCTGCACCTACCACCTTTTCACGCACTTGCACGGTAGGATTGTCACAAGGCCAATATAACCATTTTTGTGTTTCTACTTTTTTGATTCCCATATCCCCCCCATCCCCATCTTGTCTTGTGGTGGCTGGAAACACCTGTGTATAGGCGTCATACAAATGTCCTATGAATAAATAAAATAAATAAATATGTAAAAACGATGATATGATACAGAATAGAGAGCACATCCTCTTGAATTGTCCAGCTTTGGCAAGGATTAGAACTCTATGGCTAGGACGATTCATACACATCTTTGCATTACTAGAAACAAAGTATATCTTTACAATAATTTCTAGTGGTGAGGAAACTGGTGCCATTATTCCTGTTATTAAAATCCTGCATGAAGCTGGTTTGATTAGATGAATATGATAATGTTTTATTTTTTTTGTTTTATTTTCTATAAGGATTACAAATTTGATTCATGTTGTTTTAGAAATTATAAGTTACTCACCGTAGTGACTAGTCCCCTTTTCCCCATACTGCATGGGCGTCCCTTCCAAGGGACGGGAGACGGAATGTTTTTCACCAGAAAAAACCTTCCCCTTTAAATTTCGAGGCGCGCAGGGATGCAGCCTGGGAGTATGTGCTGCCCTGACTCCGCCCTCCAGTGCCAAAACTCAATCCCCATAGATGCGTAGACAATAGATTAACATTGCCTAATGACACCAGTTTATTAGGGGGAGGATGGTGGAAGGAATGGAGGAAAGGGGACTAAGGACTAAGAGTATGTTAGTCACTAAGGTGACTGCATGGGCGATTACAACTGAATGTAGCCCCAGGGTGGAGGGGAGACCCTCCTTAAGCAAAAAGGTTTCTAAGAACTGCCTGTTCAAAAGCCGGATCTGATATATAACTGGCATCCAAACAGTAGTGCTTGCAGAAAGCCGACGTGGTGGCCCATGTGTCCGCCCTACTAATGACTTGCCAGGGGACCTGCCGCTGGAAGGCGTTGGCCGTTGCCTTGGCTCTGACCGCATGGGCGTGCATGTTTTCCGGTAGTGGTTTATGCTGTCCCTCGTAAGCTTCTTTGATGGCCGAGACCATTCAATGGGCTATGGAGGCCTTGGAGGCCTAATACCACGGTCTTGATCCGCCGAAGGTGACGAAAAGTGCATCCGACTTGCAGAAGCCCTTGGTCCTGTCCAAGTAGAATGTCAGAGCACACTTTACATCCAGGCAGTGCAAAACTCTATGTGCCTCGTCTTTGGGCTCAGCAAAAACATAGGTAGCACTATTTCTTCATTTAGATGGAATGCGGAAGGCACCTTAGGTAGGAATGCTGGGTGTGTCCGCAGTACTACTCTGTAAAATGTAGTGTAGGGCTCTGAGGCGACCAGCGCCTGGATTTCGCTTATCCTGCGAGCCGAGGCGAAGCCGACTAGCAATTAGGCCGTCTTAATGGTGACCAGCCTGATGTCCGCGGACGCCATTGGCTCAAATGATTTGTGCGCCAGGGCACCCAACACTATATTGAGGTCCCACAAAGGGTGTGGCCTCTTGATGGGCGGGTAGACTCAGATGCTTCTTGACAATGGGGTTGGAAGAGGAGAAGACCTCCTCCTTTGAGTTCCTGTAGGCCCCAATGGCTGCCAAGTAAGTTCGGCAAGTGTCCACCTGCACGCCCGAGTGGGCCAGGTGCGCCGAGAAGGAGAGCACGTCGTCCAATGTACATGCAAGGGGGTGGATATCCTTAGAGTCTGCCCAGTGGCAGATTTACTGGGCCCTGATAGCTTTGCTTCTAGCACCCTGTATGATCTCTAGATTAGCCTGGGACAGGCTGAGGTGTCCTAGCGTGACCTGCTCAGGAACCACTCTGTGAGGGCTAGTTTCTGTGGTGCGGGGTGAATGACCCTGCCCCTTTGCTGCACCAGAACATGTGCAGGACTCGTCGGAAGGTGAATGGAAGGTCTCTCCGAGAGGCTGAGCAGCTCCGAGAACCATGGCCTGGCTGGCCACCATGGAGCTATCAGAATGACGCTGAGTTGGTGAAACTCCTTGATCTTGCATACCACCCTGTGTATCAGCGGTGTGGGTGGGAAGACGTATGCTGCCATGCCGTTCCACTCAATCTGAAATGCGTCGCCCAGGGAGCCGGAGCCCTGCCCCTGCCATGAGGCGAACAGTTGGCACTTCCTGTTGTCCCAGGAGGCAAATAGGTCCACCTTGGGGTGTCCCCATCTGTTGAAGATCTCCTGCAGTACGAGGTCGTTTAGCTGCCACTCGTAATTGTCCGCTCCTAGTCTGATGAGCCTGTCCGCCTCCAGGTTGGACTCCCCCGGAAGGTGGACGGCCATGAGGTAGATGATGTTCTCCAGGGCCCATTCCCACATGCTGTCAGTCTGCACAGTGGAGGGAACCTTGTACCTCTCTGCTTTTTTACACTGCAAAGAGAGGGGGTTGGACTCTGGCTGCCTCTTCCTCTGAGACACTAACAGGTGTCGCGCTGGCATACATGAGACCAAGTCTACGCTAGTAAGACTTGTGATTTTTTGTAATAGAACCCAACAACAATTTTTCACGGGTGCTTAAGAATTTTTATTTGGGACACACCCCAAAAGATTTTTTTGAAAAAAACCTAGACAAACTAAAAGTCCATTGTCACAAATTGTATTTTCATTATATTGTATCGGCATATAATGTCAACAACACTTAGTCATTAATACAACAAGGTTATCAAATGCAATATTATTGTTCATGCACTGAGAAGGAGTCGACACTTAGATGTGTTTCCAGCTATATAACAACGCAGATGTAGATGGTGGGTTGTTCTATAGCTTTCCTCAGGACTGTGAAATCGGGTAGTCTTGTGTGTGTTTCTCTGACCAAGCTGTCTTCAACAGTATTTTGTCTCAGGGCAGGATGGTGCGTGGGGAATGGCGAATCCGAGTATGCCAGACCAGGTGGTGATTGTTCTCTGGAAAAAAAAGTTTTTCTAGTTGCCCGCCTCACCGACGCGACACCACGCATGCGCGGAGCACGGTCAGCGACACAGCTCACTTCAGGAGCTCTACCAAGTACGAGAAGCAGATACCTCTCCTGCAACTCCAGAGAACAATCACCACCTGGTCTGGCATACTCGGATTCGCCATTCCCCACGCACCATCCTGCCCTGAGACAAAATACTGTTGAAGACAGCTTGGTCAGAGAAACACACACAAGACTACCCGATTTCACAGTCCTGAGGAAAGCTATAGAACAACCCACCATCTACATCTGCGTTGTTATATAGCTGGAAACACATCTAAGTGTCGACTCCTTCTCAGTGCATGAACAATAATATTGCATTTGATAACCTTGTTGTATTAATGACTAAGTGTTGTTGACATTATATGCCGATACAATATAATGAAAATACAATTTGTGACAATGGACTTTTAGTTTGTCTAGGTTTTTTTCAAAAAAATCTTTTGGGGTGTGTCCCAAATAAAAATTCTTAAGCACCCGTGAAAAATTGTTGTTGGGTTCTATTACAAAAAATCACAAGTCTTACTAGCGTAGACTTGTTCTCATGTATGCCAGCGCGACACCTGTTAGTGTCTCAGAGGAAGAGGCAGCCAGAGTCCAACCCCCTCTCTTTGCAGTGTAAATTCGTCCTCCAGACTCAGGCCCCTCTATAAAATACAAAGAGGATCCCCCCTTTCCCTTCCTTATAAACCTCTCTGCTTTTTGACATAGAACATGAAGCTGGTCGAGTTGTCTGTCTGAATGAGGACGACCCTGCCCACAATAACCGGAAGGAAGGCTCTGCGCGCTAGCCAGATAGCCTTCAGTTCCAGCCAATTGATGTGGTACTCCTGCCGTTCCAGGTGCCATGGATGCAATGGTTGTCCAGAGTGGCCCCCCAGCCCTCGAGAGAGGAGTCTGTAGTGATGGCAACCTGTGGGGTAGGTTGCCGGAAGGGCTTGCCCTTCCGCAGGTTGCAGTCCCTGGACCACCATGTGAGGTCCGGGTACAGAGAAGGAAGAATGATGATCATCTCCACCTGAGAGCCTTATTTCTGGTTCCATGATGCTGCGAAGTGCAGCTGTATCCTCCTCATCCTGAGTTTCTTGTGGGGGACGGCCAATAGGCCCGCTGCCATGAGACCCAGTAGGGGTTGCTACCACCAGACCAATGTCACGTCTCTGCTGAGGAAGTGCGCAGTGGCCCTCTTGATGGCCTGGATCTTGTCATCCGAAGGAAAAACTCTCTCGGAGCCTGTGTCCCAGATGAGCCTCAAGAAAGTCAGAGTCTGCATAGGCTGCAGCTGCGACATCTTGAGATTGAGCGCAAAGCCCAGATCCTGCAGTGTGTTCATGAGGGCTTCTGGAGATGAAGCCCTGACGAGCCAGTCGTCGAGGTACAGATAGATGAGGAGGGCCGCCACTGCATTCATTAGCCTGGTAAAGACCCTGGGGGCCCAGTTGAGGCCAAATGGAAGCACCTTGAATTGGAAATGGTAGCCCATGATCCTGAATCGTAGAAAAGAATGATGAGGCTGCCAAATCGGGACGTGTAAATACGCGTCCTTCAGATTCAGGGAGCACACATAGTCTCCCCCTGCACAATATCTCTGCCATTAAAGCTGGTGTAACCATCTTGAATTTTTGTAGAGGTAGGGAGAGGTTGAGGGTGGAAAGGTCCAGCACAACTCTCAGGCCCGCATGGTTCTTTTTCTGAATGGCGAAAATCCTGGAGTAGAAGCCCAAGCCTTGCTGGGAGGCTGGGACTTCCTCCACTGCCTGGCTCTCGATGAGTGACCGGATCTCTGCCAAAAGAGTTGCTGTCCCAACCTCTGGGAGTGGAGAGGAAGAGGGAGGAGAGGCTGGCATGGGTAAGCGGTACCCCGTAGATACTACAGAGAGGATCCAGAGATCCGCAAAATTCTGGCGCCAGAACTGTGCATGGAGAGCAAGTCTGCCCTGCACTGGAGACACGTGGACCCGGAGGGGAGTGTCATGCCTTCTTTCCTTCCGAGGATGTTGCGGAGCAGGGGGACTGGAAAAAGTCCATACTCCCCCCCCTTTTGTTGTTTGCGCCGATGTTGGGTTGGCGAACGGTCAGGCTGCCTGGACCTCTGCTCTTGGAAGCCGTGGAACCCTCCGTATATACGCCACTAGTCTGAGCGCTGCTGTGACTGGGTGTACATTTTGGGTGGCGTGGTCTTTGTAA
This sequence comes from Ambystoma mexicanum, assembly GCF_040938575.1. Lineage (NCBI taxonomy): Eukaryota > Metazoa > Chordata > Amphibia > Caudata > Ambystomatidae > Ambystoma > Ambystoma mexicanum. Next base: position 241,288,171 of record NC_090926.1, on the reverse strand, counting down.
GAATGGATAAAGACTCGGCTGTTTGAGCGCTGTTTTTCTTTTTGTCCCGCTCCTCGTCCGTGGTGGAGTGGAAGAGGTCACCGCCTTCGAACGGAAGGTCTAATATGCGTTCCAGGACATTCGGGTTGAATTTAGTAGCACAGAGCCAGGCTGTTCTTCTCATGTCTGTGGCAATGTAGATGGCCTGGCCAGAGGTGTCAATGTGGGCCACGGTGGACTCCATGATGCCTTGCGCCACCATCTTGGCCTCTGCCAGTCCCGCCTTGAATCGTGATTGGCTCTGCCCCGGAAGCTCTGGGAGGAAATCGGCAATTTCCTGCCAAAGCCTCTGGTTAACGGCTGCCAGCATAGCATCCGCGTTGGCTTGACGAAGATGCAGGGATGCGTTGGAATACAGCTTCTTCCCGTACGCCTTCAAGATCTTCTCGTCCTTGCATAGCAGCGCTGCGGAGGAAGAGGCCGAGGACGACTGAGGCTTGGAGTATAGTGATGCCGCAGCGATCGCTGAAGAGTGCGGCTGATGGTGGGCCGAAAGCAAGAGTGTATCCCCCTCAATCTGCCTGTACTTGGCGTCCAGGTGTCGATTGACCTGCTGGACCAAGTGGGGCTTGAGCCAGCCCTTTTTGGGCAGGGCGACTATGTCCTTCTGAATGGGGATTCCTGTTCTCTCTGTGGGACGTAGAGTGAGGACTTCGGCGAGGACCCCTTATGATGGTTGCTCGACCTCGGCTTGAGGAAGGCCCAAGTACTCTGCCAGCCCTGCAAGATGGTCATAGAAGGCCTTGGCTAATGACGGTGTGTCGGGGTCCTCCTCCTCATCTGTGTCCGTGGGCTTGGGGACCGGACCCGGAGGCTGCAGCGGAGACTGCTGCAGAATCACCTGCACAATCGGTTGATGGGTCGCAGCGGGTGGCAGAGGCTGAACAGTGGCCAAGGGCGCCTGTACTGGGGCCTGTGGTGCTGGAGCCATTGAAGGGAGCACGTCCCTGATGGCGTCCCTGAGGATAACCCCCATCCGAAGAGATTTGATGAGCCCAAGGAACCTTTAAAAAAATCTGTCCTCACAGGCCGGAGGGGTGGGAGGCGATATTGACAGGGTAGCGGGTGGCTGCTGGAGCCGTTGCGTACCTTGCCCATACAAACGCTGCAGAAACCTGCCCCCGCGCAAATGAAGGATAGGCTGTAGGCCACATACCTGGTTGACACCAGTCCCAGCTTAACACACGTTCCTCCACCTGCTCCCTGCCTTGGTGCGGTATCGGGCGGATGTCAGAAATGTCTGGCATGGTGGCCATTTTGTTGAGCTGCCTTCCACGTGCCTGCGTCGTGTTGCTTGGCTCACTGGGCCCAGCCCCATCCAGGACTGAGTGTGGATCATGAGACCTACCCTGTTCCTCAGGCCGAGACCTGGAAGGCGTTTCGCCCTCGGCAGATTTGTCAGTAGAACTGCGTATAGACGCCCCCTCAGACATGTTGCTGGTATTAGGGCATGGCCCCTCGAGTGAAGACCCGGTAAAAGAACCTTGCGGTCCCTCTGCACTGTCACCATAAGGATCGATGGACCTGTCGGCCTGCAGGCCGGTAGCTGATTTAGCCTCGGTACTCGTGCTGGTATGAGGACCTGGGCGGTTCCTCCCGCGCGGCCGAGTGCCCCTTGCGGGGTGCACTGAAAAAGAGTTGCCCTACCTTGGGCCTGGATCGATGATTGCCGAAGTCCTTCAGGTCCTCTGGAGGCGATCTCTGGGGAGCTCCCTCCACCTGGCTAGACTGTTCATCAGAGACCTCGATGAAAGCGCATTGCACGCGGTACAAGCTAGCCAGCCGTAGTCTGGGCCAAGGCAACATAGGCAGAGGGCGTGGGGTCTGAAGTTGGAAAGAGTCTGTCACAGAATGGACACCTGCTGAACCCTGTAGAAGTCGACGTGCGCCACGTAGAAGCGTGACGCCTGAAGACCGAGTACCTGAATGATAAAAAGACAAAAAGACAGAAGAGAAGAAGTATCCGCGCGTGGAAATACATGGTCAAAGCCAAACCCAGGAGCTCTGGTGAATTCGGCCCATTCCCATAAACACGGAACAGGGGACTGAGGTGTGGCGCTGGAGGGCGGAGCCACGGCAGCGCATGCTCCCATGGCTTTACCCCCATGCACCTCTAAATTTAAAGGGGAAGAAGGTTTTTTTCTGGTGAAAAAGGTTCTGTCTCCCGTCCCTTGGAAAGGACGCCCATGCAGTATGGAGGAAAGGGGACGGGACATAAGAGTAATTGGTTTTATGTGGTTGGATTGATTTTAAGTGTAACATGTCTGTTTATTTGTAAATGGAGTGCTTTAACTTGTGTAAGGTTCAGCACAAACAACCAATATCACAAAAAGAAAACAATGTGTAGTCCCTTTTTGGGTAACCTCTGCGGTTTCTCCGGTGGAGTTACCCCATCAAAGGGAATCCTCTGCCCTGCTGGTAACTTTCATAGCCGCTTATTGAGGTACCTACCTTTAGCCCCTTTGCGAGGAACCTCAGGGGATCCTCCGATCTCTAGTTTGGACCCCTTGTGGGGGGTCCCTTGAGACTAGTCCCGATTATGCTAGGATACACACAACCCAGCCCTGAACCGAGAAAATACGCAGAGGAGCCGAAACCCAGCGCACCTCGGAGCTAACCCCGAGACACTTTGAGAATCGCCAGGCAGGAGGCCCCCAACAAGGCAGTAGGACCCGCATCACGGCAAGGGGGGCCCAGGCCAGGCAAGGAGCCGGACTTTGTCCGTCACGGAGGCAGAGGATGCCGGTGTCATGATTTCTGCTTCCAAAAGGTCAGGGTTTTCCCAACTCCCTTGGAAGCAGATCCATAACCCAGGTTCCGAGTGCCGACCAGTCCCAATTGGGACCTTTTGGACCCAGTCCTGGCGCCAGTGGCACCAGGCTCATAAATATGCCCAGTCCCAGCGCTGGAAGCGCCGGGCTCATAATGCTTGGGTGGACTTACCTGCAGCAGACCATGCTGCTTACTTGCCTGCCAGTTGAGCCTCTGATCCTCTTCTGTTTGGAACTACTTTTCCTGTTGGGTGGGGCAGGAGCCACTCCCTAGATTCAGAACACTGGAACTCTTCTGGAAAGCAGGAACTCTTTTCTTACCTAGGCGTGGCTGTGGAAGGAGACATCTAAGCACTACAGGAGGCTATTTAAACCACACCCGATGGATGAATCTTGCTTTGCGTTATTCTGCATCCTCTGCAGCAGAACGCTCATCGTGTCTTCTGCATCTGATCCTGGGCCTAAGGAAAAAGGCTTACCATCCTGAATCCAGTCTTCAGCAACACCTATAAAGACAAGAAAGAACAGGTTAGCATTACGGTCTTCAGTGACAGCTCTTCACTTACCTGGTCCATCGGCTGTCACCAACGCCTCGCGCTGCATTCCGGCATCTGAAAGACAAAGGCTTACCTACTCTTCGTGCGCTCCGGAGGTCTTCACACTGCATTCTGGCATCTGAAAGACAAAAGCTTACCAACTCTTCGCACGCTCCGGAGGCCTTCGGCGCTGCATCCCGCATCTGAAAGACAAAACAAGGTGCGTTTAAAGACATTGGGGAACTTTAATACTCACGTGCCATTACTCCTTTCCACATCTAACCCAGTGGGTATTCCGGCACCCTGCAGCCGCTCCGAACTTGTACCTGCAAAATAAAAAGACAGTTAAAGCGCATCGTGAAGCAGGCAACAAGCGCTTACTTACGTGCTTCCAGGCGCTTCTATTCATCACACGGGCTCCATCTTCAACTCACTTCAGCCCGTCATCCGCCATCGCCGGAACTCTGCAAAACAAGAAACATCATTACTAAAGACTTTAAAGACATTAGAATTACTCGAAACTTACCGTTCGTGCAGTAAACGACAGACAGCAGTCCTCTGAAGTCAAGAGACCTGCTCCCCTTATCCAGTGAAGAAACTGGTTACAGCACCCTGCCCCGAGGCAGATGGAGAGCACGGCGTTCACTTACCTAAGGTGAGAGCGTTAACCTTTGGGGTTCTACAGGAGAAGAGAAAGGGAAGAAGAGAGAGACATTCAATAACCCAGTTCCTTAATCCCATATTTTCTATCTGCAGACATCTTACCCTTCGAGTCAGACATACAGTGCACAGAGGTCCAGCCCAAAGAGCCAGCCGTGTGTTACGCATCACCTTTGAAGATACGGTATACGCCCAGTCAAGACCGGCGCCTCTACGGGAATCAGGTGAGCGTTACAGAACGCAAAGCCTACCACAAAACTCCCGTCCAGGCGCTATGGAAACCTCGGATACCGACCAGCTAGCCCAGTTACTTGGGGAACTAAGGGCAGAAGTGCATGCAGCCCGTCAGGAAACAAACGCTCTAAGAAGGGAACTGATTATTTCCAAGGAGCGAACAGATGATCTCGCTAGACAATTGCTACAGTCACAAGCCGGACAGACCCCGTTACCCGCATCTGGGGGAAATCTTCCTTCTACATCCTCTATGAATCCAGTGCAGATCAACCTACCTGGGAATGTACCTCTGGCTCCGCCCGAACGATTTTCTGGTGACCCAAAGAGGTTTGCAGTATTTATCAATCAGTGCCGGTTGCATTTCTTATGCCGGCCAGCAGCCTTTCCAACTGATCAAGCTAAAGTAGCTTTCGTGCTTTCGTACCTTAGTGGCAATGAGGCAGACTGGTCGATCCCTCTAGTAAATCAAGATGATCCGGTCCTCCATGATTTTCAAGCTTTTCAGCTCAGTATGGAAAAACTGTTTGCAAGACATTCACAGGGGCAGGCCTTGGACAATGAGCTTCTTTCGTTGCGACAAGGTAATCAAGACCTTTTGGCTTATATTGCGTCTTTCAACAGACTGATAGTGGAAACTCAATGGCCTGAGGACAAAAGGATTACGCTGTTTTATAGAGATCTACGTGGAGAGCTCAAAGATGTGTTAGCCCAAGTAGTGAATCCCCCACAAGATTGTTCGGACTATATAGACTTAGTCGTTCAAATAGATCACAGACTGCAGAACAGGAAGGCCGATCGTTCCAAGTTTGATGCTCGAGTATTTTCCAAACCGCCAACTCCTTCCAAAGGAGTAGACTCCGGGGAACCCATGCAAATAGGGGGTCTGAAAGGTCCTCTAACACAAAAGGAGCGGGAAAGGAGAAAACAGTTGCAATTATGCCTCTATTGCGGAAACTCAGGGCACTTTCTTCGAGACTGTCCGGTGAAACCTGCCAAGAAGGCAGTAGGAGCTGCAGTTACCAAAGTTACAAACTCTGAGCAGGGAAACGACCTCGCCCGACAAGAATAGAGGTCCTCTTGCCGAGCGTGAAAACCAGTTCCGTGACCTCGCATTTCGTGATACCTATGGTCCTCGTTAGCCCTGATAATCCGGATCGATTACATGCAATTGAAGCTTACGTCGACAGCGGTGCCATCGTTAATTATGTGGATCATGAAATGGTTTTGAGGATGAATCTAACTCTTTGTCCCAAGGCTGTAAAGGACGTCATTACTACGGTGGATGGTACGGAGATAGCCTCCGGGCCAGTAACGCATACCACTCAAGAGGTGACGCTAGTAAGTCAAGATGGACACCATGAGAAGATCGTGTTCGATGTGATCAAGGCCCCTCAGTTTCAGATTATTCTAGGAATACCTTGGTTAGAGAAACACAATCCTCTGATCGATTGGCGAGCAAGAACGGTCCAGTTTCCAGAATGTGTCTCTACTTGTCACCCTCCACCTGGTGTTGCACTGGCAGCAATTTCTTCAGAGACTCCCCAGTTACCTCCCGAATACCTAGAATACCAAGATGTTTTCCGGAAGGATCAGGCTAACTCTCTACCTCCTCATAGGTCTTATGACTGCCAGATAGACCTGATACCTGGATCTACTCCTCCTTGTAGTAGAATTTATGCCCTCACCGAGCCTGAGAACCTTCACCTTCGACAATACCTGGATCAATACCTGGCAAATGGGTTTATTCGTCCTTCCAAGTCCCCTGCTTCTTCAGCTTTGTTCTTCGTTCCAAAAAAGGAAGGAGACCTTAGAACTTGTATAGATTATCGCTCCCTGAACCAGATCACCGTTAAGAATAGATATCCGTTACCTTTGATCCCTGAACTCCTGGACCAAGTCAGAAAAGCATGCATATATACAAAGCTGGATCTTAGAGGAGCTTACCACTTGGTACGAGTAAAAGAGGGCGATGAATGGAAGACGGCCTTCCGCACCAAGTATGGGCTATTTGAATATCAGGTCATGCCCTTCGGACTTTGCAATGCCCCGGCCGCCTTTCAATATTTTATGAACGATGTCCTCAGAGAGCTCATAGATGTGTGTGTTGTTGTTTACATTGACGATATCCTCGTTTATTCTTCATCGGAATCTGAACATCGGAAACACGTGAAAATGGTCCTCGAAAGATTGCGTCAACACAAACTTTTCGCTAAGTTGGAAAAATGTGTTTTGAAAGTGACTGAAGTTGAATTCTTGGGATTCATATTATCACCTGGCGGAGTGCGTATGGATTCAAAGAAGGTCAATGCAGTTCTCAAATGGCCATCACCATCCTCCGTAAAAGGTGTGCAAAGCATGTTAGGCTTCGCTAACTTTTACCGCAGGTTTATCCCCGAATTCTCTCGAATAGTCCAGCCCATCACTGCCTTGTTAAAAAAAAAAAAACGTTTTGAATGGTCTACCGAGGCGGAACAAGCTTTCCAGGATTTGAAGACTAAATTTATCTCTGCACCAATCTTAAAACACCCTCGCCCCGAACTCCCCTACATCGTGGAAACTGATGCTTCAAGCCTTGCCATGGGGGCAGTTCTATCACAAAAAGACCCGGTAACCAATCAGTTGCATCCCGTTGCATTTTGGTCCCGCAAATTCTCGCCTCCTGAAATCAATTACACGATTACTGACAAGGAGCTTCTGGCTATCAAGTCTGCCTTTAAGGCTTGGTGGCATTATCTGCTGGGGGCCCGACACACCGTTACTGTGATTACGGATCACCGAAACCTGCAATATTTGAAAACCGCAAAAGCCCAATCCTCTAGACAACTCCGTTGGGCATTATTCTTTGCCGAGTTTGACTTCATAATTACCTATCGACCTGGTACAAAGAACGGTAAAGCTGATGCCCTTTCTCGGATGGGAGTGGAAGAACACTTGATCAACCCTAAACCTGTACCAATCATTCCCGAACAAAGAATTCTGGGTGTAATCGCCACAGAATCCATAGAGGAAGTTAAGGATAAAGCCAGGCAACTTGTAACTCCAGCAGACATACAGAATTGGCATCTGCAGGGAAAGGGCTTTGCAGTAAAGGACAACTTATTGTATTTCCAAGAACGATTATACCTACCCAGCACAGATTTACAGAAAAAAGTAATCTCTTGTTATCATGATTCTTTAATGGAAGGACATCCCGGTATGGCCAAGACCTCAGAAAAGATCAAGCGCTACTTCTGGTGGCCGTCTTGGAAAAAAGATATCAGAGACTTTATAATGTCCTGTGGAGTATGCGCCCAAAACAAGAGTCAAAAGGAAAGACCAGCAGGCCTCTTACGCCCTATTGACATCCCACCTCGCCCTTGGCATACGCTTTCTATGGACTTCATCACCGATCTACCTCCATGCTCCGGATACAATACGATTCTAGTAATCGTGGACTTATTCTCCAAGATGGCGCATTTCATTCCGCTCAAAGGCTTGCCAACAGCAGCAACTCTGGCCCGAGAATTTCTCGAAAACATCGTCCGACTGCACGGTTTTCCTTCGGTTCTAATTTCGGATCGAGGTAGTCAATTTATTTCTCATTTTTGGCGAAGTTGCTGTCGGTCGGCTCAAATTGATGTGAGACTATCGACCAGTCACCACCCTCAGACCGACGGACAAACCGAGAGGACCAATCAAACTCTGGAACAGTATTTACGCTGCATGCTGCAACAAACTGAAAAAACTTGGAAAGACATCCTTTGGATAGCCGAATATGCCTACAATAACTCTGTCCATTCGGGAACTGGGAAAACCCTGTTTTTTCTTTTGTACGGCAGTCACCCTCGAACCTCGGAGTTGGATCCCCTCCAAGATCTTGAAACACCAGCAGTAGACTACCTGCATTCTACAATCACCCAAGCCTTTAAGGAAGCTGTTTCTCACCTTCAAAGGGCTAAAGAACAATACAAGAAAGGAGCAGATCAACATCGGAAGGAAGCCCCTCAATATCAAGTAGGGGATCAAGTCTGGTTATCCACCAAATATCTACCTCTAAAAGGGCCACGCACATTCAACCCAAGATACCTTGGTCCCTATTCCATCACTACCATAGTAAACCCAGTAGCGGTCAAGTTGGACTTGCCCCCGCACATGAAGATACATCCGGTCTTCCACGTCTCTCTATTAAAACCCGTGCAACCTCAAACCCGACTAACTAAATCTCCAAAACCTATCCTAGTTGATGGAGAACTCGAGTTTGAAGTCAAAAGCATTCTGGACTCCAAGATCTCCAAATCTAAACTATTTTACCTAATTGACTGGAAAGGCTACGGCCCCCAAGAGAGATCCTGGGAACCTGCTGAATATGTCCACGCTCCTCGCCTAATCAAAAGATTTCACCGAACATTTCCTGACAAGCCAAAACCCCCGGAGAAGCCCGGTTTGGGAGGGGCCTTGAGGGGGGGTACTGTCATGATCTCTGCTTCCAAAAGGTCAGGGTTTTCCCAACTCCCTTGGAAGCAGATCCATAACCCAGGTTCCGAGTGCCAACCAGTCCCAATTGGGACCTTTTGGACCCAGTCCTGGCGCCAGTGGCACCAGGCTCATAAATATGCCCAGTCCCAGCGCTGGAAGCGCCGGGCTCATAATGCTTGGGTGGACTTACCTGCAGCAGACCATGCTGCTTACCTGCCTGCCAGTTGAGCCTCTGATCCTCTTCTGTTTGGAACTACTTTTCCTGTTGGGTGGGGCAGGAGCCACTCCCTAGATTCAGAACACTGGAACTCTTCTGGAAAGCAGGAACTCTTTTCTTACCTAGGCGTGGCTGTGGAAGGAGACACCTAAGCACTACAGGAGGCTATTTAAACCACACCCGATGGATGAATCTTGCTTTGCGTTATTCTGCATCCTCTGCAGCAGAACGCTCATCGTGTCTTCTGCATCTGATCCTGGGCCTAAGGAAAAAGGCTTACCATCCTGAATCCAGTCTTCAGCAACACCTATAAAGACAAGAAAGAACAGGTTAGCATTACGGTCTTCAGTGACAGCTCTTCACTTACCTGGTCCATCGGCTGTCACCAACGCCTCGCGCTGCATTCCGGCATCTGAAAGACAAAGGCTTACCTACTCTTCGTGCGCTCCGGAGGTCTTCACACTGCATTCCGGCATCTGAAAGACAAAAGCTTACCAACTCTTTGCACGCTCCGGAGGCCTTCGGCGCTGCATCCCGCATCTGAAAGACAAAACAAGGTGCGTTTAAAGACATTGGGGAACTTTAATACTCACGTGCCATTACTCCTTTCCACATCTAACCCAGTGGGTATTCCGGCACCCTGCAGCCGCTCCGAACTTGTACCTGCAAAATAAAAAGACAGTTAGAGCGCATCGTGAAGCAGGCAACAAGCGCTTACTTACGTGCTTCCAGGCGCTTCTATTCATCACACGGGCTCCATCTTCAACTCACTTCAGCCCGTCATCCGCCATCGCCGGAACCCTGCAAAACAAGAAACATCATTACTAAAGACTTTAAAGACATTAGAATTACTCGAAACTTACCGTTCGTGCAGTAAACGACGGACAGCAGTCCTCTGAAGTCAAGAGGCCTGCTCCCCTTATCCAGTGAAGAAACTGGTTACAGCACCCTGCCCCGAGGCAGATGGAGAGCACGGCGTTCACTTACCTAAGGTGAGAGCGTTAACCTTTGGGGTTCTACAGGAGAAGAGAAAGGGAAGAAGAGAGAGACATTCAATAACCCAGTTCCTTAATCCCATATTTTCTATCTGCAGACATCTTACCCTTCGAGTCAGACATACAGTGCACAGAGGTCCAGCCCAAAGAGCCAGCCGTGTGTTACACATCACCTTTGAAGATACGGTATACGCCCAGTCAAGACCGGCGCCTCTACGGGAATCAGGTGAGCGTTACAGCCGGGCGGGGAAAACGAGTCGGGCCCGTGCCGCTCTCCACCCCCCCACGAGGAAAGCATCAACAGTCCTGTGCGTACCCCAGGTGCGAGGCCCCCGCCGGGCGTTGGTGGGGCGTGTGCCCACCCAGGGACGGCCTTGATCCCCCCCCCCTGGAGATCAGAGAGCGGAGGATTGAGGGGCAGAGACCACGGACCCAGTTACCCACAAGGATACAACTGGACAGACCAGCAACAACTTAAGAAGGCCGCGGCGGCCCTGGTCCGGGTGAGAGGCCCCCACTTGGAGACGGTGGGGCGTGTGCCCGCCCAATAAAGACCCCCCTGCAACGGCATATTACAGCTAGGCGGGGGTGTGCCCCATCCAGGGCCCTCCCCAATTCTTCAAGGCCCCCCACTGAGAGCCCCAGGAAGGAAACCACTGCGGATCCAGAAGGGGGCAGCCAGATGAACTGGCGGAAAACCTTACAAGAATTTCGCTTTCAGAAGATGGCAAGCGGCAAGAGCAGCCCAAGCCCCACTAACGGAATGGCCCAGTCGGAGGCCCCGGTACCCTCCACGACCGCCATGGAAAGAGGTTTTGCCTCAATATTACAGGAAATCAGGGACATGCGGTCTGACATTGCCCAGAAATTTGAGAAAATTGATCAAAGGGTGGACAAGGTCGAGGATAGACTGTTGCAGGTGGAGACCAATCAAACATCATCAGCGTCCCTAGAGTTGGATGTAGGGCTGGGGCTAGCGGCCCTGGAGAAAAGAGATGAGGAGAGGTCCAGGCAGATGAACGACTTTGAAAACAGGGAAAGGAGGAACAACCTCAGAATTTTTGGGGTACCCGAAGTGGAAGGGGAAACGGAGAGAGACATTGTCCGAACGGTGAGAGACATCATCACCCTCCTATTTGCTGAAGAAATGACTACGTAGCTCACATTTGATAGGGTGCATAGAGCCGGGGGTAGGGCGGGGGGCCCCCGTTCTATTGTGGTCCGGTTTCACTACTATTCGGAAAAAACAAAAGTGTTGGAGGAAGCCAGGAAGGCTCGGGAGATCACTTACAACAATGCCCAGATCGCAATCTACCAAGATCTCTCCGCCTACACTCTGGCCAAACGCAGGATGTGTCGCCCCCTAACACTGCTGCTTAAGGAAAAGGGGGTCCGCTACCGTTGGGGCTATCCATTCTCCCTGACTTTCGAGTATATGGGCCAGCGGTCAACTCTGATCACGGAAGACGACATACGAGGAGCCATCCAGGACTACATAGTGGTCTCGAATCCCCGGAGGGGCCCATCGGGGCCGGAGAGGGATACTCTGGGGGGCCCAGGCCCATCGAAAGACAGGAGAAGAAAAGTGAGCACGAGGAAATATAGGAAAATGAATACTCCGTCGCCAGTTAAGGAGGGAGAGCGGAACGACTCCGAGGACTGAGGACTGGGGAAACCTGCCGAATCCGGCAATGTGAAGCAAAAAACAGTGGATTTGCCATTATCAGCATCCCTACGAACAGCAAGTATGGGGGAGTCATGTGGGGGATGACGCTACAGGGAGGGAGGGGGGCTCATAAGGACGAGCATTACATGGAGCGCCTGTCGAAGCGGGCAGGCTGGTGGTTCAGCCAAAAGCCAGCTATGGCAGAACTACTTGGCTGGACGCTGGGGTGGGGGGAGGGGGGACACAAGACTGTTGGGGTTGTTCAGTTAGGGGTTGGGACTGGGGGGCAGTTGGAGAAATGTTTTATTCCCTCTAGGGGGGAGGGGGGGAGAGGGGGGAAAAGGTGGAGCACAATATGACACTAAGGGAGCGCGCGAGGAGAGGTGAGGTGACGAGGAGGTCAGCGAAAAAAGAATACTTAGATAATGGCTGACAGTCTTCTGTCCCTGGGAGTGGGCTCACTAAACGTCTGGGGTCTGAACACTCCTACAAAGAGGTCCCTGGTTTGCAGGGAATTTAGAAGGGCTAACCTTGACCTTCTTTTCGTGCAAGAGACTCACTGGGCCCGGGGGAAGGAACCAAAAATGCGGGGTGGTGGAATTGGGGAGGTCTTCTGTGCATCCCATAAGGGCAAGAAAAGAGGAGTGGCCATCTTAATATCAAGGAATGTGGGTTTCGAGAAAGAGGCCATATTGAAAGATCCAGAAGGCCGTTACTTGTTGGTCCGGGGGTCCCTGCAGGGTGCCCCACTAACCTTAGCGGTAGTATACGGGCCGAATGAAGGTGAAACTCAATTCTGGGAAGAGGTGAGGGATAAACTTAAGCTCTTCGTCCAGGGCCCAATGGTGGTAGGGGTGGATTTCAATATGGTTCTGGACCCGTCCAGAGATAGGAAACGGGTGGGCCCCCAGATTTCCAGGGTGGCAGACGAGACCATGGCAAGGAATTTCAAGAGATTCAACTCAGAACTAGGCCTGGTGGATACGATCCCCCCCCCGGGTCAGGTGCCCCCCTCTTCACATACTACTCAGCCATCCACACTTCCTTTTCCAGAATAGACTACATCCTAGTGGATGAGACCCTACATCCATTAGTCACTGGCCATAGGGTGGACCCTGTACCCTGGTCGGACCACGATCTGGTACGAGTCACCGTAGCAAGGGGATGGTCCATCGACCAGAGGGGTAGATGGAAATGCAACGACTCCTTGCTGAAGGACAAGGTCCACGCGCAGGAGGTGCTAGACGCCATAACGGACTTCTTCGAGATCAAAGACAATGGGGAGGTCGACCCGCACACCCTATGGGATGCTTTCAAGGCAACCCTAAGGGGGGTCCTCATTAAGAAGGGAGCCCAGAATAAAAGAGTGAGGGATGCCCAAGAAAGGTCCCTGAGGGAAAAAATAGCCCATCTCCAGCCGGAGGGCTCCCCAACGGTGCCCTTAGACCGCGAACAGGTAATCGCCCTGGACGACTACAGGCTCCAGTTGAAGGACCTCTTCCTCCACAAAACAGAAAGGAGTCTCCAGCTGGTTAAGCAGCAATACTATGAGAAGGGGGACAGGGCAGATAGGATCCTAGCCTGGAAACTGAGGGAGGTGCAAAGAAGTAGAATGGTGAAAGCCGTGAAGAACGATGTGTGGTCAATAGAACATGAAGCGTCACATATAGGAGAGGCCTTCCGCCGATACTATGAACAATTGTACTCATCTGAATATACTGGGAGCGAGACCGAGATAGAAAGGTTTTTGAATTCCATACAAGTCCCGGCCCTGACTAGGGAAATGGCTGACAGGTTGGAGGGTCCAGTGCAGGAAGACTAGGTCGAACAGGTGATTAGTGGGATGAGGGCGGGCACTCCCCCGGGTGAGGACGGCTTCTCAGTATTCTTTTACAAAAGGTTTCGCTCGACCCTGGCCCCACATTTGGTAAAGGTGTTCAATGCAGTCCTAGAGGGAGGAACTCTTCCCGACTCTATGATGGAAGACATAATCGTAGTATTACCCAAGGAAGGCAAGGACCCCACGGAGTGCTCCTCCTACCTCCCAATATCCCTACTTAACATTGATGTCAAGATCCTAGCCAAGGTAATTGGGAGGCGGATGGAGGAGATACTACCAAAACTGGTCCATGGAGACCAGGTGGGATTCATAAGAGGCAGGCAGGGCTCGGATAATATCTGCAAAACCATAGATCTATTCCACTATGCCCAGGGATCGGATCTCGACGCGAGTGTCCTCTCTCTGGACTCGGAAAAGGCTTTCGACAAGGTCGAGTGGAGATACATGCAACTCCTCCAGAAAATGGGCTTTGGGGTGCACATCAGGGAATGGGTGGCAGCACTGTACAGAGCCCCACGGGCAAGGGTCCAAGTGAATGGCAGGCTGTCGGAATCATTCTCCCTCTCCCGGGGAACGAGACAAGGATGCCCGCTTTCTCCCCTGATATACGTCCTAACAATGGAGCCCCTGGCCATAGCAGTAAGAGCACACCCGGACATCCGGGGGATTAGGAGAGGAGAAGTAGGCATCCTCCTTACCAGGGACCTATCCAACCTCGCCTGTCCTGGCAGGAATCTCTGCTGACCTCAGGAGATGGGGCTCGATGGTCCTGTCCTGGTACGGCCGCATGACGGCGGTAAAAATGAACATGCTACTGCGCTTACTTTATCTCTTTACTGCACTCCCCACTACCGTCCCAGACCACACCTTTAGGACGTTACAGAATGCGGTGAGAGAGTTTGTATGGCAGGGCAAGACCCCGAGGACCACGAAGGCGGTCCTGACCTTACCGAGAGAGGAGGGAGGGTTCGGGTTCCCAGACCTCCAATTGTACTTTCGTGCAGCCCAATTGCACGTCCTACTGGAGCACATGAAAGAGGGGATGGGAACTTACTGGTCTTACCTGGAAGATATGGATGCTCACCCCATGAAAGTTCGAGACCTCCTGTGGGCCCCACATAGGTTGATCCCGAATAGACTTAAATCCCACCCTACATTGGCGGTCCTCTGAGAAATCTGGAAAGAGGGCCCCCAGACTGCACATTTGACATCATGGCCATCCCCGATGTCCTCACTCTGGGGCCACCCCCTCAAACTGGGGAGCAGGGGGTTCCAAAAGGCTCAGACCTGGTCCGACTCTGGAATGGAATGGACGGGCCAACTATTTAAAGAAGGGGAATTCCTATCATATGAGGAGTTAAGAGGCGCTCTGGGGCAGGGGTCTCTTTCCATATTTGAATACCTCTGCCTGAAAGGTATCCTCTGTGATCAGTCATGGGGTCAGAACTTAAAAAGGCAGCTGACTCCTTTTGAGAAATTTCTCGATTCAGCGACCTCAACGAAGGGGGCGGTGTCTGGGATATACAAGATTCTTAACACCATTAATTTGGCAGAGAGGAGGGGGTTCCGTTCATTCTGGAACGATCTGGCAGGGGAGGTGATCTCAGAGGACGCCTGGTCGAGGATATTTAAAATTGCATTCCACGGAAACTTGTTCACGGCAGACATGGAGCATAACTTTAAAATTCTACAGGGGTGGCACAGAGACCCGGTGAGGCTGTCAAAAATGATTTCAGGAGTGTCCCTCGAATGCCCAAGGGGTTGCGGTCAGGTCGGATCGAGGGGCCATATGTGGTGGCATTGCCCAAAGGTACAGGCGTACTGGGAGAGGGTAAGGGGTTGGATTGCGGAAGTCTCAGAGGAACTGCTCCCCCAAAACCCCCTGACGGTGCTGCTGGGTCTCCCCCCAGAAGACACGGACACATATAGATACCCCAGAATGTGGGAAACAATGCTAAGGGCGGGGAGGGTGGCCTTGGCCCAGAAATGGAAGAGTCCGGAGACCCCCTCAAAGGAGGACTGGCTAAAGAAGGTGAAGCAGATGTTCTTGATGGACAAATTGACAGCAATGGTAAACAATAACTCTGGCTCATTCCAAACAAACTCGTATGGGGTGCAGGAGTCCTGGGGATGGGATGTTCATTGAAGCCGGGTGGGGGTGGAGGGGAACGGCCAGGAGCGCGGAGGAGGGCGGATGCCCGGGGAACGGTGATCGAACAACAGTCATGGAACACTTCAGCGTCCACAGTCACTTCCAAGCTCTGGTTACATATGTGCACTCAAAGTGTCTCCCAGTTATTTTGCACTAGTTGAAATGTGCTTTTGTTTTTTCCCCTCTTTGTTTCCTTTTTTTTTCTTCTTATTTTCATTTTGTGGGGGGTGGGGGGAAGGAGGGGCTGGGGTTGCAGGGCGTACCGATTGTCTATTCTTTGATCATGCTTTGACCCTGTCTGTTATACCATGAAAATGTTAATAAAAAACAAAGTTTAAAAAAAAAAAACCTCTTCCCACTTTTGAAGTCTTCTCTCAAGTGCCTGCAGTAGAAACACAATCTTTACCGCTAGCTTGGAACTAGACACTCGAGAAGAAGATTGCGGAATCCGCTGCTGCTTACGGATGACTGCAGGAAACACACAACGCTAACCCTTAATTCTCCAGCACAGGCGGAGGGAAAAGACTGACCGTGGAACTGTGCAGGAAGGTAAAAGAATTGTGTCTGGCCAAGACAAAGTGGGACAAAAATACCCATGGGTGCTGTCACGTGCCAGATTCTGACCATGCAGAGAAAAGGATGGAATGGTGAGGCTCGGGATGGGGCATAAGAAGGTGGGACCAAGTCCACACTTGCGCCGGGCCTAACTTAAAATTAAAACGTATGACACTGTGGTGCTATAAATAAGTGCTCTGGACACGACCCGAGGACGAAATGTCCCATAAGTATGGGGAAAGGGGACGGGATGTAGGAGTACTAGTGTTTCAGGTACTAGGCTCCTAATCTGAGTGATTCATGGCACAGGTGCAAAACCTGGCCAGACTGCTGCAACAGCAGGTCCAACCCTGAAATGGTTGTGTCATGGAGAGGTGAAACAAGCCAGAGAAACAGATCCTGTTTACATCCTGAATTTGACTATTTCTTTATGGATGAAAGAGAAAGTTGGAAATAACTAAGCAAACATCCACAACCAGTTAAACAGAACGGTATCCCGTCTTCAAGAGAGAGGGTCCTTAGCAATCCAGGAGAGGGAGAAGATGAAACCTGCCACTGGTTAATCTAATTTGCCACAGTTCCACTGCCACAAGGTTCTTACTTCTTGGTTCACATAGAACATTGCAGTCATATTATCTGTAAAGGTAAACATTCTCTTGACCTACAGCAATGAAATGTATGTTTTAGGGCTATGAAAAGTGTTTTGAGCACCAGAATGTTTATCTGCAGATGCATGCCTTGATGGGTTCACCTGTTGATTACCACAAGGTGGTGCAAACGAGGTAGCACATCAATCAAACTCCATGGTTAGATATTGGGCTCTGTAAGAACAAATGAAACCTCTTCAAAGAGGTGAAATTGCTTTGGTCATCATTCAAAATACTCCAATAGTTTTTGGTAAATGGGGGGTCTGTTGCAGTTGTAGACAAGTGGATTGTGTGCATGAATGTATGTAGGAATGGGTTTTATACCATTTGATTGATATACATTTGCTCCAGCCACAACTGGGTTCTCCATACTCACAATGGATTAAAGGATGGCACTTAACTTCCTGTACACATGAGGCTCTGCAGGGATTGGGGGATCGGGGTGACCCCCCATATACCACCTCTGATGCGTTCACCAAGGTGTCGATGGCTGTCTCAGGCTCTCTGGCTCACCCCACTCATATCCCCAAACCTCCTGTAGGTGAATGTGTATAACATACATGACTTCACAAATTACTTTTATTGCATATCTCAGTTTTTGAAACAGCATGGGTACATTTACAGTTACTGATTTCATCCTACTAAAGGAGGGTTGGGTGGATGTATGTATGTCTATAAGGGATGTCCAGACTGGAGAACTACACTTACAGATAAGTAAGAAAGCTTTCTACAGTATGAGATCTCTTATAGAGTCTTAAACCTAGCAGTTTCGATTACCAAATAGTGCTCACCTACTTGCAAGTTGGGAAGAAGAGCACTGCTTGGACCAATTGTATCTCAGGTTTGGCATTAACATCCAGGTAGTAATTTCAGGGAAATGCGTGGAAGGATCTCAATGCCCTGCACATTTCCTCCAATGCAGTTCTCTCAACTGTTGTAGTCTTGCCTCTGGTCGAGTGTGCTGTGACTCTACCTGGAATATGCATGTTGCTCAAAGAGGAGCACAATATTATTTAGTAAACAGGCCAGCCAGCAACCCTTTGCTTGAAGACCACGGACACCTTCTGCACTAAGAAATTAAGTAATTAATAACTGATCTGTCTTACAAAAGTCTCTGTCTCTGTCAAGAGAAAAACCTAGAATTCCCTTTTAACATCTATTGTGTGCAAACTCTTTGTTAATTATTGTTAAGCTAATTTATTACTACCAACCTTCAGTCCCACAAATTTACAGTGGGGGATTTGCTTTGAAAAGTAATTCTTCCACAGGAAATACTCTAGTATTTGGAGATAAAGTGGAAGAGCAAGCTGGAGGTAAATCTTCCACTTCACCTCCAAAGTCAGAATTCGTCGGTGCAGTGAAATGAGGCAATTACGTTACTGCCAAAAATGTTCCACACTGCCAAACTTAGATTGAGGCCCAATGTCTTTAAATGTTGAAAAAAGGTCAACACTTTAGATGTTTTGTAAAGTGGGGAAGGGTATTGTAGAAGAAAACTTTCTTCTCCAAACAATTCCTACTCAGACTCTAAAAATAGATACCATCTGGGGCTATCCTTTACAGTTCCTTATGGGCTTGAGTTGGTTCAACATCGATTTCACCAACCTGTCGGTTTGTAAAGTGGCCTGCTTCAGCTTAAGGGCCCACATGCTCTGACTGCCTTTTACGATGACCTTATATCAGTGGACTTTGGATTGTCTGGTGGTTGATTGGGGGGAGGGGGGAATTTTCCTGCCACCAAAGGATTGATCGTCAGCTTTGCAACTGACATAAATGGCAGCATTGCATCCTTAGAGTTTTGTATGCTCAGACATTGCATGTTCAGACATCCAAAATCAAAATTTGCAGCACTGTTGGTACTGAAGCTGAAGAGATTGTATGCAATATTATCACTGGTCTGTCTTGAGGCATTGCTGCCAAACCCCTATGCAATAACTGATTTTCTTTATGAAGCCACATTTTTGTATGCGTCAGAGAGAGACCTCTTTAACTTTAATTTTCCCACCTTCAAAATGACTCTGTTTTTTGGTTTTCATTTTTAGTAGCAGCTCTTCTTCTGAAGCATACTAAAAAGAAAAAACTCCTCCTTTCAGCACGTGTTCTACTTGTTAGATGTCTGCACATATAGCAATTTTTAAAGAAAATTTACCAAAAGTTGATAAACTTAAAACAAGACGTAAGGATGAAACTCCATCACCGAAATGTGTGGTGAAAAATCTGCCACTTTGCGGTTCCGCCTTCCAGGTGCCCCTGCTGCTTTTCATTGTAATTACTCAGGGTAAATACCAAACATAAAGGCAAAGATAAGCAACAAAAGCTGTTTGTAAGTTCATGTATTTTTCAGTTCTATACCGAGAACACCTCTGTCCGACCCCCTGAGACAATGCTAAACATATGAGCCTAAATGATAGCCTATTCCGCAGAAGACCTTACTCTCCCATCAGATCACTACGCACAACCTTCCATAACCTGCTTGCAATCCCTGCCTTCAAGTGTGTTGGGAGGGGAGATGAACATCTGCCAGAATTTAGAGACTTGTGCAAAGCCTCTAAACTTTGGAAAAGCCTCACCCACATGTCATTATTAACCTCACTCCAGATGGCCTGTATCGATCAGAATAAATTATGTCATGAAAACTAATGGTGTTGGAAA
Source organism: Ambystoma mexicanum (assembly GCF_040938575.1). Taxonomy (NCBI): domain Eukaryota; kingdom Metazoa; phylum Chordata; class Amphibia; order Caudata; family Ambystomatidae; genus Ambystoma; species Ambystoma mexicanum. The sequence continues at coordinate 241,268,752 of NC_090926.1, read as the reverse complement.
TTCCTTATAACTTATTATCCTTAATTATCTATGTCCCTAAGACTTGTTGGATAAGTGTTAATTTATCACAAGAGAGAAGTCTATCAGAAAAAAAAATTGTGATTAAAAAATAGATTAAAGCAGGGCTGGTTATTGGCCCCACTACTTAAATAGTTATATTTGGCAGACAAAAGTGCAAAATCTTATTACCCTACGATGGGAAAGGAATGCATCCCATATCTAGCAGACACTGATGCACCAGTAATTTTTGAGTTGGCAATCAATTTAAAAAGACTGCTTTTCTTATCTTAAACAAGAAAAGGGAAAAATCCTGTTTTGTTTGATATCTGAAAGGGTCTCACATCAAGATTGTATGTCATTATAAATATGTAGATGCCGCGCTAGATAATAACATGAATTGAAACAAACATAGATGTATTATACAAGGTATACCTTCTTTAGTATTAGAACACATTTTAATGTTTGAGATTTGGCTCCAAATCTTGGAAGCCATTGATTAAATTATAAGCTTTCTATAATGAAGAGATGCACTAGGTGAATGATTTGGAAAGCATTACCTTAAGAAGACTGCTGAACATTCGTAAACCTGCACATGTTTCAGATTTAAGACTGAAATTGGGAATAATGGAAAGGAATTCTGTACACAGAATGTTTTTATTGATTATGTAAGGGGCAATTTGAATCTTTTCAACATATATTCATAAAATGCACCTCTCTAAAATATTGAAGAAATGTATGACTAGTTAATTTGCTGCTTGAATTGGAGTATTGTAATGTGACGCATGTTTTTTAATTTGCATTGTGGGGATAATAGTTCTAAAGGTGTTAGTGGTTATAGTTTTTATCAAAATTATTAGATAGTGTTAGGAAGTAAGAGTTTTCATTGTCAAAGGTATTAGGTGTCTTTCTCAAATCAGGGCATGCCCAGTGCTGTTTCTTAAGATCATACTTAAGATCATACTGATGATCCCGCGTCACCATTTTTCTTCCAACGCTGGACACGAAAACGTGACTTTCAGAGTTGGGATTCTATCCCAGTTATTACTCATATCAAATCCACCAGTATGATCTTAAGAAACAGCACTGGACATACCCTGATTTGAGAAAGGCACCCTGCCGAAACACGTGTCATGTTAAAAGGGCAATTTCAATTAAATGTATTAGCACTACAATACTTCTTTGGATCCATCCTTGTTTTTTCTGGCGCAGTAATATGGAGTGCTCTTAGCACTTTTCTTACTAATTCTAACAAACGGAGTTGAGGAACTCAAAGTCTCTGTTCGCTGACACACCAATGCGACAGCACAACTTTTGCAAGTAAACAGGTCGCGGTGGCACCAGGTGATATCAACCTAAAGGTTCCTTCTACACTTGCCTGGTATTGGAGGAGGGAGAACGAATTTTCAAGATTTGTCATCAATGCTGTGTAGCACAGCCTTCCCAAATCCTGACTTCTGTCCCGATGCAGTGTCAAAACAATAGTGTCTCGTGAAAGTATGTAGAGATGACCAAGTGGCTGCCGCACAGATTTCCTGTACCGGCACCCTCTTCGCAAGGCTGATGAAGTGGCCACCCCCCTTGTCGAATGAGCCCGCAAGTCCACAGTGACATCCTTACCGGCCAGGCTATAACTCTGGGCGATGTATAACATTTTCCAACGGGATAAAGGTTTTTTGTCACTACAAGACCCAGTTTGTGTCCAGTGTATCCAACAAACAACTGGTCATCTGGCCTCACCTTTGCTATACAAGAAAAATAAAAGACATGATGAGTCAGAGTTCTGGGATAGGTTGAATTCCGAAACCACCTTCGGCAGAAAAGTGGGTCGGACTGTCAGTACGACTTTTTCCTTATAAAATGTTGTGAACAGAGGTTAGAACGACAAAGCATGCAACTCGCTGAACCTGCATGCAGATGTTATGGCCGTTATAAAGACTATCTTCAATGTTAGTAACCTCAATTGACAAGAATTAAGTGACTCAAACAGAACACACCTAAGGAATTTCAAATCCAGATTTCAATCCCAAACGGGAACCACAAAAGGGACTGGAGGAAACACATTTGTGAGCTCTTTCAAAAATTGAATGACAATAGCCATTTTAAAGTAAGATGCCTGCTCAGACGTACGCTTACAAATGGATAGTGCCAGCAAGTATCCCTTTCACAGTGCCGAACTGGAGCCCCATATTGGCTAGATGCAGCAAGAATGATGACACACACATTCTTATATCTGTACCAGCTGCAGAACTTGTTCCAAGGCAGTGATACGAAGATTTCGTTGCTGGCCTTCTGGCCAAAAGCGAAATCTCCATTGCGTCCTAATCCTTATACCTCAACCTCTCAGAAACCAGGTGTGAAGGTTGAGAGTCTTGACCTCTGGATGGACAACCAGACCACCCTCATGCAAGAGAAGGTCCTATTTGCGGAAGAACCATTGGAGAGCATATGTACTCTGGGTACCATGTCGCCCTGGCCCAATCCCGAGCAATCAGGATCATGGTTTCCCTGAACTCCCTCAACCTCCTGATGGCGTGAGGAATGACGGGAATGCATACAGGAGTGGAAATTCCCAATCAACTACAAACGCAACCTCAGGAGCTCCTCTCAGAGGAAATTCCCACGAGCAGAACAGCTTGCACATCCTGTTGACACTGTACATGAACAAATCTACTTGAGGGGTTCCCCAAAGGGTGAAGATCTCTTGAATAACTTCTTGAGCCGGTTCCCACTCATGGGACTGTGCCATTCCTGCTCAGAGCGTCTTCCGCTATGTTCTCCTCTCCGTCCAGGGGAATTACTGACTGATGGGGAGATTCCTTCTTGAACTGCCCAGACCCAGAGCTGCATAGCCTCTCTGCACAGTGAACATGACCCTACACCTCCTCTTTTGTTGAGGTAGTGCATGGCCACTGTGTTGTCTGTCATTATCAGGACATTCCTTCCCCGTACAGAGGGCAGAAAGGCCTTCAGCCCTAGTCTGCTTGCCCTCAGCTCCAAAAGGATGATGGGAGTTTGGACCCCGATTGAAAGACCAGCAACCGCTGACAATCAGATCGTTGACATGGGCTCCCCACCCCATGAGTGAGGCATCCGTAACTACTATTATTTGATTCGATTTGATTAATTTATTACGTGCACCAGACAGAGTAAACCGTATTCGGGCGCAGATGACAACTAAACAAAAATCCAGAAAAGGAAGCAACAGGAGTTTTATTTATGGTAAACTTTCATTTTTTATTTAAATAAGAAAGTTTTCAGTCTCTTCCTAAAGAAATCTAGAGTTTCACATATTCTGATCTCCAGTGGAAGTTGATTCCAGACTTTAGGACCAAAAAACTCCAAAGTTTCGGTCTCCTCTTGAGACACATTTAGTCCCTGGAATACAGGTCAAGAATTCTTTCTTGGATGGTATAACATAATTTTATCAGCCAGGTAGGCAGGTGCAAGCCCTTTCAGGCATTTAAAGACTAACAGGCCATTTTTAATTTAATTCTGGCCTCCACCTTCAACCAGTGGAGGGATCTCAGCATTGATGATTCATGGTCCCGTTTCCTGAGATTTCCTATTACTCTGACTGCTGCGTTCTGAGATCTTTGAAGTCTGGCCATTTGTTTTTGAGGAATTCCTGCTAGCAGGCTGTTGCAGTAATCCAGGTGGGGGTTAGTCATTGCCCCCACCACAATTGCCCTGTCTTCCATCGGTATATAAGGGAGCACATTTCTTAGTGATCGCAAAGCAAAATGGACTGTTTTCACCTTTTCCCCCTACCTGAGTCTCACTGCCTAGGTTCTCCTGCCACCAGCAGCTTAGGTTTTTTGATGACCATCTTCCCTGAGGAAGTATTCAGGACTGCTCCAATGAAATAGAGCACTGGGGAAGTTATCATTTGGGACTTCTTGAAATTAACAGAGAAGCCCAGTCTGTGGAGAGAGTGGTAGGTGATGAGATGTTCCAGAACCTGTTCAGGAGAATGGGCCCTGATCAGCCAATCGTCCAGGTAGGGGTAGATGTGAATCCCCCCACCCTCTTGAGAGTCGCTGCCACCACCGCCATCAACTTGGTGAAAACCCTTGGGATGGAGGTCAGCCTGAATGGCAGAACTCGAAACTGAACCCCCTGTTTCTTTCCGTCACAGGTATCGGCTCTATAGCACTTTTCTCTAGCAGACTGGAAATCTCCTGCTCCCCAGTGGATGATCCGGAGGCTCTCTTAAAAAGGGGAGCCAGTAACCCTGGGCCACTGTTTGCAACGCCCAACATCGGATGTAATTTCCTGCCATTCTTCCAAATGCTGACTGAGCCTGCCCCTCATAGCAGTCCTGCGGACTAAAGCCATAGAGTGGTTTTGAGGCAGCTGAAGCAGCAGCTGAAGGTAAGGCAGCCGTTGCCTGGGCGGACTTAGCACCTCTTCCTCATCCACCACAAGGGAATTTCCTCTGGCCTCTTTGACTGGCCTGGCATCTCACTCTTCCAAATGAGGAATAATAGCGAAAGGACCGACTGCTCCATACCTGAGCAGTAGGGTGAGAAGGTTGAGGCTGTCTTATAACGGCACTGAGAGACTTGGCCGCTTCCTTTGATGTCTAATTTTTCAAGGCTTCCCTCAGCCGTTTTGCCAAAAAAATGTGTGCCATCAAAGGGCATGTTAAGAAGCCTGGACTGCACATCCGGTGTGAACCCAGACTTTCGTAACCACACAAACCTGCACATTACTGTGCTAGCAGCCATGGCTCTGCTAATGCTATAGGCAGAGTACAAACCTGATTGTAGGGAATCGCATATTGCATCCTTACCATCTTTTACGATATTAAGGAAACACTGCTTTCATCTCCTTCATGGATATGTTCTGCTGCCATTACAATACAGTGCCACAAGGCGTGGGTGAATTTGGCCACAGCGTAAGTGATGTAGATAGACTTAAGGGCCATACTACTGTGCAAAAAAAACATTTTGCTAGTCTGTCAAAGCATGTGTCGTCCCTATCTGGAGGGCTGGTAGGGTAAATCGCTTGCCTAGACGTAGATGTGGCAAACTTCACAACAAGGCTCTCTGGGGTAGGATGCCTTGAGAGGAAATCCGGATAAATGCTGTATGGCTTATTTTATTTTTTTGTCAAAGATTTACTAACAACTGGGTTGGTGTCAAGGGACTCCCAGTTCACCACTACTCTTTTTTGTAATGCTGAGTGAAATGGTAAATAAGGTATTTTTGTGGACCCTTGTCAAGAAGGTTTGTTAGGCAGTAGCTGGCCTTCCTCAACCCAGGTATTCAGTCACTCTGTTCATTAGTTGTCTGTATGGCACCTCAGCGTGCTCAGACGGATCAGAAGTGACAAAGTCAATTTCAGGGGAAGTGTCCAGGCCACTTTCACTCTTTAGGCTTTCATATACATTTTCAATCCTGGACTCCTCAGTTACTAGTGCCTCTGGAACATTAGGTGTTTCAAATTCCAGTTCAAATGGTGGAGTATCCTGATCTATGGGTTCAGCCCCATCAAAAATAGAGGAAAGAGACTTGAAAAAGTCAGTTTTGGGCAAAGGCTTAAAGCTTTTCTCACCCTCTTTCGAAGTCGCTGATGGCTTTGGCTCCTTCGACATCGAAGGTGATGCCCTCAGCGAGTCTTTGAGGGTAGAGGAATGGGCCTCTCCTCGACTCGAGGCCTCACAATTGGTCAGCGGCTTTCGGCCCCGCCTCGAGGCTGTGCAGACGTTAGCCTGCTTGAACTCCTTATCGGCCTCGACAAGTGTGACAGGGGCGTGACCCTTCACCTTTTCCTTCTGACCCGGGGCTGCCTTTTCGAAGATTTTTATTATCTGGAGACGCAATGTCTCACCTTCAGCTTACTAGGCTGACCTATCTGGGAAGGCCACCCTGCGGTCAGGAGAGGATTGGAGGAAGAAGATGGAGACCTATGATGCATTTTCTTTGATCTTTTCCTCGATGACGAGGGGGAGTGACAGGAACCACTGCGAGACCGAGAACGTTTCTTAGAAGGTTTTCTCGGTAGCGACTCACCCCTCAAACTACTTTCGTCCAATGATTTTCTTTTCAAAAGCATTGTGGAAGGGGACTTCAGAGGTGGCCTACCCACAGCATGTTTCCCCTTTCGTTCCATGAGTGCCATCAACCACAGTCTGCCATCCTATGGTTGATGCCTAGGCACCACAGACAAACACAGTGAGAATCATTAATTGACATCTTTGACCCGCACTTGATGCATTTCTTAAACCCGGTCTTAGGGGTTGATATTTTTAGAATATTTGTAATACCCAACAGAAAAACCCCACCATATGCGAAGCGAAGCCAGAGGAAAAACAGAAGTGAATAACGGGTGCGGTGCGTGCTCTATATATATATATATTGTCGATGACGTCAGCCGAGAGAGAGGGGACGGGGGTGTTAGGGAGAATTCTCTGTTTAGGCTGAATTTCCTAACCTAGTGAGTCCCCCAACAGCTTTGCTGGATTTTTGGGGTTTATTTTTTTTCTCCTGCCAAAAATGAGACTCTTTTACCCTCACTCTTGGGCATGATTTGAGTATGTTTCTTTGAATCTAGAGGTGTTTAATGGGCTATGGGGTCTTTTACTCCATAGGGCTTCATGTGTTTTTGTGATGTGTGTTACACAGCACCCTCAGTGCAGTGACACAGGGGTGTCATAGTGACCCCCCAGTATAGACTCCATACCCTGGGACTGACTACTGTCTCCCAGGGCATGTAAAGTCACCATTGACTTTACTAGTCTTAAATTCTGAACAGAACCAGTACAAACCATCATATTGTGGACGTACTGGCTGGGGCAATTCAATTGCCCCGGGGTCTGTTAGTCGAGGGGGCACGTCTCCGTCCCCCCTGATCGAGTTTTGGCTGGTGGCAGTGGATACTACTTTTTATATTCAACCGCGAATATTTTTCTATGGGATTTCCCATTGTTTTAGGCTACTACCTTTATTTAATTATTTACGGTAGCCTCGAACATACCGCCGGTTTATTTAATTAATATTAATTCTCCGGTTGGTATTTTTTGCCAAAACTTGATTCTAAAATGGCGTTTGTGTTCTCTTCTGTGACTCCAACCCAAGTCGAGCCCTTTGTTCCACTTTTTGGCGGGCTTCTCCACAGAAGCCCTCCAAAGTGGTGCCATTCTGTCTGGGGTACTTAATAGGGGTGGAGGGGAATTTAGGCACCCTGGACTGAGTTGCCTAGGCAGCTCAAGTCACACTCTGTCCTGATTGGCCCAAGTGGTGAGCCGACCGGCTCACCACTTAGCATGTTTGAGTGACAGCTAGGCTGAGTGAATGGGGGTTTTCTGCATAAAAGCAGGGCTTTGGGGACTGGAACTTCAGAAGTCGCCACAGGACCTAAGAATCCGACGAGGGAGAAGCTGAGCCAACCTGCCACGACACCACCACCGGTGTAGCCCTGCTGGACCGTCTCACCACTTTTTCCCAACGACAGAGGAGATCTCCCGCCGGAGAGTCTTCTTCCTTTGACTGGTGGGGATAACCAGTTTCACCGTCTTTTCGCCTTCCCGAAGTACCTCGTGGCCGCCTTGCCTGTGGCAAGCACCCCGGCAACCGGGACACCACGTTTTACCATGACCGCGAAACAAAGGTACCACCTTTAACCGGAAAACTCTGCGGCTGGTTTCTTCCCTGGTAGTGCAACGACCTTCATCTTTCCTCCAAGTCGAGATCTTCTCTTCCCCTGGACGACAACGTGCCTTGCACCCACTGCCACCGCTGGAGGATCCTTCCCACTTAAGGTACCGTGTCCCGCCTGGCTTCCCTTGCTACCGACTGTACGGGGTAGATTTAGCCCCCGGCTTTCGAACTTGGGTTAGCCTGGGACACCCTGGCTAAACTTTCCTAAGCCTCTCTAAACTCTTTTTGGAACTCTCTGCAAGACTTTCTAAGCCTAGTGTAACTGTGTGATCTTGGGCGCATTTGTGCTCTGCTCTCCCTAAGAGGGGGCCCAGCCTTTGGACTTTGGCTCACCAGTGACTTTTGCTCTTCTGCCTTGCTAACAGTGTTCCTGAACCTTAGAGTGGTATATATTTCCATATTCTGTCTTTTTCCCTCCCTTTCTCACAAACTTATTGGAGTGCCATCTAGTTAAGCGCTCACCTCTGTATGAAAATAAGTGATGTTTCACTGTGACTTATCTGATAAGGAAAAAGGGGTGTATATATTACAATAGTAACTGTGTTTAGAATATTTCACAATAAGAGTCCTGGAGTGTTTCAAACAGTGTGTTTTTAAATAAATAATTATATACTTTGATACCAAAGCTCTGGTCAGTGTTTGCTTGTATTGGTGTGTCTGAGTGCCTATTGTGTATACTTTGCATACTGCCTAACTCTTCTTGAGAGAAGTCTGACTGCTCAGCCACAGCTACCAGGTAAATCCGGGTGGTACAGACTGCTACCAAGTAGGTTTACTGCCAACACCTGTAGTCTTAAATCTTTTGCAGTGTTCCCTAAGGGAACTGCACAGGTTTCTGCCTAACAGGGGGCCTTCGAGAGACATCGAGTTGACGACAACGCACAGCACCCTCAACCGGAAAAATTCAAAAGCAGCCGACAATGGAAGGAGTGATTATAAGATGAGGAAAACGTGGGAGGACACAATCAATTCGAAATAAGCATTTCCCCACTGCGTGCTCTACATAAATCACCTTCCTCAAGGAAATCTGCTGCTTATATTTCTTCCCTTCTTCCCCTTCCATTTACCTTTTCACCTCGACATACCCAGGTCAGGTTACCCCAGGCATGGACCCAATACAAATGACTATTAGATTTCATAAGCATTCTTTAATTATTTCCATTCTCTCGTCAAAGGATGATTCCTCTTCCCAGGTGGAATACTGTCATACCTGTGAGAAACCTAAAGGTGTCTCACCCGCTAGTCCCCAGAGATCTGTCATCCAGGTGGCCAGGATACGGCCGTTGCTATTGGATCCAGTTCCAGGGGGTGGACCAGTGGGGGAGGATCACTTGGATGGGTGGGGGGTCTTCGGGGAGTGGAAGTGGGACACCGACGGGTGAGACGTGGTGCACCCTTTCTTCTAACCCCTTTTTGCCAACCCTGTAGGATACTTAGATGTTCTAGCCCCCCACCCACCTTTCCAACACAAACACTTTCCAACACCATGACAGACAACAGACTAACACCAAAGCCATTTACCTGACATGACCCAACACAAGGGTCAGGCAGAGTTAGGCAATTGACAATAACTACGCACACCTGACGGTCCTTTCCCTTCCCCACAGGGATAAAAGGCAGAGCACGAAAGCACACTTCGAACAAGGATGAATGCACGAGGAAACAGCTTCACCGGACCGGCAGTTCAAACAGAGGGGAAATGAAGTGAGACCTGGAGGGACGACGAAGGAAGAACTGCCCTTGCCCTTTTCAACTCAGACCCGCAAAACCTCAGAAAGGGAAATCATAAGACCAGGAAGTCCAGCTGGTGTGTGGTGTGACAGGTGTCAACGGCACATGGGGCTCCCCTGCGGTTATAGCCAAAGCAGGAGGAAGCGCTTGCTGCAGTGGTGCCGTCCTTGACTCCCAAGACAAGACAACTCTGACAGTTCAGCACAGCCGTTGAGTCGAAGAAGATAGTAAAACCAAACTGTGCTGGGCCCAAGGTTGCAGGCAGCGGCCTTGTTGAACAAAGAACGTGTGTAAATGAACTTTAAAGAAACCTCAGTAAAAAGGTTCAGAAGCAGAGTGGTCAGCCGTTGCGGGACGCTCATTCAAAGGACTCTAACTAAAGCCTTTTTTGGGTTGTGTTTTTGTTTTGTTGCTACGGAAGCCAAGAGGCCTTAATAGAGGCTGGAGAGAAGTGTAAAGGTGGTCCTACGAGGGTTGAGCAAAACCCCTTGTACGCTCGAAAGTCTTTAACATATTGGAGAAAGGTGAATGAACTGTGAAACTGGAAAACGTGAAGCTGACAGAGGGATGCCAAACTGAATGAACTGTGGAAAAGGCTCTAGTGAACCCGATTGAGGGAGGTCAACATTGCAAGTGGGATCAAAGCCCGGCTGAGGGGGAACCAAAGGGGCGAAGAGCAATCGCCCAATGTGAAAGATTATCAAAGGAACTTTTGTTTGTTTATTGTTTTGGTTCAGCCGGCCTTCTAAGGCAAGAGACTTTGCAGGAAAGAGACTGGGCCCCAGAAGGTCCTGGCATTGTTGAAAGGAACTGCAACCTTGTGCTGGCAAGGCCCAGGAGTGTGCTGTGCTCAAAGGTCCTGCCTTGTCCCATGCTAAAAACGTGGGGAAGGGAGACCCCAGCGCTACCATCCTGATTTATAATTTGGCAAACACTTCTTTCATTTCTTGTGAACATTAACCCACACTACTTTGTAATTTAGTTGTAAGGATTGGCAATAGGTTTTTTAGTATAGGCCCTTTTTATTTGACAAGACGCCTCTAGGACTGCCTTATTATTATTTGATGGTCGTAGTTTCTTCCATCTTAGATTTAGGTTTAGATTAGGCGTTTTTCTCACCCATTCTACAGTTTAATAAACACCCTTGAACTGTGATCACATGTGTCTGTCTTTACTGTTGCCATCATGAGTTCCTTACATATGGTGTCATGAGTGGGATGTGACTTCATTGAAACTAATTGGGGAAACCTACAATTTCAAAAACTTAGTCAGAGAGCTTCTAACCTTTCCATTGCCACCAAGGAATCGATAGGTTTTGATATCTGTAGCAGTAGGGAAGCTATTATTCTCCCTGGGAAAATAGGAATTATTCCTACAGACCTGTTTTTATTACCCCCTCTGGGCTATTACATAAGATTGGCCCCAAAATATGGCCTAGCGTGGAAGTTCGGTATAGAAGTCTTAGCAGGCGTCTTCGATCCCGACTTCTGGGGAGATGTAAAGGTTCTCTTGGAGATTTCCCTTGAACAGTACTGCTCGCACTTTCGATTGATACCGGTCGCAAACATATCCACCTGAGGGGTTCCCCAAAGGGTGAAGATCTCTTAAAGGACTTCCTGAGATAGTTCCCACTCATGGGAGACTGTGCTCTGCCTGATCAGAGCATACGCCACAGTATTCGCCTCCCCGGCTAGATTAACTGCTGATATGGAGATTCCTTCTTGAATTGCCCAATACCAGAACTGCATTGCCTCTCTTCACAGTGGTAGTGACCCTACACCTCCTCTCATGTTGAGGAGGTACATGGCCACTGTGTTGTCTGTCATTATCAGGACATCCTTTCCTCGTTCACAGGGCAGAAAAGCCGTCAGCGCTAGTCTGATTGGTCTCAGTTCCAAAACATTGATGTGTAGTTTGGACTCCAATGGAGACCAACTACTGCTGACTGTCAGATCATTAGCGTGGGCTCCCCACCCTGTGAGTGAGTCGTCCATCACTACTGTAATCTCCGGCCATGGTTGCCAAAAAGGTTCTCCCTTCAGAATATTTTCCTCTTAGGGCCACTACAGAAAATCATTCGAGACTCTGGTTAGAATCTCAAGTCGGTCCGACATCTTTCCTGAGAATTGGGACCATTGTGTTCTGAGAGTCCATTGAAGGGATCTCATTCTCAGGTGGGCCTCTGGCACTAGAAAAATGTAGGATGCCACGAGGCTGAGCAATCTCAAAAATCAAAGGACAGAAGATTTTGGGCATTCTGAAAATAAAATTCCATCTGAAAAATGTATTGAGCCCTCACCTCGGGTGGCAAGCTCTTTCCAGAGGATGTATCTATCACAGCTCCGATGTATTGGAGCTTTTGGGAAGGTGTCATATGGGACTTCTTGTAATTGAGGGAGAAGCCCAGTCTGTGAAGAGAGTGGCAGTAATGTTGATATGATCCCAGGCTTGTTCGGGAGAACGTGCCCTGATCAGCCAATCGTTCAGGTAGGGATAGATGTGAATCCCCCTTCTCCTGAGACTCGCTGCCACCACCGTGACCAGTTTGGTGAAAACCCTTGGGGCGGAGGTGAACACAAATGGCAGGACTCAAAATTGATAGTGTGAGCCGCCAACTGCGAACCACAGGTATTTTCTGTGCTTGAGATGGATTGGGACATGAAAATAAGCATCCTGAAGGTCCAATGACACCAACCAATACTGTAGTTGGAGAACCTGAAGGATCTGAGAAAGAGTGACCATCTTGAACTTGTTCTTCCTGAGGAACTTGTTCAAGTAACTCAAGTCAAAGATGGGTCTCAGTCCTCCGTCCTTTTTGGGGATCAAAAAATAGGGGAATACCAACCATTGTTGCTCTCAACTACAGGCATCGGTTCTATAGCACCTTTCTCTAGCAGGGTTAGAATTTCCTGCACAAGGAGCGGATCTGGAATCCTCAAGGAGTGTTTCCCCAGTGGATTGTTATGAGACTTCTTTATAAAAGGAAGGCAGTAACCGTGTGCTATTGTTTCCAGAGCCCAAGCATCTGAAGTAATGCCTTTCCATTTATCTAGATGCTGAGACAGTCTACACCCCCCACTGGTGAGTTGTCACTCAAGCCCTCAGAGTGGTTTTGTAGCGGCTGTAACAGAGGCCGATGGTAAAGAGGCTGCTGCTTGAGCTGGCTTGGCACCTCTACCTCGTCCACCACAAGGACATTTTATTTGGCCTCTTTGACTGGCCATTCCTCTTGCCCTTCCAAATGAGGAGTAGTAGAGAAAAGATCTACCCCTCCAAGGTTCTCCACTAGGATGAAAAAGCTGAGGTTGCCTGTCACACGCCGATCCTTGTGGCGCGTCTGGCCTTTAAAGCGATCGTATGGCCATTAGAATGCCCCGCCATGTCTCCTACGTTTCTTTACCTTCCTTTGGTGGTGCGGGTCTAGTCTTTCTTTACGTTTCCTTCCTTCATTACTTAGCTCCTCCCTTTCCGCCCTAGCGTGGCGTTGCAACTCACTGCTTTCGGTTTCGTGAGTATCGACGCTAGTGCTTTCTATCCGTGCCTTACTTGCTTGCCTCGTTTATCCCTCCTTGCTTTGATTTCCTGGTTCGCTCTTCTGTGCGTACCGCCTTCCTCTTCTGTCCTGCTCCTCCGTTATGCCGGAATCCTTTTTCTACTCTTTTCCCGCCCGGGGTTCTTTTTCGTTCTTTCTGATTACCTTGGTTTCCAGGACACACCTCCCGTCTGGCAGTTCCCGCTGGGCTGGTGTTCTTTCCGGAGAGATTTCCTGCATACTGTTATCCCCTTCCCTAGGGTTTATCATTCCTGTCTTCTGCTACTCGTACTTACTGGTTGCGGTTGAGGTGAACTTACAACCGCTTGTGCTTGGTTACCTCGACAACCCCTGGATTTCCGGTCCTCACTGCTGCAGATACTACGAACTACCAAAGAGGTTTTTTCTGCCTTCAGTCTTTTTACTCATTTGGACGCCATTGGGAAGGAGCCCCTACTGTTTGCCATTGATTGAGGGCAGCAGGGTGGCTTCGAACCGAGGGCAGCCCTACCTCTACGAGAAGAAACACAAGGGAAAGAAAAAGGAGAAGAAAGTTGTCAAGACCGCCTCTAAGGACACAGGTGAGGAGGAGGACGAAGGGGATTTTGTGCTCAGTGACGACTCAGAAGTGTGTGGGCATATCAAACCAGGGGTTAATAGTGACATTGCCTAACAGCAGCGCCTAAAGATTTGGCCGCCGACTTCGAGGTCTGCAACTTCTCAAGGCTCTTGTCAGCCTTGCTGCCAAAAAGATGAGACCCGTCAAATGGCATGTTGAGAAGTCTAGTCTGCACATTAGGTGCAAAACCCGACTTTCGCAACCACGCAAATCTGTGCATCATGGTGCTGGTAGCCATGGACCTGCTGATGCTATCTGCAGAATCCAATCCAGCTTGAGGGGATTCACAGATGGCGTTACACAGGGGTAACGTCTTTGGCCTTGAGTGGTTTATAAATGTTCAAAAAGGAAACTGCGTAACTCTGACACAAAAGTTTCAGAAGGATAGAGTTCCTTATTCCAGAGGGCGACTCCCTTCCCCTGGATTTCTCTTCTCAAAATATATCAGTTCCTTGTGTTTCTCTTGATCCACAACACAACTGGTACAGAAAACCACTTGGTTCTTTATGTTTATCTTGTTAGGATACCCGGTGTACCCTCCTTGCAGGCTTTCACTCCTCTTCTCTTTAGTTTCACACAGCCTTTGGTTAGTTCTGAGATATCCTTCTCAGGACTCCTTTAGGTGATGTATTTCTCATACACTGTTCAGTTTATTCTTGCCTGGTGTTTTTCCCTAGCAGGGCTTTCTTGTGTGAACACACTTGCAATTGCTTGGTACACTCTCCTGTCAGGGATTTCTTAAATGTACACACTTGCAACTTTACTTTGCCTGGTGTACTCTCCTTCTCAGACTTTTCTCATGTGGGCTCTGCACACACTTCCAAACATGATATCCTCCTGTGTTTGCTTAATCTAGTACTTTATCTGCCTGGTACACTGTGCTGCCAGGGCTTTTCTTAGATTTGTATTGCATACACTCACAAACTTGAAAGTCTCTTACTTTTCATCTGTTTTCCCTTTTAACGAAATGTTCACTGGTTCCTTTGCTTTCAAGTACTTAATGTTCTTCCTTTACAATTATTTGCTTTTGGCATGTCTATCAACACACCTGTTTCCCTTCCGTGGACTTACCAGTCCTTGCTGGCGTACTTCCTTCCTCTCGCAGAAAGCCGGTTGCGGTCGCTCAGCATTTCTTCCCCTTCTCAACGCCTTTGTTCCTCTGATTCTCTGACTCTTCCGGTTCCTGCTGGGCACTTCTGCTTCGCGTAAGGCTCCGGTAAGGCAAACACTGCCACTCATCACCTGCAAACACCCAGGAGGTATGCGTAGGCTTCTGGTGTTCCCGCAGCATGTTCTCTCTCACTGTCAGCTTTCCTCTTCTTCCTATTTGAGCCGGATGTCTCCACGGAACTCCTGGTAGCACCACAGTTTCTCAGTCCATAGAGAGAGAATCTTTCTCTGCCTAGCTGCGTGCCTCAGTCAGCTTCTTCTGCTGTTTACATTTCTGCTACAGGTATGAGCTTCCAACAACTAGAGCGCAGCTTGTGCTCTTGGTCTTTTCCGTTCTGCAGTAATCGGCTCGTCTTCCTCGTCCCAATATTCTTGCAGTTATGGGAATGGAAGTCCATTCTTTTTTGGAAAATAAGTTTTATTAGCATTTTATAACATTGAGAAGGACAATGCAGAGATTAACAACAGATCGCTAGTCACGGCCCCCTGTATGCTTTCTCCGCCCCCCCCCCCCCACCCCCCTACCGTCTAGCACTCAGCCCCTAGAACAACATGAAACTATCAGCAGTTAGTGGCAGTTTCAATTACCTTGCTTTCCCTCCCCAGTTTGGTCTGTCCATCCAGTTAGCTGCCGTATTTAGCAAAGAAGGGTAACCACATCTCTCCAATCTTTACCCTTGATTCATTGAGGACAGGCATCACATATTCCATTTCATGGATCCCCCTTACCTTCCGCAACCACTCCTTTTCCGTGGGGGTTCTATTCCAATTCCAAAATTGTGCCACACAGCACTTAGCTGCCACCATCATGGTGCGGGTCATGTGATTTCCCTGGTCTCCCCCTTCATTTTCATCCCATACCCCAAACTGGACCCCCCATAGGGACAGCTGTCGTGAAATCCAATAAATCCCCTTAATCCATGAGAGGACTCCCCCCAATAAATCTGTATATGGGAACAACGACACCACCTATGATAGAAATCTGCACCAGGGTGTCGGCATCTCCAGCACTGCAAGTTTGCACCTGGGTACATTTTAGCCAGGAGGGCGGGTGGGCGGGTGGTGCCACTGATGAAGACTTTTGATTGCCTGCATTCTATATTGGAGGGAGGCCTTGGAGTGTGTGACCCTTTTGCACATAGTGAACCATAACTCATCAGGTATCTCCCGCTGAAAATCCCTGATCCATCGTCCCCTGGCCACTGGGCCCTGTGTTGGGTCAGCCCTTAGCAATGCCTTATAGAGGCTGGCTAAACGACCCTTCGTGTCTCTGCCCTGCAAAAGTAATAATTCCAAAATTGTGAGGTCCCTCTGCAAATTGTTCCCCCATCTCGTGTCGTGAAGAGCGCCTTTCAGCTGTAAATACCGAAATGGGGAGAGTCAACTTATCTGTAGACAGTTCTCCAGTGCCCCATAGATAGGAACTCCTCCTTCTCCCACATCTGACCCGCTCTACTGAGGCACGCCTCGTACCATTTCTGAAATTGCAGGGGTTCTGCTATCAGATTCCTTAGTGGTGGGGCCCAAATGCAACACAGCGGGGAGGGCCACGTCATGATCCACCTCATACTACTTCCCTCCTTCCAAATCGACCACATCACATCCAGCAGGGGATGCTGCAACACCCTATTCGGAATATATCTTTCTGGGGCACCCACAGCCCTTCACCCAGGGAGACTGGGCTGAAAATCGAATTGTCCATGGCCACCCATTGCTTTTCAGATTGTGGCTCTAAATGGTCAAGAAGTATCTGTAGCTGGGCCGCGTTATAGTAGGTCTCCAAGTCCGGGAGCCAGACCCCTCCCTCGTCCCTCATAAGTGTAAGTGTCTTATACGCTATCCTGGGCTTTTTCCCTGCCCACAAGAACTGCAAAAGTCTGCGTTTCACTGCCTCTAAGAAGGCCAGAGAACCATTACCAGGAGCATTTGGAACAGGAAGAGAAATTTCGGAGGACTATCATCTTCATACAATTAAGTCTAGCCATCCAGGACAGGTTAAGCCTGGACCATCGATCTAGATCTGTCTTAACTTTATCCCATAAGGAGGGACATTTTTACTGAATAGATTACCAAGGTCCCTCAGGATCTCCAGCCCTAGGTACCGAAACCTATTGCATCTAACATTACCCCAGTCCATTTGTGTACTCTCCAGTCTGATCCCTCTCAGGTGCCACCGGGGTGGACCACTGATTTATTACGATTCACTTTGTACCCAGATAGTTGCCCATAGACCGTTTGTTTAGGGAGTTAAGACCCTTAATATAAAGGGTTGCCACTTTTAGCTCAACCATTTCCTTTTATGGGTAATTCTTCTATATCAGAAGCCTCCGCCCGGCTTGGGGCACCCGCTGCTCCCCCCCTGTGTGTGCTGGACCCACCCTTCCTTTGTCCCTTCCCGTCACCCTATCCACCCTCCCTATCCCATGACAAAACTTCCACAATCAGACCGTGAAAACTCAGGGCATATAGCCCAACTAGGTAGAGACACCTGGATCACTAGGGTATGTGGGGCCTCACCTCCTCTACCCCGACAAGTCAGCGGGAGGACAACAGACGTGTTCATAGCCCCTCCATTGGGTCACATTTTCATCGTCCCCGTTCATTTCAGAGGTGGTGACAGCCGCAACCTGGACTTTCTTGTTAGTCTTGAGCTCCCCTCCTTCCTGTGATCCTTAGGCTTGGCAAATGCACTCTTGAAACATTCCCTCAGCTAGTGTTGCCTTTCCCTTTCTGGTTGCACTTCTTCACTCTGCAATTCCTTAAGGAGGCTATCCGCTTCTTCTCCTAGATGTAAGATGTAATTCTCCCCCTTAAGCTCAAAGGCCAGGGCGAAGGGGAGGCGCCAGCAATATCTCACCCCTTTCCTTGGAGCCATCTCGCCACGGATCTGCATTTTCAACGTTGGTCCAGGGTATAAACCGATGGGTCTTGATAGATTTCTACCATTCTATCATGCCCAGCTCGTGAGCCTTTTGCAAGATTTCTTCCTTGTCACTCTAATAGTGCCACTTTGCTACAACTGAGCTTGGTCCATCGCCAGACCCTGCGTCATGGTGGACCCTATGAAATTTGATGGCCCTCTCTGCTGGGGCCGCCAGTAGCTTGCGCAGCATCTGCTGCAGGGACTTCTCCAGATCCATGGCATTTCCGTGTCCCTGCCGGGGAGGCCCCAAATGCGCAGGTTGTTCCTCCTTTCCCTGTTTTCAACATCATCCACCTTGCACCGGACCTCTGTCCCTGCGTTCGAGCTCATTCAGCCTCATCTCATCCTCAACGTCCACTGTGTCTGCTGCGCGCTGCGTGTGCTCTAGTGCCTCCACCAAGTCCTCCACTTTTACGACTCTTTTCGTGAGGGCCCTCAGTGAACCCTGTACATCTGCCAGAAATGCTCATAGCTCTGTGAGGATAGCATGGGCATCCTGGTGTATGCCACCAAGGGCCCCAATCTCATGTCCAGCCCCAGCAGCCCCTGCCATGGTGCCCTCTCCGGTGGGGTTTGTCTTCGGCCCTTGCCTCCCTCTTGCTCTGCCTTGTCAGGTATGCAGGGTGTCCTCACTTCTCTGTGCGGCAAGGCCACTCCTAAGTCTTTTCTGGGGCCCCACCTAGGCGGACCACTCCTCACCTCTTGTAAGTCCTCTGCAGGACTGTGTGCTCTCCCAAGTCTTCACCGAGATATGGCCTCCTTCGTTGCATCTTTGCTGGGGGTCCGGGTGGCTATCTCAGTGGAACCAGGCCACTCTTGCGCTCCTCTGCCACGGAGCACTGTGGGTCTGGGGCCCCCACCTGGCTCGGGTCCTGTCTGGGCCACTGCCGCACTCTCCCGCTGTCTCACCTCTCACAGGCCTCTGCCGGACTTGTGTGCTCCTCACGGTTCGCCCAGGGGTCTGCACGTCTTGTTGCAGCATTGCCAGATGTCAAGGCCCACTTCCAGCTGGTCCGGGCCACAGTCCCAGCTCCTCCTGAGGCCGCTTTGGGCCGGGTGCTGCCACAGAGCCCGGGGCGTAATGGGACCACCTCCCGCCTTCTACAGCAGTGTATTGGGGGGGAAGGGGCGCCACCTCCACCGGGTCCTCTCCACGTCACCCTCTCCGGCAGGTGCTCAACAGTGCTGGTGCTTCTTATCATCCACTAGGCCTGTGGGGGGGGTTAAGAGGGCGGGTTTGCAGCCCCAGCTCCAGTCTTCCCTGTGTCACCACTGCAGGCCTTTCTGTAGGTCGTGGGCGTGCCTGCGGGTCCCTCTGTTTATCGGTCTGCACTCCCATGATTGCGTCCTCGCAGTGGTCCGGGACCCGGTCTATCCCTCAGAGTTTGCACCGCAGTCAGGGATCTGGGGGTGGAGGCTCGACAACTCGACACTCCGGGAACCTTGCAGGTGTCCCCGCTAGTCATATCGGGTCCTCAATAATACTGCTTTTCAAGGCCAAGCGCAGACCTCCTCTCTTACGCGACCATCTTCTTCTGTGCCCCCTCGTGGTCTGAGGATGTCCATGCTTGATATTTTACATGTAAAGTCTGGGTAAGTGTTCTCAGTGGTCTTTAAGGGCAAGTTAATTCTGAATAACTTGTAGTTACAGCCTGAGAAGATGTTTTCCTGAGTATTAGAGGATAGGTCAGATTTTGATGGCTTAGATACAGATCCTGTTAGGTCTTCAGTAGCCCTACTAGGTGGATGAGGGGAAGTGTAATAATATGCCATTAAAGCACTGTGTATGGATCAGGCATCCTCAAGAGAGGAAGGGGAATACCATGCCTTGTCCGATGGTGCTTTGCTACTCTCCTGGAGGCTGTCTCCCCCCATGTGATACTCCCTCATATAGCCGCCCCTAGTGTCAGGATCAGGTAGCAGCTGCCATCCCCTGGCCACATGGTGAGAGGTCACTGCGGGGAAAGGAGTGATGAAACCATTGGATAAATCACAGAAGGCCGAGTGTAACATCAGAGGGAAAGTAGAGTGGTGGGGAGGAGAACATCATGAGACATCAGAGTAGAAGAGGGCCAGGTGAGATTATGGTTGTGTGCCGAGCAGTTGGAACTGTGTGGAAGGAGGCACCGAAATCCCTTAGAACACTAGGCGGAGCTAGGCGAGGGACAGTTAGAAAGCCCCTATGGAGTTAGGCAGCCATCACTTAGGGACACAGCATCTAGAAATTGTCAGACGAGCAGACAGACAGGGGTCACCGTTCACTAACACGAACCATGTCTAGGGGCGACTAGGTAAGGGGTGTGGCAAGAGGCCGGCGAAGTTGAGATAGAGAGGGATGGCGCTAGCGCCATCTTCCCCCTATCCCCACTAGCCTTAAAGATCCTAAGAATCCCTGAACCAGTTCTCTGTAAGCATTCCAAGCTTCCTGAAAATGTTCCCTCTTTACATAGTTGCTGATGTGCCTTATAAGCAGACTCAAAATAATGCCTTGTCAGGGGGGCGTGGCTTGCGCGCAAAGCAAATGGCCGCCTGAAGGGAGAGCTCCGGCTCGGCCAGAAAATCCTTTGAATAAATATCCTTCCTGAACCGTTCTACACACGAAGAAGTTGAAGTTTCCAGTGGCGAGAGATCTCCTGCAGACACCCTCCAAAAATTGGACAAAATCGCAGCTGTTCGGCCGAGAAATCCTGAATCGAAAGAAGCACCGGCTGGGAAGAGGCGGCGTCGCCGGCCGACGGCTCCGCGGCAGAACCACTAGAGGCCGCAGGAGGGACAGGCCGCAGTGGGGGAGGGGCACGGCGGAGAGGGAAGAGAGGCGTGGAACCTCCTGGAAGAACCAACGACGGCCCGGTTTTGCTGATCGGTGCTCAAGGGAGGAGGGGGGCACGACTGGGGGCACGCCGTTGGAGTGCTGGTGAGCACAGCGGCACGAGACCCGGACCTTCTGCCTAGCGGCCTCTTCCGGAGTCGTGAGGAGCGCGGCCGATAATACCGCCGTTCCGGCGACGTAAGTGAGTACGGGCCCCCATCGCCTCCCTCATCCTCTACAGGCACATTACGTGGCCCAAAATACACGGAAGTAGCCACGCGTCGCAGAAAACAACTCGTAGTGCAACTGGCCTCCAAGGGAGGACATAACCCACTTTAGGGTCGCTCACCATCCTATATGGGCCGCACTGAAAGGAAGGGGGCAGGAGGCAAAAAGGTGGGCCCAATGGACTCCTTCGCTAATTCTCAAGCATGCGGGGTGTCTGGTGGGTCGCAGCACCCCCCGGACAGGCAGGAAGAGGACCCCTTGGAACGCCTGGCGACGATGGTCCAGAACGGGTTCATGGCCGTCAATGTCAAGCTGGATGACATAGTGGCAACGATTGGATCCTTGAAGGCCAGAGTAGAGAAGGAGAGTGCGCGAATAACGGATACAGAAAACAGAATCAGTGCAAGCGAAGATACGATATCCCAACATGGCCGAGATATAGCCCTACTCCAATCTGAACTGCGGAGAACCCAGAGTAAGTGCGACGATTTGGAATCCAGATCCCGCAGGAACAACATACGAATCGTCGGAGTAGCGGAGACCTTCGGCAAAGGGGACATGGAGCGGCAGGTGGAACACCTTTTGAAAACTATCCTTGGTTCTGACTCTCTCTCGGAACATTTTCTGGTCGAAAGGGCCCACCGCATCCTGGCGCCACCGCCGAAGCCCGGAGCACCACCGCGTACCATTATAGCACGCATCCTCAACTATCGAGACAGAGACGCAATCCTCCGGCTCTCCAGGGAGAAAGGCACGTTACACTTCGAGCATGACAGGATCCACATTTACCCTGACTTCTCCGCTGGAGTGCAGGCTCAACGCAGATCCTATGAGCCGGTAAAAAGACAACTCCGGATGCGGAATGTGCCCTATGCCCTGATTTTTCCCGCGAAGATCAGAATTCAACATGGAGGTAGGGCCCATTTCTTCGAAAACCCCAAAGAAGCCATGGCATACGTGGAGGCCTCTATCCCTCTCCCTCCCAGGGACAGAACACACGATAAAAACGCCGGAAACCAGCCAGGGGCAGAGGGACTGGAAGCGGCAGACTGAAAGGCCTGCACTGTCGTACTATGCCGCCGGGAAACATGTCTCAACACAAAGAATGGCCTGGACATAAACTTAAGGTAGGACCGGGCCGTGAGCCCCCGACAGGGTGGTCGGACAGCGACGGCAGCTACCCTCAGGAAAGTTCCAAGGTTATTTCAGGGGTATGCCCATCGGGGAAGTCCCGAATGTTATTGGGCAACATCGTCAAGTTGGGGTGGATGATGTGGGGAGGGATCCAACAGGGTGGGATAAAACCATTTATGTTGGGATATACGGGACTCATGTAAGGAGCTTGGGGAGTTGGGGGAGCTCAGTTGGGAGGGTGTTTCAAGTTAAAAGTGGTGGACACAACGCTACACAGGACATCCGTTCTGGGACGATCGGAATGAATATGATGAGTCTAACACACAGAGATGGCATGTAACGGAGTAAAAGATAAGAGATTGAAGTTGAGACTACTTACTTGGAACGTTAGGGGCCTGAACAATCTAGCTAAATCAAGAAAGTTGGGAGCCTATATTACTAGACACTGCCCACAAGTGATCATGCTGCAAGAAACTCATGCACTTCGCAAAGTTAACACGGCCTTCTTGAAGAACTGGGGTCATAACCGATACTATACGGAATACTCCACACAGGCGAGAGGGGTCCTAACCCTCATACATCCCTCGGTTGGGTTTCGATGTGGGAAAAGTAAAGTGGACATGTTGGGTCGTTTTGTCATAGTATGGGGGAGTATAGCGGGAAGGGAGGTGGTGCTGGTGAACACGTATGGGCCAAATCTGGACGATCCCGACTTCTATGTAACTGTGGCACTTGAAATAGGATGCACGGGTAATGAACACATTTTGTGGGGGGGAGACTTCAACACCATCCTTGACACCACGCTGGATCGCTCCAGCACAAAACGCCGGACACCCTCCAGAGCGGCAGAGATGCTGTCGCAGATCTTGTCACAAATGGCACTGGTTGACTCCTGGAGAACACTGCATCCATGTAGGAGACAATACACATTTTATTCGTCGGTACATGATTCAGAGTCCAGGATAGATTATTGGCTGGTTTCTCTAAGCCTCATACACCAGTTAGACAGCTGCGAAATACTTCCCCGTACTTTTTCAGACCACTCCCCTGTTATGATGACAATCACGCTAGAAAACATAACACCCCCCGCCAGAAGATGGAGGATGCCACCAAATATCCTCAGCGACCCAGAGGTAGTGGAGTCTTTACATATAGAGGTGGGGCATTTCCTCGACACCAACAGGGGTTCAGTGAATAGCTGCCACACTCTATGGGAGGCCTTTAAGGCTTGGGTGAGAGGTATACTGCTTTCTAAGTCCTCGGGTATGTTGAAGGCGGTTCGGATAGAGCTCGAGGAAGTGGAGAAACGCCTGACGAACCTGGAGGCTAGATACACTAAAAAACACGATAGAGAAACCCTTTCGGACATCAATCGTAATCTGCTAGAATTCAACAAACTGGCTAACAGAGAATTATTGTACATGTCAACCCCCAGCAGAGCACGCAGATATGGTGAGGGCAACAGAGCGGGACGCACTCTAGCCAACTTGTTGAAAGCTGAGAGGCAACACACACCGATTTCCAGCATACTGTTGGAGGACGGTTCAGTGGTCACCAGTGAGGAGGGGATAAATAGGGAATTCACCCGGTTCTACTCTAATCTATACTCTAATCATGACTCGAAAACGCCCGAGGAGGTGGAGGCATACCTCCGTGGCATCACCCTCCCGTCGCTACCCTCCGAATACAAGCTGGCAATGGACCAACCCTTGACCACTGAGGAAATCGCCGATGCGATAAAATCTTTGGCCAACGGGAAGGCGCCGGGCTCGGACGGGCTTGGTGCAGAATTCTACAAGGAGCTTAGTGAGGAACTAACCCCGGTGTTGCTGTCGGTGTGGGAGGAGGCTGTGGAGGTGGGTACTCTCCCGCCATCAATGAGAGAAGCCATAATCACAGTATTGCTGAAACCCAGGCGACCATCCAGTGAGATGTCCTCTTACCGCCCCCTTTCTTTACTTAATTGTGATGCAAAAATTTTTGCTAAAATCCTGGCCACTAGACTTCTCCCACACATGCCCACGTTGATACACCCTGATCAGTGCGGCTTCATCCCTACCAGATCGACGGCCCTCAACCTTAGGAGGCTGTTCGGTATAATGGCCCAGATAAAACCGGAGGCCCAGGCAGTGGCAGTCTCACTAGACGCTGAAAAGGCGTTTGACACGGTGTCATGGCTTTACCTGTTCAGGGTGCTAAATAAATTTGGTATAGGTCCCTACTTTCTAAGATGTGTTGGGCTGTTATACTCGGACCCGGGCGCCAGAGTGCTAACCAACCGCGTGCTGTCTGACTGGTTTAAGCTGGGCAGGGGCACGCGACAGGGATGTCCATTTTCCCCTATATTGTTCGCCCTCACGATGGAACCGGTTGCAGCAGCAATCAGGGAGCATCAGGGGCAGAGGGGCATAAAAATGGCAGGTCTGACTCAATCCATATCCTTATATGCAGACGACACACTGTTATATATTAGAGAACCAGATGTACATTTAGGCCCTGCGATAGAGACAATACATGAGTTTGCCGAGTACTCGGGCTACAGAACCAACAGGTCTAAATCCGAGATATTCCCCTTAACCCCCGCCACGAGATGCCCAACCAACACATATGGTTTGCAATGGTCCCCCGCCAAGCTGAGATATCTGGGAATAGTGGTGTCCACTGGAGCAGCCTCTCTTTATGCTGACAACCATGATCAGCTATTAGACAACATATCTGCTAAACTTAAGTTGTGGACACGGCTTCCCATTTCTCTCGTTGGTCGAGTGGCCATACTAAAAATGGTAATACTCCCGAAATTGCTATACATATTCACCAACATTCCGCTGTGGCCGGGGGCACAGTTTTTTGCAACCCTCCGATCACTGGCGGTGGAATTTGTCTGGGGAGGGAACACGGCCAGGATGAAATGGGAAAAGATGGTGGAACCTTATGACAAGGGGGGAATAGCTGCCCCGGATTTCGAATTATATTACCTTGTAGCACAGGCCCAATTTATCAAATACTGGTACGACGACCTGGACACCTCCCCACATGTTGTTATCGAAAAGCACGCCGCTCTCCCTACCGATATAAGGTCCATAATCTTTAATAAAAAACATAAGGATGACTGCCCATTCCACCCGGTTAGCGTTACAGTACACGCGTGGTCTAGACTCTTCGGCAGGCTTGGAATAGTAGCCCCTTACTGCCCGGAAGCACCCTTCTGGAACTTTCCCGGTATAGCACCGTCCTACGATCCGGGTATCCGCACAAACTGGGACCCAGATGGTGAGTTTAAACTCCGGGACATATACCCTAATGGCAAGTTCATAACTTTAGAGGAATTTAAAGTAGGGATGGGAAGAGATCCGCTGAAAATATTGCAATACCATCGCATGCGACTATCTTTTAAAGCTAGATGGCCTCTGTTCCCGGAGGAACCACCTACCCATCCATGCCTGGATGTGTTGACTGCCCAAGGGGGAGTTAGTGTCTCGGGGCTATATGCAGTTATGCAGGCAAACACACCCACAACAAACAGGATCAGACTGACATGGGAATCTGACCTGGGGATCAAGATCCCGAACGAGAAATGGGAGAAATATTGTGCTCTGACAAAAGGAGTCTCCATCAACGCGGGTCTCCGCCAAATCCAATTTAAGGTGTTAAATAAGTTACATTATACCCCTCAGAAGGTAGCGAAATTTATACGAGATGGATCGAGCAGGTGCCTGAAATGTGGAGACGAACAGGCCGACTCATTCCACATGTATTGGAGGTGCCCACTCATATACAAGTTCTGGGGTGAAGTGGCATCCATCCTAGAAGATATTACACAGATTCCAGCGGACCTAGCTCCTCAGAAATATATATTTGGTGACATTGGTAAGATCTCAGTAGTGGCCCGGCGATTATTCAACGTTGCGTGCGCAGTGGCCAAAAAATGTATATTGCAACAATGGAAAAGCACGAACGCCCCGAGTGCAAACCACTTCCTTAAAGAGCTGGCCTATGTCAACGAATGTGAAGAACATTACATAATGTCCTTGCCAGGTACATGCAAACCCAAGGACATATGGGGCCCATTCAGGGTATACTTGTGTGAATTGGGGTCGGCTGGAAACAGCCCCGGGGGAACTGTTACTGTGCCAAGTGTGTAAAATCGTTCCACTGTAACCAAGTTCCGATATTGGAGAAACGGAATGTGAAATGCTATGGTATGTTATGTTGTGTAGTAAGTGTACCACCACGATTGTTAAATAAAGTTTAAAAAAAAAAAAAAAAAATAATGCCTTGTCCTCTCAAATTGTGCCCTCAGCTTAATCCCTTCCTTGTCCTTGAGCCTGCGGGTAAAATATTTTTAGACAAACGGGATACTATTTAACTTAATGGTTATACTGTAGACAATCAATGCAGAGAGCATGGCCATCTTTTTAGACATGGTGCCACCATAGGGAGGCATATTGATTCCAAAGTGACATAATTTAGGCCGAAGACAAAGAAGCTTGTGTAGAAAACCCGGAAAAATACCTACCTTCCTTCACTTAAAAGGTCCTTGCAGGGGACGTTGAGCGAAGCTAAGAATTGTGCTCTAAATGTGATAAAACACAAGTGTTAAATCCTTCAAAGAGCAGAGAAAGGGTCCCAAGTTCCTCCTTGCAGGGTACAAAAAAGACTTGGAACCAACTGATAGGAGTCAGGAACTGCTGCCTGCCATTCAGCAGCAGCGTTACTTTCCTCTTCACATGTAAAGCTGCCCAGCTCTCTCCTTGGGTATTCCTGTGTGTGGGGCTTCTTATGTAGGAATAATTCGTTTGGGGCCAAAATGTATTCTACTGAGGGAAAACTGGAAAACAAAAGCCAGATAGATCAAATTGCATTGCTGTCTTTTAAATATGAAATATAGTGTTATTATTATTATAAGAGTTGTAGCTATATTGATTAAATAAGTTGCTTTTAGAAGTGGGATTGCGCCATTGTAAAACGCTTTTGTAAATCATTCCCATAGTGTTTACAAATCCAATAAAGATGTCCTTGAAGGTGACATTTTTAAAAAGCAAACTTAGAAAGTATGACAAAAGAAAATGCTCTGTGGCTTGCTCACGGTGCCACCTGTCTGAATAACCAGGTTACTCACCGTAGTGACCACCTTAATTCTAGTCCATAGTCCCCTTTCCTACATACTTATGGGACATCGCTCCGTCCTGTGGGACGGGACCGGAGCGCTTTGTAAAAGCATCCAAAAAAATTTCTAAAAAATGTTTTAGCCCTTCCTCTCTTTCTACGCGGGGCCCGGCACGCGGCCGTAACCCCGCCCATCTCGGCTCTGCACCGCGCATCGCCCATCAGTCCTTTTCTATCACCAGGTCAGAGACCTTTTAGCAATAACAGAGGAACGTTATTAGAGGGGACGGCGGGCGGGCGTATGGAGGAAAGGGGACCATGGACTAGGAGTAAGGTGGTCACTACGCTGAGTAACCTGGTTATACTCCTACTTCCCGTCCCCTTTCCTCCATACTTATGAGAGATTCCCAAGCACTCCTTACAGGAACTATGGGTGGATGGAAAAACCCCTTACTGAAACAGGTTCTTCAGCACAGCCTGACCAAACTGGGCATCAGCTCTTGAACTCAGGTCTAGACAATAAGGTTTGCAAAAAGCCGATGCGGAGGCCAGGCCCAAGTAGCTGCCTTTGCAATGGTCTCCCAGGGGACATATTTCAGAAAGGCAACTGCGGCTGCCTTGCCCTGCACCAGGTGTGCATGAATACCTTTAAGAGGCGTCAGCCCTTGAACGGTGTAAAACTCCGTAATGCAGGCCGCGATCCATCGGAAGATGGTCGCCTTAGAGGCCTGCTTACCTTGTGGATTACCAAAGGTGACGAACAGTTGAGAAGAGCTCCTAAGTTCGGAAGTTCTGTCAAGATAGAACTCAAGAGCCCTTCTAACATCCAGACAGTGTAGAACCCTTTCCGTCTCTGAAGCGGGGTTCGGGAAAAAGACCGGCAAGGAAATAGACTGGTTTAGATGGAACTCAGAAACCACCTTCAGCAAGAAAGCAGGGTTTGTCCGTAGGACCACCTTATCCTTGTGAAAAGCCAAGAAGGGATGTTCCATCGACAAAGCTTGGAGTTCACTCACGCGCCTTGCCGAAGTGACGGCCACCAAAAAGGACACCTTCCATGAGAGGTGTTTGAGGTCCACCATGGCCACTGGTTCAAAAGGCTTATGGCACAACGCCATCAGGACCACATTTAGATCCCACGCCGGGTGCGGACTGCGAATCGGAGGATAAAGGCGCATCAAGCCTGCAAACTGTCTCTTAACCACTGGATTAGACAGAGAATAAGAACATTGGTCCATAGATAGGTAGGCGGAAACCGCCGAAAGATAAGTTCTACATGACAGAACGTGAACTCCCGGCTCTGCTAGTTGGGATACAAAGGACAGTACTGTGTCAATTGTAGCCAGCCTTGGGTCCATCTGCTTGTCTAAACACCAATGACAGAGCCTAAGTCATTTGCTTTTATACTGGGACCTAGTCAAAGGTTTTCTGGCTGCCTGGATAATGCGCATGCTATCCACGGACAGGCCAAGATGTTCTAAAGACCTGAACTCAGGCACCACGCCGCCAAGCTGAGTGATTGTGGGGAGGGGTGCCACAGTTGTTGTTCCCCCTGGTGAAGAAGATCGGGGGTCATCGGTAACCTGATCGGCGGATACACTGACAAGGTGTTGAAGTTCTGAGAACCAAAACCTGGCCGACCACCACGGGGCAATGAGCAGAAGAGAACAGTTCTCCGAGTTCTTCAATTTGCAAATCGTCCGATGAACTAGAGGCAGAGGTGGGAAGGCATAAGCTCTCATGTTGTGCCATGGATTTTCGAGAGCATCCCCCAGGGAGGAGGCTCCTAGTCTGTTTCTGGAGGCATACAGAGGAAGCTTCTTGTTTGCCGCCGTAGCGAAGAGGTCCACTTCTGGAGTACCCCAGCACAGGAAAATCCATGAGAGGACCTCCGCCTTCAGTTCCCACTCATAAGTTGACTATCGTCTGCCGACTGAGGGCATCTGCCGTGACATTCAGCTGGACGGGAATGTGTAATGCAAGTAGCCAAAGACCATGCTGAACTGCCCACTCCCAAATCTGGATGGACAGTTCCACGAGCGGGGGAGACTTGGTGCCCCCTTGCTCGTTGATGTAAAACATCGACACTGCATTGTCCGTGCAAATCCGGACCACCTTGTTGGCTATGATCGGTCTGAACGCCTTGAGCGCTAGGAAGATCGCCAGGAGCTCCAGATGATTTATGTGGAGGAGCTTGTCCTGAGGTGATCAAAGATCCGAGACCTGAAGAAGATCCAACATCGCACCCCACCCGAGAAGGGAGGAGTCCGTCGTGACCGTTACCGTCGGAGCTGGGTCCTGAAACCCCACCCCCACCGACAGGTTGCTGAGAGGCGACCACCAGTCCTGGTCCACTCTCATAGAAGCCGGAATCGTTATCAACTTGGAGTCCGGATCCACAGCCTGAAGCCAAGAACTCCGAAGAGCCACCTGAGTCCGCCTCATCTTGAGGCGAGCAAGAGGAAGCGCCAAAACGCACGAGGCCATGAGGCCCAGAAGCGTCTGGAACCACCAGGCCGACATGCTCTCCGACTGCGCAAACATCGGACACGTGGCCAACAGATCCGCCATTCTGTCCCCGGTCAGGTACACTCTGCAGTCGATCGTGTTCCAGCGAAAACCCAGGAAGATCAAGTCCTGAGAGACCGTCATGGAAGATTTCCACCAGTTCACCGACAGCCCGAGGTGGAACAGGAGCTGAAGGAGAGACTGAAGATTGCAGGCAGCTTTCAGTGGACAAGGGCTGCGCAAGAGCCAGTGGTCCAAATACGGATATACATGGATACCCTAGAGATGAAAATAGGCCGCGATCACCAACATCATCTTCGTAAAGACACGCGGTGCCGAACTTAGGCCAAATGGAAGCACTCGAAACTGGAAATGCTCCTCTCCCACAGAGAAACAGAGATAACTCCTGTGTGGACCCCAGATCAGTATATGCATGTAGGCATCGTGAAGATCCACCACGCTGAGCCAATCGCCCATCTGCAGGGAAGACCGTATCTGGCTGGGCGTGATCATCTTGAATTTCTCTTGGGGTAGGAAAAGATTGAATTGGGAAAGGTCTAGGATGGTACGCAGGCCAGCCTAGTTGGGTTTGGGCACCGTAAACAGCCGGGAGTTGAAGCCCTCCCCTCGCTTCCCAAGAGGAACGGGTTCCACAGCTCTGAGGTCCTGCAGTTTCTGCACCTCGGCTTTTAGGGAGGGCGATCCCAACAGCTGAGAAGGAGGGTTAAAGGGTGGGGTAGGGGGTAGGGGCAAGCGGAAGCCCGCCCGAGCGACTGACAAGACCCACCTGTCCTCGGTGATGGTCTGCCATGCCTCCCAATGAGACGCAATGCGTCACCCACTGGGGTCTCGTACACGTGAGGACAACCCTCATTTGGCCGGCTTTTCAGTGGTGTTACCAACAGAACCTGAGGAGGCTGAGGCGGTTATTACCCAAAGGAGTATCTACCGTGCGGGATTTCCGGTCTAGGAAGCCCCTGAAACCAGAGGAGGGCCGGCTCTGCGACAGCAGTCTCTGGGTCCTGAAAGGAGTTTTAACCAGGACTGACAAGGACTTAGCTGTCTGGGCACTGTCCTTCATTTTGGTGAGCTCCACATCCGTTGTGGAATGAAAAAGCTCCTTACCGTCAAACGGCAGGTCCAACAACTTGACCTGTACCTCCTTCGAGAACTTGGTGGCATGCAACCACGCCTGTCGAGAGGTGTCAACACCCAGCATAAGGCCCCGAGCCGACGTGTCGACGTGATGAGCCGCATCCTCAAGCAGATCCTGGGCCAAGACTCTGGCGTCAGATAAACCCGCCTTAAATTCTTCTAGCTTCTCGACCGGAATGAACTCCTCGAGCTCTGACAGACCTTTCCACATCTTCATGTTCGCCCCCGCTAACACCAGTTACGCGTTGGCCTGCCGGAGCTGCAAGGCCGAGTTAGCGAAAATCTTCCTGCCAAGGGAGTTTAGGAGTTTGTCGTCTTTCTCCAGAACCTGAGTCGCCGTTGTAGAAGAGGATGCTGCAGGCCTGGTCTGCAAAGTGGCCACGACCACCACTGTAGAGGAGGGGAGGCGGACAAGATGACAGGGCCACTTCTTCCGAAGAATGCAGCCTGTAACGCGCGTCAATTTTCTTATTGACAAAAAAGTCCAGTGTGGGGCTTTTCCCAGCCCCACACTGGCCAAAACGTCCTTCTGCAAGAACAGGCCGGTACGCTCCGAAGGAGACAAGGTGAACGCCCCCGAAAGCACACCCTCCTGTGGAGCAGGTGTTTCGGGCACTGGAACATCCAATCGGCACATCATGTCCAGTACCCGGTCGTGAAAAGCTCTAATAGAGCGGGGCTGGTCTTTGCTGTCCTGCTCGCCCTGTGCATCATCTGACAGGTCAGGATCCTGCTGAACTGTGTCAGGCACCGTCTTGTCCACGGAGGCCAATGGGGTAAGGGCGGAAGGGTCGGTGGAACGCTGGAGCCGGAGGCACAGGCGGGCATATGTCCCTAAAAAGACCCTTGAAATACTCTCTCATGGGGTCGGTACGCACGAGCGTCTGAAATTTGCTGAAAAAGGCATCATCCGGAGAGTGTATTGGAACAGCCGGAGAAGGCCTCTCATGAAGAGGATAATTCCAGGGACGCAGAGGGGAGGGTTGCCACACATGCCTATCCCCCGAAGTGTCCACAAAAATCAAAGGTGGCGAACCCACAGGCAACGAGACATTGTGCGGAAGGGGCATCCGGGCGTTCCAATCGTAAAGTGGACGAAACAGATGCGTACAAGGAATTTTATGTTCACCCGCGGAACAAACTCCTACACCTTAGGCCGATGGCGTAGTTGTAGGGTGAGCACCCAAAATGACCGCCGTGTCGTTGCGGAAAAGGCTGCCATTTTGCCATCACCTGAGGGGAACTGTGGCACGTGTGGAAGTGAGGCAGGGGCCCCCGTCGGTGGGTCAGGGGTCTTAATTTTAGGCTTTACATAAGGAACCTCGGGCGAGCCGGTACTATGTGGCCTGGAATGTTTCTGTGACATACCAGTAGCCAAACTAGCCTCCACAGGAAGGACCTCGGCACTGCCGGTAAAGGAAGAACTTTTACTCGTTGCCCCCTCAACAGTTCTGGCATCGCCACAAGAGCGGGAACGGTGAGGAACAACTTTCACTGAAAAGGCCTTGCCAGAATGTTGGTCGCTTTAGCCTCTGCACAAGGGAACCCAGGTCCGGAAACAGGGGCACACCCCGGTACTTTCGAGGGAAGCCGATAACAAGGCCTCAGAGCGAGCTCCGGTATCCCACGACTCAGTAGAACAGGGTCTTCAGGCAGCCCCCACAGGTGGGGCCTCGGAGCGTGCTCCGGTATCCACAGGCCACTTACGGAGACCCTTGGAGAAAACTCTGGTACAATTATTAGGCCCAGAAGGCACCTCAGGGCAATCCCCAGTGACAGAGCGATCAACGCTCTTCCCAGGTCGGCAATGGCCCGGAAAGGTATCTCCCAGCCGGGGTGCTCTGAAAAGTAAAGAACTTATTGGGCTTTTCTTCTTTTCATCGATACGCCTGAAAATGCGAAGGAGGAGTACATTGAAACACCTCCTCCCACCGCTCCAACTGACGTTGAAGTGCCCGGACCGAAAGGGAGTCGCAATAAAAACAGGAGTCCCAACGGTGATTCGGACCCAAACAGTCTAGACAAAGAGGATGGGGATCCGGCCTCGCGTAGCGTCGGTGACCTGATGATTTTTTTGTTACCCTTTTTGGATGCTTTTACAAAGCGCTCCGGTCCCGTCCCACAGGACGGAGGGATGTCCCATAAGTTTGGAGGAAAGGGGACGGGACGTAGGACTAAGGAGAGAGGGACCAGCAGTGCGGGCTAGGCGCATGTGGGAGGGAGGTACACGGTTGTGCCTGTGCAGGCCTTCCCGGGATGCCATTCAACGCGTATGAACAAAATCGGACAGGGCGTGGGGGTTCCAACTAATGGGCTGACATATATTTGCTTGAAGTTTCGCACAACAAGCCCTTTTTAGTCAGCCATCCTAAAATATAATACTAGCTCCTGCAGGGAACGTCTTATGCACACATTTCCATGAGTGTATCTCCTTTTCTCTTTGATAAGATGTAACTAAAGATGTACATAGTTCAAATCTTAAACATTTCCTTTGCCCCCCCAGGTTCACGAAGATGTCAGCGTTACCCAGTAGAGGTTGCGATACATGCTGGATTATCCTGCTTAGCCGAATTCCTACAAGTAAGGTAGAGAGGCACATCTATGACGTTTCTCATAGAGCCACGATGCAGTACTCGGGTCGGTTCAGGAAAGGAAAAGGATGTGTTCTTCTTGCACTACATATTATCTAAAGCAAATACGGAAAACCCCACTAAATATGCCACACCCACGTCATGATAGAAATGCACATAAACATTACAAAAAAGAATTAAAAATACCAAAGTTAAACATTTAGTAATAAACAAAACAAGCAAACGGCGTCCAAGGAGTGACAGACCAAAGGTAGTCCTGGCAATGTCGCAATTTGTCTCTAGTTTGTTTTGAAAGAACGCCCTGCAAAGCATAAAGAAAAGAATTGGAAGGAGTGGCACAACAGAATTAAAAATAAATAACAATGACACTTCACCTTCAAGGACCGCGTCATTAACAAAAATGCATTGTGAAGCATGCTTTCCTTCTCAGCCAAGAGGGAGGAACCACATTCTAAAAGCTGCATCAACCATAAAATCCATGTTGCAAAGAAATTATGCTGACTATTGAAGTTCTGGGAAGCTAGAAGACCAGAGCCAAAGGGAGGCAACTCTCAGCACATTCAACCAACCCAAAAGTCATATAAAAAGATGCTGATGTGATGGAAACGTCTAAGGATCTTGGTCGTTAATTATAATTTGGAATCCACATTGTAATTCTTTGAATATACCCTTTTATGGAGATAATAATGCCAGCAGAACATGAGCAGCATCGTTTTTATTTCAGCGGTGTGTGGTTATTAGTCGCCCATTAGTCAGGATGAACAGGGCGAGTGCCTGCAAAGCTTCCAAGCTCATAAATTCAAAGGTAGGGTCCTTTTTCAGCGTTTATGGGACCAATCCCAGTTTTGCTGACAGATAAAGGCAGGTTCAAGCTCAGCCAGCATTTCAGACGGATGCACTCTGTGCCACTCAGTTGTCTGCTCCAGCGCATTTTCCATTTCTTTTCATTCGATCTTTAAGGAGACGCAATGTCTCAGCAATCCATTCGCACTAGCTCTAAGGGGGGACTGCAGAGTTTCAGCTCTTCCTCAGCCATTCTGCCCAGGAGCGGGAGCCAGTACAGAGCTGTTACTTCCACAAGAAGAATCGTTGGCAGTTCGGGTATTGGAGGGAATGCTGGTTTTGGCAGCAGAAGTCTCTACAGTGCCAGTTCTGGTCCAAGCAGAATTTCAGTTGGTGGCACCCGCACTTTAAGAAGTGGATATGGTTTTGGTGCCCCTGGTGGAGGATATGGGTTTGGTGGAGGAGCTAGCAATGCATACAGTCTTAGAGGAGTATCAGGTGGTGCTGGAGCTGGCCTTGGTTTTGGGTTTGGAGGAGGATTTCCAGCATGTCCCCCAGGAGGGATTACAAACGTTACTGTCAACCAAAGCCTGCTGACTCCTCTAAATCTGGAGATAGACCCAAACCTCGAGCGATTGAGAAAGGATGAAAAGGAGCAGATCAAGACCCTCAACAACAAGTTTGCCTCATTCATTGACAAGGTAAGATTTCAGTATCAAGTTATTTGATATTCAAGTCCAACATGTAATTTGTTTAAGGAGGAGTAGGCACAAGCACCTATTTTCCAAACTGCATATTTCTAATTAATAAAAGTCATACATATGTACTCCATGAGTTGTTGTAATTAAATGTATTCTTAGAAATACCAAGACATTCCTATGGGCACTTTTTATACAAGTGTTACTAACACATTGGCCAGCCTTTCACTTATTTTGGAACCCTACTTCTCTCTCTACTTTTTTTAAGTATGGGTTTAAGACCCAACATAATTTTCTTCTACTCTTTAGTTCATTTACCAGAAGTATTTGCACAGCCAAGTAGCAACGTTTATAAACAAGATAAAAACCTTACAAAAATGTCACACCTGCTGGTTTTCAGGTGCGGTTCCTAGAACAACAGAATAAGATGCTGGAGACTAAATGGAATCTTCTGCAAGACCAAAAGACAGCGAAAAGTAATATGGTGCCTCTTTTTGAGAGCTATATCTCAAACCTAAGGCGGCAACTGGAAGGTATGGGTGGGGACAGAGTCCGTTTAGAATCAGACAGGAAGAACATGGAGGATCTTGTGGAGGAATTCAAGCGAAAGTAAGTCGATCCGAGTCATGTATTCTGATCAACCTTTGTGAAGTATGCCATAAAATTATTTTTCCCATATCAGAATTAAGGAGTCAGTTAATATATCAGTGGTAGGAGTGTCCATAGGTCCTAAGGTTAACACGTATGTTATAACTTTATTTCCAAACTTACCTCTGCTCCCATGTTTTTTAAAGCATGAAAAATAACTACTTTTCACACAAGAAATGGAAGGGAGGATATAAGGTCCAACTAACCCATCATGTGCTTGGTATGTGACGATAGCTTTGAAAATTATGAATATTCTCAACCCCTGGTTAAAAAAAGCAATGTTGCAATAAATATAAAAATAAAAAGTGTGATGTGTATCATCACATCTTTTCATTAATCCAACAGATATGAAGATGAAATAAATAAGCGCACAGCAGCTGAGAACGAATTTGTGGTCCTCAAGAAGGTGAGATCTCGAATGTTTGATCATAATTTACCTTAATATTATCAAAACCACATCATTGGGAACTTGTCATTCCTAGAAAATATATACACGTCTTAATGAATGACTGTATAATTTTAAAATGGTTTCCTGACATGCGAAGTAAAATATGCATGATGCTACTAGGAAGAAACATACCTATTACTAGAAAACTAGGCCAATTAAAGTGAGAAAAGCAGAATGCATGTCAGCAATGATCTGCTAATGGAGAAAAATAGGTCTAATTTAATCTGCTCATATACAGGATGTTGATGCTGCCTTTTTGAATAAGACAGAGTTACAAGCAAAGGTGGACTCTTTGGTGGAGGAGATCAACTTCCTTAGAATACTGTTTGAGGCGGTAAGGAAATCTCATTTAAAACAATGGTTTGGAGTGGTTGTAGTCTTTTACTTAATAATGAAATGGGTTTATGGCTTTTTGCCTTTGGCTTTCATTTTTTAAATCGAGTTAAAACCAGCAGTCACTTTAAGTCAACAATTTGTATGTGCTTTTGGTTTCTGTTTTCTAAAAAGGATGGGCAGCTAACCTTAAATGTAATGTCAAATAAAGACAGTTCACCTTAAACGGCAGGTGGAAATGGTTCCAGTGCCGAATAAATCAGTGGTATATTCTTTGGTAACTTATAGGAAATATGCCAGCTGCAGGCACAGATCTCAGACACCTCCGTCATCGTATCCATGGACAACAACCGGGATCTGGATCTGGACAGCATCATCGCCGAGGTTAAAGTTCAATATGAGGACATGGCCAACAAGAGCCGAGCTGAAGCAGAATCTTGGTACCAAACTAAGGTGTGTATACTCTAACCATACATTAGGTCACATATAACATAAGTGGGTTGAAAGCAGACAGTAAAGTAACCCATTAACACTAACCCTGTTAATTATACTAGCCCTTAGTGGCTTAATGGACAGAAGGTAAAATCGTGATGTTTTTGAAAGGAACCAACACTTCTCCATACCGCAAACACAAAACGAATCAAAATATTCAAGTACAATCATAATATTTATTGGAAAGTCCAAGTAGGTCCTGCAAATCTATCGAGGAAAGGTTTTGTAAGTTGATCCAGGCCTGATTTACAAAGAGTATTTCAGTGGGTTTTTCCCATTGAAAAACATTTTGGTAAAATGTCTTTGCTCCATTCACAAACTCCTCTGGCCCTCCCGGACACTCAGTGCTGTACCGAGTGCCCAAAACGAAAGACAGCGAAAGATAAAGAATTAAAAGACAACAAAATGCAATGTATGAGCCTAGGTAAATCAGAGAAGAAAGTCGTAGAAACAGTGCACAAGTACCCTTGTTTCTTGGGTGCATTCAAATTCTGTTCTTTTCCACGTTACATGTTTGCATTTCTTTCTTAGTATGAGGAATTACGTACTACGGCTGGACGACATGGAGATGATCTGCGTATCACTAGAAATGAAATCACAGAGCACAATCGAATGATTCAAAGACTGAAGGGAGAAATTGATAACGTGAAAGCACAGGTAAGACAGCAGAATTCAATAATTCGAGTAACGCAAACAACAAAGCTTATGGTCTCATGTAGGTGTGATTTTATCACAAACTGTTTTGGTTAGAACAATGTAAAAAAATTAAGGGCATGCTCGTTACCACGATAGAGCAAAGTTTTCCAAAACAACAAAACAAACGTGAACTGTGCGACGATTGAGAGCTACATTTAGTGTTGCTACTGCTACATGACCAGACATATTTATTACAGATAAAACTGATGAAGTGGATGTAAACTGACGAAAATTCAATGCACAATGGTGTTATTTAACCAATATCCAAGTCACTGGTGAGGCTTCGCAGACGAAATTGGCAAAAATGGGATTAGAGATGGTTAACACGAAAAAACCTTTCTATAACATGGAGCTGACTTATGTCTCCAGCGAGGGGCATGTTATGTTGATATACTTTTCCATTGGCCCAAATAACCACCAAAATAGTTTCCGAGCGCCATGTCGTGTCTGTGGAGTGGTGTGCTGTACCCTCACCAAGAGTATCCAGACGTTAGTCTGTTGGAGGAGACAAAATGATCAAGAAGAAGAGGAGAGGAAGGGAAAGCAGGAAATGGGCACTACAAACAGAGGGGGAGTGGGATTCAGCAGGGGGGATGTTTTTCGCTAGCAGTGTGTGTCTATGCCAGTCCTGTAAGGTGTACTCTAGAGCTGCAAAAGAAGGATAGCAGATATTCCCTAAAAGTTTGCTAAAATGGGGTTGCGTTTCCAAGGGAGATTGGTGGAATTGTCCGTTAGTAAACAGTGTAATGTTGCATGCATGAGGGGCTTGACTGGGTGATTGGGCAATCCTGAAATGTTGGTGGCTTATATGCCTGGGCATCGGCAAACGTTTTGCCTGAGGTCAAATTCTGGAATGTTAATGCTGGGCTGCTAAGCCTGAGCACAGAGTGAAGTACGCAAGAATAGACTCTGTACAAAGGAGAATGTTGTTGGTAACAGAATAAGGGAATTAAGTGCTCAAACTAGTATGGTAAGATTGAAAAAAGCATGGCTTTTTCATGGTATTAATAAAAGTTTGTTCCATGTCGTATCATGCTAGAATGTATTGTAGCTCATGTGAGACAGGGTGGGCCCATACTTTGGAGTAGGCTATACAATTATAGTACTAATTAGCCATTCAAGGGCTTCCCGTTTACAGCCAATGTCATGCAGTCTTGCCAAGAGACGACCATTTGACACTATTCAATGCTAAGAGACAGTCTCAGGAGCACCAGTGCATGGGTGCCACCCAAAATGTCAGTCACCAAAGGCCATCCATGTTGGATGAATCCATAGACATCCACTTGTGCAAAGTCTGAAGCAAGCCAGTATCAGTACAGAATATTATCACCATGTTAATATGCTGAAGGATGTAGGTTAAATACGAAATAGTGTAAGGTTTACAGTTTTACATTCTAAAAAGGAACATTGGGCTCAGTGCAGTATGATTGGTGTTCACACTAACCTTACAGAATTTCTTTTTAGAGATTAGGGCATTTATTCTTGAACACCACAATATGCAGCAGCCAACTCTAGTAATTTTCTATCACTCCTACACTTGAACGCGTAAGACAATTGGTTGCCCTAAAAAATGTCTATATAAATATGAAATAGGGCAGAATCTCGACAGATCACAAGTATCTGCTAAAGGCTTTTAAGCAAAAAGATCACTGTGGCTGATTTTAAAGAATTTGGCAATTTCACAAACATAATGAGGGATTCACATTTTTTCTGATGGAATAGCCCAAGTTAGAATGAAGGGTTAGCTTCTTTAACATTCTTGGAGAACAGGGATCGAATGGAAAGGTAAATAGTTTGCTAGTTTTAGCCACTTTGACAAACTGCTTCTGATCCAGGTGTTGAAATTCTGAAAACTGAGAATCTTTATTAAAAGGTACAATATTCATGAGTTACTTCGGTAGACCATTGAAAAAGATTGCTGTTGTTTGATCTGAGATAAGCAAATATCAGTTTGACTCTTGGAGAGATATAAATGGTCAGCAAGGTTTAGTTATAGAATTGAGGCGGCGAGTGACTTTTTATGGCTCATAGCTTGCAACTTGAAATGTTTACCCCTGTGCTAGGTCATCACATAATTCTTGAGTAGGCATGACATTTTAGATTTGAGTAGGAGAGCAGAACTAGTTAAGAAAATAATAAAATTCCTCTTGAGAGCTACCAGAAACCTGTAAGTGATTGCCATAGTATGTGTGGCTTGTAAAATGGGCCTTTTGTATTTTTTCTTTTGTAAAAGTATTTGCTTTAACAAAAGGGTCTGACTGGTCCTCCACACTTTTGCAAATCTTTCTTTATCTTTCTTCAAGGTTAATATCTTCTAGGTGACCCTGGGATTCTCATTTCCCCTCCTGGTGGCACCCACATTTTTCTCTGGAATAATAAAATCCATTTTTGTTTTAAGTTTCTAAGTGAGATAATGCTATTCCTTGTCAATGTCTCATATGAGGAATATGAGATACAGGCACATGGAATAAATATAAATGGGAGATGGAGCAAAGATCTAAATAGAAATTGGTTCCACTAGCGGCTACGCCTCCTTAAGGTGTGGTTGAAAGACTGAATTGAGATCCAGTAGGGAGAGAAATCATATTTATTGGCCAAGTGGTCGAACCAAACTAGTGGAATGGGGGCTTTGAAAGAAAAGGCATCCTTGGATATGAATGTTAAATCTAGAATGTGACTATCCTTATGAGTAATTTCACTGATTTGTTGTGGTACCAACTTTCTCTGCTGTGGAAAATCAAGCCCTTCATCCCAGAAAACAACTTCAGATCTGCTGTTCAAGCCTTGGTCTTCTCCCACCTGGATGGTGGAGAGGGCGGCAATGTCCTCTTGCAAGAGCTTCCTGTGACAACCATAGCTCCCATGAGGTGTCCCGCAAGCTGCAGCACGAGTCAAAGGACTCCGCAAATTCACCATTCACCATCCGCAAAATCACATCACCCCGACCCTCCTCGAAATAGACTGGCTCCCACTGCATGCCTGTATCATCATCTTCAAATCCTGCTGCATCATCTACAAGGCAGTCACCATGAAGTCCCCAAGCTACCTCACTCAGATACTCAGCATATCTGGAGGCCTAAAAGTCACCAGAAGTAAGGGCATGTGCAGACTTGGACTCCGCCAGTGCAGGAAGGAAAAAAACAGAAAAGAAAGCCATCTCTTATTACGCCCCAAGACTCTGGGATCTCCTGTCCATCAATATCTGCTCGCCCCCTCGCTTCTACTGTTTTTGAAGGGGCTCAAGACCTTCCTCTTCAAGGAATGGCTCCTCCCTAACTCCTAGGTGCATACACCATCCACTCCCCACCATGCCGGAGACTGGGTGATCTGATCCCTACTGTTTCCTCCCCAGGTTGCTTCTAGAGCCCAATGCTGACAATTGCTCTCCCTCCCCTATTGTTAGATCCACATTCCCTTGTTTCTCTGCTCCCTAACCTTATTCTTCACCCTATGATTGTGTCCGCTGTCAATAAATACAATAATATTAATAATAATAATAATAATAATAATAATAATAATAATAATAATAATAAAGATATCCTATAGACCCGGGGCAAAAACTTAAAGAGCTGCCAGCCAGCCATAAAATGTCACGTGTCCTCGAAGTCCTCCACATCCGATGAGCACATCATTTCTTACGTGCTAAAACACAGTGACAAGTGCACATTTCGAGGCCTGTTGTAGAGCAATAATAAGGGTTCTGTAAGGTAAAGAATCAGAAGAATCTGTGTGGAGATTAGATCCTAAAATAGCTGGGTTCTTTTATTTCATCATGAGCTTTGGAACAATCCCAAAGAAATGTTTAACAGTCAAGTGGATGTTTATTAATGCAAAGGAGTGAACAGGTTTCGCTCCAAACATCTCTTACCTCCGATTTTGAAGGTAGACTGCTGTGATTTTTTTAGGTCTTTCAATCATGTGAAAGAGCTTTTGCAAATAGGAAAATTAGGTTTCACAAGATCTCAAAAGTGAGAAGTTTGGGGGTGGAAGGATGCCACTGCATCGGGATTATGGACATGTTTGCCATTGGCGTGCCCACTCTGCGGCCTGCACATCAGTTTTATAGACATGAGAATGAAAGCTAGACTTCGAATCAGAGTTAAGTGCACTGTGGTGTCAGACTTTCCACGTGTGGGATTACACAGAAATGCTCAGGTGTTAAAAGGGGTGTGGAAGTAAACTGTCAGAAAAGGACATTCTGCAGTTCATGTCACTTGCTACAAAGCCTGTTTACAATAGGCACGAGCATAGAGCTAAGTGCCAACAAGAGAAACAGGAAAAAAGGAAAAAGGCAGAGAGTAATACTGTACCCCATCTCTTTTTTAAAATGTCAGTGTGCCAAACTTGAAGCATCGATAAGTGAAGCCGAGGATCGAGGGGAACGTGCTATAAAGGATGCCAAGAACAAATTGGCAGAGCTGGAAGAGGCTCTGCAGAAGACCAAGCAGGATATGAACCGGCAGCTGCACGACTACCAGGACCTAATGAATGTGAAGCTGGGTCTGGACATTGAGATTGCCACCTACCGGAAGCTCCTAGAGGGAGAGGAGTGCAGGTGAGTTCATAAGAGTTTTATTTCATACAGAAAAATGGGTTCTGTGCAATAGGCTAATGGCTTATGGACCTCAACAGCACATGCACTGCTCTGTTGCTTCCTAGCTAGGTTTGCGCTATATATAAAACAAATACAACTTCATTATACACAGATCTTAGGAATAATGGAACAGGAATCCAGACTTTTGCCATTATCCACTGCATGAAGATAAAATGTGTCTGAATCATTGCCATGCATGAACGGGGGCGGTCAGTATTGGCATTTGTCCCAAACACATGGAAGCGTCCATTATTATGTTTCACTGTGCAAAAGGAGGGCAGAATATGCAGGGACTCGTGCTCTTGGAACCTGCATCAAGATGTGATACATGACGATTCCCTGCAGGAAACAAAACGCGCAGAGTGGTTTCCCCACTCCGTGCCCCACTACATCCAGGGATTCTGATCCAAAATGGCAAGGAGGAGAAATAACGCAGATTGTCACTCCATGTTTTTACTCACCCGTGGCAATTTGGGATCTAATCAAAATGAGTATTTATAGATGTGTAAAGTGTTTTTTCTTATGTAAGATGTGAAGGGCAAAGATAGCTTTGTGAGAGGAGTGAACGAAAAAATTAGTGTCATCTGTCAACATTTTTGAGCGGTTGAATATCTAAGTAGCACAATTACCTTTTAAAGAATGTTCATCATGCCACCGCTTGGACAATCAGAGAATGGACTGTGATTCAAAGCAAATGCATTTGGGGGGACGTTTTTCAAGTACAATTTGTGTTGCCGAGTTTGTCAAAAATGTGATGTTGTAGCAACATACGGGTTCAAAGAGAGCCTCTGCCCATGCAGTTAAAACAATTGTCAGATCGCTTTGTGTGTGAAACTCACATTCGGAGTAGAGGTAACACACAGTAAGGCAAACTTAGTGTGTTTTACAGCTGTAATAAACAATAAAGGTTTATGCTTCCAGCTATCCAACCGGCTGGCTATTTCTACTGAATGTTAAATCAAAATGACCTTTCCAGAGCCATATAAATACAAA
The DNA here is from genome assembly GCF_040938575.1 of Ambystoma mexicanum. NCBI lineage: Eukaryota > Metazoa > Chordata > Amphibia > Caudata > Ambystomatidae > Ambystoma > Ambystoma mexicanum. The sequence continues at coordinate 241,225,900 of NC_090926.1, read as the reverse complement.
TTCTTACGCAGCTGACTGGATACATTCTTGTAACTCACTAGATTGTTCAAATGTCATTAGACATTCTACAAAAACCATGCCTTTATGTTCAGAAATGGAGGGAAGGGTGAAAGCAAGGTGGACAATCATTTCTACAATAGGAGATTCGTCTCAGAAATAATGCTGAGGATTCTGACTCTAGCTTGGAAAATGAGTTTGAAGAAGCAGAATATGAGGGCCGAAGAATCAAGGATCAGTCTTTGCTGTGAATTACTTCTGAGTTATTATGTGGATGACTGCACAAAGAAGACATTTCAACAGCCTCTTCCTTAAACTGAGTAGAAAGGTGTCCATGAGGAGCCATGCAAGAGGCATACACAAATGTTTGGAGTAGTCGTTGCTTTCGGGATACTACTTAATCAATTCTCACTCGGATTGAAGCCTGCATGACATTCTTAACATTTGGCCATAATGTAATAATGGAAGTCGTAGTCAGAAATGCCTATACATCAGTTGCTAGTTACCAGAAAGGCCAACGGTGCATCCTCCTTGCTTTTTCATGTAGCCATTTGGTTGCCTACAATGACAATCCCCAGAGAATCAGTTACCAATAATTCAGGGCCTCACTGGTAAAAGCTTAATGAAATAAAAGGGGATATGCAGAGCCTTGTCTTTATGAGACCAGAATCTAATATTCTGAGTGAGTCGTAACGCGAACTATGATCTCTAGAAAGTCTTTTGTTGCTGTAGACTTGCAACAGAAATAACATTTCATGCAGAACTGCCTGAGTAGGTGAATTTAATGATTTTAGAGTGTTTTCCCCCAAGGTCACTGGAAAGAAAACTATGTTTATTTTCAACGCTCGGTTATGCAGCGCACAATTTACAGTTGACACTATGCCACCAAAGAAGGTGACACAGTCCTGCGTTTTTCATTTTACAACAATGTATGGACCGAATTCTAAATGCACATCATGTAAGTGCGAAGAAATGTAATTCCTTCAGTCAAGAGTGGAGGGCACGCTTTAGATGGTAAGAAAAACAACTTAAAAATAAGCACAAAGGCTACACGTTGTCACCTGCGTATGTTTTTATTAAATGGACATGTTTTCTACGTTCAGCAGTACTCTGGAAATATACACTTGAATTTTTGCACATACTCTCAAAGATATCCTCAATTTAAATTCCCAAAACAAACCTTGCAATATGCTCGCTTGAATTGTTTACTGAAATTTCTCTGAGGTGGCCTGTGTCAGCCTCTTTTAAAACGGAAATCCCTGCACTGTAGAGAAATATAGAAAATTATAATGATGATATTTATTCTCTTTTTGGTCAAGAAATGGAAGATTGCGTAGTGGAATTTGCAATTGTGAACTGTTAACATGAGATAATAGGATACAGAACTAATCAATCTGTTGGAGATTTGAACTCTAGAAAAACAGCAAAGGAATTCGACCATAACAAGGAACCCAAATCAACAAGCAAATGAATTAGCATAGGGGGCTTAGACTAAGATTCTGTGCTATGCATTATGCACATTATGCGTGTCCTATTTATCCTTAAGGTGTATGCCTGAATGTTGATCATTTGGCTGTGCTCATTGCATACCATTAGATGGTGATTGAAGGCCAGACGGAGTGGCAAAAGAAGTCAGATGCACGCCTTGTGCATGTGCTACTGAGGTGGAAGGTGTGAAACAACTAGAACAGGCTGAGGGATTAGGCAAGAGTGATCAGCCTTAAGGTCAGATGACTTCTCAGTACAGCAGGTTTTATAAATCTGTATGACCTGAAAAAGACCACCAAACATTCAATTACATCCCCAGGGGTATACCAACCCTCAAGACCTATATTGCCAATGCAGAATAAATAGTAGTTAGATGGTCCAAAACTGAATAGCACTGGTACCTGTGAACATAACACATGCTTGTGAACCAAGCAGTTGCCAGAGAAATGGAACCTTGGTCTTGCAACTTCACAGATCAATAAAGGGAAAATCCAGCTGTGCCTGGAGTGGCCACAAACATCCATACGCAATGGGGGCAGACTCAGAGAGATTCAGCAAAGGACTCTTCAAACATTATGCTTTCCATGAATTAGCCACACGTGGTATTATCCTGACCACAACATCACAGAGGACAACACAAAGAGTTTGAAAGACAGGGACGAAAAATTACACTTATGCAGAAACAAAACACGCTGGTGAGAAAGGCTTCAGGAGCAGCTCAGACTATCAACCAAAGTTCACTCCTTTCTAGACAATACAAAAAAGGTTCAGAGCACAAGGTGGTGCACATGGAAGTGTGTCTCTCGTCTTTGTGCCTTCAAGTGTAAAGTATCAATAAATTGGGAATTTGAAGGAGCTGGATAATGGATTATGTATAAATTGTCCACATCAGTACAGTGCTCAATGCCTAAACCACAGTTCATGTTAAACTCATTTCACTGGAATAGTCACCAACCTCTCCCAATGTTAATAAATGTCGGTCATGTGTCCCTCAGTTTGCTCTCAGTAGATATGTGTGTCACATGGGCACATTATTTGAAGATTCACAAAACATTGTTTTTTTCTCTTTCATCAGATTATCTGGCGAGGGAGCAGGTTCTGTGAGTATCTGTAAGTAGCTTTCTGTCCACATGAGTACTACAGTTACACGTTCAGTTTGTTTCACAGTGAAGTCTGAGAGTGTGTGTTATATTTTACAGCTGTAGTGAGCTCTAGCACTGGAGGTGTATTCAGCTCAGGAGGAGGATACGGCAGCACAGGCGGATACAGCAGTGGAAGCGGACTGCATCATGCTGGTGGATTTAGCGGTGGCAGCGGAGGTGGAGTCGGCGGCGGAAGCAGATTTAGCACAACCGGTGGATATTCCTCTAGCGGGGTTGGAAGCAGAGGAAGTTCTGTTGGAGGAAATGCATCTGGGAGCAGATACACTTCAGGGGATGGGTATGGTGCTGGAAGTGGGGGTAGCAATATTTCCAGTGTTAGGACCGTTACAACCACTTCAAGCTCAAGAAAGCATTAAAAGGCAGATTATAGAACATGTTATTTCTAGCTGAGAGCATTACCCTTCTCTACTGACAGCAACCCAGAGTGGCTCCTCATTTGCCCATTTACTAAACTATACAAAAAAACACTGGTTTCAACTTCCAGTAAAAAATTAAAGTCACTTCAACATGTTACTACACATAGGTTTCCTAGGTCTAGTCCAGAAAGTAATAAATAAAACAAACCAATGCGATGATTCTTTACAGCAACCATCTTTTAACTGCAGAGCAACATAAACACCACATACAAGTAAAATTCTCTCTTTTACCTGTGCAAGTTAATACCTCAGAAATACGTTTTATTACCTAAAGCAGCACTTATACGGATTGATTCAGGCAGAAGAAAAGCTCATTTAGGCCAAAAGAAGTTCGACATTTTCCAAGGAATTACCATTATTGTATTAACGAAAGTCAGGGCTTTTTCTTAGAGGTTCAACATTGTGACAGCTAGTAAAAATACTGTCAGTCTTGCAGTTGCCATTCTTCTGGTGGGTGATGATATCAGCGGGAAACCCGAATATGCTGGAACATTACAAATCTTTCATTTATTTCTGTGATTGTAGCATGTTTATAATATACCCACTAAGAGCAAGTTAGACATGTTTTCTTTGAAAAATAAAGTACATGGGACGTGGATTTAGTTAGGATGGTACCTGAATGCGCTAAAAATTTAAAATGCGCGTGGTCCCTATGCATCAGTAAAGTTAAAGCCCTTTCGAATATCTTGCATATCTCTATTAAAATGTGCCTGCTATCAGAGTTTGATAAAAGAGTCTTATAGTAACAAAATTATTGTAATTCCTAGGGTTGTTTTGCAATACTTTTCATTGCAGAAGAGAAAAACCAACAAAAAAAAATGTTTCACAATTATAATTTTTCCCTTTCGTTTCACCATGTTTTCTCCAACTAGCCAAGAGTCGCCTGTGATTAGGGATCCTCGAATTATATGTCTGCTTTTCAATTTGTCACCACATCATCATGCTTGACTGTTTACTTTTTAGCTGCAGCTCAATTGTTTTGACTTTGTTCGCAATAAATCACGAATAAAAAGCATCAAATACATTTAGAAGTTGTGTCTTTTCTTAACTAGTTTAAACGCACATGTTTAATAGATGCCTCCGGCAACATAATATGCATACGGGCTGCCCTGACAGTAACCACACATAATAAACATTGGCAAAGCCGATGATATCGGGGCATTTTCTATGCATTGGAATCATGTGCAAAAGTTTCAGCTTTTGCCAACATACACGCACCCAGGAAATAACATCATTTGTCAGGCAAATGTGATATGCTCCGGTTTCAAACAAAACATGTACAGCAGGCACTACGGGGAAAAGTGAGTTTAGAAATATGTTTCTCTGTAAAAAAATCTTTAAATACATCAAGGCACACGTGATGTATACCAGCGGGGGAGTGCCCCTGACACATTACACCAGGAATGGTTTTGTCATGGTTTATTTACTGTGTATCAAGTTAAGTTCAAAATCACACGTCCTGGAGACACTCATATGGTGGCCACATTGGACCAGCGTAAATAAGCACAGTATTGGATGCCATTGTTTGCACATCTCCTACATGCATAGTAAAATAAATCTCAAAAGCATTAAAGTTCAAACAGGGTTTCCCAATATTACACATGTCAACAACACCTTCAAAATAATTGGCAAAATCCAATCATTTGATTAGTCTAAAACATCATTCTTTTCAGAAAAATGCCTGCACAGCATATCAACAAAAGGAAGACAAAGCCTCCATTTCAATGAACCACATTACTCCATCAGACAAAAGGTGAGATCCAATCAGCCAAGCAAAAACACCTGAGGAGGGATGAATCAGATTCATATAATACAAATAATCATTCCAGATATGCAAAAATAACCATAAAGGGACACATCCCATTGGTCTGACGTTTCCCATGTATTCATCCTAAAAACAAGTGACTACATCTTCCCTGACTGTGTATCACACAACATACGACTTTTTCCGAGATCCATTCATCATTCTCTTGCTTGAAGCGAGTTTCATGATAGTTCAACAAAGTCTAAATCTTCATGCAGAATTCTGCACTTAAACCACAGGCGAGAGCACGAGGTCAAGAGGAGAGCATAAGATCAAGAACCCCAAGATTACTGCTTACTATTCAAGATTCGATGGAGGCCCATACTAATGTTGTGGCTGTTCTGCTGCAGTGGAAACAGGCAGATATTCATACTCGCCTTCATTTGCATCAGTAAACACTCCCTACTCCCACCTCTTATTCAGTACCGCTCTGTGGGCTAACACAAAGGTAGGTGCGCAAAGATCATTGAGATGTTATTCTGCATAGTGTAAAATGCAAGAGGATGTATTTGTTCTACTCTCTTAATAGCGTACCTTAAGGAAACGAAACATGCTACCTTCCCACACATAGCTTGTGCCACAGGCCTATAGAAATGTTTACTACAAAATAGCTAGCACAATTTAAATTGCTCAACATCCAACACCTTTTTATTACTCTCATCCCTTTACTCCTTCGATTTGTTGAGCCCAAACATACACGCAACATCATTATTACACGTGAAAACCCCACTTTGTTTTGTAGCCAGGAGCCCTTATAGTACCTTCAAAGTAGCTATGAATAAGACTATCTTTGAAGGTGGTCAGTCATAACTAAATGTCTACATTCGGTCTTGTCAAAACGTAGAGTTTATATGTGAAATATATGCATGAGGTACAGGCACATCTTATATAAATGTTGAATAAAAAGAACTCAACCCCCTTCACATGGTTACAGCTCTAGTGTTAGCAGGGGAAAAATGGAAATAAGGCAAACAGCCGATGTACTTTCAATCCCATCGGCTAGAATGCCATGTGTGGGATATATTGACCCACTCAACCGCATTTCCCCACATCACCAAGCTGCATTTGCGCAAGAAACAGCAACCTGGCTGCGCTGGCTCCTGTGCGCACCAGGACCTCAAAACTGCATTTTGGCAGCAACAAAAAGATTGCTGCACCATCCTGCCTAGCACACTTCAGACAAGATGGAACAAGGGGACACACTGAAAAAGTATACCAGTGTGTTCTGAGACAGATAAAAGGAAGAAAGTAGAAAAAGCAGCGTTGCTTTGCTGCAAAAGCCAAAATATCCATCAAAATGAAACATTTTCAGCCTTTAAAAATGCTGCTTTGACGCTGATTCCATCTGTTCATTCTGGAACCACTGTGATTAAAAAGGCCCTTTCATGCCCAGGATATTTCACCGTGCTTCACTAAAACCAGGCATAATTCCTGAGTGACAGGCCCAGTCAAACCAACTCGGAGAGAAATCAATAAGCAACTTCACTTTAACTTGCACGGGAACATACGTTTATTTCTTTCCAAAAAGTATCCAGGCTCAGCAGTTCAAAGAGACTTTAACTCTCTGAGCCAGGTCAGTGTCAATGTATCTATGCTTTAGATCAGGCTTGTCCAACCTTTTTGAATGTGGGGCCGAAGCATTCACTTTTTGTCACCCGGTGAGCCAAAAGTGAACACCCTGACCCAAAGCAGTATATTCAAAAGCGATGGTGTGTGACCTTTGACACAATAGCATCACAGGCATAGCCATGCAGTCCCAAAGATAGCTTTTGGTGTTGGGGGCAGTGATCAAAGGTTAGTTTCTTGTGATTTCTTCCAGTGTGTATGTGTTGATATTTCTCGGAAATAGTGGGGGCGACCAAGCGTAGCGAGGGAGCTATAACAATTTAGGGAGGGTTTGGGGGGGGGGTCTCCCCCAAGATTTTTTTTCCAAATAAGGGGCTGAAATTGTGCATTTTACAGCAGGAAAAGTGACCAAAAAGCCATAAGTTTACAATCAGTTCTAAAGGGGAACATGTACATTCCATGTCACTAACAGCAGACAAGAACGTTGTAGAACACAACACATTTTAATGATCAATGTGTCCACAGTTTAAAACAGCACTGTCACTGATGTAACACATTGACATGCTGGTTGTGCCCAAAATATGCCTCTGTAGCAACATGTCTATGCTGGCTGTTCCCAATTTAGGCCAGCATTGTACTCTACAAAGCATGATTGATGCTGCCTGAGCATGTGCAGTGTGCCCAATACATATGCCAGTTTATCTCTGTAATACACATTCATTACTTCTGTGGTAATGAAAGAAGCATAATCCAATTCCAGGGGGCACCTGAGGCAGTAAAAGTCCTCCGCCATGGCCCGGTTTATTGGTCGGACCCAACATTGTAGAAATAAATTAATTAATCATGTCCACGGACCCGACAAACATTGAACAAATAAATAAATCGGGCAGGGAAGCCGACTTATGAATTTCCCGGGGGGTGCACAAATATAGGAAGTGACATAACCAGCACTTATTTGACCACATTTGCACGTAGTCGCCAACTTGGTGCGAGGGGGACGGGGGGTGCAGAACAGTGGAAACATTGGCTAGCATGTATTGCATATACTAAAGGCAAGTAAGAAGGAGGTTTAAGCCTTCCAGTTGCAGTCCAGTAGGCCAATACTGCCCCTACTCCATCCCTCTATAATCATCCAGGTTGTAGTAGACCTCAAAAGGCAGAGCGACACAACTAGGATAGGAGAACGAAATGCCATCCCATCCTGTGAGTGTGTCAAACCTCAGAGCAAAGACTGTGCGTGTGCCTTCGAGCACAATCTCACTAATTTGGTGCAAATCGTGCAAGTGGGTGCATGGGAATGCCATGCATGTGCTGCAGACCCCGGATCACATGCTCACTTCTTCACTGTGAAACTGTCCAAGGCAGTACTGTCCCAATGGTTAGAAGTGTCATATTTTCACATTAACTATGCTTAAGCACTCTGGGTTATCGAATAGTGCTGCTACATTCAGAGTAATTCCATCCCTTTAAATATATTAGCTCTTGTATAACCACAACAGTGATTTATTCTGATGATGATGAAGATGATGTTAGACTTGCTCAATAGTTCTGGTCTGTATCATTAAATGTACTTCAGATCTTCAGAGTCTCGGGAGGATAGCTCAGGGGCAACGTGCTGGCCTTGGAAGCAAGACGACAAGGAGCAACACAGGTTTGATCCCTCTGGGTACATTATACCTCTACTTCTATGCACCCCTCTTGCCAAGAGGTGTGCACAGAGGGGTGCACAGATGTACAAATACACCCAACCCAAAACGATTTTTAGAAATTGAGGGACAGACTTGCTTTGCATCTGTGCCTCCATTTCTAAAAATCGTTTTGGGTTGGGTGTACTTCTACATCTGTGCACCACTCTTGCCAAGAGGGGTTCACAGATGTACAAATACACCCAACCCAAAACGATTTTTTAGAAATTGGGGGACAGACTTGCTTTGCATCTGTGCCTCCATTTCTAAAAATCGTTTTGTGTTGGGTGTACCTCTACATCTGTGCACCCCTCTTAACAAGAGGGGTGCACAGATGTACAAATACACCCAACCCAAAACGATTTTTAGAAATTGAGGGACAGACTTGCTTTGCATCTGTGCCTCCATTTCTAAAAAATCGTTTTGGGTTGGTTGTACCTCTACATCCGTGCGCACAGATGTAGAAGTATACCCGAACCAAAACGATTTTTAGAAATTGAGGGACAGATGCAAAACAAGAGCATCTTGCTTTGCATCCGTCCCACAATTTTTAAGCATTGTTTTTTACCGGGCTTTTACCCGGGCCGCCAGAGAGAGACACAGTATGGATGGAACAAAGGGCCATCGATACTGCGTCTCTTCTCTCCGGCCTGAGGGGCCGGAGCACCCGCATACTCTGCGCCCCTCAAACCGGGCCATGGCCTGTAACTGCCTCTGGTGCTGGGGGCACCAGAGCCAGTTACAGACCACGGCCTGGTTTATTTATTTATTTGTTCAATGTTTGCCGGGTCCGTGGACCCGATTAATTTATTTATTTATTGCAGAAATAAATAAATTAATCGGGTCCACGGACCCGACAAACATTGACCAAATAAATAAATAAACCGGGCTGTGTCAGAGACAGTAACAGTCCTCCGCCACGGCCTGGTTTATTTATTTATTTGTTCAATGTTTGCTGGGTCCGTGGACCCGATTAATTTATTTATTTCTGCAATGTTGGGTCCCGACAAACATTGAACAAATAAATAAATAAACCGGGCCGTGGTCTGTAACTGCTTCTGGTGCCCCCAGCACCAGAGGCAGTTGCAGGCCACGGCCCGGTTTCAGGTAGAGTATGCGGATGCTCCGGCCCCCCACGCCGAAGAGAAGAGACGAAGTATGGATGGCCCGGTTTATTTCTTTATTTGTTAAATGTTGTCTGTACAGCCTCGCGGGCCACATGAAATGGCTTGGAGGGCCCCATTGTGGCCCGCGGGCCGTATGTTGGACAACCTTGCTTTAGATAAAACTCCTGCATTCAAGGAAATGACTATAGCTGCAAAGAGAGTGAGGGCAGCTGAGGGAGATGCCAAACCAAATTTAAAGAAAGAAATGCTACCAGTTTTCAACATGTGTAAAAATGAGCTTAGCTAACTGAAGAAAAGAAATTGCCTGTTCAAAAATCAATTGTTGAATGAACGCCTGCTTACTTAGCAATGAAAAGGAGCTTTAATGGTGGTGGAAATACATACATGGGTTATTTTCTTTCACAGGTTTGTTTAATTCAGGACCCAAAAGTTAGGAAATGAAGATTTTGAACCAAATGTGGTGAATTTGCAAGCTAAAAAGAAAAAAGTTATTCCAGATGGCAGGCTGAAACTTCCCCCAAGGGAAGGGCACTATCATAAAAACTCTCAGCAGATACTGACAACCCCCTGATAATTATGGGGTTGAACAGATTTTTGTCTCTGCTGGGACCCCAACCATGAAACTTCCCCAAGGAAGGGAGGCCCACCATAAACTTCCAGGACATGAAAGTGGTAATTGCCAGCTTGAAAAACTTTGAATGGGCCAGGACAAAGAAAGTTCACATGCTCGTCAGACATTCGTCTGTGCTCCAGGCTGGGACAAAAGAAGTCCTGGGACACTAATCTGTCAAGTGTAAGGGGCAATAAAACCTTCAATTAAGATGAGAAACCCCTACCTTGCCTTGAAGGAAATGACAGTTGGTTGCAGTTGAAGTTAAAGAAAAATAAATGACCCAACAAAGGAACTGCCATTTGTTCACAAAGACTATTTTATAAATGCATTTTAAGGACTTTATCCCTGCAGCAAGAATTAGTAAAAATGTAGAAAGATTGCAGTTTTAAATATAATTTCATGGGCTTTCTTTTAAGATTTGGTATAATTCATTGACACCTTAGGGACAGAAAGGGAAAAGTAGTGAAGATAAATCGAAAAGTATTAATGTTGCAAACATAACATTTTGTACATACATCCCTGGGGATAATTTGAATCTGTGTATAGAATTGTGGAATTTTAGGACATATCTTTCATGTGTAAAATTACTAAAATGTATCAGAAAGGTGAAACAAGGTCCCACAGTCTTGAGGATTGGGCTGATATGTGCTACACATAATATGTAACCTGTGTGTATAATTTGCCAAGAGAGTGCAATGGTGGAAATGTATGTTTTTGGCAAAATCAGATTTTCAGTAAAGTAAATGTGGGAGTTTTTGGACATTGTAAAACTCACCTCATAAACCTGACACCATTCCCTTGGAAATCCAACCAGTTGAGAGCAAGGCGGAGATTAGCACCCCTGTCCAATCCAAGTAGTTTCGGGGCATGCTTAGTTAACCCTGCCCAACCTATACTTTGATGATGTCATTTTGCAATATAAATAAGGGTACTTGACAAGACTCTAGGGACACACACTCTTCCTGATTTCCTGTGCTGTGTTCCTGTACCCGTCATCTTCCAGATCCAGTCGGGGTTGAATTCGCGAATCAACCCTGGAGCTTACTGTGTCCCTCTTTGGTGGCCTAGCCTAGCTTGAATGCTCTAGTGTAGAGTAAAACTGTTCTTGTCAAAACTGATTTCCTTTCCTTTTTCACCGCTCCATTTTACTCACAATGCACCTTTCTAGATCTTGCATAACTCATCCAATTTATCAGCTAGAGACTTAGTTTCACTTCCTTATTATACCTATGCTCTATAGCTACACCCCAACACAAAAACCACATTGCAATATTTCACCAGTTAAAACCGTTTGGGTAATTTCAGGCAGGAATTGCAAAGTTTGCAAAGTTTCCAACGTGTCATTTGCGCTATCTGTTTTAAATCTTCCACTCGCTTTTCGAACTGTATGCTCTTGCTAATCCATTGCTTGTGATTGTTAGTACCTATACATTGTTGCTCTAGTGAAGAACTGTATTTGTTTCTACGAGGAGAGCTTAAAAAACTGAAAAGGGCTTACAAGCAATGGTCTCTCTCGGGAAAACTCATACGTTATCTACAAGATAATGAGCAGATGCTGGAGGCCCGCTACAAGGACAGCAGCAACAACTTCTGGTCCATCATCAACTGTTTGGACAAAAAAACAGTAACAACACTACCCAATGTAATTTGGTCTCAGAAAAAAGTTGGACTGACGATCTCACCAAAAATTTCCAAAATAACCAAGAGGTTTAAGGAAATTAGATGGAAAGCGCCACATGGGAACTTACCATTAACATCCAGCTAATAGAGGACTTAATAACAAAAGCTTTGTCCTCTAAGGCTGCTGGCCCAAATGGCTTAAATTACGAAGTCCTAAAATATAACCCTAAAATCTGGGCAAATCTACTGTACTATCTATACAACGAGATCATTGCAAGCCATGCCTTCCCTTCCTCAGGGAAGCAAGCAACTATTATTCCATTCTACAAGGAGGGGCGACAGGTCACAACCGGAGAACTACAGACCAATCGCCCTCCTTGAAATTGAAAGCAAAACCTTCATGAGGATACTGTTGAAGGACCTGGAAGATCGGGCCAAGAAAGCAAATGTTCTATCAACATTCCAAACAGGCTTCATAAGTGGGATGTCTACAGCTCTAAATGGCCTAACACTGAATTTGTTGACTGAGCACTTGAAAGAGACGGGAGAGGGGCCTATCTATGGGGCCTTGATAGACTTCTCCAGAGCCTTTGGCCTGGTGATAAGAGAACGCTCAGGGGCCAAAACAAAGAATTGGGGCGCTCCAAGCGTTCTGTTGTCTATATTAATAGAACTCCATAAAGATACCTCATTGATGGTTCGGCTTGACGAGGCCGGCCACCTCTCTTATCTAATCATGGTCAAGAAAGGGGTTAAAGGCTGTCTGGGCTCACCCTTTTTCTTCATTTTATACTTGGCAGACCTAGGACCTTTTCTGCAGTCATGGATAATGGCGAGCCCAGTGCTTAATACAACCAAGATACGCTGGCTCGCCTATGCTGATGTTATTGTCCTGATTGATAGGACTGCAGTTGGGCTACAACACCTACTGAACGGATTAAGCAAATACACCAAAATAAATGGCCTCTTAATTAATCCCAATAAATCAAAGATTATAGTGTTTAAACATCCGAACAAACACACACATTTTGCAGGCTGGGCTCTTTAAGGCAAAGTCATCCCAAGACTAGAAGAGACAGTATATCTGGGCTACGTAGTACACGCCTCTCCCATCAATCGGCAAAATGGAACAGGAAATAGGGTGGAAAAGGGAGTGAACAGTGCTGCAGATGAAGAAGATCTTTCACGAACTCTGCAAATTCTCTATTATACCCCTATTGAAATTTTACATTGCAAACGTAGTTCCAATCATTCTGTATGGCCTGGAGACCAAACCAGCATTGTGGGATCTAAACTGTCCAAAAGTGGAGGGCCAGATTTGGAAAAGGAATTTGGGCCTGCCAATATGTCTCCCTATGTCAGCCCTCAGGATTGAATTGGGCCTAAAATCTTTGGAATGACTAGCATAAGGGAGGCTTATTTCATTGTACAGGTTAATAGTAGAGCCACAAAAAAACTCATTATATTAAGATATCAATTCACATCTACAATCTCACAAATCGAAGATATTAGACCTCGTGGAGCAAAAGGTCTCAAGAGCTTTGACAGGGGCTGACTCTACTATTGAAATACTGATTACCAACCCTTTGAAAGCAAAAAAAGATATTGAAACTAGGGATTGGATCAGAACTGGTGAGAAAATGCGTCAAATCAAACCCCGGAACAGCTTCTTAGTAGTGGACAAGAAACTAGGTCACATGCCAAATTACTTAACGAAATACCCAGTATGGGAATCGAGAAATACATTTCTAAGGGCCCGCCTAAACATCATCCACATAGGAGAAATATTGAACATCAGAGGGCAAAAACAAAACGTAATTAAACTGTGCAAAATGTGCGCAAATCCAGCTAATCAAATCCTGAGCCATTTACTCCGGTACTGTGAAGGCACCTGGGACATAAGAGTAAAATATTTTCTCGAAATATATGGACAAAGAGGACTGTTTGTTCTCAGAAAACATCTGGAACCTGTTGATCCCAGGACATAATACCGCTCTAACACTAGCAGTAAGCCAGGTTCTCTCAAGGGCTGTATTTATCCATATCTATCACACAGAGAACTTCGGCACTGCCCTTACAAACACATAGATCTGGCAAAGAAACTGTTAGGGGCTGACACTGATTTCACGGTCCTCACTTAGAAGAGAATTTGGCTGAAGGCTCAGATAACAGAAGTCAGCAAGAGGCTGTCAAAAGACAAGTCTACCATTTCTCCAGATGGTTATTACGCCTCTCTCTTTTCTTTTCTTTTGATCAACTATTCCGCCTACATCTCACTCATCTTTGCCAAATGAATTTTGTTTCCTCTTCTTTCTCCTTCTAAATAGTGTGATGAACTGTTTCTAATAATTTTTCATGAGTGCAAAAATGAAAACAAATGCATCATTTTATTTTTCTTATTTTAATGTTCCTATTTTGTAAAGGTCAGTTCTGACCGAAACAAATAAAACATTTTTAAAAAGAATTTGTTTCAAGGTTTTTGGACACCTTCATTATTTCATTCATCCATTTCCGAGGGTCATTTTTAGCATTGCCAGCATTGCCAGGGTTTAAAATCTGTTTTTCTCTCTTGTTTGGGGAGGGATGGTCAGATTTCAATTCTGTTTCCGCTTTGTCATTTCTCATTACCTGCTGCTTCTGTTTATCCACTTGGAATTGATTAACTCAAGTGCTATCTTACCTAAAATCAAAAGGGCTCCTATTCCCTGGCGTTTTGTATATGTGTCAACAGAAGGTTAAACTAAGTGCATTGCTTCCATTCCTATTGTTATTATCACCCCATTGGTGATTGGTGCCCCCTATTAAAAATTGTATAATTTCTTTTGAATTTTAAAATAAATAAATAAATATTACATTTTATCAACCAGCCTGGTTCATGGTCCATTGTGACCCAGGGTATTTGAAAAGGGGGTGTGATATGAGTGGTGTACCATCTCAATACTGAATCTAATATAAAAACATAAGCATTTCAGTTGTGCGCTGCACACTGGGCCGAGACTAAGGTGTGCGTCGCCTGATTGAAATCCTTAAAAAATTGGGGGGCTCGAGTCCGGGATTGAGTTTGGTTGCCATCCATGACAGTCTAACAAAGCAGACTAACCTGCAGGGTAGTAATACTTTGTGTGGTGTGAATACTGGGTTAAACTGTACAAGGGCCTCTCCAAAACAAATACTCTAAGCACCAGGCCTGTCTGTAAAAGTAAAATTCTATCAACCCCAAAATAATTAATAAAGAAAGAACATTTCCAAAATGGCTGCTCCAGTAGAGCTCAATATGGCTAGGAAGCACCTTCTGCATAAGCTATTTGTCAGAGGTGAGTGGCCAGAACAGGATGAAAAAGTCTGGCTAGAAGAAATAATCCAACAGGTTACTGCCATGGACCTGGATACATGGCATGACAGTTGCCTATTACACCAAGCTCTGAGCAAGCTATATATGACCCCGAAAATTCAAGAGGAGCAAAGCAAAACTGCCAGAATCACGGGCTACCTGTATCTCCACATGGGAGTGATGTGGGAAAGGCAAGAGGAAAAGGAAACTTTAGCGCAGAATCAATCTGAACTGTTAAATAAAATAAAGATTTTCCATAATAACTTACTAGAAAGTCTTAATTCTATTAAAAACACAGAGGCGAGTATTATGCTTCTCTTTCTTTATTTTAACATGTAAAGAAAGGCTCAGCAGCAAGATATATTTTTTTTTCATTGCACCTGAAATCTTTATTCTATGTCAAGACCGGAAGCTCACATTATGCTCGTTTAAAGCTTACTTACCACAATGGATGCCGGCTGTTCTACCGGTTTCAGGTAGAATTGCTTGAATATAGATTCACCTTCCCAGTCCGCCATCCTCATGATATCTTCCAGTCGGACTCTGACCTGAAAGGCCTTGGAAGCCATGGCTTCTCTCACGGAGTGGGCTCCGAAGTGCAAGGTGTCTATTCCTGCTTGGGTCAAAGTCCAGCGCACCCAGCGTGCTAAGGTTGGAGCGGAAACTACTTTATGGGGCTTGCGCATAGCTATCATTAGCTGCCCATTAGGCGAGGCACTAAGAGGGGCTGTAACCTCTTCGTAGGCCTTCAGGCATCGGACTAAGCAGAGCTTGGGCTGGTCCTTGAAAGCGGGGTAAGAAATCACCCTTGAGTTGCATTTTGTTCTCCTATGTATATGGAACACAATGCCATCAGGGGAAAAGGTTCTTCCCGCTAAATTGAGGGCTCTGACGTCAGAAACTCTTCGGCAGGATACAAGACAGAGCAGTGTAGTGAGTTTGCCGGATAGATCCGTGCGGGATAATTCCTCATTATCTGGCCAGGATAGGAAACGATTTAGCACTTTGTTAACGTCCCAAAGCTTATTGTAATGGGACGGAGGAGGTACTGTAAGTCTGACACCTTTGAGCAGTCTGCAAACAAGGTGATGCTCTCCTGCTGGGATCCCTTGGTTGAGGCCGTGGCCTACTGAAATAGCAGAGCGCTAGGCGTTGACTGTCCTGTAGGCGAGACCTCTTTGCACTAAGGATGCTAGGAAATTTAGAATTTCTTCGATAGGTGCTGAAACTGGATGTAATCCTTTGTCCCAGCACCAGATCCTCCAGGTGTTCCAGGAGTTGGAGTATCTTTTGAGAGTAGCGGGAGCCCAACTCTCCTCAATGAGGATGACATGCCGGGAATTCTCCACCTCAACCTGAAATGCTCCAGTCTGCTAGGATTAGGGATCCGTAGAGGAGTAGGGGGTGATGCTGCCCCGATGTATCTAATAGGAGATCGGGAAATCGGGGTAGAAGGATTGGAGAATCTGAAGAAAGTTCCAGAAGAACTGGATACCAGGTCTGAGAGGTCCAGATCGGGGCTATGAGGACCAATTCTGTTTGTTCCAGACGGGCCTTCGCCAGGGTCCTCACAATCATGTTGAAGGGGGGAAAGACATAGTGTACCCCTTCAGTCCAATGTTGCAGAAAAGCATCCATCGGAGTCGCTGCTGGATCTGGTTTCCAGCTGAAAAACATTGGTAACTGGGTGTTGAGGCGTGAGGCAAACAGGTCTTTGGCCATGGGACCCCAAACCTGCTGAAGGCGAAGGAAGATTTCTCTGTCAAGCCTCCAGTCGCCTTAATTGACTGCATGCCGGGAGTACCAATCCGCCACTACATTCATGAGGTCTGGGAGATACTCCTCCATGACCAAAACCTGGTGTTCTAGACAGAATTGCCAAAAGTCTTTGGCTAGTTCCGCTAGGGGCTGAGATTTGGTGCCACCCAGATGATTGATGTATCTTACTGCTGAATTGTTGTCCATCTTCAGCAAGATACAACAACTCGCTCTGCCTCTGGCAAAGGAGCGTACTGCGAAAGAGCCAGCGAGAAGCTCTAGACAGTTTATATGCATCTCGAGTTCCTGAGGTGACCATATTCCTCCTGTGGCCACCGGGCCGCATCTCGCTCCCCACCCCGTCCTTGCTTCTGGAGAGAGCGTTCGTCGTTGGGAGTAAGAGCGACTGAGTCTTAAGTGCTGCCCCATTAGTCTCTGCAATTCCCGGTAGTGAAGAGGCCCGGGAAATATAGCTTGGATACAAGTCCTATTACCCTTGCTAGCTCTCAAAGAGATATGCAATCCTTTTGCAGGAGTCTGCAAATCTCCCAACTGGTGGAGTGAATTTTGGTCGACGGGAGACGGAGTTGAGCAGCTTTGGTGTCTACTACAAATCCTAGAAACTCTAGGTTCCTGGATGAGCGAAGGATTGATTTCTCCCAATTTATGAGGCATCCGAGACTGTGTAGAAAGTCTATGGCCAGCCTGGTTTTTTGTTCTATCAGAGCTTGAGATTGTGCCATGAAAATAATATCATCCAGGTAAACTATCAGCCGGACGCCTTGTTCTCTTAAATGCGCTACTACTGGTCTCAGGAGCATGGTAAAAGCCCAAGGTCTGAGGAGAGTCCGAATGGCAAACTCGTGAACTCCCAGTTTCGGCCTTTCCAAGAGAACCTCAGGTAGCTTGCGTGGTCCTGATGAATGGGCAGTGCGAGGTACGCATCCTTCAGATCCAGACGCATAAGCCAGTCGTTCGGTCTCAGCATATCCTGAGCATGTGAATCCCTTCCATTTTGAAATGGCGGTAAATAATGAAGTCGTTGAGAGCCCTTAGGTTTATCACCGGGCGCACTTTCTGCTTACTGTGTACCAGAAATATGGGGCTGAAGAGACCGCCTTGACTTGGGCAGGGGCAAATCGCTTGTTTCGAAGCTAAGCTGCGTATTTCCTTGTCTAACGCTACGTCGTCCGCTTCGGACATAGTAATTGGGGCAGGGCGACCTACTTGCAAGGGTTGTGCGAAGAATTCTAGGTGCATACCCCGCACTGTGTCTCTGACCCATGCATCCCCTGATAAGGAATCCCATGCATGCGCCAAAAGAGCTAGCCTCCCTCCCATAGGCGTTTGCGATGCTGGCGCTGCTATAAGCAGACTGACCTGTGGTTTGTTGCTGGGCTGGGTATCGAGCGGCTCTCCTCCAACCGCAACCTCTTCCTCGCCCTCTTGGAGGGAAGAAGGTATCTAAACTATCCTGCCAGGCGTTGTGTTGATCCCTGGATTGTTGAGGTCTTTGATCAAAAAAGTATCGTCCAGAAGAGCGACCTCTACCTTTTCCGGCCCTGGAGAATATTTTTGAGGAGAAAACTCTTTTGATGTAGGCTTGAGCTTTGTCTAGGGCTGTGAAGGTGCCAACAAATTTGGACATTTCTTTCATGAAGGTATCGCCGAAGAGCAGGCCCTGGGCAGCGGCCCTGGATTTGGTGCCTGCTAGTTCACTCAGTTTTGCATCAATCTTGTAAAGGATACCTTTGCGGTGCTCTTCTGATATGGCGCAGCTGGCGTTACCCAGCAAACAGGTGGCTCTTTGAGCCCCACCTGAGAGGATTATTGGATTGATAGGGTCGCTGAAAGCTATGGCTGCTTCGGCTAGGTCCATCATCTTAGAAGACCAGTGACGTCCAGTACCCTGTCCTGACAGGACTTCCAAGCACGATCTATGCCCTGTCGTGGGTCTTTTACATTCTTTCCTAAGAAAGTAATCATTTTGGAGTCTAACTCTGGCGTCAAGGCCACTTTTCCTGGAATTTCCAGGCATGGGCATTCTGCTTTGAGTCTCGCTCTAACCTCTTTGTCCTGCGGCTTGCGTAGCCTGGCTTTGATGTACTCCCTTGTTCTCGGAGACGGTTCCCAGTCGGTAGATCTGGGATGTACTAAGTCTTCTGGAGTAAACATCCCAAGGTTCATTGGTTGGTTTCTTAGGGATAGAGACTGCCGCAATCCCTGAAGTTGAGGGTTGTGACCCTATTGTATGTGCAGCCTCATCTGAGGAGGTGGGATTGATTGCCAAAATCATATCCCTCTTGATCAGTGCCCTGCTGCTATCCCTCTGGGCTTGAGGGTCTAGTACCCCTGTTTTCTTCTTCGGGGTAAAAGGGTCTATCAGTGGAAGGGGTTTCTTCCTATCCAATAAGGCCTTTTTCAGGTTGGAGAAGGCATCTGAAAGGGCAGCAGTGGCGGGTTCTGGCTGGCTCGGTGGCGGAGGGGGGGGGGGTCAGAGAGTTTTTACTCAAGCGAGCAGGAATATATCCCCCATCTGAAAGGTGCTTTCTCTTTTGTGTCTTTTTTCTTGGTAGGGAGTTATCCTGTAGGTGCTCCTCCATGTCGTCCAGGCACTGCTGGATAGGCAGGAGCATTTCCGATACAGCTCTTTTAATACTGGTTTCCACTGAAAAACAAAACACTTTTTCCAGGCTGTTTGCCATTGCCACTTCATCTATCAGGTAAGCATCCTCCTAATATTCAGACCAATCCTGGCCTTCCTGAGGGGAGTACTGGGCTACCATTTTAACAATTATTCTGCACCTTTCTTACCTCCCTTTTTCAAAAAAAAAAAAGAAAAAAAAAGAAAAAAAAAAAAATATATATATATATATATATAGAGAGAGAGAGAGAGAGAGAGAGAGAGAGAGCTATTTTGGTGTGTGGGCACAGAACGTCTTCTCTCAAGCCCACTGTGCAGACATTTTGAGCTTCAATATATGGCTCAATGCTGTATCTGTCTTCTTTTCTTCTGAATGCTTTTTTTTATGATATACAAATATAATGTAGAGTAAGTCCTTTCAGGTTCTGACGCTCGCGATGCAAAATCTGTTATGAAAACATAACGGAAATGAGTTCGCGATTGCCAGAATCCTGAGTAAGGGACCTGCAATTGGAGAGTTCCCCCTGGTGACCGCGGGTGGTGCCGCGGTCACAGGGGAGTCAGAGCTTCTTCCCCGGCTTACAGAAACTTGCGCTGGGCCGGGGAAGCGAACGTGTGTAATACGCGAGATTCTGCAGAAGCAGAGCCTTGCGTAGAATGCCTACGCGGCGTTCGAGTGAAAATAATTGCAATATCAGCGCTCACAGTCCTCCGACACCAACAGGAAGCAGCTGGCGTCGGAGAGATAAACAGAGAGGTCACGGAAGCCGAGAGGACGCATAATGCATTCCTCAAGTAAACATTCAATAATGCAATTAACGGATCGGGAGCGCGCGGCTATTAACCTTCAAGTACTAATGAAATGTAAATAACGTGACAAAATAAAAACACATAAACAGATTATAAATACAGTTCTAGAACATGGTGCACTTATCTCTTGCTGTGAGCAGCAAAGAAAGAGGAAGTTGCATCATGTTCAAGACTGTTTATGAGGGGACTCACACACTCATTGGAGGACACAGGTCACATGTTGGTGGTCTTGGGATGAACTTTCAGCAAGTCCTCTTGGGAAATGGAGTTTATTAAGGACTTATGGACATGTTATCAGATGTTAATACTTTGTTGTGTGTATTTGTTATATTTTCTAGTGCACCTTTTTCCCTATGCATATGATATGGCACTCAAGTGCACTGAAAAAATATATATATATCTTGCTGCTGAGCCTTTCTTTACATGTTAAAAAAAAGAAAGAGAAGCATAATGTGAGCCTCCAGTCTTGTCATAGAATCCAGATTGATTTAAGTTTAGCGGAACAAACATTACAAAAGAGTCAAGAGTCGGAGGTATAATCTGCAAGCTATATCATAAAATTAAAAGAGGATTTGGGTCGCCAACAGCAAAATAATGCAGATCAAGAGGCCCAACTAGAAGCAGCAAAAATAGAGTGTCAGGAAAAGGTTGGCTCAACAGTTAACCTATAATAGGGGCTGCGCAGACCAGATAGTTACTCTACAAAATCAGATAGATGAATTGAAAGAGGAAAATAATAAGTTAATCATGAGGGACCTCCACTCTCAAGCAGAATTTGATCAGGAGCGCCAGAAATTTAATGCCATCAAAAAACAAAGGGATGACCTTGCTGAACAGAGGGGCACCCTAAGTCAAGAGAAAGATGCCCTAGACCAGGAAATAAGGAAGTTAAAAACCGAGTTACAGGGGAGTGAATTCGTTACCAAAATTTGCCATATATAGGGTGCTATGGGAGAAGCGATAGCTACTCTTCCCGTGATCCACCTAGGGTTGACCAGAGACCCCCATCCCAGCTGGAAGGGGTATCCCAACTGGAGCGCCAGGTCCAGAACCTAACCCAGGATCTAGGTCGCATGTTGAGGGCTCAACAGAACCCTCAGACAAACATGGCGGCTTAGAACTTCACAAACTAAGGATCTGGCACCCCATAACAATGACAGGGCGAGAACCCGGACAACTCACCGGTTC
This sequence comes from Ambystoma mexicanum, assembly GCF_040938575.1. Taxonomy (NCBI): domain Eukaryota; kingdom Metazoa; phylum Chordata; class Amphibia; order Caudata; family Ambystomatidae; genus Ambystoma; species Ambystoma mexicanum. The sequence goes on along the minus strand of NC_090926.1, from coordinate 241,204,690 downwards.
CAGAGGAGGAGGCACAGAGGGAAGGGGGTTGTAAAGCCCTAGAGGACGCTTCCTTCCTCACTCGTGAAAAGCACCTGGACACCCAGGAACCATAACCAAAATCTCCTGCCCCCGAAAACCTGCCACCCAAGGAACAGAGGGCGGGTAGGAGAAATAAAGAACTAAAAACATTTTGTGGAGGAGGTTAGTGTCCTCCAATTTACAGGGGAAGAATCCTTAGAGGATCCCGAGAAAAATATCTTCTCCTTCCTGCCAAAGAAAAATGGGTCCCAAGAGATTTAGATGAAGACTGGGTGGGTGTAGGGACTGACACTGAATTGCCCATCCTAGAACCCCAGAATGAGCATCAAGAAGACATAACATTTAAAAAGGATTCCCAAGCTTCCCAAAACAATTCTGATGACTGTCTTCAAAAAGGGGTGAGGTGGGCAGCCCAGAATCAGAAAAGTAGGAGCCCGAGACTCCTCGAATCTCCAAGTGCACATTTTTTTCTTTCAGATTCCCAAACTACCCAACTCAAAGGTGGGGGCAGCCCAGAACCAGCACAAGAGGATTCCCAAACGTACCAAACCAATTCTGTTGCCTGCCTCCAAAAAGGGGAGGGAAGCCCCGAATCAGAAAAAGGGGAGCCCGAAACTCCTCAAATGGCAGAGTGTAAAAAATGTCTTTGAAATCCCCAAACTCCAACACAGAATTATTCCCAAACTATCCCTGTGTCGGAGTCAAAAATAAGGAAATTGACCACGCAGCTTGCCCAGAATTCCCATTAACTGGAGGAGAAAGAAGGTAGATTCTACACCTCTGTCCAGGTGCAGGGGCAATGTGCAATTCCAGCACTGGTGGACACTGGATCCCTAGCCACTCTTTTGTCAAAAAGGGCCTTTGAACAGCTAAATTCAGGAAGGGGGAGAGATACCAGATCCCTCTCACCCTCTTCGTGGACAACTCCAGAATTTCAACGAGAATGAAATTCCTGTCGAGGGGACTGCACAGCTGGAAATTAAAATTGGGAGACACAAGATGAAGCACCCGGTCATAGTCATGGCTCCAGAGGGAACCCCCTGTCTATTAGGGAATGACATCCTTCGTAGGTTGTCTCCCCTAATAGACTATGTGAATAAGGTACTCTGGACCCAGACTCACAGGCCAATCAAATTAAAACAGAGTGTCAACCATGTTAGTCTAAATGGCACATGCCACATGGTTGAACAAAAACCAGATCAAATTAAGTTTCATCTTCAAACTAATGAAATACCCGATGTTGCCATAATTGCTGTGGGACAACATACTGGTGATGGGAATTCCTCTTCATTCCTGAAAATCAACCTTCCTTCCAGTCTCAAGTGGCATTCCACACTGGAAGGAAATACTTTGAAATTCTATACCAATTCACAATCTGAAAATCCCAATTCTATAGCCCAAATTGATAACAAACCAGCACTAGGTGTAAATGGCATTCAGAAGAAGGGCGAACGCTCTTCTTCCCGATTCAGTTAAATGACTGGAAGGAGTCTGTCCTCTCCCGAGTTGACTTGAATAGCGAAGAAAGCTTCATCAGCAAAGTATTATTCAGGAAACTCCCAAAAGTCCAGACCCTGCCCGCTGTTGAGTCAGTTTATCAATGGGTATGGGGCCTGGAAATGCCCTGTTCCAAACATCTTCTACTTAGCAGTTGTATGATAACAATTTCTAGAGGTGACAAAAGCATAGAACACAATTGTTGGGTCGTGAAAGGTTTTGCTTCCGCCTTTTAAATGGGCAGTCACATCCTCAACAGACTCAAGATTAATTTGGATCCCAGTTATTGCCAGGCCCGGTCCCAACTGGAGAGAAAATCTCAGGGCCCTGGCAGTCCTAAAGAAAGCCTTCTGGTCAGCCCCAGTGCTACCGGAGGAGATTGAAGTTCAAAAATGGAAAAGAGGTCAGCATCCCAGGCCTCGCCTACAGAATCCGCATCCCCAAAGGCAAATTGACAGAAGAGAAATGGGTCCATATTAATCAACTAAAGAATTGTCACCCTAGGCATACTTTGCAACAGAGGAGCCCAGAGACAATCAAACAGAGGAGACATCGGAAACCTGAGAATAAGGAAAAGAAGAACCAGAAGGGAAATGAATAGGAGTTATAAATATGATCATGTAACAGGGAGTATTTTCCTTAATTATCAAGTGTTCTCATTAAATGCCTGTGCATCCCACTGCTGTCAGCCCAATTGGTGGGTGTTTAGTGGGAAATTGTCGTAACCGGTTTGTGTTCTCGTTCATAAATTTGTATTGGGTGCGCCTATCTAACAACCAAGGAGGACCTCACTGGCAACCTGGAAGGGAGAAACCAAAGGAGATCCGGAAGTGTCACTCCACACTATGAAAGGAAGGGCCAAGAGAAAGCGGGGGGTGTCGGTCCACGTTCCGAGCAGAGAAAACAAGAGGAGCAGGACGCACCGTTCTCTGATGGAAGCAGGACTCCTACCTGCCTGATCCTGTCGGGCCCATGGTGAAATGTCACTTGCCCGACTCTCCCTCGACTTGAAAGCCCAGGAGAAGTTGGGGGGGATGTGTGGGATATATTGACCCACTTAACAGCATTTCCCCACATCACCAAGCTGCATTTGCGCAAGAAACAGCAACCTGGCTCTGCTGGCTCCTGTGCGCACAAGGACCTCAAAACTGTGTTTTGGCAGCAACAAAAAGATGGCTGCACCATCCTGCTGTCATGATGCCTACCCCCGGGCATCCGGATCGAGTCCATCAGCCCTGGGAGCAGGCAACTAGATACTTATTAAAACCCCAACAGCCCCGGCTGTGGGCTGTTTGGATTCAGTCCTGGTGCCTTAGGCGCCAGGCTCATCATAGAAATCAGTCCTGGCACCATAGGCGCCAGGCTCATAGACTTTACTTACCTTATGCAGACCATGCTGCAAATGAGTCCAAGCCAACATGAGGCCTGGATGGGACTATTTTATTACAGGGACTATTTTTCACTCGGGTGTGGTTCTGGGGAACTTCTTACCTGGGACTACTTTGCAGGCTATTTAAACCACGCCCGAACAGCAGCTCATGCTTCGTGTTATTCTGCATCCAGCAGCGTAACGCTCACCGTGTCTGCAAGTCAGCATCCAGTCTTCTGCCACGTCCGCCTCGAATCCGGAGCTCCTAGACAAAAGGAAAATAAAGGAGAAAAGGTTAGATCATAGACATTATTTGATTCCTTACCTGATTCCAGACCCAACACAGCTTCGAGCCTGGAAAGGACATTATTTCAGCACGCGTCGCTTCGCCAGCTGCAACGCCACGTTATACTCACCAGTCCACCGCATCTTTTGACTCGGCGCTGCCTCCATCATTTTCTTCGTCGAAACCCAGCACCTGGGTGGAAAACAAACGGAATAACAAGGTGAGCCAAGAAAACCGACAAAGACAATCTCTTGCCACCATAGGCTTACCTGCTTTACCACCGGAGGTATTATCCTTTAATTCACTGCATTTTCCTATGCCGCACCTATAAAGGGAGAGAAAACGGCAATTTAAACTCATGCAACTTTTATCGGACAGTGTTTGGTAATACAGACTCTTACCTGAATGCCATCAGCTGCCTCCAGGCAATATTCTTTTGGACCCAGCTGCAACCTAACGAGGGAATGGAACAAGAGCGAACATCAGACATATTGAACTCTTTGAACTTTATAGACACTGGAGTCAATATTCCTCCGGAACTCCTCCAGTACCTTCAAACCAGTGAAGTAACTGGTATCTACGCGCCCCTGCATGCCATGCAGGATGGAGAGCTCATTATTTAAAAACATAAGGTGAGGTTACCAAGAGGGGATATCGGAGTTGATTAGTGGGGAGAACGAGAACAGTTGGGGGGCCATCACTAAAGTCCACGGATGGCTAAATCCCTTTCTCCACTTGCAGGAGAATACTTCTACGAGTCCAGCAGACAAGATTAGGCGGGCCAGTCCAGACTGTCATCTCTTCACTACGCATCACGTTGGTGGGGACCGCAGCTGTCCGGGTCCGAACGACGCCCCTGTGGGAACCAGGTGAGCATAACACCTGCCTAGCACACTTCAGGCATGATGGAACAAGGGGACACACTAATAAAGTATGCCAGTGTGTTCTGAGATGGATAAAAGGAAGAAAGTGGAAAAAGCAGCATTGCTTTGCTGCAAAAGCCAAAATATCCATCAAAATGAAACATTTTCACCCTTTAAAAATGCTGCTTTGACGCTGATTCCATCTGTTCATTCTGAAACCACTGTGATTAAAAAGGCCCTATCATGCCCAGGATATTTCACTGTGCTTTACCAAAACCAGGCATAATTCCTGAGTGACAGGCCCAGGCAAACCAACTCGGAGAGAAATCAATAAGCAACTTCACTTTCACTTGCACAGGAAAATGCGTTTATTTCTTTCCAAAAAAGTATCCAGGCTCAGCAGTTCAAAGAGACTTTAACTCTCTGAGCCAGGTCAGTGTCAATGTATCTATGCGTTAGATAAAACTCCTGCATTCAAGGAAATGACTATAGCTGCAAAGACAGTGTGGGCAGCTGATGGAGATGGCAAACCAAATTTAAAGAAAGAAATGCTACCAGTTTTCAACATGTGTAAAAATGGGGTTAGCTGACTGAAGAAAATAAATTGCCTGTTTAAAAATCAATTGTTGAATGAAAGCCTGCTTACTTAGCAATGTAAAGGAGCTTTGTTGCTGGTGAAAATACATACAGGGGTTATTTTCTTTCACAGGTTTGTTTAATTCAGGACCCAAAAGTCAGGAAATGATGATTTTGAACCAACTGTGCTGAATTTGCAAGCTAAAAATAAATAAGCTATTCCAGATGGCAGGCTGAAACATCCCCCAAGGGGAAGGGGACTATCATAAAAACTCTCAGCAGATCGTGACAAACCCCTGATAATTACAGGGTTGAACAGACTTTTGTCTCTGCTAGGACCAAAACCATGAAACTTCCCCAAGGAAGGGAGCCACACCATAAACTTCCAGGACACAAAAGTGGTACTTGCCAGCTTGAAAAACTTTGAATGGGCCAGGACAAAGAAAGATCACATGCTCGTCAGACATTCGTCTGTGCTCCAGGCTGTGACAATAGAAGTCCTGGGACACTAATCTGTCAAGTGTAAGGGGCAATAAAACCTTCAATTAAGATGAGAAACCCCCACCTTGCCTTGAAGGAAATGACAGTTGGTTGCAGTTGAAGTTAAAGAAAAAAAAATGACCCAACAAAGGAACTGCCATTTGTTCACAAAGACTATTTTTATAAATAAACTTTAAAGACTTTTATCCCTGCAGCAAGAATTAGTAAAAATGAGAAAATAGGGGGAGTACCAGCCCTTGTTCCTCTCCGCTACAGGTACATGTTATATTGCACCTTCTCTAGCAGGGTTATAATTTCCTGCCAAAGGAGTGGGTCTGGAATTTTGGTAGAGCTGGCTCCTGGTGGATGATCGTGAGGTCTTTTTAGGAAGGGAAGGCAGTAACCTTGGGCTACTGTTTCCAGTGCCCAAGCATCTGAAGTAATGCCTCGCCATTCTTTCATATGCTGAGAGATTATGCCTACCACTGGCGTTTTGTATGATAAGACCTCAGAGAGATTTGGAGGCGGCTGCAGGAGCGGCTGAGGGCATAGATGCCATTCCTGAAGATGGCTTTGTAGTCTTTCCTTGTCCACCACGAGTGACATTCCTTTTGCCCCTTTGAAAAGCCTGTCCTCTTCCTCTACCAACAGAGGAGTAGTATCGAAAAGGACGACCCCTCCAAGAAAATGAGCCCGAATAGGGTTTCTGAGGCTGTCGCATGGAGGCACTAAGGGATTTAGCTGTTGCTTTCGAGGTCTGTAGTTTTTCTAGGCTCTCATCAGCCTTACTACCAAACAGCCTTGAGCCATCAAAGGGCATGTTGAGAAGTCTGGTCTGCACATCTGGTGCAAACCCCGACTTTCTCAACCACACAAATCTGCGTAGCACTGTGCTTGATGCCATGGACCTGCTAATACTATTAGCAGTATCCAGTCCAGACTGGAGACATTCCCCCATTGCCTACTTCCCGTCATTGACTATATTCAGGAAGCATTCCCTTTCCTCGCCTTCCGGAATATGTTCAGCCGCCACCGAAATGCATTCCCACTGGGTATGTGTGAACCTGGCCAGGGTACAGGTGACATTGGTCGATTTCAAGGCCATGCTACTCGAAGTAAAAACTTTACGAGCCCAGGCATCAACCTTTTTATCCTCCCTGTCCGGAGGTATGGTTGGGTATGCTGTCTTCCTGGAAGTAGTAGCGGCCTGAATAACCAGACTTTCTGGCGTAGCGTGTCTATTCAGAGATTCTCGATCAGAAGTAGAAGTTCTGTACTTCTTTGGAAGATTGCTGTCTACTGCAGCAATGCTATCAGGTGTTTCCCAGTCCCTTTCAACTGTCCTTTGGAGCGCCCTATGGAAAGGGAGAACTGGGTCTTTCCGGGCTCCCCGGACTGGTCATATTGTCTTGTTCAAACGTAGGGGAGGCTCTTCCCCAACCCATATATTCAAACACCCTACTCATCAAATTCTTATACCCTGAGTCTACATGATCTGCAGGATCAGGGGCAGCAAAATCCAATTCAGGTGATGTGTCCACACCACTAGCAGAAGGCAGAGTTTCACATAGGTCTCTCATTTTTGTTTCAGAGTTTATAAGTTCCCCTGGAACTTGTTTAGTGCCATATTTTACTCCAAAAGGATTGACATCTTCATCCTCTGAGCCAGATTCTTCAAACATTGAAGACATGGACCTAAAAAAGTCCGATTTGGGTAAAGGTGTAAACCTTCTCTCTTCCTCCTGATTTTTCATTGAAGGAATAGGTGTTTTCTTCAAAGGAGTCGAAGAAACCTTCGACACACTCGATGAAGCCTTCGATAAAGGCGTCGAGGATAATATAGACTTCGTTGTCGAAGCTGTCGGCGCCGATGGCGTCGACGAAGTTGCACTCGACTTCGACAATTTCTGCCTTTTTTGAGGGATCTGAGAAACACTCAATCCTTGAGGATCTCTCAATGATTTGTCGACTCGAGCTTTATGGGTACTACTGGGCTTTACCGCTGTAGTTACCGACTTCCCTGCATCGTCATGTGGAGCGACAGGGGTCTGGCTTTTCTGAGGTTTCTTTGAGGGGGTTGAGGCCGCGTTCTCAAAGACCGGCATCATTTTTCTTCTAAAGCTCTCCCATTTTGAAGGGGAATCCGATCTTGTTGGACATCGAACCAATTCCGTCGATGTATCGGATGATGACGATGGAGATCTATGTCTCCTTTTTAGCTTTTTAGAAGAAGACAAAGAAGATCGTCTCAACCTACTACGAGATCAGGATCTCTTCAAATGTTTTTTATTACGTTCCAATTCTTTTAAATCGGACGATTTCTTATGTGTTTTTGACAAGGCTTTCGAAGAGCCCTTCGACACCTCCCGCCCCACCGCTAACTTACTTTTCCTCTCATGGAGGGCCTTCTCCGTCATTGACTGACAGGAGCCACAGTCGCCGGTTCAATGGTCTGAGCCCAGACACCAAAGCCAGATATGGTGAGGATCGGTGATGGACATCTTTGACCCGCAGTCGATACACTTCTTAAACCCAGTTTTGGGAGTCGAAGCGGTTGATGAAGAAGACACTTTCTTGACAGAAAATCTCGAAGCGCGCCGTTCACAAGAGCGAAGCAATCGGAAAAACGGAACTGAAGACAACGGACGCGGCTCGAGCTACTTGTACCATCAGTGATGTCAACACGGTATGGAGCCCGTCGAGGGACAGTCAACGCCACGACCTCGAGCACAGCACCCTCTGACAGAATTTTTTTTCCGAAACAGCGAAGCTGGCGATAACGAATTATCACAAGATGGGGAATACGTAGGAGGACACAATCCATTCAAAATATATATTTTTTCAGTGCACCTGAGTGCCATAGATCATATGCATAGGGAAAAAGGTGCACTAGAAAATATAACAAAATATAAATAATATAACAAATACACACAACAAAGTATTAGTTCTTAATAAATTCCATTTCCCAGAAGTACTCGCTGAAAGTTTATCCCCAGACCACCAACATGTGACCTGTGTCCTCCAATGAGTGTGTGAGTCCGCTCATAAACAGTCTTGAACATGATGCAACTTCCTCCTTCGAGGCTGCAAACTTGGCCAATAGAACATTTGCAACTGGAGCCGTCTCGTAGCTGAAGATAGAAACATGCTGTAGATTAGGCGGACTTATCTGTTGACGCTGTCACAAGAAAGATAAAGAGCTCAATTACTTCATGTATATTACAACCCTAGTTCCCTTAGAGGAGTGGGAGAGAAATTCATTGTGTTATTGAGGAAAAATACATACGTTCAAATTGATCAATTATGTTTAGCATTGTATATAATAATCAAGCGTGGTACATGCTTCATTTCTCGCCGGGTGGGATAATGATCGCCTCTGTGTCTTTAATAGAATAGAATTAAGACTTTCTAGGAAGTTATTATGGAAAATCTTTATTCTATGTCAAGACCGGAGGCTCACATCATGCTTGTTTAAAGCTTACTTACCACAATGGATGCCGGCTGTTCTACCGGTTTAGGTAGAATTGCTTGAATATAGATTCACCTGCCCAGTCCGCCATTCTCATGATATCTTCCGGTCGGACTCTGACCTGAAAGGCCTTGGAAGCCATGGCTCCTCCCAGCGTGCTAAGGTTGGAGCGGAAACTGCTTTATGGGGCTTGCGCAGAGCTATCAATAGCTGCCCATTAGGGGAGTCCCTAAGAGGGGCCGTAACCTCTTCGTAGGCCTTCAGGCATCTGACTAAGCAGAGCTTGGGCTGGTCCTTAAAAGCAGGGTAAGAAATCACCCTTGAGTTGCAGTTTGCTCTCCTACCTATATGGAACACAATGCCATCAGGGGAAAAGGTTCTGCTCGCTAAATCGAGGGCTCTGACATCAGAAACTCTTTGGCAGGATACAAGGCAGAGCAGTGTAGTTAGTTTGCCGGATAGAGCAGTGCGGGATAATTCCTCATTATCTGGCCAAGATAGGAAAAGATTTAGCACTTTGTTAACGTCCCAAACCTTATCGTAGTGGGATGGAGGAGGTACTGTAAGTCTGACACCTTTGAGCAGTCTGCAAACAAGGTGATGCTCTCCTGCTGGGATCCCTTGGATGAGGTCGTGGCCTGCGGAAATAGCAGAGCGGTAGGCGTTGACTGTCCTGTAGGCGAGACCTCTTTCCACTAAGGATGCTAGGAAATATAGAATTTCTTTTATAGGTGCTGAAACTGGATGTAATTCTTTGTCCCAGCACCAGATCCTCCAGGTGTTCCAGGAGTTGGAGTATCTTTTGAGAGCAGTGGGAGCCCAACTCTCCTCACTGAGGCTGACCGCCATGTGTGAAATGCCGGGAACTCTCCACCTCTCCACCTCGACCTGAAATCCTCCAGGCTGCTAGGATTAGGGATCCATAGAGGAGTAGGGGTTGACGCTGCCCCGATGGATCCAATAGGTGATCGGGAAATCGGGGTAGAAGGATTGGAGAATCCGAAGAAAGTTCCAGAAGAACTGGATACCAGGTCTGAGAGGTCCACACCGGGGCTATGAGGACCAATTCTGTTTGTTCCTGACGGGCCTTCGCCAGGGTCCTCGCAATCATGTTGAAGGGGGGAAAGGCATAGTGTTCCCCTTCGGTCCAATGTTGCAGGAAAGCATCCGTCGCAGTCGCTACTGGATCTGGTTTCCAGCTGAAAAACATCGGTAACTGGGTGTTGAGGCGTGAGGCAAACAGGTCTTTGGACATGGGACCCCAAACCTGCTGAAGGCGAAGGAAGATTTCTCTGTCGAGCCTCCAGTTGCTGTAATCGACTGCATGCCGGGAGTACCAATCCGCCACTACATTCATGAGGCCTGGAAGATACTCTGCTGTGACCGAAATATGGTGTTCTAGACAGAAATGCCAAAAGTCTTTGGCTAGTTACGCTAGGGGCTGAGATTTGGTGCCACCCAGATGATTGATGTATCTTACTGCTGAAATGTTGTCCATTTTCAACAAGATACAACAGCTCGCTCTGCCTCTGGCAAAGGAGCGTACTGCGAAAGAACCCGCGAGAAGCTCTAGACAGTTTATATGCATCTCGAGTTCATGAGGCGACCATGTTCCTCCTGTGGCCACTGGGCCGCATCTCGCTACCCAGCCAAAGCGGATGGCATCTGATTCTATCACTATATCTGGAGCAGATCCGAAGATTGCTCTGCCATTCCAGGCTTCCACGTGTGTGAGCCACCAGTTGAGCTCCGTCCTTGCTTCTGGAGAGAGCTTTAGTCATTGAGAGTAAGAGAGACTGAGTCTTAAATGCTGCCCCTTTAGTCTCTGCAATTCCCAGCAGTGAAGAGGCCGGGAAATATAGCTTGGATAGAAGCCTATTACCCCTGCTAGCTCTCGAAGAGATATGCAATCCTTTTGCAGGAGTCTGCAAATCTCTCATCTGGTGGAGTGAATTTTGCTCGTCGGGAGATGGAGCTGAGCAGCTTTGGTGTCTACTACAAATCCTAGAAACTCTAGGTTCATGGATGAGAGAAGGATCCCAATTTATGAGGAATCCGAGACTGTGTAGAAAGTCTATGGTCAGCCTGGTGTGTTGTTCTACCAGACCTTGAGATTGTGCCATGAAAATAATATCGTCCAGGTAAACTATCAGCCGGACGCCTTGCTCTCTTAAATGCGCTACTACTGGTCTCAGGAGCTTGGTAAAAGCCCAAGGTGCTTAGGAGAGTCCGAATGGCAAACACGTGAACTCCCAGCCTCGATCTTTCCAAGAGAACCTCAGGTAGCTTGCGTGGTCCTGATGAATGGGCACTGCGAGGTACGCATCCTTCAGATCCAGACGCATAAGCCAGTCGTTCGGTCTCAGGATATCTTGAGCATTTGAATCCCTTCCATTTTGAAATGGCGGTAAATAATGAAGTCGTTGAAAGCCCTTAGCTCTATCACCGGGTGCACTTTCTGCTTTCTGCGTACCAGAAATATGGGGCTGAAGAAACCGCCTTGACTTGGGCAGGGGTGAATCGTTTGTTTCCAAGTCAAGCTGTGTATTTCCATGTCTAACGCTTCGTTGTCCACTTCGGACATAGTAATTGGGGCAGGGCGACCTACTTGCAACGGTTGTGTGAAGATTTCTAGGCGTATACCACGCACTGTGTCTCTGACCCACACGTCTCCTAATAAGGAATCCCATGCATGCGCAAAAGGAGCTAGCCTCCCTCCTATAGGCGTTTGCGACGCTGGTGCTGCTATAAGCAGACTGACCTGTGGTTTGTTGCTGGGCTGGGTATCGAGTGGCTCTCCTCCAACCGTGACCTCTTCCTCGCCCTCTTGAAGGGAAGAAGGTATCTGAGCGACCCTGCCAGGCGTTGTGTTGATAACTGGATTGTTGAGGTCTTCGATCAAAAAAGTATCGGCCAGAAGAGCGACCTCTACCTCGTCCGGCCCGGCAGAAAATTGTAGAGGAGAAAACTCTTTTGATGGAGGCTTGAGCTTTGTCTAGGGCTGTGAAGGTGCCAACAAATTTGGACATTTCTTTCATGAAGGTATTGCCGAAGAGCAGGACCTGGGCAGCGGCCCCGGATTCGGTGTCTGCTAGTTCACTCAATTTTGCATCAATCTTGTAAAGGATACCTTTGCGGCGCTCTGCTGATATGGCGTAGCGCGCGTTACCCAGCAAACAGATGGCTCTTTGGGCCCAACCTGAGAGGATTATTGGATCGATAGGGTCGCCTAAAGCTATTGCTGCTTCGGCTAGGTCCATCATCTTAGCTAGAGGACCAGTGACGTCCAGTACCCTGTCCTGACAGGACCTCCAAGCATGATCTATGCCCTTTCGTGGGTCTTTTACATTCTTTTCTAAGAAAGTAAACATTTTTGAGGAGAAAACTCTTTTGATGTAGGCTTGAGCTTTGTCTAGGGCTGTGAAGGTGCCAACAAATTTGGACATTTCTTTCATGAAGGTATCGCCGAAGAGCAGGCCCTGGGCAGTGGCCCCGGATTTGGTGCCTGCTAGTTCACTCAGTTTTGCATCAATCTTGTAAAGGATACCTTTGCGGTGCTCTTCTGATATGGCGCAGCTGGCGTTACCCAGCAAACAGGTGGCTCTTTGAGCCCCACCTGAGAGGATTATTGGATCTAAAGGTCGCTGAAAGCTATGGCTGCTTCGGCTAGGTCCATCATCTTAGGAGACCAGTGACGTCCAGTACCCTGTCCTGACAGGACTTCCAAGCACGATCTATGCCCTGTCGTGGGTCTTTTACATTCTTTCCTAAGAAAGTAATCATTTTGGAGTCTAACTCTGGCGTCAAGGACACTTTGCCTGGAATTTCCGGGTGTGGGCATTCTGCTTTGAGACTCGCTCTAACCTCTTCGTCCAGGGGCTTGCGTAGCCTGGCTTTGATGTACTCCCTTGTTCTCGGATACGGTTTGCAGTCGGTAGATCTGGGATGTACTAAGTCTTCTGCAGTAAACATCCCCTTAGGAGAAGGTTCATTGGTTGGTTTCTTAGGCAGGGGGGCTGCCGCAATCCCTGAAGTTGAGGGTCGTGACCCTATTGTATGTGCATCCTCATCTGAGGAGGTGGGAGATTTATTGCCAAAATCGTATCCCTCTTGATCAGTGCCCTGCTGGTATCCCTCCGGGCTTGAGGGTCGAGTACCCCTGTTTTCTTCCTCAGGGTAAAAGGGTCTATCAGTGGAAGGGGTTTCCTTCCTATCCAAAAAGGCCTTTTTCAGCCTGGAGAAGGTGTCTGAAAGGGCAGCAGTGGCTGGTTCTGGCTGGCTCGGGCGGGGGGGGTCGGAGAGTTTTTACTCAATACATCCCCCATCTGAAAGGTGCTTCCTCTTTTGTGTCTTTTTTCTTTGTAGGGAGTTATCCTGTAGGTGCTCCTCCATGTCGTCCAGGCGCTGCTGGATAGGCAGGAGCATTTCCGATAAAGCTCTTTTAATACTGGTTTCCACTGAAGAACCCAGCACTTTTTCCAGGCTGTTTGCCATTGCCACTTCATCTATCAGGTAAGCATCCTCCTAATATTCAGACCAATCCTGGCCTTCGTGAGAGGAGTACTGGGCTGCCATTTTAACAATTATTCTGCACCTTTCTTACCTCCCTTTAAAAAAAATAAATATATATATATATTTTTTTTTTTTTGTGTGTGTGTGGGCACAGAACTCCTTCTCTCAAGCCCACTGTGCAGATATATTGAGCTTCAATATATGGCTCAATGCTATCTGTCTTCTTCTGAATTCTTTTTTTTTATGATATGCAAATATAAGGTAGAGTAAGTACTTTCAGGTTCTGGCGCTTGCGATGCAAAATCCGTTATGAAAACATAACGGAAATGCGCTCGTGAGCACCAGAATCCTGAGTAAGGGACCTGCAATGGGAGAGCTCCCTCTGGTGACCGCGGGTGGTGCCGCGGTCACACAGGAGTCATAGCTGCTTCCCTGGCTTCAAGAGACTTGCGCTGGGCCAGGGAAGCAAACAAGTGTAATACGCGAGGTTCTGCAGAAGCAGAGCCTCGCGTAGAATGCCTATGCGGTGTTCAAGTGAAAATAATTGCAATATCAGCGCTCATAGTCCTTTGACGCCAGCAGGAAGCAGCTGGCGTCAGAGAGATAAACAGAGAGGTCACGGAAGTCGAGAGGACGCATAATGCGTTCCTCAAGTAAACATTCAATAAAGCAATTAACGGATCGGGAGCGCGCGGCTATTAACCTTCAAGTAATAATGAAATGTAAATAACGTGACAAAATAAAAACACATAAACAGATTATAAATACAGTTCTAGAACATGATGCACTTATCTCTTGCTGTGAGCAGCAAAGAAAGAGGGAGTTTCATCATGTTCAAGACTGTTTATGAGGGAACTCACACACTCATTGGAGGACACAGGTCACAGGTTGGTGGTCTCGGGATGAACTTTCAGCAAGTCCTCTTTGGAAATGGAGTTTATTTAGGATTTATGGACATATTGTCAGATGTTAATACTTTGCTGTGTGTATTTGTTATATTTGTTATATTTTCTAGTGCACCTTTTTCCCTATGCATATGATCTATGGAACTCAGGTGTACTGAAAGAAAAAATATATCTTGCTGCTGAGCCTTTCTTTACATGTTAAACTAAAGAAAGAGAAGCATAATGTGAGCCTCCGGTCTTGCCATAGAATCCAGATTGAATTAAGTTGAGCGGAACAAACATTACAAAAGAGCAAAGAGTCGGAGGTAGAATCTGCAAGCTATATCATAAAATTAAAAGAGGATTTGGCTCGCCAAAAGCAAAATAATGCAGATCAAGAGGCCCAACTAGAAGCAGCAAAAATAGTGTCAGGAAAAGGTTGACTCAACAGTTAACCTAAAACAGGGCCTGCGCAGAGCAGATAGTTACTCTACAAAATCAGATAGATGAATTGAAAGAGGAAAATAATAAGTTAATCATGAGGGACCTCCACTCTCAAGCAGAATTTGATCAGGAGCGCCAGTAATCCAATGCCATCAAAAAACAAAGGGATGACCTGGCTGAACAGAGGGGCACCCTAAGTCAAGAGAAATACGCCCTAGGCCAGGAAATAAGCAAGTTAAAAACAGAGTTACAGGGGAGTGAATTAGCCCTCCAGGAGCTAAATGAACTGAAAATAGAGCATGGGAAGCTACTGGAGCAAGCCAGATGGGTAGGGGGTGTTCTGGAAGATAAAACTCAGACCAAAGATGCTAAAACTCAGAAGGTGAGTCTCCTGCAGCAGAAATTGTCTCAGTATTCCCAGACCATACAGGAAGCGCAGAGAGACCTATGTGAAAAGAATGATGGGCTCAATAAACAAGTGGCAGCACAAGAGCGGGTCATAGAGGCCAGAAAAGCCTTGATAGCTGAACAAAAAGCTCAGTTCATTGCTTCTCATCTAGAAGCAGGGGCTGAAAACGAGAAACTATCAAGGTTGGAGAAAAGGGTGATAGATTTAATCTTAAGTGGAGAGAACCTGAACAGGTATAGAGGGACTAGGTAACCCCGGATCATAGTATAAGGACCTCTATGCTAAGGGACTCCAACCCATTTAATACTGTGACCACTACCAGCTTTATGTCTACCGGTTCGCATGAGCCAGAAACCATGAGGCCAACAGCATTCAATAGACCCAGCATGATAGAACTGACAGGTCAGCGCCCCACAGAAATTGATGGACGGACGTCCCTATATAGATACTCAAACATTCCGGCTGATGTCTCTGACAAGGAAGTCTCCTATGAGGGGAGGGTCAGGCAATTAAATCCACCAAAATAGTACTTTCCAAGGGACCAGTTGGTCCAATTTCATGAAAAACCTGATGAAATGAGGCCCAAAAAGAGTATCCTGAAGACCTCTACCCACTTAGGGCAGTGGGGGGAATACTCTGCCAACCCTAGCAGTAAGGAGGAGTCAGAAGACTACTCTCCTTTGCCCCACAGGAGTGGAGAAACTAGGCCCCACCATTCTGTGAGTCCCTCTCAAACTAATAGAATCCCTGAGAGCCTAGATGATCATGAGGGGACCTCAACTAGTAGCGCATCGCAGTCTGAGAGCGAGTGGACTCGGGTGACCAAGCCAAAGAAGGCAAACAAACTCAAGCGTGTTATGACCAAAGACCCCATTAGGCAGATTAAAGCCCTTAGGAGTGTCATAACACCCTACTATAGAAATGCGAAATATTCTGTTTGGGAACATCTGGAGCTCTATGAGCACTTTTTTATAAGAAAGACAACCAAAACTGTATAGAGTATGTAAAATTTACATTTTCCCCTGAATACTCAAGTTTCTTTGCTGGACTGGAGGACCAGAACCATTCAAGATGGTCCGCCTATAGGGTGGCCATCTTGATACACTTTTCCGCCCACAGGAACCCCCAGGAGGCTCGCAAAGCGGCCTACTATCTGCAGTGCGGGGAATATCAGGCCCCACGAGAGTTTTGCAGTAGCTCAAACGCGCCTTTGCAGAGACAAGTAGGAAGGTGTGCACGGATAGCAGGGAGCTTGTAACCACCTTCTTTCATGCACTCCCCAAGTATATTATGACCCAGATGGTGAGGGACTTCCACGAGAAAAGAACTCTGCATTGGGTCATAGAGCAGGCGACCAGCATTTATGAGGTCCAAAAACCTGCAGAAAATTAAAATCTGAACAAAACCCCCAAATCAGCCAACACCCCTGCTGCTGCTAAGGTGGCAGAGGTGAAGGTTGCCCCCATTTTAGACCTCGAGATGGGGGAGCCTAAAAATACACCTGCACAAGGTCAGCAGAATCAAAGGCCCAGAAGGCCTTCTGGCCAGTCATAAACAGGTGGCAGTCAGGGAGGTAATCCCAATAATGGGCCCCTTAACTCCCCTGATTGTATCAGCCCCCGATACAAGGGAAACAGACCAATCCTGGGGTATGTATGGATTCCCCCGGCCCAAGGGGGGATCCACCCAGGTAAGTGCTGCCCCGGGAAACTTCCCTCCTAACTTCCCTCAGGATGGCAGGAATTCCCCAAATGCTGGGTTAAGCTTCTTTCCCTGATACCCACAAAACCCCAACCTGCAGGACAACCCTCCTTTCCTTCCCTGCTTTCAGGAACCCAGACAACCCAATCCGGGAAAGGGGAGGCCAAGGGTGGAGGGTTACCAAAATTCGCCATATCCAGGGTACTATGGGAGAGCGATAGCTATTCTTCCCGTGATCCACCTAGGGTTGACCAGAGACCCCCATCCCAGCTGGAAGGGGTATCCCAACTGGGGTGCCAGGTCCAGAACCTAACCCAGGATCTGGGTCGCATGTTGAGGGCTCAACTGAACCCTCAGACAAACATGGCGGCTCAGAACTCCACAGACCAAGGATTTGGCAACCCAGAACAATGACGGGGCGAGAACCCGGACAACTAACCGGTTCCAGAGGAGGAGGCACACGGGGAAGGGGGTGTAAAGCCCTAGCGGAAGCTTCCTTCCTCACTCGTGAAAAGCACCTGGACACCCAGAAACTAGAACCAAAATCTCCTCCTGCCCCCGAAAACTTGCCACCCAATGAACAGAGGGCGGGTAGGAGAAACAAAGAACTAAAAAAATAAACATTTTGTGGAGGAGGTTAGTGTCCTCCAATTTGAAGGGGAAGAATCCTTAGAGGATCCTGAGAAAAAGATCTTCTCCTTCAGGGAAGGGGGGATTCCTCCCAAAGAAAAATGGGTTCCCAGAGATCTAGATGCGGACTGGGTGGGAGTAGGGACTGACTCTGAATCGCCCATCCTAGAACCCCAGAATGAGCATCAAGAAGACATAATATTGAAAGAGGATTCCCAAGCTTCCCAAAACAATTCTGGTGACTGTCTCCAAAAAGGGGGCAGGGGGGCAGCCCAGAATCAGAAAAGGAGGAGCCCGAGACTCCTTGAATATCCAAGTGCAAAATTTTTCTTTCAGATTCCCAAACTACCCAACTAAGTTCTGGGGACTGCCTCCTAGAAGCGGGGGGTGGGGGCAGCCCAGAACCAGCACAAGAGGATTCCCAAACGTACCAAACCAATTCTGTTGCCTGCCTCCAGAAAGGGGAGGGAAGCCGCGAATCAGAAAAAGGGGAGCCCGAAACTCCTCCAATAGCAGAGTGTAAAAGACATCTTTCAGATCTCCAAACTCCAACACAGAATTATGCACAAACTATCCCTGTGTCGGAGTCAAAAATAAGGAAATTGACCACGCAGCTTGCCCAGAATGCCCATTACCTGGAGGAGAAAGAAGGTAGATTTATGCCTCCGTCGAGGTGCAGGGGCAATGTGCAATTCCAGCACTGGTGGACACTGGATCCCAAGCCACTCTTCTGTCAAAAAGGGTCTTTGAACAGCTAAATTCAGGAAGGGGGGAGAGATAGCAGATCCCTCTCACTCTCTTCCTGGACAACTCCAAAATTTCGACAGGAATGAAATTCCTGTCGAGGGGACTGCAGAGCTGGAAATTAAAATTGGGCGACACAAGATGAAGCAACCGGTCATAGTCGTGGCTCCAGAGGGAACCCCCTGGCTATTAGGGAATGACATCCTTCGTAGTTTGTCTCCCCTAATAGACTGTCTGAATAAGGTACTCTGGACCCAGACTCACAGGCCAATCAAATTAAAACAGAGTGTCAAACATGTTACTCTAAATGGCACATGCCACATGGTTGAACAAAAACTAGATCAAATTAAGTTTCATCTTCAAACTAATTAAATACCTGATGTTACCATAATTGCTGTGGGACATCAAACTGGTAATGGGAATTCCTCTTCATTCCTGAAAATCAACCTTCCTTCCAGTCTCAAGTGGCATTCCACACTGGAAGGGAATACTTTGCAATTCTATACCAAATCCCAATTCTATAGCCCAAATTGATAACAAACCAGCACCAAGTGCAGCTGGCATTCAGACGAAGGGCGAAAAGCTCTTCTTGCCGATTCAGTTAAATGACAGGAAGGAGTCTGCCTCGCCCGAGTTGACTTGAATAGTCAAGAAAGCTTCATCAGCAAAGTATTATTCAGGACACTCCCAAAAGACTAGACCCTGCCCGCTGTTGAGTCAGTTTATCAATGGGTATGGGGCCTGGAAATTCCCTGTTCCAAACATCTTCTGCTTAGCAGTTGTATGATAACAATTTCTAGAGGTGACAAAAGCATAGAACACAATTGTTGGGTTGTGCAAGGTGTTGCTTCTGCCTTTTACATGGGCAGTCACATCCTCAACCGACTCAAGATTAATTTGGATCCCAGTTATTGCCAAACCCGGTCCCAAATGGGGAGTAAATCTCAGGGCCCTGGAGAAAGCCTTCTTGTCAGCCCCAGTGCTACCGTATGAGATTGAAGTTCAAAAATGGAGAAGAGGTCACCATCCCAGTTCTCGCCAACAGAATCTGCATCCCCAAAGGCAAATTGACAGAAGAGAAATGGGTCCATATTAATCAACTTAAGAATATGGAAAAGAAGATCCAGAAGGGAAATGAATAGGAGTTATAAATATGATCATGTAACAGGGAGTATTTTTCTTCATTATCAAGTGTTCTCATTAAATGCCTCTGTGTCCCACTGCTGTCAACCCAATTGGTGGGCATTTAGTGGGAAATTGTCATAACCGGTTTGTGTTCTCTTTCGTAGATTCGTATTGGGTGCGCCTATCTAACAATTAAGGAGGACCTCACTGGCAACCTGCAAGAGAGAAACCAAAGGAGATCTGGAAGTGTCACTCCACACTATGAAAGGAAGAGCCAAGAGAAAGTAGGGCAGGGGGGTGTCGGTGCACTTTCCGACCAGAGGCAACAAGAGGAGCAGGACGCACCGTTCTCTGATGGAAGCAGGCCTCCTACCTGCCTGATCCTGCAGGCCCATGGAGAAATGTCACTTGCCCCACTCTCCCTCGACTTGAAAGCCCAGGAGAAGTCAGGGGGATGTGTGGGATATATTGACCCACTCAACAGCATTTCCCCACATCACCAAGCTGTATTTGCGCAAGAAACAGCAACCTGGCTGTGCTGGCTCCTGTGCGCACAAGGATCTCAAAACGGTGCTTTGGCAGCAACAAAAAGATGGCTGCACCATCCTGCCTAGCACACTTTAGGCATGGTGGAACAAGGGGACACACTGATAGAGTATGCCAGTGTGTTCTTAGACAGATAAAAGGAAGAAAGTGGACAAATCAGCATTGCTTTGCTGAAAAAGCCAAAATATCCATCAAAATGAAACATTTTCACCCTTTAAAAATGCTGCTTTGATGCTGATTCCATCTGTTCATTCTGAAACCACTGTGATTAAAAAGGCCCTGTCATGCCCAAGATATTTCACCGTGCTTCACCAAAACCAGGCATAATTCCTGAGTCACAGGACCAGTCAAACCAACTCTGCTGGAAATCAATAAGCAACTTCACTTTCACTTGCACAGGAAAATGCGTTTATTTCTTTCCAAAAAGTATCCAGGCTCAGCAGTTCAAAGAGACTTTAACTCTCTGAGCCAGGTCACTGTCAATGTATCTATGCTTTAGATAAAGCTCCTGCATTCAAGAAAATACCTATAGCTGCAAAGACAGTGTGGGCTGTGGAGGGAGCTGCCAAACTGAATTTAAAGAAAAAAATGCTAGCAGTTTTCAAACACGTGTAAAAATGGGTTTAGCTGTCTGAAGAAAAAAAATTGGCTGTTTAAAAATAAATTGTTGAATGAAAGCCTGCTTACTGTTAGGGAGAATTCTCTCTTTAGGCTGAATTTCCTAGCCTAGTGAGTCCCCCAGCAGCTTTGCTGGATTTCTGGAGTTTGTTTTTTTCTCCTGCCAAGAGTGAGACTCTTTTTCTCCCACTCTTGGACATGATTTATGGTGTTCATTTGACTGTTTATGTGTTTTATGGGCTATGGGGTCCTTTACTCCATAGGGCCTCATTTGTTTTTACTATGTGTGTTACACAGCACCCTCCGTGCAGTGACACAGGGGTGTCATAGTGACAGCCCACCACAGACTCCATACCCTGGGACTGACTACTGTCTCCCATGGCATGTAAAGTCACCATTGGATTTACTAGTCCCAAATTATTAACATAAACCGGTACAAACCATCATGTTGTGGACGTACTGGTCGGGGCAATTCGATTGCCCCGGTGTCTGTTAGTCGAGGGGGCACGTCTCCGTCCCCCCTGATCGAGTTTTGGCTGGTGGCAGTGGATACTACTTTTTATATTCGACTGCGAATATATCCCTATGGGATTTTCCCATTGTTCGAGGCTACCAACTTTAATTATTTAATTCTCATAGCCTCGAACATACCGCCAGTTTATTTATTTAATATTAATTCGCCGGTTGGTATTTTTTGCCAGAACTCGATTCTAAAATGGCGTTTGTGTTCTCTTCTGTGACTCCAACCCAAGTCGAGCCCTTTGTTCCACTTTTTGGCGGGCTTCTCCCAGAAGCCTCCAAAAGTGGTGCTACTCTGTCTGGGTACCACAGGGGGTGTGGGAGGGGGTTTAGGCACCCTGGACTGAGTTACCTTGGTAACTCAAGTCGCACTCTTGTGTGATTGGCCCAAGTGGTGAGCCGGCCGGCTCACCACTTAGCAGGCTTGATTGACAGCTAGACTGAGTGAATGGGGGTGTGCTGCATAAAAGCAGGGCCTTGGGGACTGGAACTTCAGAAGTCGCCACAGGACCTGAGAATCCGACGAGGGAGAAGCTGAGCCGACCTACCACGACGACACCACCGGTGGAGCCCTGCGGAACCGACTCACCACTTCCCGACGACAGAGAAGATCTCCCGGCTGGAGAGGCTTCTTCCCCTGACTGGTGGGCACAACCAGTTTATCTTCTTTTCCTCGCATCCCAGGACGTCTTGTGGTCGAATTGCCTGTGCCAAGCACCCCGGCAACCTGTATAGCCACTTACGACTGGACCGCGAATAAAAGGACCGCTCCTTTTACCTGAGAACTCCGTGGCTGGTTTCTTCCCTGGAAGTGCAACAGACTCCTGTCTTCCTCCCCGACGAGATCCTCTCTTCCCCGGGATGAAGCACCAACTTGCATCCGCTGCCAGGAACAACTGCCCCCGCTGGAGTATTCTCACCACTTTAAGGTACCGTGTCCGCCAGGCCTCCCTTTCTAAAGATTACTACAAGGTAATAATAATCCCTTAACCTTCTGGACTGGGCTGGCCGCCTTGTTCATCTAACTGGTCCCTTTCTTTGGTCCAACTCTTTCTGAACCTTTTCAAGACTTTTGTGCACTTCAACCGTGTGACCTTGGACACATTTCGTTCTGATCCTCTTAAAGTGGATCCGGCCTTCTGAACTCTAACTTCACGGTTTTACTTTGCCTTCCTCTCTTGTTGTGTTCTTGTGAAAGTGTTGGGATCGGTTTCAAATTATACTCTGCTTTTCTCTCCCTTTTAAAACAAATTATTAGAGTGCCATCTGCGTTAAGTGCTCACCGCTGTCTGAAAATAAGTGGGGCTTTTTCTTTAGACTTGTCTAATATTCTTTTAAGGGAGTGTATATCTTTTAGTGACCGTGTTTTTGAACTGCTTAATATTAGTGCCTGTGTGTTTTACTAGATGTGGTTTTAAATAAATAATTATATCTCTTTTACACCAAGCTCTGATCAGTGTTTAATTGTTCTAGTGTTTTCTTTCGACCTATTGTGAATACTCTGTATACTGCCTAACTCTTCTTGAAGGAAGTCTGACGGCTCAGCCACAGCTACCAAGTGAATCTGTGTGGTACAGACTGCTACCAAGTGGGTTTACTGCCAAACGCCTGTAGTCTTAAATCTTTTGCAGTGGTCCCAGAGGGAACTGCACAGGTTTCTGCCTAACACTTACTTAGCAATGTAAAGGGGCTTTGTTGCTGGTGAAAATACATGCACAGGTTATTTTCTTTCACAGATTTGTTTAATTCAGGACACAAAAACCAGGAAATGAAGTTTTTGAACCAACTGTGCTGAATTTGCAAGCTAAAAAGAAATAAGAAATAAGTTATTCCATATGGCAGGCTGAAACTTCCCCTAAGGGGAAGGGGACTATCATAAAAACTCTCAGCAGATACTGGGCCTCATTACAATCCAGGCGTTAAGGGTTTAACGGCGCCTTTGGCACCGTTAACCCTTAACGTCTGATTACCATTTTAACGCCTGCTTTTAGCAGGCGTTAAAATGCAAGGCGCTAACCCGCCTTGGTGCTAATTACGGCACCGTAATTTACGGTGCCGTAATTAGCGCCTTCCCCACTCCCATTATGCCCTATGGGGCAAAAATGGGAATGGGGAAGGGTAAATGGGGAATGGGGATTTACCGCCCCACTCACCTTGGAATGGGGCGGTAAATCCGCCATCTACCATGGTGTAAACAGAGTTTACACCATGGTGGTAAAGTAGGGAACTTACCGCCTGGGTTGTAGTGAGGCCCACTGACAAGCCCCTGATTATTACGGGGTTGAACAGACTTTTGTCTGCTGGGACCCAAACCATAAAACTTCCCCAAGGAAGGGAGGGACACCATAAACTTCCAGGACACGAAAGTGGTAATTGCCAGCTTGAAAAACTTTGAATGGACCAGGACAAAGAAAGTTCACACGCTCGTCAGACATTCGTCTGTGCGCCAGGCTGGGACAATAGAAGTCCTGGGACACTAACCTGTCAAGTGTAAGGGTCAATAAACCTTCAATTAAGATGAGAAACCCCTACCTTGCCTTGAAGGAAATGACAGTTGGTTGCAGTTGAAGTTAAAGAAAAAATAAAATAACCCAAAAAAGGAACTGCATTTGTTCACAAAGACTATTTTATAAATAAACTTTAAAGACTTTTATCTCTGCAGCAAGAATTAGTAAAATTGTAAAAAGTTTGCAGTTTTAAATATCATTTTATGGGCTTTCTTTTAAGCCTTGGTATAATTCATTGACACCTTGGGGACAGAAAGGGCAAAGTAGTGAGGATAAATTGAAAAGTATTAATGTTGCAAACATAACATTTTGTAGGTACATCCCTGGGGATAATTCACATCTGTGTATAAAATTGTACAATTTTAGGACAAATCTTTCATGTGTAAAATTACCAAAATGTATCAAAAGGCGAAACAAGGTCCCACAGACTTGAGGATTGGACTGATATATGCTGCACATAATATGTAACCTGTATGTATAATGGCGCGTGGCTTGATGGCTGCATGAAAGGATGTTCCTCTAGGGATCTCCTGCAGATCCGGTATTGATCCTGAGAAAAACAATGGGTTTTTGG
The DNA here is from genome assembly GCF_040938575.1 of Ambystoma mexicanum. Lineage (NCBI taxonomy): Eukaryota > Metazoa > Chordata > Amphibia > Caudata > Ambystomatidae > Ambystoma > Ambystoma mexicanum. The sequence continues at coordinate 241,180,916 of NC_090926.1, read as the reverse complement.
TGGACATGCACATCCACAGCACACCTGGAGGAGCATGAAGTCTGGGAGCACGTAATGAGCACACATACAGCCCGTGTGATAGCAAGCTGGAGAAACCGAAGCTGAAACAAGAAACGAACGGTCTGCGACGGAGTACAATCCAAGATGGCCGATAGTGGACAAAGGGCCATAAAGGGACCGCGAGGCTGTGGAGGATCAAGCCGGCCAGCGCGGCGCACATCATGCCAATAACAGTAGCCCGACGAGTGAGGCATCCTGCTTAGGAGCAGCCGGGGGAACTTGTGAGAAGGAAGACCCTGCCGGACCAGGGAGTGAAGCAGCAGCCAGTGACACAGACGGGAGAGCCGACGGATTTCGGCCCGAAAGTGTGTCGGACCGCTGCGAAGACACATCCGAGGTGCGATCGCCTGGAACCCATCACGGCGACGCAAGATCTGTTGGCCCTCGGAGGAGCAGTGGCTCCTGCAGCCCCCATGCCAGAGGGAGGCGGGGGAGTGGACGGGGTGGGCGGCGCTGCATCGCCGCGACGGAAGCTACCGCACCGGAGCCCAATCGAGGCAGCGGAGAGCCGTGACTGGACCAGGGGTACCCGGGACCCATTGCGCTGGAGCGCTTGAGGCCCCAAGGTGCCCTGCGGGGCACTGCGACAGCCTAGCTGGGAACACACAAAGACATCTGGCCAATGGCGCGGATGTGAGCGCGAGCCCCTTCATAGTGTGTCATACACGGCGCGGTGCTGTAAAGAGTGCCACAGTGGGACAGGGGACACTTGAACAATCGGCCAGGAGAGTGGGACCTGGGTGGTCAGTGTCAGGGCCGGCGAGGGACAGCCGCTGAGAGGCCTGTGCACGGCGGATCCAGAGAGGTGCCCCAGCTGGCTGTGAGGCGAGGTAGCCCACCAGAAGAACATATAGGGCGGCCTGCGGAGACTGGAGCGGATAGCCGGAGAGCATTAAGAATTGGGCCCATTAGCAGCACACAACAGTAACAAGCGAAAACACATCCAGCCCTGAAACAAGAGCCCCCCACACAACAAGACGTCCACGGCAGTAGAGTAGCTGCAGCTGGCAACATAGGTGGGTGCAAAAAGGAAACCGAGGAGCTTGGGCCTGGATACAGGAGGAGAGGATACCGGGGCCGGTGTCAGTTATGGGGAGAGGGGTCCCCATCTCACTAACCAGGTGAAAGAAAGGAACCAATGGGCCGCTTGGACAGGGCCCCGACACTGGAAGTCACCGCAACCTACGCTGGGAGGCTGAACATTGCAGCCCACTCCGGGTCAAGCGTAGTACAAAGTGGTACACAGAGGGTAGCTTGTCACAGTACTGGATCCTGAGCAGGGGAGAAAGACACTGTTGTGAGTCAAACTGCCATGCGGCCCTGTCAGGTCCCGGTGCAGAAGTGCGTGAGACTGGCGAATGTACCAGACCACCGGTAGCTGGGGAACCACAGTGTAGGCTTGTGAAATATGACAGAGCTGGACCTGGTACGTGGGAGTTCACAGTCCATTCCGAGAGTGCAGAGGGCAGACGGCACACAAACCCGGAGTGGCCGAGATGAGCCCCACACAGCAGAAAACGTAGCGGAGAACGGCGGAATAAGACTGAGTGGGCGCAAGACACAGCCCACCCCAGGAGCGCAGTAGGTAGTGGGTGTGCACCACCAACACGGTGGAAATGGGCCCCAAACATCAGGAATAGCCTGACACCACACAGACCCGCATGCGAGACGTGGCTGGGCTGGCCCATATCTTGCTAGCACAGCACAATGTCCAACAAAGTCATAAGACCGAAGAACAAACAGCCCACGCTGGAGGCCTACACCAAGACACCCCCAGGGAAGGAGGGAGCCAGGAGCAAGGACAAAACTACCACTACAACGGAGGAGGCTCAGGGGACAATCCAGGAGGTGCTGGCAGCAATTGCGGACCTGAAAGTGGCCTGGGAGACTAAATTGGGCCTGGCCATGAACGAACTGAAAGTGGCACTTGACCTTAATGTTGGAGCGGTCCAGGAAGATGTGAACTTACTAATACAGGATGTGAGAACACTTGCGGAGCGCACCGGAAACCTGGAAAAAGAGATGGCCCCAAACACAGCGGAATGCGCCGCCCACAGATCGGAACTCCATGACCTTGTGCAGCGAGTAGGCAACCTGGAAAACAGAGCAGAAGAAGCGGAAGGACGCGCTAGATGCAACAACATCCGCATCGTTGGTTTGCCAGAAGGAATGGAAGGGTCTAACCCAACGGAATACGTGGAAACCATGTTGCTACAGGAAATAACTGGAGGGGAACTGACCCAGGGGTTTGCTGTTGAAAGGGCTCACAGGGCTTTGATGAGGAGGCCGCCCCCAGGAGCCTCCCCCAAGCCATTGATCGCAAAGATTCTAAACTACCGAGATTGGGAAAGAATACTTGAATTCTTCCGGAAAGGGGGAACGAGCAAAAGGGGGCCCGGCGAAATAACTGCATATCCTGACTATACCTTGCAGGTACAACGCTGCAGAATGAACTTCGGGGCAGTTAAAAGAAGATTGAGAGAAGCAGGTCATAGATATATGTTGCTGTATCCAGCCAAACTGAAGGTGTTCCACAAGAACAAAACTTTGTTTTTTGATACGCCAGAGGACGCCAGAGGACGCTATGGGATGGCTGGATATGCAGAGCCACCCCCAAGAATCGGTGATCCAGACAAGAGCCAGTGAAGATAAGTAACATGCGGTTGTTGCACCCATGGTGACATAGCGCGAGACACTGGGACTAGAATATAGCATTAAATAAGGCTCTCAAGGATTGTGCTGTTGGGTATGTGCTGGTTTGCAGGATCTGTTTGAACTGAACAATTCTAATTATACAAGAGGGAGCTCCTGGGGGTCAACCCTTGAAACCCCATAGCATTACGCTTAGTTAGGTCACTATTAGTTTGGTGCTGCCCCGCGGGGTCCTAGCCCTCGGTACAACGAGACCAGACGTGGGTGGGCCTGAGATCCAGGGATGGAGCTGGGCATTTGTTGGTGTAGGGTAGGGAGGGTGGAGCGGAAGAGGTGTGTGCAGTTGGGTGTAGGGGAGGAAGGCGGGAGGGGGAATTTGGGGGGGAATTGAGCCAGAAAAGAAAGCCATGGGAGAAGACATAGAAAGTGGTGGGGAGTAGGAGAACATCAAGCCAATGGAATCGGGTAACCTCAGAATCATAACATGGAATGTGTGGGGCCTCAATAGTTACCTAAAAAGGAATAAAATAATGATGTACCTAAAGAGGATGAGGATTGATATAGATCTGCTACAGGAAACCCAGCTCACCAAGGAGAAATAAGAGGTGGTAAGGACAAAATGGAAGGGTAGCGTCACGGGTGCCACATATTCGGCATATGCAAGAGGGGTGGTCACATGGGTGGCACCACATGTGCCGTTCCAGTTGCTCAGATCGACGATAGACCCGGAAGGTAGAATGGTGGTGGTGGTGGGACTCCTGGAAAACAAAGAAGTGTACATCATAAACTTATATGCCCCTAACCACGAAATACGCAACCTATTTTAGGTAATTGTATGGTAAAATTAGTCCCCTGTTGGGTGGCGTGATATTGTGGGGAGGAGATTTCAATTGCACCCAGAACCCTGAAATAGACAGGTCGGATGGCAAGCTAACAAAGCCTGCGCCAGCAGCTAGAGTGTTGGGGACACTGTTGACAGACCTCAAACTGGAGGACGTGTGGAGACGGTTGCACCCAACAGGCAGGCAATACTCGCATTACGCAGCGCCACATGACCTGCATACCAGGCTAGATTATGTGTCCGCTGCTGCTGAGATAGCGGAAGAAATGATGAGCGCAGAATATAAAGGCAGAGTGCTTTCGGATCACTCGCCCTTGGTCGTGGAGTGGCGATACCGCCCCCACAGGGCGTGAATCCTGATATGGAGGCTCAGAGTTGAGGCCGTACAGGACCCGGGATTCCAAGGGGACCTGAGGGAGGCCATTGAGGAATATGTTGACATTAATACTGGCAGTGTACGATCCCTGGGAACAGTATGGGAAGCATTTAAGGTGGTGGTGCACGGGGTGGCCATATCAAAATCTAAGGGGCTCCAGGGGGGCATAGAGCGAGATTTGCAGGAAACTGAGAGAGAGTTAGAGGACTTGATGCGAAGGGGGGAGACCTCCCGAGAGAACAGCGCTAAGATAAGAGATTTACAAAGAGCTAGCAGCGAACTTTGGGACAGACTATGTAAACTAATTAATAAGAAATACACAGAGAGGCAACATGCGGGAGGAGACAAGCCGAGCAGACTACTGGCCTGGTTATGCAAAAATTAGACACCCCGACCGGTGATCAGAGAAGTCAGGAATGTGGAAGGCCAGATCCGTAACACCCAGGAAGGAGTAAATGAGGAGTTCCTAAAATATTATAAACGCTTGTATGAGGACGCAGGCAGAGATGTGGGTCAAGAAATTCAGGATACGATAGAAGATATAGAGCTTCCCACCTTAGACAACTTAGAGCGAACGGATCTGGAGGCCCCAATCACCTCAGACGAACTGGAAGCAGTGATCCAACACCTGCCCATGTGTAAAGTGCCTGGGTCGGATGGGTTGCCCAGCAAATTCTATAAAGCATATAAGCAGGAGCTACTCCAGCCACTGCTGGCCATGTTTAATGAGGTCTACGAACAAGGGAAGCTGCCGGAATCCCTCCGTGAAGGAGTGATCATGTCGCTCCTGAAACCGGGCAAGCCGAATGTGGACTGTGGGTCCCATAGGCCCTTATCGATGCTTAATCAAGATAGCAAAATACTCACACCGGTGCTTGCCAATAGGCTTAAGCGAGTAATTGGCAAATTGATACACCCGGACCAAACGGGATACGTCCCCGGTAGAAATATTACAGATAACCATAGGAGGCTTCACCACATTATCGATCATACTGAAAAAGACCTGGGCGAACTGGCCATTGTGTCGTTGGACGCGATCAAAGCTTTCGACTCAGTGAGGTGGCCATGGTTGATGGTGACCCTGAAAGGGTACGGGATTGGACCGGGATATATTAGATGGGTCAAAATGTTATACAGCTCCCCGATTGCAAGGGTCAAAACGGGTACTATAATCTCAGACAAGTGGCAACTCAGCAGGGGGACTAGGCAGGGATGCCCCTGGTCGCCCATGTTATAAATTCTTGCGTTGGAGCCATTGGCAGTTTGCCTAAGGCAACAATACGGAGTGGTGGGGATACAAACAACAGGAAATACGCACTTGAAATCACTCTACGCAGATGACATACTCCTCTATCTGCGCTTCCCAGAAGAGAATATGCAATACGTGTTGGAAGTGATGGACCGCTATGCCATCCTCTCTGGCATTCCGGTAAACCCTGCGAAATCAAGCGCATTCCCCTTAGGGAGGAACAAAGGTGTTCCAGTGGAAAAACTGCCCATTTTGCAGATACCCTGGCAGACCGAGACGTTTAGATATTTAGGCATAAACATATGCCACCAGATAGAGGCAGAGCACAAACACAACACAGAGAAAGCTGTTGAAGACATAAAAAATAGCATGGTGTGCTGGTCCAGACTACCCCTTGCCATGATGGGAAGAGCAGCGCTGCTCAAAATGGTGGTTTTACCCAGACTGCTGCATTTTTTTGTAAATGTCCCGTTCTTGCTCCCCAGAGGCTTCTTTGCTAAACTTCATAGCCAGTGTAGGGGCTTCATTTGGCATAATTCTAGGAACGGGGTGGCCCTGTGTAAACTACGTGACTCGTGTGATAAGGGAGGCATAAACCTGCTGAATTTCGAATTATATTACTTGGCGGGACAGCTATTATATGTATCCAGATGGTTGTCCGCAGAGGACTCCGTGGAAGCCAGGCTCTTGCAGGGCGACTCTTCCCCATACTTTCTAAAAGAGACAGTGTGGCTGCATAAGACAAAAGTGGCGAAGATGGGGCGACTGTTGAGGTTGGGCTGGGAGGTCTGGCATAGGGCATGGAGAACTGTGGGGGACCCGGACCCTCTCTCTCAGCAGGTCCAGATGGTGGCGCTATGTGGGGAAGACTCCCAACTGATCAAAGGGGTCCGCAGATACTGGGAACCGGTGGGCCTGGCCACCCTTGGAGACATAGGGCAGGAGGGGGAGGCAGTGGAATTCCAGAGGTTGTTGGAGGAGACAGGGGTGAATAGGGGCCAATATATCACTTACACCAGGATTATGAAATGGGTGAGAGAAAGGTGGCCTGAAACAGTACTTGCAGAAGAACCCGATGCCACCCTAGAAATGATGTATGATGTCTCGGAGG